>NC_080572.1:67834648-68459648 GCF_030247185.1 Malaya genurostris | reverse complement strand
ACTCCGAGGTATTTGAATGTGAAGGCCTGAGCTATGGTTTGACCCATTAGTTGAAGCTGTAGTTGTGCAGGTTCACGCTTCCTGGAAAATACTACCAACTCAGTTTTCTCCGTGGAGAATTCGATACCCAGCTTTAGAGCCCATGTAGACAAAGTGTCTAAGGTAGTTTGTAATGGTCCTTGCAGGTCGGTAGACTTGGATCCTATAATAGACACCACGCCATCATCTGCAAGTTGCCTTAACGTGCAAGAATTTTCAAGACATTCATCTATGTCATTGACGTAAAAGTTATAAAGAAGGGGGCTGAGGCATAGGCCCTGGGGAAGGCCCATGTAACTAATTCGTGAGGTCGTCAAGTCTTCATGTGTAAAAAACATGTGCTTTTCCGATAATAAGTTGTGCAAAAAATTGTTGAGAAGTGGGGAAAGACCATGCTTGTGCAGCTTCTCCGAGAGAATTTTTATGGAAACTGAATCAAAAGCCCCCTTTATGTCCAAGAATACTGATGCCATTTGCTTCTTGTTGGCGAATGCCATTTGAATTTCTGTAGAAAGCAGCGCAAGGCAATCGTTCGTTCCTTTGCCTTTACGGAAGCCAAATTGTGTATCTAAAAGCAAGCCACTTGTTTCCATCCATTCATCGAGACGAAACAGAATCATTTTTTCCAGCAGTTTCCGAATACAGGAAAGCATTGCAATCGGCCGATACGAGTTGTGGTTGGAGGCTGGTTTGTCCGGTTTCTGAATAGCGATAACCCTCACTTGTCTCCAGTCTTGAGGGACAAAGTTCTGTTCGACGAACTTGTTGAACAAGTTCAACAGACGTTTTTTCGCAATATCGGGAAGATTTTTAAGCAAATTGAATTTAATTTTATCACGCCCTGGGGCATTGTTGTTGCACGATAAGAGGGCAAGAGAAAACTCCGTCATCGTAAAGGGGGTATTGTTTTCAGTGTATCGAGAGGACGCGACGCGATAGGTATTCGATTCCCGAACAAAATCCGGGCAAACTTTCTTGGCGAAGTCAAATATCCAGCGATTTGAATATTCTACGGGTTCGTTATTAGTGGTTGCATTTCTCATACGACGGGCTGTATTCCACAGAGTGGTCATCGATGTTTCCCTAGATAGGCCATTGACGAACCGACGCCAGTAACCTTTTTTTTTTTGCTTTAATCAGATTTTTCATGGTCTTTTCTAATGATGCATATTTTTCGTAGTCTTCGCTCTTGCCACTGTTCCCGAATTTTTTATACGCGGATGATTTTGTTTTATATATTTCCGAGCACTCTTTATCCCACCATGGGGTTGAAGGTCGCGTAGTGATTGTAGTTTTGGGTACTCGTTTGGTCTGGGCTTGAATCGCGGCGTTGAGGATCAAGTCAGCTAGGGATTTGTATTCTTCTTCAAGCGAATCTGGTTGTTTCGTTTCAAGAGCTTGGGATACCGCGGTCGAGTAGGAATTCCAGTCGATGTTTTTCGTGAGATCATATGTCATATCGACTGATGTCGGTGTTTGTGCACCAGTGGATATTAAAACCAAAATCGGCAAGTGATCACTACCGAGGGGATCAGGGATTACCTTCCACTTGCAATCTAGCTGTAGTGATGTCGAGCAAAGGGATAAGTCCAGCGCACTAGAGCGGGCTGGCGGTCTTGGATTGCGTGTCATTTCACCCGTATTTAAAAATGTCATATTGAAGTTGTCGCACAGATCATAAATTAACGAAGAACGGTTATCATCATATAGGCAGCCCCACCCCGTACCATGCGAGTTAAAGTCTCCTAAAACTAACCGCGGAGTGGGAAGAAGCTCCATGATGTCTGCAAGTCGTCGATGCCCTATCGAGACTCTGGGAGGTATGTAGATAGAAGCTATACAAAGATCTTTGCCTCTAATTCTGCTTTGGCAAGCAACAACTTCAATGCCCGGGATCAAGGGGAGGTTAATTCGATAAAATGAATAGCACTTTTTGATCCCTAAAAGAACCCCTCCATAGGAGTCTCCTCGATCCAGGCGTATAATGTTGAAATTGTGGAAGTCAAAGTTTATATTTGAAGTGAGCCATGTTTCACACAATGAAAATACGTCGCAGTTACGCGAATTTATCAAAAATTTGAAAGAATCTAATTTTGGGATGATACTTCTGCAATTCCACTGGAGTATAGTGATCATATTCTCGATTTCTGTAGGTATTTCAGCCATCGATAGATACGATCGCTGTAAGGAGGGGCCATTGTTCAGTCAACTGTTTTAAAAATGTTCTTACTGTTGGTAATAAAGCCGTTAGAATACTTTTAAGAGGATCAGTTATATTGAAGGCTGTTAATATCCAGTCCACGATATCAGAGAGTTTCAGTAATCCAACGTTGTGTTTTTGGATCACTTGGGATTTTCAGTGTCCTTGGAAGTGCTGGAAATTCCTGGTTGTAATTCGATTTTCGAAATCCAGGAGGTATTGGCTTCGGCTCTGTGACATTGTTGTTTTGGTTCCGTTTTAATATTTTAGTTTCTAGTATTTTAAGACCTTTGCGAGGAAGCGTAGGAGAGGACATAATTGGTCGTTTCCTGTTTGTTCCTAGCTGAACAGAAGAAGGTCCTTCGTCGGGGTCATTTGAAACATCAGCGTCAGTCGACAAAAAAGCGAATGGGTTGTCAGAGATATGTGGAGTAGCTCGTTTGAGGATTTCCGCGTAAGATCGTTTGGAGTGCTCCTTCACGGTTCGCTTGAGCTTTTCCTCGCGTTGTTTATATTTAGAGCACTCAAAAAGAGCATGCGGATTCTCACCACAGTAAATACACTTTTCGATTGACTTCCTGTAGGAGTCATCTCTGTGTCCCTCATCACATTTACCACATCGTGGTTTGTTACAACAGACTAGAGCCGTATGTCCCATCTGTGTGCAGTTTGAGCAGTGCATTACTTTCGGTACATACAACCGAACAGGTAGACGAACCCCTCCCACTACAACGTAATTCGGAAGTGCAGAACCGGCGAAGGTCACACGAAAAGAGTCTGATGGATGATACTTTCCATCTTGTGTCGATTTAGAGTGCAATTGCTTGCACTCCAATATCTTCACTGGTTGAAGGTCGGGATTTTTGAAGCGGCCAATCCCATCCTTCAACAGATCTTCGACAGTTAAACTTTCTTCGCGGACCACACCGTCGATCTCCACCATCCGAGAAGGTACGTAGACGCGATATTCCCTCGTGAAAATCTCATTGGTAGCAATGTCGTTTGCTTGTTTTAGATCAGTTACGACAACGCGCAGTTTGTTCGGAGATACCTTGTCCATGTGTTTTACTGCCGAGTAGTGTTTAGCCAGATCTCGAGCAATATTGAGGACTCTGAGGGATTTAGCTATGGGCCGGAAGTATACCACCCACGGGCCATCCGATCCGTCATCCTGATAGACCTTCCGACGGATTGGTGGTTTTCCCAGAGGGGGAGCGGGGATATCCATTTCAGATGTATCACTATCAGGATATTCATCCAAACGTTCCTCATCTCTAGGTTTATCATCATCTTCGACGAGGTTCCCCTCATCGGAAGACATATTTTCTGTGCAGGAGAAACAAAGTCTCCCACACTATCAAGGAAAATAGAAAAAATAGATAGGATAGTGAGAAGTAGGAGAAAAGTTGAAATATAAAAGGAAAAAAAACTACTTCACCGGTATGGTTTGTTGAGCTGATGGGTGAGTTGGTCCTTTGCTTGGATTATTTCTCTCGCGTGACCTTGATGATCCAGTCACTCACTGCTGCTGCCGATGCTATTGGAGCGACAGGTAGAAATGGTCGCAAGCAAGTGTGTATACCACTGTCTGCTGCCTGTGTTTATCACTCGATCAACCACTGGATCTAAGAGAACAAAAAAAATGTTTCCTCCAGCCCTTGCTAGGGAAACACCTTCGCACTCGAGGTTTTGTAATCGATACCGTCCCGATACGGAGCGAAAAAACAACAAGTGTATCGCGGACGACTGCTCGGATACGAATGTGACGTGCTAACCTTTGATTCTCAGAAATGTCATCGAGAGAAATTCGCTCTCGCACTGGTGTCGATTCTATGTTAAATGAGCCATGCCGGGTTTTTTGTTGTTGCGATGATTTCCAACTCTCTTTGATGGCACTGATTCAATCTGTGAAGAGTTGCCGGCGAACGTTCTTTGATACGATAAAAGCCATCCTTGATTGAAATTGCTCTGGCCAGCCGGATGGTCTCAAGGGGCAATCTACAACCTGAGGAAAACAACCATTGTTGAAAACGCAAAAGCGACTTTCTCCGCTACCGCTAGATTATTCTTCATAAAAAAACTTTGTGCCTTTGAAACTGATAATCCTTTTATGAATTTCATCTTAACGACAGGGGAGAAACTGCTTATGCAATTTTCAACAATAGCCGTTTTCCTATGGTTGTAAATTGCACCTTCAGCTGTTTGTGTATGAACTCAACACCACATCAGCATCAGAGCCTATCAAGAAATAACACAACTTCCCTGTCATCGCTCGCCATTTTGCTGGAAGTTGTAAACGAAAAAGAACTCCCCAGACGCCAACGCAAGGTGTGCTTAAGGTGTTGTGAAAATGGTATGCAATTTAAATCTCACCTCCTTTCGTTCATTCATCAACGTAAGTAGAGTTGCTTTTACACGCTACAGGTACAAACAGAAAAATGAGAGTTAACACCAAATACAGCTACTGTAAATGAGCCTAACTGAACTAGTGAATTAGTAAAAACGAGATTTTTTCAATCTTCCCAGCTCGTACTTAGGTTTATGACTGAGCGGAACACTTTCTGTGTGGTTTAAGTATTAGTTTTTATACACTAAAGATTTATTTGTTTTTAATTGCCCTACTATTATGTGCATACTGGCACTATTCACATCATTGTAAGTTGATGTTATTCGTCATGATGTTTTCAGATACGTTTCTCGTCCATTGTAACAGTTCGGCTGATAAGTTCGTATCGTTTAATAGAAACACACATTTTTTTGCCAAAATTCGTTTTTATTATTCAACATAATTGCCACCAGAGGCGATACAGCGATTATAGCGATCTTCCAACTTTTCGATAAAATTTTTGTAGGACGATTTGTCCTTTGCCTCAAAATAGGCCTCAGTTTCAGCGATTACCTCTTCATTGCTTCTAAATTTTTTACCAGCGAGCATTCTCTTGAGGTCTGAGAACAGTAAAAAGTCACCGGGGGCCAAATCTGGAGAATACGGTGGATGAGGGAGCAATTCGAAGCCCAATTCGTTCAATTTCAGCATGGTTTTCATCGACTTGTGACACGGTGCATTGTCTTGATGAAACAAAACTTTTTTCTTCTTCAAATGAGGCCGTTTTTTTTAAATTTCGTCCTTCAAACGCTCTTATAACGCTATATAATAGTCACTGTTGATGGTTTTTCCCTTTTCAAGGTAGTCGATGAAAATTATACCATGCGAATCCCAAAATACAGACGCCATAACCTTACCGGCCGATTGTTGAGTCTTTCCACGCTCTGGGTTCGGTTCATCGCGTGCAGTCCACTCAGCTGACTGTCGATTGGACTCCGGAGTGAAGTGATGTTGTGTTTCGTTCATTGTTATATATCGACGAAAAAAATCGGTTTTATTTCGATATAACAGCTCCAAACACTGCTCAGAATCATCAATTCGTTGTTGTTTTTGATCGATTGTGAGCTCACGCGGCACCCATTTTGCACAAAGCTTTCTCATATCCAAATATTCGTGAATAATATGTCCAACACGTTCCTTTGATATTTTTAGGGTGTCAGCTATCTCGATCAACTTCACTTTACGGTCATTGAAAATCATTTTGTGAATTTTTTTCACGTTTTCATCGGTAACAGTCTCTTTTGGACGTCCACTGCGTTCATCGTCTTCGGTGCTCATATGACCAGTACGAAATTTTGCAAACCACTTACGAATTGTTGCTTCGCCCGGTGACCATTATCAGTGCCAAAGAAATGAAACTGTGAGTCTAGTAAAATGTAGCTTTTAAAAGAAAAATAGTGTATTTCGAAGTTGTTATTTCTTCAATTAATGTTGTCTTGAAATATAAATATCTTTTGCAGTCTTATGATTTTATGTGCTCAAATATGTTTATTACGACAAATCTGTGAAGCATTCAGCAAGCACTTTGTTACAGTTGGTTCCAAGTTAGTAGAGAATATCACCCCAAATGGGTCTTGTCCACTGCAACACATAGATAAAATTGCAAATTCAATTTTCTATCAACCATCGTTGGTGAATGAGATTATACTTCTCATCAATGAACTGAAAACGAACAAAAGTCCTGGACCTGATCTTAGTCCAGCAAAAATAATAAAAAACAATGCTGAATCCTTTTCTCGGATCTTATCTGACTCTTTCGACTTGATGATACAAGGAGGATTCTTCCCAGACTGCCTTAAAGTTGCTAAAGTTGTTCCAATTTTAAAATCAAGTGACTCTGCAATACCCGATAAATTCCGACCTATAGCGACACTTTCAGTTTTTAACAAAATCTTTGAAAAATTGCTGATAAGTCTATGCTATAGCATACAATATGGTTTCCGAAACGGAAGTAGAACAACCGTTGCTATAACTGAGCTCATAGATAATATTCTAGAAGTAACGGACTCCAAAAGATATGTGGGTGCTTTAGTTTTAGATTTAAAAAAGGCCTTCGACACTCTGAATCATGAAATACTGCTCCGCAAACTGGACAAGTGTGGGATTAGAGGGATTGCTAATAACATAATACGAAGCTGTTTAGAAAAGAGAATCCAATATGTTTCAGTCGATGGAGAAACAAGTACTTCAAAACTAGTAAGCATTGGCGTACCACAGGGAAGTAATATCGGGCTCTTACTGTTCTTGCTATATGTTAACGATATATGAAAGAATAAATCTCTCTGGTATTCCAAGGTTGTTTGCGGATGATACGGCCTTGTTTTATCCGAATGCCAATACAAATTCTATTATAACAAACATGAATAACGACTTGCTGATTTTAAAAGAATATTTCTCTAGAAATCATGTAGAGGAAATCGAAAACGAAAATCTCATTACTGTGTGGAATTTTAAAACATGTAAGTCATTTTCTACCACGGAAAACACTTATTCTGTTCTATTTCGCTCATATTCATCCTCGCTTGAGTTACCTCATTGCTGTTTGGGGTAGAGCCTGTAAGTCGAAATTGAAGAGATTGCAAATGTCGTAAAATCGTTGTATCAGAATAGTATTCAATCTTCCCTTTCTATTTCCTACAGTTCGTCTCCCTCATAAAATCTTACCCATTCTAGGTATCTGCGATGAACAAACATTAATCTTAATCCACAACATAATATATAATCCAGAGACTGTTCATAATATAACAATAAATACAACACCTCGAATTCACAACACAAGGGTAATAAGTTAATCATCTATCGCGATCCCGTGCATTTTCAAATTTACATTTATTAGTCCATCAATATATAACAAACTGCCCAGAGAAATACAGAACATTACACATCGTCACTCATTCAAATCCAGCATCAAAAATGACACAGGAACTCGTATACGCCAATTACTAATTTAAGTTACTAATTATGTATTTTGTGTCTTTCATCCTACGTGTTATATGTAAACCGTCTACAAACAGCTAAATGTAATTATTAATTCAACGCGTTAGAATCACCTAAATTATAACTATTTCTTGTAAATATATTTGCTTCTTTAAAAAGACAAATAATCCACTAGAAGCACACTTTTCGTTTTTGTCATATTTAGTATAATTCTCTATTTATTAATGTTACTTCAAGAAATTTAATACTTTCAGCCATTTTAGATATAGTATAGTAGTAATTCAATGTTGGTTTTGTAATTGTTGTTGTCAATGGCTGAAAATGGTGCCCATTACCGGGGGGGCTCAAATACGAGCCTTTTTTGTGAGGGAAAGAGTGGAGGGTTTATAAACAAAAAATCATTGGTAAGCTGAGCTGAGGTTGTCCATCGATGTAACTAGCAAAACTCGACTCATTCTGCATTCTTAGCCAGTGCAAAATCGAAACTGAAGCCACCGATTAATCTTGCCCCAACGGAACAACACGAGGCCACCAGGTCGCTGTTTGTTTGTTTTTTTTGGGAGATTAACGACCCCCGGTCGCAATCTGGCGGGCTGGAAATTACATAATGCAGTATAAATTTGATAATTGTGTTATCTGCTGGCTTATAAAGTGCATTCTATTATCATGCAGCTGAATTGCTTTTTACATGCAGCGAGCTTTGCGATCTGATCGTTTCCCCCCTTCCCCGGTGCACTGCCGCAGCGGTGTCACTGGTGCGCCTGGTGGCAGGCAGCGGGTTCCGAAATTGGACTCCCGAATTGAATGGACACTTATGTCGGGCCTCGCATAACGCAATGGTTGCTCATGTATGCAAATTACAGCCGATATCATTATCCTGGATAGCGTTAATTTCCGTGTCAGCAACAGATAAAAGTTTAAATTTTATTCCCAGTCCAGCAGCGATGGCAGTTGCGCCGTCAGCACTTGAGCCAATCGGGATAAACTGTTGCAGAGGGATGTTTGAGTAGAGGAAACTTTGTGAATATTTCATTAATCAGATGTTCTAAATTGAAGCTTTGTTTAATTGTGATGTGAATAATACAAATGCGTCATAATTATAGTCACATGGAAATGATAACATCTAGAAATATTTGGTTTTCCATGTAACGCTAACCAGTTTTAGGCTTTAAGAAGAAAAACAAATGAATAACAACCCAAATTTTAAAACTTTTTGAGTAATGCTACACTGACAAATCTTCTCTGACTTTCGGTTCCGAAAGGTTACAAGGTTATGAGTGTGAACAAACTTCAGTTTCAAGAATGTACATTTATCAATAGAGATAGAATAAAAAGTAACTAATTTCTTAAAACTAGTCAATAAATTCTTTTAATGCAAGTAGATGACCACATAAAATCACTTCAACGGACAGGCACGTACCTAGAAATAGAGGCCTTGTCCCCTCCCGAAATCAAGTACCCTTAAATTGATTTTTTACATACTTTTTACACCTCTTTTATACTTATTATTCATTTTAATTAAAAAGCAAGATTTTCGTTCTTGCAAAAACATGTTTTGTATGCAAGCGAAAAAAAACAAAGAAAAATTGGATAAATATTATGGGGCTACTGCTGCTTGTAGCACTGAGCGCACACACCATAGTTTGGACCAGATTTTGCAGATTAGATAGATATCTTGCCAACATACTTATTTCGGACAAACGCGAGCTCAATTCGGAAGCATTTTTGCCTGTGGTGATGCAGATTCGGTTGAACTTTTCGTGTCGGTTGGTTACTGTTCAAGAAACCAAGATACATTATTATACACCAGAGAACCCGACAGTGAACTGAAATCGGCACGAGTGCTCTTAAGCGACCCAGGGAGGCTCAATGGGTCGGAAAGGTCATGACGTTGATTTCTGAGATTATCATGGTGTACTTTTAGTGGAGTACAATGAAAAAAAGGTAAATTACCGACAACAAACATTGACGTGCATTATTGTAGCGATAGAAGGATTTCAGGTTTTAATTTCGATTTAAGTGGATGTGCCATGTTTGAATTGAAGTCATCCGGTATTCTTATCAAAGTTTTAGATAAAGGATTCAAAGTTGTAAGTTAGTTATTATTTCAAAGATTTTGATTTTTATCGAGGTTTTTTTCTGGATTGAGCGCTCCGGATATCCATTGAGCTTTCCAATGTCGAAAATAATAAATTAAAACCGCATCTTCTCAGCGGGGAAGGGTGCGTACTCTATGAAACATAAGGTGAAATGCTGCCATTTTATGTTGGTGGGAATGGTTAGAAGTACAGAGGGGTCTCGTATAACGCGGTACACCGGGGGCGTGAAAAGCGAATCCGCGATAAACGGGACCCAGAGCATATGGGATTTCGACTGATTGGGGCTGTGAACGATTATCTCGCTTCGGTCGACAGATAGAGCTATACAATCTTCGGCAAACTTGTTGTAGATACTTAGACCAACAATTTAGTGTAGTTTGACCGACAATTTGTTGTGAACTGCTTCGCCAGGGGCGCTTTGAAAAGAGAATGAAATAATTCATATGTTCACAATAGAAAAACAGTTTGAACATGAAATATTGCGAATATGTTACTTTCGGTGGTGTCGGTGTTTTCGGAAAGAATGTTCCGGAGGTCAAAACAGATCAAATGGTGTAATAAAATGTTGTAAGTAATTGAAATTTCTCGCATGGCTGACTCTAGTGTGCAATTCAGCGTTCGAAATTCCTGCAACTCAAAATCAAGTTGACTTATTAAGATGGTTTCTTCGAGAAGGTGTTTTAAGGTTCCAATACCTATTGAACGATTGATGAAACAGTTCTTATTGTATCTACAATGTGATCTTCTGTAACTGAATACCATACTTGTTTATGAGAGTGTTTTTTTCTGTTTTTCTAGAAGGCGTTAGTAAGTTACTAAAGTATTAAGATGAATAAGCTATCGACATCTGAAATCTGAGGAACTTGATAAAGTGAAAACTCGAATTTCATACTTAATGTTTTGATTATTTATACAATTATATATTCTGTTAAGTACATAATATGTGACATATATTGCTCATATAGTTTCGTTTTATTTGTTATTTGAATTAAACCCAAAAATTTGAGAAAAAAAGCCCAATGGAGCGAAAATTTCATAGTCACATTTTTCATCAGGTAGTAAATCTCTAAATTCAGTGTTTGTAACAAATCTGGATAACCAATTCGAGATTGTAACAAAAGCTGCTACGTAAACGACCAAAGACATATTTCGGTGAACTGATAAAAAGTAAAAATCAATAAATTTATAACACTCATAATAGCCGGAAAGTTTGTAGAGATCACTGCAAGGGAAACTACGAAAAGCAAACCGAAGAAGTTTATTCTGAATGGCTTCGACGCGGTGGATGTCGAGTTAACAATAAAGAGCCAACAAGACAGTACCATTTTCAAGAATCGCGAAACAGTTCACAATATAGTGTCTTCAGGCAATACATGTTTTTAAAGGTCCTTGTGATACTAAATGTAAACCCTAGTACTTCGAAAATTATGTGTTTGATGTTATCCTTAAAATTAAGTTTTGTTTTCAACAAATCCTCTACGGTCGAATTCCGTTTGAAAACATTTCGGGAAACGATACGGTCGAATACGACTGTTGAACGTTTGCGATAGAAAAAAAATTACGAAATATTTTGATGCATACAAAACCATTCTATTGAGACCGCATCATTCGGGAAAAAAAATCGAACTGTTTCTGCGGGAATTATAGGTATTACCCAGATCTTTGAAAGGATTAATTAATTTGAAATCATTGGCTAATGTTAGTTTTAGGAATTGTTGTGGAAGGTTGAATTTATTTAAATAACAAAAAGTATCAAAAATAGTCGAAAATGAAGATATTATTCAAATTATTAATCGTACAGTAAGTTATATTTGTGGTTAGTTTATTTCACTCTGATCGTTCTTCCATTAAATCAATAAGTTCTATAGTTGTGTATTAGATTGTCTAAGAATGTGTTGCATTTGTTCTCGTCGTTCGATGTTGTTATCCAAAGAAAAAAAGTTCTCCAATTCGTTGAGTAGCAAAATTTTTGAGTTGATTTCTTCAGCGCTTGGTTGTGGAATAATACTATCGTCTATATCATCTGTATCTGCGTAACATCAGCGATGATGTCATCAATTTTCTAATCAGAAAGATGTTCAGCACTCATCTTTTCACCGAAATCCTTAATTTCAGAAATCATTCTTTCGTTCTCAATATCATCGATTTGTGTACCAGGCTTAAAAAAATAGATGGAAGTAGTTTTTTCTAGCAATTTTTCAACGTTGATGACTTAATTTGAACTAAAAATGATTGAATGCAATCAAAGCAATTCCGATGTTGCGTTTTAAGCAAAATTGTTCTAATTCGGGAATGAAACAGTTTTGCACCCAATCTTGGAAAATTTCTCGAGTCATCCAACACTCGAGTCATTAACACTCCAAATACCAAACCTGAACAAAGTTGGAACGGTAACTTCGAGCTGTCATAGCTCAGCTGTTTTTCAACGAATCGCAATAAATTTTACACCCTCGAATTTTGTGAAGCTCGTAAATTGATTCAAAAACTTTGTAGCAGACGATTGGTAAAGGAAAACCAATAAAAAATTGATTTTTCCCGTTCCAGATTTTTTTTTCACGCGCCCAAAATGCCCTATCTGCTTAATTTTTACTGGATGGTCAGAAAGTTAGCAAGTTAGTTAGAAAGAATCTATGAACGTTCTCTCTGTTGCACTGTAGTTGTTTTTATATTCTAGCTTTCAACGCGACTCAACTAGTATATAGTTGTGTATGTATATGTATGCAAGAAAGTAATTCTGCAGAAACACACTAACACAATTACGATAGCGTCGCGTAGGATGTATGCTTAGTAGATTTGTTAGAGAATCGCATGACACAAAATCATTTTATGACGGAGGGAAGCACATGAGTTCGCATCATTTTGCGAATCCTCTGAAATAACAGCTATTTAAGCAAACCGAAAAATTCATAAAACTATATAGAAACCGTATATTCCTAAACTTGAGAAATCCCATAAAAGTAATCATATTTCTTATCAAGTTTGTCCGCGACCAGACAGCTATTAATTTCTACACAAGCATTGTAGAAGAAATCTCTACCGTCAACTAGTATAAATCACGAAACAAACTAATATAATTTTCCCAAAAAATAGATTTCACCTGTTCATATTATCGAATACTTTTTGATATCGCAAGCAATGCTGAGAAAGATACATTGCTCTTAAATTATCACACACATGCTTTTTTCAATCTTCTAACCAGTTTTTAAACCCTCGAAAAAACGATCCTAATAAATCAAAATAAATCAAGATTACAGGAATTTCCAACCCAGCGCACACCAGCGTCACCAAGTGAGAAAAATTTGTACAACTGTTCACACTATTTAATTTGTTTTTACTTCCCATACATTCTTTCCGAAAACACCGCCATTCTATATCATCAGGGTTTAGAGATATCACATAATAAATTTTATATTGTAAGATTGTGATCACACTAGCGCCATTATGTGGGAAAGTTTTCAACTAACATGGTCATAATGTCATAATGTAAACTATAACATTCCTAACAACTTTCCAACAAACAAAACCGCTCTATATCTATTAGTTCTTTTATAAGAACATAATTCTGATAATTGACATTTGTATTCAAGCACACTAGCTACATCTGATGGAGTAAGTCCGAGTTAAAACTTTTGCTGCTTGACAAACTCCCGAATTCCCGCATTCTTCAAAATACTATAATTTGCGAGTTATTTGAAGCTCAAATCATTCTGTCTGTATTAAGCGAATGATTTATATCATGCATTTTTCAAAGCGCCCCTAGCGGAGCAGTTCTCAACTAATTGTCTGTCAAACTACACTAAATTGTTGGTCTAAGTATCTACAACAAGTTTGCCGAAGATTGTGTGGCTCTATCTGTCGACCGTAGCGAGATAACCGTTCACAGCCCCAATCAGTCGAAGTCCCATATGCACTGGGTCCCGTTTATCGCGGTTATCCGGGAATAACGAATCCGGCAACAACGAATACCGGCAAAACCGAATCCGCGTTGTACGAGACCCCACTGTATTTGGTATTACTCGCTCTATACTGGTTGGCTTTCTATATTCACCAAAACCTCCATTTATCAACTAAACGGGGACTCGTAAATGAAAAAAAAAGGTGTAGCCAGGTTTTCATACAAAAACTGCCCCCAAACAGAACAAAAATTGATATACGCTGTTTAGAAGGGTTTATATTGGAGATGATTTTCCCAAAATTTTAACCCTTTAACTGCCATATTGGTGGAGTTAGGGTGATTCTTCTGTTCAAAATTTTCTAATTTTTTTTAATCGCACTTATAATTTTGGTGCCACTCTAGATTTTACATCAAAAATAAATCATTTAAGAGTACATTACGCTGTATTTTTTCAGATTTTTAAAAAATGTGGACGGGTATAATATTTGAAAAAATAAATCATTTGAAAAGCCATGCGTCTCCATCAAATTGTCATCATCCGATGGAGACGCATGGTATTTAGTTCTAAAATCATATATCATATGCCATTAGAACTAAATACCATGCGTTTCCATCTACAACTTGAGCTCAGGGCTTGACTATTGACGTAATTAATAATTAAAAACAAAATTTATTCCTTATGTTATTTACACACTCCCGCACGCCTGGGTTGATTTACCAAGCAATTATGTATGGAATACATTAGTGAACATGTGTGCCAGTAGACAGTTGTAATTCGTTTCTAAATTGCGGTATAGACAGGAGGTTTCGAGGTTTGCTATTAGCACTCCTAAGAAACACTATAAACCAGATAGAAATCAAGCCGAAGCGTCTGTAGCAAGTCCCGAAGACCTAAAAAGAACGCATTAATTCGCATCGTGGATTTTCTATACAAAAAACATGTTCTTTTAAATGTAATACTTTTAGTTTTTTTGCTATTTCCTGAAAAGGACCGCTTTATTAAACAGTTTCGGAAAATCGTATTGTTTTATTGCTTCAATCGAAATATTCATTAACTAAGAAGTCGGAGAAAATGCCTTCTCTTAAGGAGTTGTTAAATAATATCGATAATGGAACTAGCAGACTGCTAGAACATTTTTTCAGTAAAACAGATGGAATGCAGTCTGAACCCACACTGAAAGATGATTTCAGCTTAGAACATGCTTTGCTCACTACAGCCGTCGTAATATTGGGGTGAGGACCTATGGCAGTAAGCAGAGGAACGTTACGGGACGCTTCGGCGATCTGTTCATCCGTTAGAAGTTCGTCAGAGAAAACACTGCTAAAGTGCTTGTACCTTATGATCAAAAAAGAACCGGAATTTTATTAAAAAACGCAAAATTTCAATTTTTAATAAATTTCTTTATTATCGCCTTCAAAGTACTCTCCTCCTGCGGCTATACATGCATGCCAACGCTTGATCCAATTTTCCTTACAAGTTTTATAGGCCGCCGAAGGTATGGCCTTTAGTTCACGCAGCGAATTCTCTTTTATGGTCTCTATGGTCTCAAAACGCGTTCCCCGCAATGGCAATTTGAGTATGGGGAAGAGGAAAAGGTCACACGGGGCCATATCTGGAGAGTACGGTGCTTGGTTGATGATATTGGTTGAGTTTTTGCCAAAAACTGCGACACAACCAACGCTGTGTGAGCCGGCGCATTGAATGAAATTCAACTTTTTTTGGCACCATCCGAGAAGCGACGCGTTTCAAACCCAAAACATCAGTTAAAATGTGTTCGGCTGGTCCATAAGAGATGCCCAACAACAAAGCAATCTCTCTAATCGGTACAGAACGATTTTGCAACACGATTTGCTTCGTCGATTCAATGTTTTCTTCAGTAACAGATGTTGTTGGGCGGCCAGGGATCCAAGCTTGTACGACCACCTTTGAAGCGTTTATACCACTCGTATACCTGTGTTTTTTCCTAGACACGATTCACCAAAGGCCTTTTCTGACATTTTAAACGTTTCGGAACACTTAAATCCATTTGCAACACAAAATTTGATACACGCACGTTGTTCTAAATTTTCATCCATTATAAAAATCGCCACACGAAAATGTTTCAACTTCTTTGTATAGACGCCAAACAAAAACTAATCGTACTATATGCGTCAAAATTTGACAGATTGTGTATAAAAGTGTTGCCAACGTTGAGAGAATAAAAGTTTCCGATTGGACAAGCGCGGGAATTTTAAAATGAAAATTCCGGTTCTTTTTTGATCATAAGGTAAGTCATATTAGCTATCAACATACAAACTTACTTCGGTAATTCCCGATTTCAAGTTCCGGAAGTAGCGGTCGAATGAAACTCCCATCGATTTTTTGGCGCTCGCGTTGTCATTTCTGTTTCACATCCTCCGATTCGCACACGTTTCCAGCATGACAGAACATTTATTTTACACGGATGTAGAGACCAATTCGACTCAAGATTGTTTTGAAAAAGATCGTGTGTATTTTTGCATGCACTTTCTTCACTTTTCTCCAGGAATATTCTTCATAATTCACAAAATCGAAATTTATGTATCGTTACGACCGATCCACAAATTTTGTCGGATCCGTTATACCAGTGCACAAAAAAGTGCGCTCAGTCGAAGCTGAAGAGAAAAAAAAACGTGCCTGATGTGCCTCACCGGCCGCAATTTATGCGAGAGTCGCGTTTTGGTGTGGGAAATATACGGGGGGTCCTTCGCACTTACAATTTTGGTACCAGTCTAGATTTTATAAATTATTTATAAGTACATTGCGCTGTATTATTTGAAGATTTTTTAAAAATGTGGACGGATATAATATTAGACTTTATAAGAAAAATGAATCTATCGAAAAATCATGTACCTACATTGAAATAACCGTTGGTGGAGACGCATGGTATTTAGCTCTAAAATCATTTTTATTTATTTATTTATTTATTTATTTTGTCTTCGATTAGAGTAAAAACTATCACACAGACTTATTATCATCTATCTAGTCTAAAAACATTAACTTAACAATATTTTCGATTTAAATGTGTCTTTGTTCATAGTAAAATCAAACAGATGATAAACTCTATTGAACTGAGTACAGCAAACATCCATTGGATTATTTTGCCCATACTGTGTGCGATGAGCTGATCGTCGTATGAAGTCCATTCTTCGCAAAGATCTTCCCGGAACATTGATCCTTGCCAGAAGTGTGGGGCAGTCGATGTTATTATTAAGCAAATCAAAAACGAAAAGTCGTTGATTAAATATTCGCCGGATTTGCAGCGTGGGTAAGTTGATGAGAACACAGCGAACTTCGTAACGTGGTAGCTGAAGCCGATTAAGCCAAGGAAGTCTTCGAAGCGCGAATCGGACAAAACATTTCTGCACTCGTTCGATCCGGTCGATGTGAACGTTGTGGTATGGAGCCCAGATTACAACTCCGTATTCTAGAATACTGCGCACTACAGCAATGTAAACAGCCTTGAGACAATAAACGTCGTTAAAGTCTTTAGTGTTGCGTTTGATAAGTCCCAGGACGGCAAAAGCTTTAGCAATAACCATCGAAAGCTGTTCGGTGAAGCGTAACTTACGGTCGAGAACTACGCCTAAATCTTTTAGAGAAGAAACTCTTTTGACTGGATTCGCCATCATTGGGTATTCAAATAAAATTGGAGACTGATCTCGTGAAAATGTTATGGTATTACATTTATTAACATTAATACTCATGCCGTTTCTATCACACCAATCTATGAAACATTCAATGTCCATTTGTAGCGCACAACAATCTACAAGGCTTGTGATGATTCGGTAAATTTTTAAATCGTCGGCATACATTACTTTAAACGACGACAGTTCATTGCACAGATCATTCACAAACAGAAGTGGTCCGAGATGACTCCCTTGTGGAACAGCTGATGTAATATCAAAAGGATCAGAATGTACAGTTCCGACTCGAACTGAAGCTCTAATACCACCTGTAAGATACGAAAGAATCCAGTTTGTTATCCAGTCAGGGAATCCATTTCGTCTCAATTTTTCAACAGCGAGTACATGAGGAACACAATCGAAAGCTTTAGAAAAATCGAAATACATCATGTATTTAAAATTATATATCCGTTAGAACTAAATAGCATGAATTTCCATCTACAACTTGAGTTCAGAGCTTGAGTAATGACGTAATTACTAATGATAAAAGAATTTCATTCCTAACATCATTTACACACGCTCGTACACCTGTCTCGATTTAGCTAGCAATAAAGTAGGGAAACAGTTCGCTGTTTTTCATACGGAAGGACCAGTGAGGGAAACTTGAATCAGAACTAATGAATTGACAAATGTTTAGTTTACAATATGCGGTTCAAAGTTTTTATGTATGAACTGATAAGTAATTTTACACTTATTTAACATTTATTTTCTTGAAATCATTTAGTTTATTCATAGGAATTATGGCCGTGCAGCAGAGATGCCAGGCAAAAATTCTAATATCTGCGGACAGGGTCTGTAAATGTCTTCAGTCAACCAACATACCTTGCTGACAGCAATTTCTCTATTAAGTATGACACGCAAAACTGACTTGGCGAGCAAAAAAAAACGTCACGGCAAATTTGAACGAAAGTCTGCGAAACAAAACTCGATTTTTTACAATAGTCTGCAAAAGTCTGCAGCACTATACCCGGTTGGTAAACGACTGGACAATGCGCAATTCAGGCCCCAATGTGGTTCTTAGCCTCTTGTCCAGTAACTCCTATCCCTACCTCCCCGCGGTGCCGGCTGGGGTACGAGTAACCATAGGAAAGATCGGGTTGGACCTTGGTCGTATGCTGACAGGGAAGGGGGGCTTGCTTCTCTTTACAGAGACGAGCCTACCCGAGCGTCTGTTCCACATGTTGGGGCTGCTCGAAACAGCGTCTGTTCTCCTTGTTAGGAGCGGCTGATTACCGTTCTTGAGTCAGTGTGGGACTCTAAACAGTGCTGACACGATGGTCCTCTGGCGAGACAGGAGGTTGGTGCAGGCCTAACAAGCCGCCCGGAAAACACATGTTACTTACGATCAAGGAAGAAATACGACTCGGAATAATCGGCAAAGACCTACGCAACGAACAAAGGACTACGATGGGAAGCTTGGCACATTGAGCTGCAAATCGCTTGGCTTCCCAGGATACGACCGAATGCTGCATGATGAGCTTCAAATCGGCGGCTTCGATGTCGTAGCACTGAAGGAACTTTGTCGGACTGGACAGAAGGTGTGGAAAAGTGGGCATCGAGCGGCTACCTTCTACCAGAGCTGTGGCACAACCAACGTTCTAGGAACGGGATTTGTAGTGTTGGGCAAGATGCGCCAGCGCGTGATTGGGTGGCAGCCAATCAGTGATAGAATGTGCGTATTGAAGATCAAGGGCCGTTTCTTCAATTACAGCATCATCAACGTGCACTGTCCACATGAAACGAGACCCGATGACGAGAAGGAAGCATTCTACACGCAGCTGGAACAAACCTACGACAGCTGCCCACGGCGGGATGTAAAACTCGTCAGCGGCGACATGAATGCTCAGGTAGGCCGGGAGGCAATGTACTGCAGAGGAATACGCGCAACAACTGGTGCTAGTGCTACCAACGGAAGAGCAGCTTGGCGCGGCGA
This sequence comes from Malaya genurostris, assembly GCF_030247185.1. Lineage (NCBI taxonomy): Eukaryota > Metazoa > Arthropoda > Insecta > Diptera > Culicidae > Malaya > Malaya genurostris. The sequence goes on along the minus strand of NC_080572.1, from coordinate 68,440,454 downwards.
CTCTTGAAGACGGCTGGAGGAACATAAGGTCCGCCGTGAGTAGCACTGCTGCAACCGCTCTAGGTACGAGGTTATCGAATCAGGAAATGACTGGTGGTTGGTCGAAGAGAAGAATGCAGCAAGGGCGAGGATGCTGCAACACCTGGATCTAAATTTTGTCGATTTACTTTACTATGCGGCGCCTTTTCAAAATTTACCCCCTGAGAGAGTGATAAGTTTTTGATCGTGAATATCTCTTGTTGTATCTAACGAATCAAAATAATTTTTGCTTCATGCCATCGGCAATATGATCACAATTTAATGATAAAATTTTGAGTTTTGTGACATAATATCAAATAATTCAAAATTATATTTTCTTGAAATGTTTGGTATAAACGAGTTTCGAAGAGGATAATTCATAAGGCGCGTTTGCCTTTCTCGTATTTTGAAAGCTCATAGCTCAGTGATCTGTGAAAGGATTTACCTATATAATCTAACTACCAATACAATCGAAATTTTTCAACTTAAACGTGTATATCAACAACATTGAAGTATTTCAATAGTACACTTTTGAAAAACCTGTCTCAAATGTCAACACCAGCCAATTAGAACGCGTTCTGAGGAAGAGAACAAAATATCTGCTGCTGTACAACAAATCGTTCGAGAAAAATGTTCCGAACAGTGCTTAACATCGTAGTGAGTTCCACAATTTGGTCCTTCTGAAAGGCAGGAATTAATCCCGTGCAGCATCCGGATAGTTTCTTTCAATGAAATGCAAATCCGAAATGAAATAATCGAAATTAAAGTTCTATATGCTGCTATTTTTCTAACCGTTTTAGACCGCCCATTAATGAAAAAGCTACAAACGAAATCACGTAAAAAGAAGCCTCTTAACAAAAATTGGATCAGTTTGGATTTTACCGCCACTGCGAGCAGATGTATTGTGTGTCGTTTGCAAAGCTAGTTTCGCTTCCGACAAGAGCGGTTACGTCACAGCTGCCAGTCGTTTGCATTGGTGAAAAAACAACAAAAAGAAGACAACGGTGGAGAATCAGCCGTTCTAATGGCTCTAAAAGTTTTCTGAAAAAACTATTAGGATTTCTTCTTCGCAAATTGAAGGGAAATATCCTCAGTTTAGTGCAAATCTAGAACTGTTTGATTAGATTTGTGCACTTTTCGCTGTGTGAAATTCACAGTAATCGAGATCAAGTGAAGTCAATCTTTGTTTTTGCGAGAAATGTGAAAAAGGGGAATGCTTGCATAATTTATTCAATTGATCAACTAATTGATATTCGGAAGTGTTAAGGAACATGTTAGTTGTTATCGTATTCACGAAATACAGTTATGTCTCTGACATTACCCACCCGCCATTTTTGGTCTGAATTCTACACTGGATCTGAATTTTTGGTCTGAATTCTACACGTACACTTTGGACCTGCCTTCTGGGCCTTTATTCTTAACTAATCTTTGGAGTAGAATTCCACAATTCTAAATCTGAATTCTGAATTCTAAATCTGTTCTGGAATTGGATTTTGCAAAAAAAAAAAAATTTGGACTTGGGTTCAGAATTAGGAACTGGATTTTGAACTTGAATTCTGCTTCTACACGGAACGACCGAAATTAGCTCTGTGCCTAATTCGTATTAATGTTTTTGAATTAGTTGATTTTAACAACAAAATTTCCATAATAACTATCAAATTAGTTAAAATAGAGAATTTACTTTGCTGGAAAAAACTCTTATTTTTAGAGAATTTGTTTAGTTGGCGAATATCCTGGACAAAAACCAGCAATATTTCAATCCAACACGAAATTCTCATTGACAACTAATTTGTTATTAAAATCAGAAAATTTGTTTCTATTTATCTATCACCATCATTACTGAAGGACAGCACAAAGAACACAAAAATTAAATTGGTTTAATTAACAAGTTTATTAGCCAAAAACCCATGTGAAGTGTCAAAGTAAAACAATCCATTAAAAAGCTAAAAAGGACGGTCTTGTTGAAACTGCTTGCAAATTGTTTTGATGTTTTTCGCATGTGTTACGATATATCCATATATAAATTTCTGATTCGATTTGTAAAAATGACGTAAACTCTTAGTGGAAAGTGTATTTATTCAGAATTTGTGCGCATTTGAAGCGATTATGCGAAATAATGTTTTTACGCGAAACAGTGAAGTGAGTTTCGAATGTTGCACTCTAATTGTATATGTCAAATGATGTTTTTTGTATCTTCCAACCTTCCGGTCTACGCCGTCCGGTGTATTCGGTTTTTGTTTTCCGAGTGCTCAAAGTTTTCAGTGAGAGTCGAAGTCGAATGAAGAAAGCAGCGATTTAGAAGAAAAAGGTTCTTAAAGAAGTTTATGTCTCGCTTATGTCTTTTTCTCCAACACAACATCGTATTTATACCTGCCAATATAGAAAAGACTATACCGCGACAGAAATATTTTTCGGTAGTAGTGTGCCATCTAGTGGCTAGTAGTCATTACGGTGTTAACGTTTTTTTCGGTGACAGTGCGCCACATAGCTGCAAATTGCAGAAGCCAATTCAACCATTTATGTTGGTTGAAAACAACGTTTTATTTCTCTAATTCAACTAAAAAATTAGTTGAATGGAAATAAAGTGTACCTTAGCTAAGAAATGACAGCACGTTGAATTGGCGAATTCAACTAAAAAAATAGCCATTTCAACAAATATTTTGTTTTTTTTTTTTCATAAATACGTTTATTTCATAGGCAATATACATAAGTTTTTCTTCGCCGTGGCATCCACAATACATATTAGTTTAAACCTAATACATTTCGAATATCATGTTAGTATGTTGGTACTCATTAGTTAATCTAAACAATGTTTTTATCAAGCGAGTTGCTATTATAAATTACATTAAATAAAATACATTTATTTTGTACATGATCTTATAACTATTTCAGGATTGTTTGTATCAGTTCACCACTTATATTCAATATCCTATAGTTGGCTATTGGTTGAACTCATGGAAGAGAAAACAGTCTAACATAAAATAAAATTTAAATTGGAACTCCAATGGATTTAATGAAATGATAAAGAAGTTTCATGTATGGAAGGTCACGACAAGCAAGAATGTCGCGAACTGGGACATTGGATAGTCTACCTTGGGTACGCAAGGAATTTATTAGTTGAGATCTGACATCACGAAACTCCACGCATGTCCAAACAACATGGTCAATATCGCGGTAACCTTCGCCGCAAGCACAATGATTAGTCTCGGAAAGTCCAATTCGAAGGAGATGTGTATCTAACGTGTAGTGATTGGACATGAGTCTGGACATCACACGAATGAAATCTCTACTCACATCCAGTCCCCTGAACCATGCCTTTGTCGATATTTTAGGAATAATTGAGTGCATCCACCGACCCAGATCATCTTTATCCCAAGAAGCTTGCCAGCTGGCAAGTGTTCTTTGGCGAGACGCGCTATAGAATTCGTTGAAAGCAATCGGTCTCTCATAAATTTCACCCTCAATAGCACCACGTTTGGCTAAAATATCGGCTCTTTCATTGCCTGGAATGGAGCAATGAGCCGGAACCCAAACTATTGTGATTTGATAATTATTATTCAATATGACGTTCAGGCACTGTTATATTTTGCCCAATGAAAAAAGATTCATTTTTGCAAGCGGCGTTTGAGCGAATAGCTTCAATTGCACTTAGACTATCTGTGAAAAGAAAATAATGGTTTGGAGATAATGTGACGATTACACTCAAGCTATAATGAACTGCTGCTAACTCTGCTATATAAACAGATGCAGGTTCTTGAAGCCTAAATGAGACCGAAACATTATTGTTGAATATACCAAACCCAGTAGCTTCTTCAATTCGTGATCCGTCCGTGAAAAACATTTTCTCAGAGTCAATATGCCTGAACTTACTTGAAAATATTTTTGGGATTTCCATCGAGCGTAGGTGTTCCGGGATTCCACGCACTTCGCGCTGCATGGATGTGTCGAAAAATAAAGTTGAGTCAGGGACATTTAGGAGGCTGACACGGATAGGAATATATCTTGAAGGGTTGATTTCCTGTGACATATGGTTAAAATATACTGTCATGAATCTTGTTTGAGATTGAAGCTCAACTAGCCTTTCGAAGTTATTAATAACCATCTTATTAGCAGTCGCGATGAAAGTTCCCAAAAACGATCTTTCAATGGAAGAACTCCCGCCAGAACTTCAAGACTCATTGTATGTGTCGAATGCATGCACCCTAAAGCAATTCGCAAACAACGATATTGAATTCGCTCTAATTTGATAATATGAGAGTTTGCAGCGGAACGAAAGCAAACGCATCCATATTCCATCACTGAAAGTATCGTTGTCTGATACAATTTTATTAGATCTTCCGGATGAGCACCCCACCAAGATCCTGTTATTGTTCGAAGAAAATTTACTCTTTGTTGGCATTTTGTTATCAGAAACCTAATGTGTCCTCCCCACGTGCATTTGGAATCAAACCACACCCCAAGGTATTTGAAAGTCAAAACCTGTTGGATCATTCTTCCCATCATATGAAGCTGAAGCTGCGCTGGATCATGCTTTCTTGAAAAGACGACCAGCTCTGTTTTCTCCGCAGAGAATTCGATACCCAGATGAACAGCCCAAACGGACAAGTTATCTAAGGTATCTTGCAATGGTCGTCGTCTTCCTTGGAACGACCCTCATAACCTTCCCAGCTACCAGGACCGTTGTAAGCTAATTGATCTTGACCTGCTATCCGTTCGCCGTGATGTCTCGAAAGCAGTTTTTGTTTCTGATTTAATATTATCACGAATTGATTGTCCAGATCTGTTACAAAAATTGAATTTCAACATCCATCAACGCAGTCTTCGATACCAGCCATTTCTGAGGTTACCTCGTGCTAGAACAAATTATGCATATAACGAACCTTTCCTCAGCATGTGTCGCCTTTTCAATCGCTGTTCAGATGTTTTCGATTTCCACTTGTCGCGTACTACTGCAAAAAAACGTTTCCGGAATACTCTCTCTAGTTAGCTTTAATTCTATTTACGATCTCAGAGACAGGCACAGTTAGAGTTTTCATGTTACTTTTCCCGGCTCCAAACAAACAAACAAACGATTGTTTCGTAATCACTTGTCAGATTAGCCTTACGGTCAGTATTTGTTTTGTAACCGACAATATTGTTTTTTCGTTCAACCCCCACTTCGTCTCTCCACCATCTTCATTGGACACTAACTAGATTTGCTCGCAGAAATTAACCCGGTCGTCCCTTTCTCTTTTTCTTTGTCTATCACCATGCTTTCTTCGATCACTAATTTGATCTACATGCCGATACTAACATCGTCGTTTTCTTTTCCTTCCACCACCTTTTTAGTCACTAATTAGATCTACATGCCGATTCTAACATCGTCGTTAGTCCACGCTCCTTTACCACCTCCTCCACCAACCCTGGTACTCCATTCGCCTACCCACTTTTTTCTTCTCTCTCACCTTTTAAAAAAGAGCACTATTACTGCCATCCAATGCTTGGTGTCATCAACTAGTTATAGGATTATAGATTAAGTTTTCATTGTTAGTTTTAATTGTTAGTTTTTATTGTTAGTTCCAATTGTTAGTGTTAAGTCCAAATGTATCTGTTGGATCATTGTAATCTGTTGATACTGATGAGGAGGTTTTATGCCTGCTGGAGAGAGAGATTGCTAAATTTCATCTCCATCGGGCTTTTCCCTGCTCCCAAATAAATAAATAAATAAATAAAATAAAATAAATGGTTTTTGCAGATCAATAGCTTTGGGTCCAGTAACTGAAACTACGCCATCATCGGCCAATTGTCTTAGTGTACATGGGGTTACTAGACAGCTGTCAATATCATTCACGTAAAAATTATAGAGGAGCGGACTGAGGCATGAGCCTTGCGGTAGACCCATGTAGCTAATTCTGAATGTTGCCAAATCGCCATGTGAAAAATGCATGCGTTTCTCTGACAAAAGGTTGTGCAAATAATTATTTATAACCGGTGGAAGTCCATGTTGGTGGAGCTTGTCTGAAAGAACATCAATGGAAACTGAATCAAATGCTCCTTTAATGTCTAAAAATACAGATGCCATTTGTTGCTTTTGAGCGAAGGCAATTTGGATGTCAGACGAAAGTAATGCAAGGCAGTCATTCGTCCCTTTATTTCTACGGAAGCCAAACTGAGTATCTGACAACAAACCGTTCGTCTCGACCCAAGTGTCGAGACGTCGAAGAATAATTTTTTCGAACAATTTTCTGATGCAGGACAACATCGCAATGGGTCTATATGAGTTGTGATTGGAAGCTGGTTTCCCCGGCTTTTTTTTTCATAAATACGTTTATTTCTTAAGGCAGTTTACATAAGTTTTTCTTCGCCGTAGCATCACTTTTACATAATATGCTTATCCTAATTTAATTCTAACATAGTCACAACGTTTTGCATTTATTAAAACATATTCTCTTATTACTTAAATATCATCTTAGGTAACTCGTCATTAATTATGAAATCTACTCGGAAATATTATTTGAACCAAACGATTAACTTCTATAAATTATAAAATAAGCTGTTATTTTCAGACATTTTGTTAATAATTTCATAAACTGTTTCGAGTTTGTTTGTATCATTACATTATTTTTATTCTAATTTAGCTATTGGTTGAACTCATGGACGCAGCTGGGATCAGAACTAAGTCTTGAAAGGGGCCTTTATTAAATTGAAACTCCAGTTTTCTTTATGAAATGATAAATAAGTTTCATGTATGAAAGGTCACGACAAGCAAGAATGTCTCGAACTGGGATATTGGATAGTCTACCTTGGGTACGCAAAGAATTTATTAGTTGAGATCTGACATCACGATACTCCACGCATGTCCAAACGACATGATCAATATCTCGATAACCTTCGCCACAAGCACAATGATTAGTCTCGGAGAGCCCAATTCGAAGGAGATGTGCATCTAACGTGTAGTGATTGGACATGAGTCTAGACATCACACGAATGAAATCTCTACTCACATCCAGTCCCCTGAACCATGCCTTTGTCGATATTTTCGGAATAATTGAGTGCATCCACCGACCCAGATCATCTTTATCCCAAGAAGCTTGCCAGCTGGCAAGTGTTCTTTGGCGAGACGAGCTATAGAATTCGTTGAAAGCAATTGGTCTCTCATAAATTTCACCCTCAATAGCACCACGTTTGGCTAAAATATCGGCTCTTTCATTGCCAGGAATGGAGCAATGAGCCGGGACCCAGACTATAGTGATTAGATAATTATTGTTCAATATGTCGTTCAGGCACTGTTTTATTTTGCCCAGGAAAAACGGTTCAGTCTTGCCAGTCATGTTTGAGCGAATGGCTTCAATTGCACTCAGACTATCTGTGAAGAGGAAATAATGGTTTGGAATTAATGTGACGATTACACTCAAACTATAATGAACTGCTGCTAGCTCTGCTATATAAACAGATGCAGGTTCTTGAAGCCTAAATGAGGCCGAAACATTATTGTTGAACATACCAAACCCTGTCGCTTCTTCAATTCGCGATCCGTCCGTGTAAAACATTTTCTCAGAGTCAATATGCCTGAACTTACTTGAAAATATTTTTGGGATTTCCGTCGAACGTAGATGATCCGGGATTCCACGCACTTCGCGCTGCATGGATGTATCGAAAAATAAAGTTGAGTCAGGGACATTTAGGAGGCTGACACGGATAGGAATATATCTTGAAGGGTTGATTTCCTGTGACATATGGTTAAAATATACTCTCATGAATTTTGTTTGAGATCGAAGCTCGACTAGTCGTTCGAAATTATTAATTACCATGGGATTCAGCACCTCACATCTTATTAGCAGGCGTGATGAAAGCTCCCAAAATCGATCTTTTAATGGAAGAACTCCCGCCAGAACTTCAAGACTCATTGTATGTGTCGAATGCATGCACCCTAAAGCAATTCGCAAACAACGATACTGAATTCGCTCCAGTTTGATAATATGAGAGTTTGCAGCGGAACGAAAGCAAACGCATCCATATTCCATCACTGAAAGTATCGTTGTCTGATACAATTTTATTAGATCTTCCGGATGAGCACCCCACCAAGATCCTGTTATTGTTCGAAGAAAATTTACTCTTTGTTGGCATTTTGTTATCAGAAACCTAATGTGTCCTCCCCACGTGCATTTGGAATCGAACCACACCCCGAGGTATTTAAAAGTTAAAACCTGTTGGATCATTCTTCCCATCATATGGAGCTGAAGCTGCGCGGGATCATGCTTTCTTGAAAAGACGACTAACTCTGTTTTCTCCGCAGAGAATTCGATACCAAGATGAACAGCCCGGACAAGTTATCTAAGGTATCTTGCAATGGTTTATGCAGATCAATAGCTTTGGGTCCAGTAACTGAAACCACGCCATCATCTGCCAATTGTCTTAGTGTACATGGGGTTACTAGACAGCTGTCAATGTCATTTACGTAAAAATTATAGAGGAGCGGACTGAGGCATGAGCCTTGCGGGAGACCCATGTAACTATTTCTGAGTGTTGCCAAATCGCCATGTGAAAAATGCATGTGTTTCTCTGACAAAAGGTTGTGCAAATAATTATTTATAACCGCTGGGAGTCCATTTTGGTGAAGCTTGTCTGAAAGAACATCAATGGAAACTGAATCAAATGCTCCTTTAATGTCTAAAAATACAGATGCCATTTGTTGCTTTTGAGCGAAGGCAATTTGGATGTCAGACGAAAGTAATGCAAGGCAATCATTCGTCCCTTTATTTCTACGGAAGCCAAACTGAGTATCTGACAACAAACCGTTCGTCTCGACCCAAGTGTCGAGACGTCGTAGAATAATTTTTTCGAACAATTTTCTGATGCAGGACAACATCGCAATGGGTCTATATGAGTTGTGATTGGAAGCTGGTTTCCCCGGTTTTTGAATGGCGATAACTTTCACTTGTCTCCAGTCAGGTGGAACAATATTTTGCTCAAGAAACTTGTTGAACAATTCCAACAAACGTCTTTTTGCGAGGTTGGGCAGATTCTTCACCAAGTTGAATTTAATTCTGTCCAACCCTGGAGCGTTATTGTTACAAGACAAGAGTGCTATAGAAAATTCCATCATTGAAAATGGGTTATTAATAAAACCATTATTTGGAGGAGATTCCCGTATAATGCTCTGCGTAGGAACAGAATCTGGGCAAACTTTCCTAGCAAAGTCAAATATCCATCGGTTCGAGTATTCATCACTCTCATTGCCCACGGTACGATTCCTCATTCGTCTGGCCGTGTTCCAAAGAGTGCTCATTGAGGTATCTCTTGACAAACCTTCGACAAAATGTCTCCAATAGCTACATTTTTTGGCTCGAAGTATGCTCTTGTACTTGGTTTCTAAAACCATAAGTTTTTCAAAATTCTCCCCGTTTTAGAAACGTCTTGCAAGCATTTTGTTTTGCGAGTTTAGCCTCTGAGCACTCTTTGTCCCACCAGGGGTTGGGAGGCCTTCTGTTAGTCGTTGGCCCAGGAAAGCGTTTAGTTTGGGATTGTTCTGTTGCCTCCAGAATCGAACAAATGAGGAAGTCATATTCTTCAAGTAGAGGGAGCTCTTCCGTTGAATTCAAAATACTAGAGATACTACTTTGGTATTTAATCCAGTCGATATTTTTTGTCAAATCATATGGAATACTAGCGGAAGTAGCAATGCAATTGCTACTGCTAATTGAGATGATGATTGGTAAATGATCGCTACCGTGTAAATCAGGCAGTATTTTCCAGGTGCAATCTAGTCGAATTGATGTTGAGCAAAGAGATAGATCTAATGCACTTGGGCGTGCCGGAGGTCTTGGGATCCGTGTCATGCTACCCATATTTAATACCGTCATGCTAAAATTGTCACAAATGTTTTGTATTAAAGATGATCTGCTATCATTGTAAACGGAACCCCACATAATACCGTGCGAATTTAAATCCCCCAGAATCAATCGTGGTGCAGGAAGGGCTTCAACCATTTCATTAAGCTGTTGCTGTCCAACTTGTGCTTTTGGAGGAATATAAACCGAAGCTATGCAAATATCTTTGCCTTTAATGTTTATTTGGCAAGCAACAACTTCTATACTAGAAGTTGAAGGGATGTTTAATCTATAAAAGGAATAGCATTTCTTAATTCCCAAAAGCACTCCACCATACGGAGAGTCTCTATCGAGACGTATAATGTTAAAATCATTAAAATTTAAAGCTATGTTTGAAGTAAGCCATGTTTCGCATAAAGCAAATACATCACATTTTTGACTATGCAATAATATTTTAAATGAATCAAGTTTTGGCATGATGCTTCGACAATTCCACTGCAGGACAGTGATTGTATCATTTGCGGCGGATGATAAATTATCCATCAAATGATACAAAACCTGAAAGAGCTGGCCATTGAGCTGATAACTGTTTCAAAAAAGTTCTAGCTATTGGAAGGAATGCTGTTATGATGGTCTTTAGAGGTTCAGAAATATTGAATGCAACGAAAATCCATTCTACAATTTCCGAAAATTTCAGTAATCCTGTTGGTGAATGTGAAATAGAGCCCACTGGATTATTGTCTTTTCTTGAGCTAGTTCCTGGATTGGTTTGTGAATTTGACAAACCAGGAGGCACAGTTTTTGGTTTTAAATTTGGCTTTTTAGCTTTAATACGGGGATCTTTTTTTGAAGGTGTAATTTTAGGTGTCTTTTTTGGTATTTTATGGTTTGGTAATCTCCTCTTAACAGACCCTTGAGGAGTGACAAACGAGGTATCTTCACTATTTCCGTCAGAGTCAGATTCCTCTGGCTCCGCAAGATTTGAAAACCCGTTTTCGGTTTCCAAAGGGGAGACATGTATGACCGTTTTGAGCATTTCTGCATATGTGCGCTTAGACCGTGCTTTTAAAGAAAGCTTCATTTTGTCTTTACGCAGCTTAAATGCAGCGCACACTGAAAGATCATCATGAGGACTTTCCCCACAATAAACACATTTTTCAACATCTTTATTGCAAAGATTATCCTTATGAGGCCCTTGACATTTGATACATTTGGAAAAAAAATATTTTGTTATTATTAAGGAAATCAGAAATAAAAAATCTAAATTAGCAAAAGTGAGATTTTTTTAGTTGTCTCAAAAAATAACTAACTAAAATCAGAAAATCAACTAATATTTTCGCCGAAATGTTGATTTCGGTCTTTCCGTGTAGAAACCAGAGTTCTGGACTTGACTTCTGAACTTCAGTTCAGAACCTGGATTCTGCATCTGAATACCTGACTTGGATTTTCAACATGGAATCTGGACCAGTATTCGGGTCCTGGGTTCTGAACCTGAATAATAGAACTGGATTTTGGGCATAAATTCTAGATTTTCGACCAGTACTAGGATTTGTGATATGAGTTTTGGACGTGGATTATTAACCTGAGTTTTGCATCTAGAATCTGAACCTGGGTTCTGAGAATGGAATCTGGAACCCAGATTCTAAACCCAAATTCTGGAACTGGATTCTGAACTGGAGTCCCAGAGTTGAAATCTGAACCAGGACCAAAAGTTAGAAAATAATGTTTTTTTCGTTATTTACGATTCTGATACTACTGAAAATTTGATCGAAAATAGCTGAACATATGTTCGATGGTATAGAGTTAAAATGATTATGTTAAGCAATTTTGGCTCATTCTGGAAAGGCAAACCAGAGTGAAATAATACGTTTCCAAAAAACAATCCCTTCCGCTGTCGAGATATGGAAGTCGTGCGATGTTTATAAGAACTAAAACATTTAATTGTTTCTTCGACTGTTCACCAAAATTTATGCAAATTTTATCTTAGAACGGTATGGTATTTTTATGCCAAATGTCTTAGAATTTAAAACTTCAGAAACTAAAATTCAAAAAAAAAAATTTTTTTTTCTCTGAATCGAGATGTAAAATTTCAAAATTTATTTAAAAAAACTCTTAAGACTCATAATTTGAAGAAATTGACAATGGAAATTTTAAGATCTCAGAAATCTGGAATGGCTTTTTTGCTCACTAACGATAGAGGCGGTAAATCTTATTTCGCCCCGAGCACCAAATTTCCTCGGTACGCCACTGCAACCACAATCAAGACGAGAGCGTCTCATGCTCATGAAAAATAAGTTTTACGGTTGTCACTGAATGGCGGTTATGTATTCTAAATGACTGTGAAAGTGCATTTTCATGTTTATCAATGAGGTACTAATCTGAAACTTAATCTATTGTTTTCCCGAAAAAAACCTCATGAAATAAATTTTTCATAAAAAAATTGCACATTTTTTTTCAATTCCACCATGTTTTGGCGCACACCCCCCCGGGCTGTTGGCGCTCGAGGCGGTCGCCTCACTCGCCTCACCCTCACTACGACACTGGCGTTCGAAATTGGGACAGAAAATGTTAACGCGGCTATTTTTAATTTTTTATCTGACACTCAGCTCCATACAGTGAAGAGTAAGGCATTTTTAGTGCCAAAAAGGGAGTTGGTAACGTCACGGACATAACTGAAGAAATTGAATACCAATTAAACTGACGTTCTTCTTACACACTTCCGAATATAGATTATCGTTCGTTTATTGTATAACATTTGCAACTTTTAATGCTTCGCTTAAAGAATTGTAGGTCTATACTAAAGAACGACTCATAGACGACAAAAATTATCATACCATACAATTAAATAATACGAAACAATTGAGAGTAAAAAATACAACAATGTTATTGTAGTTTTTTGTGGATTTATATACTCAGTAGAGGAAAACTTCTCATAATCCTATGGGAACATTTTAATGGTTCTATGAAGAACAGATTTGTGAAATTTATCCAATGTTGAGTACTTTTTGACATTCAAAAACTAAAAACGAAATTCGAAACAGGCTCCGAATCTAGTTGCCAAATTCTGATTCGGAATCCAGACAGAGAGTTTAGTTCATGAGTTTCGATCTAGAATTACGAAACTAAACTCATTTTCAGACACCAGAAGTTCGAGAACTAAATTCTGAACTTTTATTCTGAATCTCATTTAAGTTCCAAGTCCTGGATTTGGTTCCATCATGCAGGTTCTGAAATGTGGAAATGAAGTCTGAAACTGAATTTAGGCATAAAATTCTGAAACGGAATTCAGTTTCAACATGCAATTCCGGATTTCAGATCCAACAGTTTGTTCCATATTTCATATCTAAAATACACATCCTGAATTTTGTTCCGTAAATCTGCAGTTGAAACTCTAGATTGGAATGCTGGATGCAAATTCCGAATATAAATTAAGGAACTAAACTCAGTTCCTAAATCTGGTCAAAAAACCCAGTTTCAGAATTAAGTTCCAGAATAATAGCTTTAATGTCTGAACCTGTAATCTGGATTTTAATTCTGAAACTGAATTCTAAAACTAAATTCTGAAGCTCTCATTATATTTGAAATTCAGGTGGACCAGAATCCAGGTTCTGATTTCAGTCCCGAAATTTGGTTTTAGGATTCGTTCTAAAAATTTAGTCCCGAATAATCCGTTGTTGCTAGTTGCTGATAATCTGTTGTTGCTAGACATCTAAAAAGCGAAAGAGGGCGCGACCTGAGCGTTTGAGGTCTTATGTCACGCAGAAGGTCTGTTGTTGCTACTTTTGGTGGCAGGTCCTCGCCAGTGTGAAGCACAACAAGATTTTCCACCGTGGTTTATCGTAGTACAGTGGGGTCTCGTACAACGCGGATTCGGTTTTGCCGGTATTCGTTGTTGCCAGATAACCGCGATAAACGGGACCCAGAGCATATGGGATTTCGACTGATTGGGGCTGTGAACGGTTATCTCGCTTCGGTCGAAAGATAGAGCCACACAAACTTCGGCAAACTTGTTGTAGATACTTTGACCAACAATTTAGCGTAGTTTGACAGACAATTAGTTGAGAACTGCTCCGTCAGCGGCGCTTTGAAAAATGCATGGTATAAATCATTCGCTTAACACAGACAAAACGATTTGAGCTTTAAGTAACTCGCAAATTATAGTATTTTGAAGAATGCGGGAATTGGAAGTTTGTCAAACAGCAAATGTTTTAACTCGGAATATCTCCATCAGATGTAGTTAGTGTGCTTGAATACACATTTTAATTATCAAAATTACGCTCTTATCAAAAAACTTAAAGATATAGAGCGGTTTTGTTTGTTGAAAAGTTGTTATGAATGTCAACGTATACATTATGAAAACTATGTTAGTTGAGAACTTGTCCACCGCTAGTGAGCAATTTGACGATAGAAAATTTATAATATGTTATCTCTAAACCCTGATGATATAGAATGTGTATTCGGAAAGAATGTTCCGGAGTTCAAAACAGATCCAATAGTGTAAACAGTGTCTAAAAATTCTCTAATCGGTGGCGCTAGTGTGCAATTCAAGATTGGAAATTTATATTGACTCATTCAGATGGTTTCTTCGAGAAGTTGTTCTAGTGTTTCAATACCTATTATATGATTGAGTAAACAGCTCGTATTGTATCTACAGGGTAGTGTTTAGTAACTGAAAATCAGAATTGTTTGCGAGGGCAATGTTATCGATCAGTTTTTCAATAAATTGGTGGAGGATAGACAAAACTATAACTCCTAGGAGGCGCTAGTGAATTACTAGAGTATTAACATGAATAAGCTATCGACATCTAAAATCTGAGCAACTTGAGAGAGTGAAACTCGAACTTTATATAAAAGTTTTGATTATTTGTATTGCTAGATATAAGGATAAGTACATAAAACCTGATATGTATGTTTTTTTAAATTTTATTTTATAGTGATCACCAATCCATAAACATTTCTTGAAAACTTATAAATTGAGTGTAGTAAAGAACCGTACTGTGGGGAGTTTGTTGTGTTTGTGGAAATTAAAAGTGATATTTTAATGAAAATTAGTTGAGAACTGTCTCACCAGCAGTGATGGTATTTCACGAGAGTGACACACCATCGAGTAAGTTTCATTTCAACACTGGGGAGGCCGTTAACGAACATCGCACAAAAAGGAAAGCGCACTTCTTCGCAGCGTCGAATAGACAGAATTTGAGTGTGTGTGCTTGTGGTTAAAGAAGCTGGTGCGAGTGAAACACATTCTCTTTGCATGAATCGCTCTCACGCGTTCTCGTCTTAATACACCCAAGTGACCATCGACGCGTGCTGGTGAGCGAACACTTCTGTGATTTAATTTTTACATTTACTGAAGGTAGCGCTGACCTTGTTATGACAATCTTTTTCGCAGGAAGGAAAACTAAATTTCAACGATAAATTGTATTTTTACTGAATATGCGTGCCCCGCGCTGCTCTTATGCGAATCATACACCAAAATGCTCACCGGCATGGACACTTCGGTGACAATATCTGCGCCTACCTCAGAGAATTTAAGTGCTCTGCTCTAGCACTTTGGTTCGATCCAGTGCTAGAGGTGAAAAAAAAAAATAAACACGCGCTCTCATGATGCCCGTGCACTTTATATAACAGTGATGTTTATGTGTGAAAGAGAAGAGCTCTCGTTGATTTCGTCAGTGCAATGGGAGACAATAACACTTGCTCTTCGTCACACAGAGGAGATGGACATCTCTGCTCACCAGAACCGCATTGAAAAAGGCATATATGAATTATATTGCATTTAATACCATAAAGTTGGATTACGATTTTGATTATTTGGAAAGATCGTGGTCCTGAACCAGTTTCTGTGCAAAACATAAATTATGCGCAAACCATGAATGTATTTGAAAGTAATCACTCTACCATATGGAGCTTGTGTACCGTAATATTTACAGTATCATTTATAATAGTTGGTTGAAAAACGGCACACTAAAACACAAAAACGAGACATACGAATGCAATTTGTTTAGAAATTTCAATTCGAATTATTTGTTTTGCCAAGAACTGACACAAGCACTTCCCACGCACATCGACTTCGATTGAGCACTGAAATATTGCAAGCAGCGAATATGGAAGACAGTAGAGCAAAAATTAGAGTGAAACAGATGAGAGATGATAGACAACGAAATCGGAGGCGAGATTGACACTACGGAAGATCTTTCACTGCATAATGGAGGGTGTTTCAGTACAAAGTTTGTCCTCTTCGCAGAAGGAGTGTATCGAAAGTAAGCTATCCACAAATTTTTCTTTCAAATTATGATAAAAAACGATATTTTATTCAAATTAAAAATTGATCCTATATTATACGAGGTTAAACTTGAACATAATGAAAACCGGATGAAATTTAGGATGTTCCTTCACAAATTGTTGAACTTTTGATCGAACGCTCTTCATCAAGTTCCGAACAAGTGTTGCATCGCATTTTTTGAACGCTTGAGTCCAAATATATTTGAACTTCTGCATGTTCCCAGCTGCCTTACCAGTCTTCTTGAAGACCCTCTTAACGATTACCAGTAACGTTCGATAGGTCGAAGCTGAGGGCAATTTGGTGGATTGTTATTTTTATCAACGAAATTTATACCCTTTTCCGCAAGCCAATTGAGAGTGGTTTTGGCACAGTGAGCCGACGCTAAATCCGCCCCAAAACAGTGGCGGTGTACTATGCTTCTTATATAAAGGCAGCAATCTCTTCTGGAGACGCTCAGATCGATAGATTTCTACATTTGTAGTTCCGATAGTGTCAAAAATGGTTGACTTCAAACCACAGGAACATATTGCTTGCCATACCAGTACCTTTGGATCGAATTTCTCCACTTGAACGACCTGTCCGCATCGCTCACATCCTCCCCAACGACGACAGTAAAGTATTGTCGACCTGGAAGGGTTTTTGAGTGCTCCTTTACATAAGTCTCACGGTCCATCAAAACGCATTCATCCGGACACTGCCAAAGACGCGAATACAATTTCCGGGCCCTTGTTGCTGCTCGCTTTTTCTGTTCTACACTTTGTTTCGATATTTTCTGCTTCTTGTAGGACTTCAGATGATTTCGCCTCTTGATACGCTGGATCATTCAGACACTCGTTCCTGCTTTTTTGGCCAAATTACGTATTGACATTGATTTGTTCTTCATGATTAGAGATACCACTTTCTGGTTCAGTTTCGGGTTGGAACAACCGGGTTTTCTGCCTCTGTCTGGAAGCTCATCCAAAAAATAGTGTTCCCCAAACTTATTATTGATGGTTTTAACACTGGCATCATGAATTCCAAACCGCTTCACCAATTTTCGCATTGTAATACCCTTCTCACTGCGCCATGTGTCCGAAACTTTAATTTTCACTGCCTTCTCAATACGCGACATTTTGAAAACGCAGAATTTCAACCGCATAAACAAGTAAACAGACGAAAGCTGACAGCCAAACGCACAGCATGCTGTGATCTGAGCATAAAAAATCATCACAAATACATGCGTACAACACAAATGTATGTGGATAGCTTATTTTCGATACACTCCTTAGCATAACATATGCTCCAGTGTTCAATACAACGTAGATTACCATACCATATCTCGCGCAATTTTTGAAAATTGGTTAAAAATCTGAATTTAGACATTCACTCTCGTTATATTCAATTCCATCAATTCTTGAAAATTCAATCAGCATTATCTGATTACGGCTTTTTTAATATCTGTTGTCTATTTATTTATTGTTCCCAATTATTTTCAAACTACCTTTCTAGTTCTTTAGTAGGCTCCGTTATAGGAGCTATCGCACGGGCAAAATTCCGATTCTAGAAATGAGCAAAACGAGTCATGATTTGGGGAAAATAATATATTTTCATGTTATGATAATACACCATGAATAAAACTTCTCGGATCATGATCCATTTGGACTGATTTCGCTGAAATTTAAACGTAACGCACTTCACGTTGTTGAGTATAACTTCAGGCGTGTTTCTGCTATGATGGTAATTTTTGCAACATAAATTCAGGCGTTATGTTTTAAAATATGAATATGATTTCAAATATGAATTTAATGGAATGGAGTGATGAACGTATTTTCTACGCGATTTGAACTAATGTCTCAAATGGTGTACATTTGAATAGCAAAACAGTGAAATGCACGACGTACTTCTTTAAATCAGAATCATTAACAATTAAAATATTATATTTTTGGAAAAAAACGACACCTAAATTAATGTGTTTACTTGCGTTTATTGTTCCAGTTTTGATTTTGTGTTAAACACTTAAACGAACTGCTAGACAAAACACGTGTGAATCAAACTTCTTAAAAAGAAACTCTATGTCGAATTATTGCAAATACCACGGATTGATTTTTCCTTATACCTTATGATCAAAAAAGAACCGGAATTTTCATTTTAAAATTCCCGCGCTTGTCCAATCGGTAAACTTTTATTCTCTCAACGTTGGTAACACTTTTATACACATTCTGTCAAATTTTGACGCACGATTAGTTTTTGTTTGGCGTCTATACGAAGAAGTTGGAAAATTTTCGTGTGGCTATTTTTATAATGGCGACGCGTTTCAAACCCAAAACATCAGTTAAAATGTGTTCGGTTGATCCATAAGAGATGCCCAACAACACAGCAATCTCTCTAATCGGTACAGAACATTTTGCAACACGATTTGCTTCGCCGATTCAATGTTTTCTTCAGTTACAGATGTTGTTGGGCGGCCAGGGATCTCATCATGATCCAAGCTTGTACGACCACCTTTAAAGCGTTTATACCACTCGTATGCCTGTGTTTTTCCTAGACACGATTCACCTAAGGCCTTTTCTAACATTTTCAACATTTCGGAACACTTAAATCAATTTGCAACACAAAATTTGATGCACGCACGTTGTTCTAAATTTTCATCCATTATAAAAATCGCCACACGAAAATTTTTCAACTTCTTTGTATAGACGCCAACCAAAAACTAATCGTACGATATGCGTCAAATTTGACAGAATGTGTATAAAAATGTCACCAACGTTGAGAGAATAAAAGTTTACCGATTGGACAAGCGCGGGTGTTTTTCAAATGAAAATTCCGGTTCTTTTTTTATCATAAGGTATGTTATCAAAACATGGTTTGCAAAACGTCTTGTTTAAAATATTTAAGTGAATCAATACAGCTTGTGTTGTAATGTCTATGAAACAAATTATTCAAAGTGCTAAACAATTTTTTTTTTTTCTGATTTTCGTTAGATGGTGTTTCAAATTCACAATCGAATTCAATTTTTGGTTTACGCTAGCTCTCGGAATATTAATCTAGCAACAACGGTCACATCAAATATGTTAAATTTATTCAAACAAAATTTAACATTGATGTTTGTCAAATGAAAAGTGTAGCCGTGTTTAGTCTCTTATGACGTCATTTTTCGGTTCATTACTTTATGTTGCCAATTCTCTAACAGTCGGTGGGTAAAACAACACGATTATTAAATGAATATTCTTCAGGATCAAGTAAACATTTTCAATAGTTCTAGCTTCTCAAAGTCTGCTTTTTGCCTTACTATCAATCTATGAGGCAATCTATCACATCAAAGGGCAGAGGGATCAAAGTGAAATCCGGGTAGAAAATTGGAGTTACGAGCTTTGAAAGCAATACATTCGTCGTGATATTTTTTTCACATTTTACTGAACAAACCCTCAACTTTTATAGCAATTTCTAAGAGTATATTGAGGCTAGAAACTATTCCTCAAGCTAACTCAAAATTGGCGAAAATCGATATGGGGCTGATATGCGAGTATGGGCAGTAAATGTTTGAGTTATTGATGATTATCTCACACTATTGAAAATTTAATCATAAATTGTTGATCATATTTCCGCGATGACATGGAGAAAGAATTATGTTGTTGTGTTTTGTACAACTCGAGATGTTTATGATTAAGTTCTAAAGTAAAGAAAGACGTGTTCACGTCGAAAAAAAAACTACTGGGAAAATCCCTGTCGTTCCGCACTGGTAGGTTGGTGGAGATCGGTTTTAATTTGATCAATTCCGTTTGTATACCTATTTACAAAAACCACAGCATGGAAGTAATCGCCGTTTCTACTGCGTTACATTTCAATGGCCAGAAATTGAATGCATAACTGTGTCATGTGCGGAAACACATTTTGCATTCCGGATAGGCGAATCACGTGTATGGTCAGTGCCCGCATCTGTTCCGGTTGGTGTAACCAGACAGGACCCAGGACACCGATGTGCTTTTTATTAGATTAAATTATTTTCGGAAACTAATTCAACTTTAATTCATAGTGCAATATATTCAAACATGTTATTAGCATCGTTTTCATCAATTGTGATCAGAATTTGCTTTTCGGTCCGGACATTTTCCTCCAAGCGGTCGGGTCCGCAATGTTTTCGTTTTCGAACAGGATGACAGAGGGGGTGTGGAAGCGGGACTTAATAGCAATAACAATAATGTTGTGATAATGATGATCGAATAATTTCCTGTGCATTAATTTCCCTGTGGCATTGGCAAGTGATGATCCGAGGCAGTAAGTGTTTGCACGGGGTGAAGGCTTAGGATATGTGCGGTACGGTCAGCAAAAGAGTGCCGGAAAAAGCAATTAATTTTACTATGCCAGTGTACATTGGATGGATCAATCCTCATGAGTACACGCAACGGTCGACCATTATGGACGGGAATTCTAGCTGTAGAAGCTCGTTTTTGCCGAATCGACAAACATTCCGATATTGATAGTTGATTCCCCGCTCATTAGTTATCATTTTGCGGTTACTAGTCAGCGTCCGTTTTCCTTCAGAATATCATTATTTTATTCGAGTGTTGATGTATCTATGTTACAATCGGGAAACCATCTCATGCATTTTGGATCTTTTTTTCCAGTTGCCACTAAATCGTTCACATTAGCATCTCAAGTTACTCATCACAATTACCGTAAAGCTTAATAAATCCTTGGAATAATTGCCTTACATTGGTCACTGTATTAATATCGAAACAATACACTGCAATTCCCGCGGCTAGTCACCTCACACCAGCAAACCAATCCCAAGCGGCTCAAAATAATTTACATAATAAGGTCGTTAGATTTATGGCCACATATCGCTGCATTGACGTACAGTTTGCTCTGCACCTCGTCATAAATCACTGCCAAAGGCTCGACCTGGTCAGTTACTGAGCCAGGACTACAGCAGCATCACTTCTTTTTTTCTTCCACAAGACAACACACTCTGGTATTGTTGGTACGTATTCAAAATCACATTTGCACTCAATTGAATTTGGTAAACTTTCACGTTTCCCACGTTGCAACTGGCGGTTACAAACGGACGAAAGTCCCACCGACCCAAAAGTCTGAATGCACGGTCGTTGAAGACCATCGTCCGTCCGTACCGAGACCATACACTGTGACTGAATAGCTGTTATGACGACGACGTTGTTGATGATGATGATGATGATGCTGATGGTTCCGATGATTACTTCTGTTCCCGGTGGAGCAGCTTGGTGGTTCACTTCTCCTACGATGGAAGCATTGCTGGTTCCACATTCCAGTATGGTAGTTGAAGCAACATGTCACATGAGACTCATGCGAGCTTTGGAAATGATTCATTTGATTGATTTTGGTCGTTGTATGTCTGCAAAGAGAAAATACGTTTGGATCCGGTGATATGAGATGAACGATCGGGGTAGCTTGTTTTGAGTAGGAAGATTTCGTTTGGCCTTATGTCATCATGATAAACTTTGTATTTGAGTTTTCCACTTTGGACTTTCATGGGTTTTTGGATTCATGGCATGTAGAACTACTATCAATTCAGATGACTAAAGGCTGCTTCCACGGATGGTGATGAGTTCAATTCGTCCCTGTTTTGTACGGTTATATAACATGTGACGAAAAGTAAAAACTAGGTTCAAGGTGGCATAATTATTAAAACGTTAGTTTAGTTAATCTGTAAATAATGCAACATAGATCGATCTTGTCACTCGTCGTCCGGGTTCTTATTCGTCTTCTTTTTCCTTTTGCCTTTCTTATATAGAAAGGCTATGCAATCACTGTGAAAATCGACTTCTGAATGGAGGCCCGAATGTCGTATGACATTCGACTCAGTTCGTCGAGATCACAAATTGTCTGTGTGTGTTTGTGTTTTTATGTAGGTCAGTGTGTATGTGACAAAAAATGTCACTCAATTTTCTCAGAGATGGTTGAACGATTTTCACAAACTCAGATTTAAATGAAAGGTCAACTGGTCCCATACACTGCTATTAAATTTTATACCGATCCGATTTCCGGTTCTGGAATTACAAGGTGATATGTAAAAATCTATGGAAAAATATGCATTTAATTTTCTCGAAAATATCTCAACCGTTTTTCACAAACTAAGATGCAAATAAAAGGTCTTGAAATTCTTAAAAAAGTCCGCGAAAAGTTGATCCAGATCCGACTTTCGGTTCCGGTATAAATGCGCGATAAGTGAAAAATTTTCAAATTAATGAGTATTTTTTCACAAGTGATGGGCAAACGAGGTATAAATTCTATCTAGTTTGCAGATCTCGTTCATTAGTGACTATATAAACCTACTTTGGGACTACTAGTCTCCGGTTTTCGGTTCCGTAAGCAACGTAAGCAAAAAATAGTGAAGAAAAGCCCCGAAAACGAAACTCACTTCGATTTCTCAGCAACTGTTAAACCATTAAAGTTTTCGTTTCGTCCTAGTCTCATCAGTGCGTAGCAGTTTATGTTGAACTGCTAGTGCGACCTGACGGCTCAACATAAACCGCTAGGCAGACGTAAAGTTAATGCTTTGTTGCAAAACATTTATCTAAACTAACGTCTCGGACGAAACTAGTTTCGGCTTGCTAGTCGTACAGATTGTGGTAATTTGAAAGGAGGAGGGGGGAGGGGGGTGGGGGTTTTCGAGGGGCCCTGGTCACTCCCGAAATCAAAAACAAATAATTATTTAGAATGTCTCAGACATTTGTTACAGAAATAACAAGCCATAAAAGTAATGGAATGTAATAAAATATCAGTTCCAGTGGGAAAGTATAAAGTTTATATTAAAAACATCCGTAAAAGGCACACCGAGAATTAGGTACATAATAGAGATGGCCGGGTATGGAAATTCTTATACTCGAACCCGACCCGTACCCGAGTGATCAGCAAAAAAATTTACCCGTACCCGATAAAAAATAAAAAAATTTACCGTGCCCGATTAAAAATTACCTGTACCCGTACCCGACCCGAATGAGTAGTAAAAATTTAACAAAATTTAGGATGGAAAAAATAAAGTGTTTTAGATAGCGAGCCGTATCAGGCTCTAGTTGGTAAGTAAAATATATTAAAATGCTTGTTTACATTTAAACATATAAATACACTGTGAAGCATGAATAGATTTCCAATGTCTTTGGTACTTTATACTCATTTACAAATATCAACAAAAGGGAGTAATATCTACTCAAATTTTTCGAGAAGCATATTTACCCAAAATGTCGTAATATCCGTTGTATTCAATTTTGGGTAGGTATGGTTTGTACGATACAGTGGTTTTTACAGCATTTGAACTTCTGTGCCACCTCCGGTGGAACCCTCAACGAGTGAACACGGTGAAAAATCACGGATTGAGATTTTCACTTGTAGTCCAGTGAAAAAAAACGATAATATAGCCTGCGGTCGCTGTAGATCGGACTCCAATCGCGTAGTTTCGCTCTGAAACCACCGCACCACGCATCCATGCAAGTTTGTTTATTTTTTCTTTTTGCCTTTCTCATATAGAAAGGCTATGCAATCACTGTCAAAATCGACTTTTTAACCGAGGCCCGGAGGTCCGAATGTCATATACCATTCGCCTCAGCTCGACGAACTGAGCAAATGTCTGTGTGTGTGGCCGTCCGTGTGTGTGTATGTTACAAAAATATGCTCTCACTTTTCTCAGAGATGGCTGAACCGATTTTCACAAACAAAGATTCAAATGAAAGGTCTCATAGTCCTGCTATTGAATTTCATTCCGATCCGACTTCCGGTTCCGGAGATATAGGATGATATGTACCAAAAAAATTAAAAAAATGTGCACTCACTTTTTTCAGAGATGGCTGAACCGATTTTCACAAACTAAGATTCAAATAAATGGTATCATGGTCCCATAGTTTGCTATTGAATTTCATTTGAATGTGACTTCCGGTTCCGGAGTTATTTTTTTTTTATTTAAAACATATTTTATTCAGGCCTATTTGCGTACAAGCTTTACGTGGCCGATTTAGCTGAGTTTTTAAATAAAAGATTTTTTTTTTGTATTGGATCTCGTTGTCACACTTTTTCTAGGGGGAGAGGAGCTTCCATTTTCCTCCTGCGTGGATTGAGGGGCACTTCGTTCGTGGTTCGTTTCGTCATCCATTGCCGCATCGGTGGTATTGTTGTTGATTTCGTTGCTAGTTGCTGTAGATGCGCTTTGTTGTACATTGTTTGCAGTTGCTGGTTGGTTGGATGGTAAGCTGTAAACTGCTGCTGGTGTACTTTGTTCTATAGGGGATACGTTGGATGGTTTCGTTGAAGAGGATGCTTCACTGTTGTTGGTGACTGTCACAGGTGTACTGGGGTTACTTGGGGTTGATGTGAAGGAAGCACCGTTGTCCTTTGGTATAGTTGTCTCCTTGTCCGGTTTATCACATGGCTTACCGTAGTGAACAGCTTTTTGGCAATATTGACATGTGGCCATCTGATTGTCATAGGTAACAAGTGATTTGCACGGTATTCTTGTATCCTGACCGAATGTCACATAAGAAGGTATAGGCCTCCTCAAGCGCATTCGTAACAAACGTACGCCATTTAGAATACCGGGGAAAAAATTCTTCCACTTTTCTTTTTCGATAGAGAGAATCTCTCCGTATTGGGACATGGTTTTGCGAATATAAGGATCGATGACGCTTGAGGGAAGATCATGCACACGCACTTCTATAGCACTATCTTCCATATATACTGGAATGTTGTACTTGATGTTTTCATGCTCCACATAGTGCACATTATTATTGTCTTTAGCGAATTGAATTCCATCTAACTCTTTATAGAACTGGATATAAACAACATTATTGGTCTTATTGCATTGAAGTAAATGCACACGTTTAATGTCAAGATGCATTTGCTCCTTAAGCAAACCTTCAAGTTCTCGTATCGAAGGTCGAATTTTGCACTGTCTGAAGTCAACAATAATTGTATTCTTTCGTACCGACGGTAGCTTTTGTTCGTTTGGTTCACTCATTTTTGAGGTCTATTGTTCACTACACAATACTGTACTTGGTTTCTTCTGTCCCCAACGTAAGCGGTTTTGTTTGTCGACTGACTTAGATGAGATGTAAACCCGAACTGAGGTTCCGGAGTTACATGGTAATATGTGAAAATTTGAGAAAAAGTTTACACTCAATTATCTCTGGAACTCAACCGATTCAAATGAAAGGTCTTACAATATCCTGGAAATTTGTAGAATATTTTATCTGGATCTGACTTCCGGTTCCGGAACTAAAGCGTTATAAGTGGAAAATTACCAATTTTATTAGTATTTTTCCACGAACGATGGTTAAAAACAGGTACAAATCCCATTAAACTGTCTGATACATTCTTCTAGTTTGCAGAGCTTGTTAGTTTGTGGGCATGAAAGCTTAATTCAGTACTACTGGTCCCTTCTTTTCCTGTTCCGATAGCACCGAAAGTGGAGAAGAAAAACTCCTAAAACTAAATTCACTTCGATTTCTCTGCGATGCTTGAACCGATTTTCACAAATCTTGATTTGAATTAAAGTTCATATTGTCTTTAAAGCTACTGTGAAATTTCATCCGGATCCGACTTCCGGCTCCGCAGTTACAGGGCGATGAGAGTCAAAGTTTTCAAATCGCCATATAGACTGACAATATGTACAGCACCGAAAGAAGAAGAAAACACAAAACGAACAAGGCGTGCTTTGTTCTATTTCGTACAAGTTGTGTAGTGATGTCAATAATAATAATAATAATAATAATAATAATAATAATAAAAATAATTATTATTATTATTAATAATAATAATAATAATAATAATAATAATAATAATAATAATAATAATAAAAATAATAATAATAATAATAATAATAATCCTATTACATGTTTTATGCTGTTTAGCTTGACTCACATAGGTTTAACTACGTTCAAAACTGTTCCAATTTGTAGGCCATATATGTTGGTAGCAAGCGAACCAACTTCGGCTATTCCGTTTATCTGAATCCGATTTCGGAAGAATTGGAAATAGTGACTAAAAACTGCAAAAAGGATCTCACTCGCTTTTCTTGGAGATGGCCAAATCGATTTTTACAAACTTATAGGTTCAAAAAAACAGTTTCATACGGATTTCCTTAATTGGTTGTGGATACTACTTTCGGTTCCGGAACTACAGGGTAAACAGGATTTATAGAGTTTGTGAGATTAGGTTCGAGCAAATTTTCCTATATCTATTCAATAAACAGTTGTTTTTGCGAATTTCACGGTTATATTTATGATGTAATGAGTAATATGAGAAAGGCATCATTACACCACTAGGTGGATTAAAATAGGTTTTTTCATGAGTTGTTGCTTAGGGCGCGTACCAACGTGTTCGTTTTACTCGTTGTCAGAGTCACCCGCGTCTAGGTTCAAAAAACGAAAACGGTATTAGAGCTAAGGCAGTACGTCTCATTAAATATGTTATCAATAAGTAGGGTGGAAATTTTTCACATAACTTTTCACGTATCTATGATTGATCGTTTTTTTTTTAAATTAAGAAAAGAAATTTTTTTTTTCTGGAAAAATATGCCAGTTGTCAGGTCTGGTCCTAGGCACGAATGTCAAAACCCCGTGAATCGCTTTGTTTATTTTTCGGAAGAACTGTTTTGCAATAAAAAATTCTCGTCAACGTGTTAACATATTTATGTGAAGTACAAATGGTCGGGTAATCGATCAGAAAAAAAAATTATCCGTGCCCGACCCGTACCCGAGTGAGCAGTAAATTTGTTTACCCGTACTCGACCCGTACCCGATTGAAAATAAAAAAAAATTTTCGGGTAAAAGACCCGACCATCTCTAGTACATAAGGAAGCTTCAGTAACATTATTTTTTAATCATTGGGCCCCTCCCGAAATGAAATCCTGGGTACGGGCCTGGCTTAAACAGATTTTCACAAATTTTAAGAGATTAAGCTCCCATTGTCCTTAAAGATGCTGTGCAATTTTATTCAGATCCGACTTGCGGTTCCGAAATTATAGGGCGATGAGTGTCAAAACTGTCCAACCGTAACACAAAATGACGATACAAACCCGGTACGTGCTAGTACGGAAGAATAAGTGCCATCGCCTTTGCTCCGTTCGCAGCGTGCTTTGTTCAATTTCAAATAGCGTGCAGGGTTGCCACATTTGAATTTATTTTATTCAGAAGAAAAACCTAAAATATTCTGTTTTGAAAATCTGTATATGAGAATGATAAGAAATTTAAGCGCAGCGAAATGAAAATGTAATTGAATCGAACCTGAAAATCACAACTACTTTTTGTTTAGTGGTTGCGTTTATTGTAATGTAATTGTAATTAATTCTTTTCACTATTTTTCAACCGTCCTATATCATTCTACACAGTTAATCGAGCTGAGCAATGGCTGTGGGTGTGTATGTATGTGTCAAATAATGTCACTCATTTTACTCGGATATGACTTGACCGATTTTGACAAACTTAGGCTCAAATAAATGGTATCATAGTCCCATAATTTGCTGCTGAATTTCATCCGGATCCGGAACCACTCAAACCGTAATTTAGTGCGACGATGCAAATTAAAGAAAAAATCTTCTTAAGGGGTTACACCACTGTAGAAAAAAAAGGACTTTTTTGGGGAATTATTTTGGAATCCAAAAAAAATGGAGTAATCCGAATTTCGTATAAAGCACTTTTTAATATGTATATTTGAGTACAAAAAAACAGTTTTAAAAATTGAAAAACAAAATGGCGGCTTGGCGGCGAAAAAATTATTTTTTGAAGATGATACTAAATCTCGACGTTTCATGCAATTCTAAGACTTTTGATATAAAAAAAAACAAATTCCGATTTCGGAAATTTCATGTCGGCCAGCACGCCTTACCCGAATCCGATTCAGCTCAAATTTTGTATGGGGACTTTTTTCGAAGTGCTCAAACTTAAAACTTTTAACTTGCGACAAAAAAAACAACGTGTTTTGTCGGTTACGTCACTTATACTATCATATCTCCGGAACCAGAAGTCGCAGTCATTTGATCTTTGAACTTGATCAAAGGACTAATAGTAGCATTCAAATCGGTTCAACTATCTCTGAGAAAATTGCGCGGTAACGAAAAAACAAATCATTTTGTCGGTTACGACACTTATACCATCATTTCTCGTGAACGAGAAGTAACAGCCATCACTTGATCAATGGCCTAACACTTTATCAATGGCCTAACAATAGCTTCCAAACGGGTCTAGGTTTGTTAAAATCGGTTCAGCCATCTCCGAGAAACTTGCGTGGTGAAAAAGCAACGCATTTTGTTGGTTACGTCACTTAAACCATCATATATATCATATATATACAATCTTCGAACTTGATCAATGGCCCAATACTAGCTTTCAAACGAGCCTAAGCTTGTTGGAATCGGATAAGCCATCTGCACATACACACACAGACATTTTCCGATCTAATCGAGCTGAGTCGATTGGTATATAACACTATGGGTTACCGAGGCTCCGTTCGATAGTCGGGTTTTCCAGCAATTCTAATACCTTTTTATAGAGAAAAAAAAATCTGAGTGCGGGTAACACCTCTTAAACCATTGCTGGGCTTGCCCTGCTTTTCCTTATAGGAAGCAATGTTTTATCAATAAACGGAATTCGTTATTTTTCAGTTTTCATAAATCAAAAAGTAACGTCACTTATATGTCGGTAAGTTTAGTGTTTGTGGTGCGATTGACGTGAAAACAGTTGTCTTCTGAACGATGATGATAGTTTGACATTACAAACGTCGTCTTAGTCGGTCCCGGGACTTTTTTTAACAATGTGCTATGCGCATCAGCGGCTGGATTTGTTTTGTGCGCCGTTCGATTGCGCAATTTTGTTTTACAACAAAATATCGAAAACGCTTCAAGCTTCGAATTTAAGCGTCTCATGCAAAATTATATCGGAACAAAATATTATTAAAAAATCGACTGAATATTACTTCAAAATTCTCCCCGGTACGAAGAATTACCCACCTGGGCTTAATATGTTTCACCGGCTCTGGTTATTACGCCGGAGCTCGTCTTACACTGAACGTCTGCAGTACAGGCTCTAGTTAGAATAGTTTTTTATTTAGTCGACAGTTCTAGTAGCTGGTAGAATGTTTGGCCATATTTCGTAGAAGAGCTATAGTTGGGGTTTTGAAACCTTTAATCTTCTGTCAACTATAAAAATGGAAAAGCTAAACATAGAACCGCTACCGTACCACCATATTCAACAGGTCCTTCTCATCAGACGGAAACGCACTCATACCTATTCAAAAGAGATTGTGGCGATATGCTTTGTAGACCGTTCGCACCGCACCAGTGAAAATTTAGTGCATCCATAGTGGACTTGATGTCTTGCAAGAGAAAACTCCGTGTACCGTTCGCATCGAAAAAGTGGCAAATAATTTTCAACAATATTCAGCAGCAGAAGCTGAGCAACACATAATAAATTCAGAATAAGAGTAGAAACTAACCACAACTTTAAAGCAATGGAACTGTATTTTGCAATACCATTCCATTCAGTTCGTAGTCATGGCAGCAATTCTGAAGCCTGCAGTTCAACAACCGACTGAAAATAACTTTTCCCATTACCACACACACACACACATATTCGACAATATTGAAGCATAAATTATCTTCTATCGCTCACATTGGAAATGTTCAGAGTCCGTTTCGCGGCAAATGTCCCGTTATTGGCCGGGTTGCTTCGAAAGACATATCCCTATTTTATCGCCTGCAAACAAATCCCAACCGCCATAAGTCGTAAGCGAGAAATGTACATTTTATTGCGACACTGTAGGGAGCCCACATATTTACTAGCGCAGCTCAACTAGCGCCAGCTTGGCCGTCATTTGGCCAGCCAGGACCTGGGCCAAACAACTCTGTCCTGCTCGGTTCGCGTGTATCCTTTTGTATTGATATGACAGTTTTGTCGCTACACCAGCGGGGATGGTGCGCAACCAAACCTTCAAAGAATCCGAAGCCAAAGGGCGCGAACAAATCCTTTTCCGGGTTTGTTGCTTGACACGACTAGGTACAGTACACAAAGCCTTCGCAATCAAACCGGTGGAAAGGGAAATTTCAAAAGAAAATCCACAACAACGACAGAACACCGTTTCGGTAGTATGTAGTTGTTTTCTCTTCCTTTTCCGTTTGCACAGGAAAGTCGAGGATATACTGAATCGTATGCAGCGGAACTGTGACAAAGTGGTTTGTCGTTGTTGTGTGAAAAATACTGCGATGCTTTTTTTTTGGTAGGCAATTTTTTTTTCTCCAACTCTAGTCTTGCTCTCAGTTAGGCCGCATGGAATATGTGAAAGAGGCAACTAAGAAAGGAACAAGAAAAGTCGAGTTCTTCGAACTTGGTTGGCTTAGTCGACTGTAGAGTGATGACATTTTTATGCAGCCATCGATTAGCAAAACGATTCATCGGCGTCAGTTCCAAGTTCCGTGCGAACTGTGTCAAAATATTTGGACCTACCAATCGTACAGTGCGGAAAGCTGGGTTCACATGTGTTGAGACAACTGCACCGATGTGAACGTGAATTCGGGAGACACCGAAATAAATCTGTCCCCATTTCGTGAAAATAATATATTTAATAAATTTACCATTCATCATTCATAGCAGGATCAATAAATCGCAAGTCAAGAGGAGTTAGATCCGGCTAATCCTTCGTGCGGGAAGCGAATCGAGTCGAGGTTACTGTTGTTGTTCCGCTTGGCTTTTTATTATTGCACTTTCATTGACTCATACGATGGAGTCACGCCGTGCTTTGTTCGAAATCGCTGATTAACGCTGTATTGAATGAAATCGTGTGCTTTGTGTTCAATTGGCGTGCCCTTTCGACAGTCAACGTGAGCTCAGAGTATTGCTTTACGATCGCTCTATTTGGTCGATAATAGTCATTTTACCACCACGCGATTCAAAAGTGCCTAACTTAGAGTTTGCTATCATTGCAGTACAATATCAGTCCAATGAATATTAATTTTTTTAATTTTGTCAAATTATAGCAGGTTTTGGTTACGAAAGTTTTTGTGCAGGGTAAATGTAAGAAAGCCGGTATAGTTAATAAAAAGCAAAAACACTAATATCGTATTTGTGATCATCGATTATGTCCGAGATTTGGGAGCTTTGGGATTATTTTGTTGGTGCGCAATTGAAAATAGTGTTGAGATTCATGAAATGAGCAAGTTTGTTTGTGAAAAACAACTACAAATTTACGACTCAGACCGAGTGGCCTTTTTTACCTTACCAAAAAAAAGGCCATTGTAGCCAATTCTCGGGTCCACGAACCACGAGGGCTTCGCCAATAGGTTGTAACATTTAGTGTTCGAATTATTGCGAGTTGCCATTTTTCCCCGGTGGCTATTTTCGCCCTTGTCTCCCCTACCCAAGGTTGAAATGAATCAATAATAACAACATACACGATATTCTTTCAGAATCGAATTTTAGTGATACATAACGAAATTCATCTCCTGAACCGGAATGATTCCAGTTAGAATGTCATAAAAAAAAATCTTCCAAAATTCCTAAAATGGACGCTTCTCGCAAACAACAATCTGTGCCTGCTATCAGTGTTGGTGATTGCCGAAAATTTGACAGAAGCTGCTGTGTTGCTATCTATATTACTATTGTAGTAACTGTTGTGTTATGGAAAAAGCGCAATTTTTCTGTGTCACAAACATTTATTCACAATTATTGTGCAACTGATACAAAAACTCGATCCCATTACAAATGCAGCAATTAAATCAGCGAAAAAACAATTGTGAAACTCATGGGAACTACTACGTAATGTAAACAAGAATTGATTTGATGTTTACAAAAACCTTTTTTAATCCACCTAGTGGTGTAATGATGCCTTTCTCATATTACTCATTACATCATAAATATAACCGTGAAATTCGAAAAAACAACTGTTTATTTATAGAAATAGGATAATTTGTTTGGATCTAATCTCACAAACTCTATTAATCCTGTTTAACCTGTAGTTCCGGAACCGAAAGTTGTATCCACAACAAATTAAGGAATTCCGTATGAAACTGTAAGACTTTTCTTTTGAACCTATAAGTTTGTGAAAATCGATTGGGCCATCTCCAAGAAAAGTGAGTGAGATCCTTTTTAGCAGTTCGTTAACTACCAACAAATATGACCTACCTTGCCCATACTTGCATATCAGTCCCATATGGAAAATCGGCATGTCTAGAAAAAGACGATTAAAATTTTATTTCCGATTTTTACGATTTATTGTTCAACCTAATGCTAAATCATGGTATTATTACTTGAAATATCGGTAATACACCTTTACTATTCGAATATTGCAACAAACGAAATTATTGAAATTTGCACTGAATGGGACTGACATGCGAGTGTTTTGCATATGGGACAGACATGAGTTGATATTTTTTTCACATTTTACTGAACAAACCCTCAACTTTTATTGCAATTTTTAAGAGTATATTGAGGATAGATTTCATTCCTCAAGCGAACTCAAAATTGATTAAAATCGATATGGGACAGATATGCGAGTATGGGCAGTACAAATTGGAACAGTTTTGAACGTAGTTCAACCTATACTTACTATCTCATGCTTTATTTCGATTAAACCAACTAAACGAAACCTAGCAAAGGAAACGAACCAGCGATTCTCTTACTTCTGCATATGTAAGTCAAGCAAAACATCATGAATCAGCAGCCGTAGCAGTTATTATTATTATTATTATTATTATCATTATTATTATTATTATTATTATTATTATTATTATTATTATTATTATTATTATTATTATTATTATTATTATTATTATTATTATTATTATTATTATTATTATTATTATTATTATTATTATTATTATTATTATTATTATTATTATTATTATTGACATCACCACACAACGTACACGAAATAGAACAAAGCACGCCTTGTTCGTTTTGTGTTTTCTTCTTCTTTCGGTGCTGTACATATTGTCAGTCTATATGGCGATTTGAAAACTTTGACACTCATCGCCCTGTAACTGCGGAACCGGAAGTCGGATCCGGATGAAAATTCACAGTAGGTTTAAAGACAGTATGAACTTTAATTCAAATCAAGATTTGTGAAAATCGGTTCAAGCATCGCAGAAAAATCGAAGTGAATTTAGTTTTAGAAGTTTTTCTTCTCCTCTTTCGGTGCTCTCGGAACAGGAAAAGAGGGGACCAGTAGTGCCGAATTAAGTTTTCATGCCCACAAACTAACAAGCTCTGCAAACTAGAAGTTTTATGGGATGTGTACCTGTTTTTAACCATCGTTCGTGGAAAAATACTAATAAAATTGGTAATTTTCCACTTATCACGCTTTAGTTCCGGAACCGGAGGTCGGATTCAGATAAAATGTTCCACAAATTTTTAGGATATTATAAGACCTTTCATGTGAATCTCAGTTTGCGAAAATCGGTTGAGTTGTTCCAGAGATAATTGAGTTTAAACTTTTTCTCAATTTTTCACATATTACCATATAACTCCGGAACCGGAAGTCACATTCAAATGAAATTCAATAGAAAGCTATGGGACCATAATACCTTTTATTTGAATCTTAGTTTGTGAAAATCGGTTCAGCCATCTCTGAAAAAAGTGAGTGCATATTTTTTTCACTTTTTTGGTACATATCATCCTATATCTCCGGAACCGGAAGTCGGATCGGAATGAAATTCAATAGCAGGCTATGGGACTATAAGACCTTTCATTTGAATTATTGTTTGTGAAAATCGGTTTAGCCATCTCTGAGAAAAGTGAGTGCATATTTTTGTTACATACACACACACACACAGACCGACATTTGCTCAGTTCGTCGAGCTGAGTCGAATGGTATATGACATCGGATAAAAAGTCGATTTTCACAGTGATTGCATCGCCTTTCTATATGAGAAAGGCCAAACCTAGCAAACATAATTTCTAATGAATAAGTTTCACATTTGATTTTCAATACAACTGCTTGTAACATAAACATAGAACTTAAAAAAAATTTCTGCACATAAATAAATGGTAATACTACATTTTGTAGAATTGATCTTTTATGTTTTAGTGAATAGAAAATCGACAACGAACTGCTTTTTTATGGCGAAACATGTCTTCGTACGCCTGAAATTTTCAAGCGCCTTTGAATGTACGTGTTTTGATGATTGCACATCAATTTCTATGAAAATAACAATCTATTCTTTTCATTTAATATGATCGGGAGAGTGTTTAAAATATGTATAAGAAAGTTATCAAACATGCATACACCTTTTCAGACGATTTTAATCATATTGATGTTACAAATAATCTGAAAAAATCTTGAAATGAATTTTTCTTCAATATTTTCCAATATGGCATCGAGGGTAACAGTTGTGTTGAAAAGAAAATAGTTCACCCAACGTAATGATTTATAAAGTCGGTAAGTCTTGGCATTCCTGTAGTGGAATTTGGCCTTTCTGTTTCAACAGACTTCGCAGCCGATTTTTAGTGTACAGAATCATTGCATGGCTAGTACTATGGATCCTACTGACACAAAGAATCCTTCCAGGTCGGGGCTCGAACATACGACAACTGGCTTGTAAGACTAGTGTCCTATGCATTGAACCGCCAACCCGGGATTTATATTACCTAAATAAAAGGAAATATAAAAATGTAAATATTGAAAAGAGAAATTTTAGTTTTTATTTTTATCAAAATAGTTGTTTTTATTTTTATCAAACTAGTTGACTCAACAACAATGCAGTTTAGTCATTCATCTCAGTGAACCCGACATTTGTGATACGCACCGTATGTATTATTTTGGTGAGCCCATGTGCTTTAGTTGCAAAAACAAGTTGCTCAATCGGTAATATATAACTATGAGAGCAACTATGATGAACTTAACATTTTGTTCAATATATTTGAAAAGTGATGTCAGGTCTGTTCATTTTTTCGTGAGATGAAAACCGAATACAAACTATTTGATTTGATTTTTGTTTTCAATGCGTATGTAATGCTGTATTTCTGGAACTTTAATGATAATATTCTCATGTCGGTAAGTTTTACTTTCATTTCAAGCAGATTAATCTGGTACAACTTATTTACAAGTTTCGAATTGTTTTCCTAAAAATGAAGAAAACTGCACACACTGACCTAAAATTTCATGAGGCAGTCAAGACAATGCGGACTCGGTAACAAAATAGTTTTTACTGTGAGGTTTTCTATTCGGCTTATCAGTTTTTGCCTTGCGAAGAGCATAATTTCACTATTTTTTTCTCCACAAGAGATATACAGCCATTTCGACATATATTGAGCCCGATACAATTATGACAGCCATTTGGAAAATTTCTTATAAGTTGAACAATTGTTTTAGTTACTTCGTTTTTACATGACGATGTGAAAATTTTGGTAGAGCTTCTATAACTACTAGTGCAACGTGAGCAAGTTGGTGATTTGTTGCACAATTGTTTTAGATATACTTAAAATTGTTCTACAGTGATATTTTGCGGTATTATAGTAAAACTTAACAGGTATAAGTTGCACAACCGATTTTAATATATTCAAAAAAATTTTTGAATATATCTAACATAAAAAACAATTCTAAAACAATTGTAGAACCTCTTGAAATTTCAATAAGTTACATTTGTTACTTGGGTAATTATTGAGAAAAAAAATCAAAAATTTTATTCAATGTGTATTTTTTTTAGAGTGCCCAATCGATTCCGTACAACTTCTTCCTGGACGCCATTTTTGTACAATTAGCGGTTTCCGATTTACAACGATTTGAAAAGGGCAATTTTTGTGAAATGCAAAAATACATACGCTCTTTTTAAAAGTTAGTCGTGAGTCGGATTGACCTCTCAATCGGTTCAAAACTTATGGTTTGCCATACTGAAGCCATGTGCAAAGTTTCATCCAAATCGGAGAAGGTCGATTCTGATTTTGTCACTTTTTCGTCTACTCATTCCTGGAATTGCTCTTTTGTGATATACGCCCTTTTGCGTATATACGATCGAAAAAGGTTAGAAAGTTAGAAAACTGGTAACACTGTTTGTCTGAAGTATAATTAACACTCCAAATACCAAGCCTGAAAAAAAGTTGGAACGGTAACTTCGAGCTGTCATAGCTGTTTTTCAACGGATCTCAATTAATTTTACCCCCTCGAATTTTGTGAAGTTCGTAGATTGATTCAAAAACTTTGTAGGAGACGATTGGTAAAAGAAAACCAATGAAAATTTGATTTTTCCCGTTCCAGGTTTTTTTCACGCACATAATATGCCCTATCTGCTTTCCTATTTTGTTTCCTTTGGCATCAACGTCGCATAGAAAATATTGAACACTTCAACTTTACCGAGTCATAACTTCATTGTCAGTCAACCGATTTTCGCAATTGGAAAGGTACTACTAAAATGCACTGAAAAAAAAAAACGAAAAATAGGGTTGTCTACCCAAAGTTATAACGAAAACTGTAGATAGATCTCAGAAAAGGTGAAACTTTTTACAATGATCGTAAATAACTCGAAATTCAAAGCGATGACCTATATATTTCTACACATCATTCGATTGCGAGTGATACCAGCTACAATTTTCGCCCAACTACCATTCTTGCACTATCAAAAGAAAACCTTAAAAAATCGATGAATTTATAAATATATGTAGATTTTTCATTTTTGCCTTTCTCTATAGAAAGGTATTAGAATTACTGGAAAACCCGACTTTCGAACGGAGCCTCGGAGACTCATAATGTTATATACCATTCGACTCAGTTCGACGAGATCGGAAAATGTCTGTGTGTGTGTATGTGTGTGCACTTTTCGAAGATATTTGAACGCGCTCAGTTTTCTAAGAGATGGCTTAACCGATTTTACCAAACTTGGGCTCGTTTGAAAGCTACTGTCGGGCCATTGATCAAATGGCTGTGACTTTTAATTCCGGAGATATGATTGTATAAGTGACGTAACCGACAAAAAGCATAGTATTTTTACGCGCTCAATTTTCTCAGAGATGGCTGAACCGATTTGAACAAACTTGGGCTCGTTTGAGAGCTACTGTCGGGCCATTGATCAAGTTCAAAGATCAAATGGCTGTGACTTTTGGTTCCTGAGATATGATAGTATAGTTGACATAACCTTCAAAACACGTTGTTTTTTACCGATCTAATGTATACAAGGGTGCCAATATTTTGGGATCGCCTCTAATTTCGTAAAGCGATAGTGTTCAAAAGTTTAAGCACCTCGAAAAATGTCCTCATGCAAAACTTGAGCTAAATTGGACATGGGTGAGAGGTGCTGCCCAGCGGTTAAAGTTTGTAAATTTTCGATCTTGAAAAAGCACCAATAAAATTGCATGAAACATCGAGATTTAGAGTTATTTAAAAAAAACAAAAAATTCGAAAAAATTGACTCTGAGACTTTAAAGTTTTGATATTTTTTCTAAGTCCCAAGAAGTCGATTTTTTCAAAAAATTTTTTTTTAGATTAGCATCACTCTTCTCATACAAATAATCAACGCAAATGTAAGCACTAGTTTGGAAAAATGATGCTGACTGTTTGACATAAGCACTGAAGCATGCTTTTGTGAACTACTTGAATCAATCTTAATCAATTGATGTCAAAATTAGTATCCGAAATTATTTAATAAAAGTATGAAATATATTTTCATGAGACTGTTATGAAAGAAGAGAAAGGCATTATCACACCACTTGGTAGACAGGGCATATTTTTAGCTTGAAAAAAAAAACGAAACTTGGAACGGGAAAAATCAGATTTTCATTAGTTTTTCCTAAACGGTCGTCAATAATGATATACTTAAAATAATCTACAAACTTCACAAAATTCGCGGATGTAAAATTTATCGAAAATGGTGAAGTAACAACTGAGCTATGATAGCTCAAAGTTACCGTTCCAACTTTTTTTTTCAGGCTTGGTGCTCCGGGTAACTTTTTAGGCTTGGTATTAGGAGTGTTAAACAGACGGCTGGACCGCCACTTGTTTTTGAATCCTCAATCTAGTTAGTTGTTTCTGGGAACGGGTCATATCGCCGAAAGCCATTTCGCCGAAAGTCGTTTCGCCGAATAGGTCATTTCGCCGAAAGTCATTTCGCCGAAAGTCATTTCGCCGAAAGTCATTTCGCCGAAGGTGGTTTCGCCGAATAGGTCATTTCGCCGAAAGTGGTTTCGCCGAATAGGTCATTTCGCCGAAAGGGTCATATCTCCTGTATAACTGATGTGGTGCAGCCACATAACCGAAGCCAAGATGGCTCGGCGGCACAAAGCCAGCTGAGTCGGCCGCCGACCCGCCGTCGGAAGCGGCGGTCTCTTGCATACAAACCTGTAACCACCACGTTTGCCCGGTCTACTCAAAGCTAGGTTTCTTTGCTTTAGTTAGGACAGCACATGAATCAGAACGATGTGGCGTAGCCGCATTAGATATTTTTCCATTTTCACTTAATAAACGGAAAACACCACCTACATTTGCCTGGTAGATACACCTATGCAATTGCTTCGATTCTTAGTAGCTAATAGTCAACAATTTTTCTTGGGAACTACTTTCTGAAGTTCATGAATCAATCTTTATTCAAGAGTACAACAATCAATCATTATTCAAGAAGTACAATGGTAGGTCAACAAAACGCTATCATCTTTCGTTTGTCTTTAATTTAAATCAATTCTAATTACGATTTCGGCGAAATGGCTTTCGACGAAACGGCTTTCGGCGAAATGACCCTGATCCGTTGTTTCTCCCTGTGCTCCGAAAGTTCCATAGAGTCAACGGTTCGCTTTTCTTCATTTGAGTTGAGTCCTTGAACTTATCTCTTTTATACTTGGAAGTAAGTATTACAAAAGGAATTACTAAAACTTTATGAACCTACTTTTTTTATTTGTTGAACCCAGAGCAGTTCTAAGACAATCCAAATTGGTTTAAGATTTAAGAAATATCAGGAGTTTTTCATCATTTGAAAGTAACAGCTAACTGTATTTCTTCTGAAGTTCTGTGTATACGTGTTAACAATAATGTTACCCCGGAAATATAAGCGATTACATCGACATTTCGACATTTACTGTACAATGTGTGAATGCTTAATGATTAAAATCAACACGGAAAAATGAAAATGTGTAGGAATTGCAGTGGAATTAGAGTTGAAATCATAGAGCGGGCGAATATAGAATTACTGTAACTGTTTTGTACCGAATAAATTAAATAGAGTATACCATTGAAGCATCATTGAGCAGTAGGTTAATGAGAACTCTTCAAAGCTTCCCGTACTTCACCAGACAAAAAAAAAAAAGAAAAACACAATGTAAAGCACAAATCTTCGAGCTCTATTTGGACACGTGCCATTTCAGTCAATTCGCTGAAGGATCCTATAGAAATTTTCATCTGAACTAACATACCTTTCGGGCGCGCTGATGCTCCATTCAACATCACACACTCAACGTACTAATTCCCTGAAAAGGCGCATTACAGCGAGCAAAAGCAAGGAGAAGAGAGTTCTTTGATACATCTAAACCTGCTAGCACTGCTTTGACTATGCACCGTGTAACGTAAGTGATTTGTGGTCGGAACCATGCTGAATGCTGCACTAGGGCGGTTCAACCTACATCCGAGAAGGTTTTCCTCCACTGGGAGCCTACTGGGACACTGTACGTAGGTAGAAGGACGGAGGCGCTACCCGCTGGCTTGCTGGTTGCTTTTCATGAGTAATTGCATGTGGTGCCGATCTGGAAAGAAAGCAAAGAAAGAAAACTTTAAAATATACACATTTTCTGCATGAAACTTCTCCATTAGTGAGACCGCAGAGTTCGTAAAAAAATAACTTTCGTGTAGTGGAAGCGGACAGGACAGAACAGGAACGAGACGGGGGAACGATTTACTTCCTTACTGTGCTGGTATAAACTTTTCTTTCGCTCATGTCCTTCTGGTGCTCAGTACTTCCAGTCAGCAACGGGGACCGCCTTGTTGTGCTGGGCCATGAATTTAAGTTTTGGAACAAAAGTTAATCGCGATTTAATTCGGTCACCATATCGGCATCGGAGGGACAACCAAAGGTCCCCGCGGTCCATGGTCCATGCCAACCGAACCAAGCGATGGCGTTCGCAGGTTGGCAGTGTTCTTGAACTTATGTATGCATTGTACGTATAGCAATGCTACTTGTGTCAAACTGGCACCAGCGAATGCAGGGTTTTCATTTTGATGTCGTGCCAAAGAAGTATTTTTTTCCTTGCTTCACCATGGAAATGGTTCCTGGGGGCAAGGAACAAAGCAGATATTAATGGACTTTTTAGCTTCGCCCGAGAAACGGAGGGAGGGGCAATGACTGGAGAGACTGTGGTTCATATTTTGCTATACTGGTGTGCATTCGTGTCTTTTTTTTTTTTGCTATTATTCCCTACCATGTCAGTAGAACTCCGCTGTCTTATGGTTTAATGGAGATTAATTGGAGGTCATAGTTTAAGGTTTACTTAAGAGGCAAACGTATTTTTTACTCGGCAGAACCGCATAAATAGAATAAATATCTGATGTAAAAAATAGTGTTTAAGTGCGCTTTCATTACCAGTAGCAGCTAGTGGTTTTTCGTTCGGACTTAATTGGGGCTTCTTTCTCAACAACGGATGATGGCTTTGGTTGCTTACATCCTTAGCAAAAACTAATGAACTGTAAACAACGTATGAATCAAACATGGAAAAAAGAATATCTCAACTTGGAACCAAAATGTGATAGGAAATCTGTACTAATGACAAACTGAAAGATAACCAATTGACGTGTTTTGCCTTTCTCATATAGAAAGGTTATACAATCACTGTGAAAACCGACTTTTGAACCGAGGTCCGGTGTCGTATACCATTCGACTCAGTTCGTCGAGTACGCAAAATGTCTGTATGTGTGTGTATGTATATATGTAACAACAACAACGTTACAATTATCCGTTTCTTAGAGATATTGCACATTTTTACCCATTTTTTATATATAAAAAAATAGGTATAGAAAAAAATTTCCGAACCCGGAGGGCCAAGTGTCATATAACAATCGATTCAGCTCGACGAATTGAGCAAATGTCTGTGTGTGTACCGAAGTTTTTTGACAATATCTGTCACAATTTACCTAAAAAAAACAAAATTACGAAGGCTCGTTGTAATGCCTTTCAAACAAGCCAAAGTTTGCAGAAATCCGTCCATTGTTGAAGGAGATTTTGGCATTTTCGTGAAAATGACTTTAACTCTCTATACCAGTAAAAGGAATTTTGAGTGTTTCATAATAAATCGATGTTTGGAAGCAAAACCCCTCTCGATTTTAACACTCCTAATACCAAGCCTAAAAAAGTTACCCGGAGCACCAAGCCTGGAAAAAAGTTGGAACGGTAACTTTGAGCAATCATAGCTCAGTTGATACTTGACAAA
This sequence comes from Malaya genurostris, assembly GCF_030247185.1. Taxonomy (NCBI): domain Eukaryota; kingdom Metazoa; phylum Arthropoda; class Insecta; order Diptera; family Culicidae; genus Malaya; species Malaya genurostris. The sequence continues at coordinate 68,399,016 of NC_080572.1, read as the reverse complement.
TTTCGAAAAATTTTACACCCTCGAATTTTGTGAAGTTTGTAGATTATTTTAAGTATGTCATTATTGACGATCGCTCAGGAAAAACTAATGAAAATCTGATTTTTCCTGTTCCAAGTTTTTTTTCAAGCTCGAAATATGCCCTATCTGCATTCATGCGGCACCTGCATCGCGAATAGGATATTGAGAACTTCAACTTTACCGAGTCATAACTTTGTTGTTAGTCAACCGATTTTCGAAATTTGTTCACCAGTGGAAAGGTACTATTTCCAGAAATAAAATGCGCTGAAAAAAACGAAAAATAGGGTTGTCTGCCCAAAGTTATAATGAAAACTTTAGACATATGACCTCAGAAAAGGTGAGACTTTTTTCAATGATCGTAAAAATCTCGAAATTCAAAGCGATGACCCATATATTTTTACACATCATTCGATTGCTAGTGATACCAGCTACAATTTTCACCCAACTACCATTCTTGCACTATCCAAAGAAAACCTTAAAAAATTGAAAAATTTAGAAATATATATGAAGTTTTCATTTTTTTTTCACATATTTGTATATAACTCAAAAATTAATGCGATGACATGTACATTTTTCTACTCCAAAATATTTGAATCATTACCAGAAACAATGTATTGATGAACAAAATTATATATCCGTTTAAAGAATCTCAAGAAATTTGAAACAAATACAGAGAATTTTTATTATTGGGAAAATTTTGCCAAACAAAACCAAAACAAAACTTTTAATTATATAACATATATTTTTTCATTATTTTAGTTGGAAATTCATTATGAACAAAATTTATAAAAAAAAACAGAAACTTGGATTTCACTGACAGTCCTAAAAATTCTGCTATATATACCTAAACTCTAAAAATAATTATATTTTTGTATTGCACAAAAGATCTAAACAATTGTTATGCACAATCCAAACGCAACTGAGAACTACTAAAATTCTGATTTTGTTTTAGGTTTGCGTAGAATCTCAAAAAATAGGTAGAAGATCGGAAATTTTAAAATTTCCGAGTTAAATTGCATTGCACAGTGGTCCGGATCCACAATTTAGGGGGACAAAAACATTTGTGGCTTAACCTTATACTTGAGAGCTATGATGTCTTAAAAACAAATGATCAGTGAAAGATAAGCCATATTTTGATGTACATGGTATTAGAGTGGCTCTTATTATAAAGGTGATCCAAAAATTATTTTGCGGATGTGTTGAGATAGAGGATTGCATCCTTCGGCAAAATTAGCATTAGCATTAGCATTAGCATTAGAGACCGCCCGTGTGTTGCTACTTCGTTATTGATCTGGACCAACTGAGATTGCAAAATGATTTTTTGAAGTAACATGTTTGGGAATAACACATTGTTTCACACTGTGCAAACTGTATTGAACCATGCATGCTGATCAATACCGACGCCGGCCACGTCCGAATGCAGATCTACTTGGGAGGGAAAGGATTGTTAGTTCGATGCATGTTGCTACTAAGAACCGAGGAATCCTCTGCATTCCCACATGCATCACAGGAGAGGATACTTTGTTAGTAAATGTTTTAATAATGTTATCATGTGTTTATTGCTCTGGGTAGCCGGCTACCAAGAATGTTTTTAAGTATTATCGTTTTATGTGTTACTTTGTGCTGGCAATATAATGCACGAAACAGTCAATCTCCGAAATTGACAAAACTCCGGACAGCCGGCTGTCGAGTATGCAGTCACTCGTTTATGCATCTACCTTTCGCGTTTTTTTTAGTCATGCAAAAAAAAACACATGCGGATTGAAAAAAAGGTATCATCTCACTGCTAGGTGGATTAAGCACGTTTTTATAAATGAAACTACGTGATACAAAATAAACGAGCGAATAGGATTTAGACAAAAAAGTTGATTCATTGCATTGAAATATTCTAAACAGTTATTATAAAATCATTTTAAATCACCAAACAAAGGTCAACAGATTTCACGCGCGTCTTGATTCTTTATTATTTCCGCTTTATTATTTTAATTATTTATTGAAATTATTAATTGGTTATATTAGTTGATCTGGGCAGCCGGCTACCGAGAAAAATATTAATTTACTGTTTGAAATATTAATATCAAGTGTTTTTTACTATGTATTCAATATACCGATATATGTTATCTCTGTTATTAACTTTGTAATATAAACGGATTTGCGCAATGGTTTATTTTTATCATTCATTTTATAATCCTGAAAGACAATCAATAACATGGAAGAAATATATGCAGATGACGCTTCGATCGGTTGACATCGTTTAATTTTGGGTGGTAAATTCGCAGTATCCGTCGTTTGAACATTTTTTTAATTTCGCGAATCACTATTATTCAATAACAGCTGCACAATCACCCAAAACAACTGTTTCGACCAATTACTTTACTTTAAGTTGGTTGATACACATTGAAATTAGAATTTTTGAGTTCAACACTTGTAGGCTCGTACTCGTACTCCCAGTGATGCCGACTATTATGAAAGGTTGATAGATTCCGATAAACCGTTAAACTCTGCAGCCTTGGAAAAAAATGAAAATTACGTATGACGTATATTCAAGCATGCTGCAGTTTCTTCGGTGGTAACAGAATATTACACCCATTAATATGTAAATTTGGGTTTTGAGTCTACTTTGCAATTACATCCAGTTAAATAAGTTTTAATTGATTTTATCTACAGGCTTTGGAATGTTAATTTGAGTAAATTGCGACGTTTCATTTAAATGCATCTATTGAGACGAAAATTCACACGATTTTTTCTTTGTCTGTGTGGAATAAACATTGCATAACTGAATGATAAATGGTTGAAGATGACTAGCATTTCTCGAGCTCAAGAATTTTTGTTTTGTTTTTTTCAGACGTTCGCTGGAAAAAAATTGAAAATTCTATCTGAGTGTACTACATTGAATCAAACGCTCGATAGCATTTGGAACGAAGCAGTTATTTAATTACCGAGGTATTTGTTCATTCAAGGCATTCTTCACTCCCACTAATCAAAATTTCTGGCTAAAGCTTGAAAAGATGACAACGAGTTTGCGTTTTTGTTTTGTCTGGATTTGTCCCGGGAAAACGAACGTCGCCTGTACAGGTCGGTAACTTACTCATTCCAACTTGAAAAAAATACACAAAAAAACCTTCTCCCTCTTACGCCCGTTCCAATCCACGGCACGACATTTGAGTTGGCCAAAATTATTCTAATAATTCATTCAGCTGTTCATCGTCCCCGTCATGCACCCCGACCCGACCGTACTGCGGGAGGCTAAATTAAAAGTTGACTGACTTTCGGCATGATTGAAGGGGACCCACTGCGCCATACCGTGTAAGTAGTAATTTACTGGTTTTACGACATGGCATAGTCCCGTGCCCCCCCGGGCCCAACAGGCAGCGCCGCAGCCTAAGAGAAAATTATTATTTTAATTTCAAATATGTGCATACAATGTCGACACGATGCCAAGTTAGGAGCGGTCAAGACGAAAATGGTACACTTTTATGCTTCGATCGATTCACACCGGTGTTTAGTCGGTCCCGGTTTATTTAAATTTTGTGCACCAATTTGGGCATATCCTACACCTATGGTTTCGGTCCAGTTTGATAATAGTTGTTACGACTTGACGAGCTAGTGACCCATGCCAAAGGGTTTATAGTCTTAGGAAAAAGTTCGTTACCGCGAGCGAAACAACAACGAAAAAAAAAAACTTTTGGCTTCTGAAGCAATCACGTGAGGCACGTCATTTTTGTTTGCGGTTGTTTGAATTCACGTAAAATCCTTTCACGTACAAGTTCCTTTTACTGTGATGCGAGAGTTGGTCGATTTCTAGGATAGTTTGGAATGAGAGTTTTATTTACGTTCGGAATGCGGAATTTTTTTTAAAGTAAGTATAAATCCGTCATAAACATGGCAAAGCATATGGGAGTTGGACTCTAAGGAAAAAATTTCCATCTATTATTATCCAAACAGTTTTTGATTCAAGCTGTACTGCGAGGTTGAGTGTCACTCGAACTCGTGCCCACACTCCGATCATAAAATTGCGATATTGCAATTTTTAATTTATGCGATAGTTGATTCAACTAATTTCTTTTTGATTCAACCAATATGGTTTTTGATTTGCCTATATTCAAGTAGTTGAAAAATATGTTATTTTGAATGATGTCAAATGCCGGAGACAGTTGAAAGCAAAACAATAATCACAATGCAAAATCAACAACTTTTGCCTTTCTCATATAGACAGGTTATGCAATCACTGTGAAAATCGACTTTTGAACCGAGGCTCGGAGAGCCGAGTGTCATATACCATTCGACTCAATTCGTCGAATACGAAAAATGTCTGTGTGTGTATGTGCGTATGTGTGTATGTAACGTTTTGTTGCACTAACTTTTCCCGGAGATGGCAGAACCGATTTTAACAAACTTAGATTCAAATGAAAGGTCTTGTGGTCCCATACAAAATTCCTGAAAATTATCCGACTTCCGGTTCCGGAATTATGGAGTTAAATGTGCAAAAAATTGTGAAAATAAGTGCACTAACTTTTCTCAGAGATGGCTGAACCGATTTTCACAAACTTAACTCCGAGAAAAGTTAGAGCAAAAAAACATTACATACACACATACGCACATTCACACACACTTACACGCACACATACACACACAGACATTTTGCGTACTCGACGAACTGAGTCGAATGGTATATGACACTCGGCCCTCCGGGTCTCGGTTCAAAAGTCGGTTTTCACAGTGATTGTTTAAGATGGCGATACAACAAGCGTACAAACTCTACGAAACTGTGCTAAAAACTGTTCCAGTATAAAGATCGTGTCAGTTGATGGCAAAACAAAATTAGCTTTGGCTATTCCTGAAGTGCCGGAAATGATGCGCTGCAAAAAATGGGAATTTTAAGGCATACTCTGGAGATTTTGTTTTCGAGAAACCTTCCACACAAAGTAATTTCCATATTTCATATCTTTTTTGAATATATTCAAATAAGTTTGGGATATTTGTTGTGATTACAGTCAATGACACATACATTTGCGGAGATACACTGATCAACAGAAACACACACACACACACACACACACACACACACACACACACATATATATATATATATATATATATATATATATATATATATATATATATATATATATATATATATATATATATATATATATATATATATATATATATATATATATATATATATATATATATATATATATATATATATATATATATATATATATATATATATATATAGCATCATCGTGCTTTGTTCAATTTTGTATAGCATGCAGGATTGATATAACTGTTCACAAATTGAAATGATTATGGTAGTAGTGAGTGGTAGTGAGTATAGAAAACTTTTGATTTTGTTCAAGTTTGAAAGAAAAAATCTTGACACAATGTTTTTTTTTAAATTTCAGTAATATGAGGAAGACATCATTACACCACTTGGTGGATTAAAAAAGGTTTTACCTTTTTTTATATATATAAAAAATAGGTATAGAATTCGCTCAAACTTTCGAAAAATTTTCCGAGGCCCGGAGGGCCGAATGTCATATACCAATCGATTCAGCTCGACGAACTGAGCAAATGTCTGTGTGTGTGTGTGTGTGTGTGTGTGTGTATGTGTGTGTGTCTGTATGTGTGTTGTCAACTAAGAGCTCGAGATCTCAGAGATGGCTGGACCGATTTTGATCAAACTAGTCGCAAATGAAAGGTCTCCCCGTCACCCAGAACGCTATTGAATGGTTTTGAGATCGGATGTTTACTTTTTGAGTTATACGAAGTTTTATGTCAAAATTTTCAGTTTTTTGATAGTATCTGTCACATTTGACCTTGAAAACAGAATATGTTTCCAGACTTAGATTTCGCTCGGTAATACCTATCCAACAAGCCATAGATTGTTAAAATCCGTCCATTTTTAACGGAGATATCGATATTTTTGTGTAAGCCTTATTCCAGTAGAAGGAATTTTGAGCGCTGTATGAAAAAGCAATGCTTGGGAGCAACATGAAACACGATTTTTTATACTGTTACATATAATTGTTTCTAAGTACCAAAAAGACTGTGTAAAGCATCCTTTTTTATGACAATTTGCCTCGGACCAATTTTAGCACGGTTCATTTTTGGCAACATAATCTTTCGAATATGGCATATGTAAACCAGATGATACCAGCATTATCGAGTTGGAAGTAATTTCATAATTATATTGATTTAAAATATTTACAGCAATAAATGCTGGAAGAACATGACTTCCATATACCATACGACTCAGTTCGTCGAGATCAGCAAATGCGTGTGTGACAAATAATTTCACTCAATTTTCTCGGAGATGGTTAAACCGTTTTCTACAAACTCAGATTCATATGAAAAGTCGTATACTCCCAAACAAGGTTCCTGAATTACTTTTGGATCCGACTTCTGATTGCGGAACCACAGGATGATATGTGAAACGAAATTAAAATAATGCAATTAATTTTTCTCGTAGATGGCTGAACCGATCTAAGATTCAAATGAAATCTAAGAATCATCTATGATTCAAATGAGAGGTCTTAAAATTCTATAAAACCTCTTACTTTTTAGTCAGATCCGACTTCTGGTTTAGAAAATGCAGGGTGATTAGTATAAAAATGTCCATTTCACATGAATTAATCAGGTTTATCGGCTTTGCAGATTTGGATAGTCGATTACCAAATAAATTTATTTCAGTTTGAGCGGTATTCGTTTTTGGATTCGGAATGTACCCTCAAATTTTAATTCGCACTACAATTTCTCAAAGATGTCTACACACTCCTCAGGTGAATTTAACTGATTTCGGCTACACCGATTTTAGAATTCCGGTTCCAGTATCGAATCGATTCTCAAAGCTCAATCATTTTCTCAAAATAGACCAAATCGAACTTCAAAAACAAATATTACAGGACTTAAGGTCCCATACAAAATCGGTGAATTTTATCCGATTCTGGAATTACAGATGATGAGTTTATAAATTTCACGTAAATTGTTTAACGTAATAATTTATGGCCATTCGAATTATTTTGGGCTATGCTTATTCCTGAATACCGGCTCTGGAAGTACCATAAATAATTACGAAAAACTCTAAAGTGGAACTTACTTCGACATCTCATGGAATGTTCAATCGATTGTCACACGCTAAGATTGAAATTCGATATGTTTTGCAGTTTCGGCATTACAGGGTAATGAGTGATTAAAATCTCAATTTGCCGTTTAAAACGACGATGATTAAAATAATGTCATGAGAACTAAAACACCGAAGAATATCCATGCAAAAACACATGCGTATTGATAAAAAAAGGTATTATCTCACTGCTAGGTGGATTAATCACGTTTTTTAGTTTAAACCTGTTCGCGTCGCTTCAAAATGTCAATGAAAACAACATCGATGGTTAAAGCGTTTGGTGAAATTGTGTTCATTCGATTCAAGAAATTTATGATTCCATAACAAGTGTTTATTTAACAGCGGTGTTGTGATGAAGTTAACCTTGTTTAAGATTAAAAAGATTTGGTGACAAATTAGAAAATGTTTACTGTTTTGGTGTTACAAAAATCAAACAATTTACACACATTTGTACTCCTGAGAGATAGGGAAATTAAAAAGATTGCTAATAACCAAATATCAACAATCAAATGTACAGGGTGATTTTTTAAGAGCTTGAGAACTTTTTTAAACAATAAAACGCATAAAATTTGCAAAATCTCATCGGTTCTTTATTTTAAACGTTAGATTGGTACATGACATTTACTTTTTGAAGATAATTTCATTTAAATGTTGACCGCGGCTGCGTCTTAGGTGGTCCATTCGGAAAGTCCAATTTTGGGCAACTTTTTCGAGCATTTCGGCCGGAATAGCCCGAATTTCTTCGGAAATGTTGTCTTCCAAAGCTGGAATAGTTACTGGCTTATTTCTGTAGACTTTAGACTTGACGTAGCCCCACAAAAAATAGTCTAAAGGCGTCAAATCGCATGATCTTGGTGGCCAACTTACCGGTCCATTTCTTGAGATGAATTGTTCTCCGAAGTTTTCCCTCAAAATGGCCATAGAATCGCGAGCTGTGTGGCATGTAGCGCCATCTTGTTGAAACCACATGTCAACCAAGTTCAGTTCTTCCATTTTTGGCAACAAAAAGTTTGTTAGCATCGAACGATAGCGATCGCCATTCACTGTAACGTTGCGTCCAACAGCATCTTTGAAAAAATACGGTCCAATGATTCCACCAGCGTACAAACCACACCAAACAGTGCATTTTTCGGGATGCATGGGCAGTTCTTGAACGGCTTCTGGTTGCTCTTCACTCCAAATGCGGCAATTTTGCTTATTTACGTAGCCATTCAACCAGAATTATGTAGACCATAAATCGGGCGTAAAGCGCGAAACACATTTCGAACCGAACACTGATTTTGGTAATAAAATTCAATGATTTGCAAGCGTTGCTCGTTAGTAAGTCTATTCATGATGAAATGTCAGAGCATACTGAGCAAATAATAATGCATGAAAATCATAACCTCAAAAAATCTGAGCAAATACTAATGCATGAAAATCCTAACCTCAAAAAAATCACCTTTTATATGCGTTCATCTATACCTAATCATTTTCGTAAATTCCATGTTAATGAATGATCATCTCGTAGTCTTTCAGGTATGCGCAAAAATTTTATGCTTCAAGCGATTGATTTAATGTTAAAAGAAAAATGTCCATCTTCTTTCATGATTTATAAAGCAACGGTGCTTTGGCCCAAAAAATGAAAACAAGGATTCCAATGCGTAGAAGCTCTACGCACAGAATTAAACCGCTGACAGACATGTGATTTCCGTACAATGATTTCTGTACAACGTTGTACGCGTACAACGATGAGGTGACAGACATGTTTTGCACACAGAATGAATGTACTGTGAAACGAAACAACTCAAAATTTAGCCTAATTTCCCAGCTGCGATGATCAAGATTATAGAAAACAAAATTTTTTGCGGTTTGAAGTGTATTAATAGCAACTAATTTATGACAGATAATGTCTCTCTTAGTTATTAAACTGTTTGTGTGTGAGTGTCATCTATGACAGTATCACTCATATCAAATTTTATGGGTTTAAGGTACATTTTTGTCACGTTTGTTCTGGGATACAGGATTTTTTCCTTCATTGTTTAAATGTAATTAGCATTAGGGAAAATTGAATGTTCATAATTTGGATGTTCTACCGTAACATTCACTGATAAAAATGTAAAATATAAATATAAAATGGAGGAAATATAAAAGGCTTTCAGAAATAATTTTAGGAACACGAGAACTATTCGTTATGCAACGACCCTGATTTCTACCAAAAAGGTGATGAATAACTAAATTTTGTTTGTAAATCATGTCGACCTTTGCCAAATCCGCATAAATTTCAAGTTGTTCAGTCATATTTCCTTTTCTCCCGTATATTCTCGATAAAAATAAGAGCGCATAAACTTTTAACATTGAGTTTTTAAATAGTAAATAAATCTAAGATATTATTAGTATGTTACCTTCAGAAACGGCATGGCACACACATATTCCAGAAAAATTCTATCAACGTAATAATTTATTGATTACGAAATTTCCGTAAAAAGGATTATGTTCATCTTGAAGCTGATTTTAAAACCTTCTTGAATTTGAAATCATTCCTAAATAGAATTGACATAGCTTTGATGCTTCATTTTGCTTCATAAATCTTATGAAAAATGGTCTACTAGACTGGAATATAATCACATAATGGTTTAAAGTTTAGGTTGAGGAGTTTAAAGTTTTTATGCTTTATTTATTAAGTAACACTGCAAATTACTACAAGTATTTCTTAAATTGAACATGTAACTTGGAACGTGTTCTGCTTCAATTTACTCACACTGAAAGACATGATTCGCTGTTCTCACTATTCATACCCAAAATAAGACTCTTTCTAAACAAATTAAAAACAACTTTTCTTTCCATCGAACGGCATTCAACCCGATGACACAAGACGAAGTAATAAGAAGATTTAGAGTTTCCAGAAGTGAATATAGTGGACCAATGTGATAAATGGAATTTCGATAGGTCATCAATAAACAGGATGATTACACAATTGGTTTATTGATGTATTGGACATTTATCGTTTATTATTACCACATGTGCAATCAAAATATGAATCATTATGTTTTTAAATCCATTTTAACAATAAATTTACTTGTTATTGAATAGAAAATAATTACTTAATAGTGCTGATTTTCTGTACAAATATGAATAAATTGTTTTCCTTATTTGTATTTCAAAACTTCACTAAATTTATGAATATTTCTTGGTTTGACTGCTTTTTGAAAATATGCTACAAAGTATCTAAGTTTTATGCTGCTTGTTGGCATTTTACCAAGATTTTTTTTCAAAATAAAACGAAGGTTGTTTATTATTTGATTCTCAGAAGAAGGAAATATTGTTTCCTGAGTTCAGCCTCACTCGGCAATGGCGCTGGTGGCGATGGTAAACAGTGATTTGATTTTGCACAGTACAACGATAAATGACCGTAGTACGTAAATCACCGTTGTATCATGATGCTCGCCTGATACCACCATGATTCAGGGTGACAGACATGTGATTTCATGGTGTACAGTGATACCGATATCACATGTCTGTCATAAGCATTAGACATAAGCGCACGTTAACATATAGTTGATAACAGTTAAGAATACATTTATTAATAACCTAGAGGGCTGGAAAAGCAATATATAAAAATCGTCCAATCGAGATCGCTGCCAAAGAAGATCACTTGTGTTTTTTTTCCAATAAAGATCACTAGTGATCTGATCTTTTTAAGATCAATTGATCAGTGATCTTTAAATCACATCGATCAAAATCGGTACTGATCTTTCATTACACAAAATCGGTAGTGATTTTGAGCTAAAATGGTTTATGGTGTGAAAATCAGCGATAACAGTAATCCTACAGGAATTAATAACTAAGGGTAACGTGTGTCAATGAGATTTTTAAAATCATGGAAAATTGTCAATTTTGTATCTTTGGAAAATGCTCCTCTAACACTCTTTATCACCAGAGTTGGGAAAAATACCGCTTTCGTTCCGGCACGGCTTATGTAGTTTTAACATATGTTTGAAGCACCCCGTGTTCGAATTCACAACCGATTGTTTGATTCACAATAAAAAGAATGCCAGATTAAGAGAAATGAATGTTAAATAAAAATTTCATGAAAATACTAACTCTGGATCGTAATCACATTGATATTGTTAATTCGGCAGCATTCACTTTGCAAAAGCAATACCCAATGCGAAATTAGTAAAAAAATATTTCACACCACATATAGTGAGTAGAGCGACAAAACACTGTTTTACTTCCAGCTGAGTTGGCGTAGTGGGCTGAAGCCAAATCCCGCCGGAAGAGAGGAGGAGCCTTATGCTTTCTGTACAGTGGCAGCATTCTCTTCTTCAAACATTATTCCTCGTACACCTTGGCGTTAATTGTGCCCTTCGTGAAGAAAATCAACGACCGCAAACCACAGGTACAAATTGCTTGCCAGACCAACACCTTCTGCCCAAACTTTTCCATCGCCACCGTGGTGTCAGCGTCGTCCAGGTCCTCGTACACCGATTACGTATAAAGCGCTATTCGCACTAGGCCGTGACGTATCCGGAACGGGACTAGACCGGATTCCGTCCGGGTTACGCTTCAAATTTGTTTAATGCAGCTCCATGTGAATATTCTCACTAGACCGTGTCGTACCCGTGTCTGTAACGATACACGTCCGAAGCACGGTCAAAGCATGCGTTGGCTCAAAGTTACTATTGGCAGGGACTGGATTTGTCACATGTTTCCATCCAAGACTCCAAGATACAGCGGGAAATTCCACAAAAATCGTTAGCAATCTTCTTCCACATATCTTCTATTGGTTTCGGCATTGCATCGTCGATTAATTTTTCGGTAACTACACGACATATCTCGTGAACAATCTGGTAGACAGCCCCAAGTCTGTAACTAAATGCTATGGTTTTCTGCGTGTCTCCTGTTGATAAATATCTGAAATTATGAGACGAACACAAACTATAAGCCATCTCAATGATCGTTATACAATATTTGGTTGGAGTTTTCTTGATATTTACAAAGAAATCTTGTTAACAAATCAATGAAAATATCTTAAAAAAACTGCCAGCCTCTCTCGGAGAGTCACTGCTAATCGGAATGTAGTGTCATGCTTTTTAAGACACGGATGAATTTTACTCAACAACGAGTTGAAACAAGCTTCTGACATTTGGAAATATTCCTTGATCTCGTCATTCACAAGCTGCTTATATAAGGTGATGAATTCACCCTCAACTGCTCTTTTTCGCCAAAGTTCGTGCATCCAAGTCTTCTTTCTTTATTTTATTTGTATTTAAACTGCTGATTATCTTCGTCATTCCGAGCAATTGCAATTATGACCAATTCTTCGTTGAAAAAATGTGCCATTTTCGTGAGGAACAGAAGCACATCAAATTCAACGATTGTGTATGTTACTAATAGCAACGGTAGCGACACGGAAAGTGCACGGTATGATGAGAATATTTTACAAATAAATCCCGGCACGTTGCGGTCCCGTTCCGGATACGTCACGGCCTAGTGTGGATAGCGCTTAATACTGCGGTCCGGGCAGCGCTCGAGAGTCTTCCTTGGCGTAGGTTTCGTCGTCGATCAGGATGCATCCGTCTTTATTCTGTAGAATCCGGTTATACAGTTTTCGCGCTCTTGTTTTGGCCTGAACATGCAGGGACTTTTTCGGCACCTTCTGTTTCTTGTACGTTTTCAGGGAGTTCCGATACTTTGATCCGTTGAATCATCCCGATGTTGGTGTTGAACTGCTTGGCCAATTCCCGCGTCGACGCCGATGGGTTTTTCCTGATGTACTCAGCCACTTTTAAGTTCCGGCCGGGCTGGCTGGGACCCGTTTTCCTACCGGATCGGGGCAAATCCTTCATGGAAAAGGTCTTGCCGAACTTCTCGATAATATTTTTGACACTGGTGTGATGCACTTTCACCCGTTTTGCAATTTCGTTGTACGTGACACCACTTTCTGAGCACCAAGTGTGCAGAATTTTCTTTCGCGTTTCCGGATCAATTCGACTTATCATTGAAACGATAAACCGCACCGAAACAAATCGATTGCGCAGCTGTTATTGACATGTAAACAATCATGTCACCGCAAAACACGCTGCAAAAAATTAAGCCATTTCAGAGTAATAACTGTTTGAATGTTGCTAACTACTTATCGATACACTCCTTAGGTAGCACCATTTTTTCAAACTTTACACACACTTTCTACATATAAAAAACCAGACCCCAACGTTTTCCTTTTCATTGTTTGTTACCTTGGCGAGGTTTTACAGCTATAAAATGGCGGTTTTCTTCGTGAAAAATCATAGTTTTCACTTTGAACAACCACAAAAAATTCAAAATAAATCAAACAGAAACGTTGGGGTTTAGAGAAACTTCTACTCTAACTATGCTGCATTCATTTGTTCACTTCTGATTAGTCTGCGCTGAGATACAGTGGACACCGCTAATCATAATTTTTATGAAGCGTTCTCGAACAGTGATGCGAACGGTACCGGTAAAATACATTTCTTTCCCTACATTCTACACACTCTGAGTGCTACCGCCTGCTACAACTGCTGGTAGATACATTTACTCTAGAGAGTGTACCAGCGACGATGAGAACGGTGAAGGTAAAAATATATTTTGTTCTGCTTCATTCTACTCTTTCTTAGGTTTACAGCATTCTGCAGTAGGCTGGGCGATACATTTGCTCAAAGCTACCGCCGCTTTTAAAAATGTAATATAGCTTTCTACCGCCGTCGAAAAAAAAGTATTCTACCGCTGTACTTTACATTGTTCGCTCAAAATGGTAGCGCACGTGTTTACATTGAACGTTAACAAATGATTACTAGTTATTTAATATATAAACATTATGTGTTGACGATTTTTTTGTATTTTTCAAGACCAGATTATATTTTATTTAAATAGTAGATCGTTTGATATTCTTGATGATCTTCCCGAATGGTGTAATGAATTATTTGTTTTCAAGGCCCTTTTTAAATGAAGAATTCAATGCTTTGCTGCATTGAAACGTACTGATTAGATTTTAGCAGATGAAAAAGTAAACAAAGAGAAACAATTTACTTTTGTGACCTTATGAAATGGTTACGTCGACTTGTCATTTTTTTCCCTTCATTAGCAGTGAACGTTGTTGCTCCCAAAATCGTTTTTTTTTTCAAAGCAATTCGTGATCGTGAAAAATGACTGATTCATCGAAAATAAAGCGTTTTTATCGGGACATAGCCAATGATTGTTATAAGTGTGAAGATGATTATATTATTTGTAACATCGATTCTACTCGAATCTGCACGTACAAAAAATTAAAAAGTAGTTATGATCCCGGAAATTTTGTTAAGCATTTACGAAATGTGCATCCGTAAAAGCCTTTGGAATACGGACTACTGAAGCAAGGATATGCACCAGAAAAGAAAAGGAAAATTCTTAAAACATCAATAGCACTCGACAGACAAGCTGTGGTTGAATCTTTGGTAAAAATGGTATCACTTCATCACTTGCCCCTATGCGCCGTTGAATGGGAAGGTTTTCGAGAACTGCTAGATCCAATTTGCGAAGCACTTAAATTTAAAATCAATCGAGACAATATCTCTCGTCATATTGAACAATGCGCAACAAATATTAGGGAAAAAATTGCAGCTGAAATGCAAGGTCGATTAATATGCATTAAAGTCGACTCTGCGACCCGATATGGCCGTCATGTAGTGGGCATAAATGCGCAATTTAATAAAGATGATACTGTGATTATTAGAACCCTAGGTAAGGCTATTTTGATTTGGCCAAAGTAGTATAAGCATATAAATGATTTGTTTTGTAGCAATGATGGAAGTTAACTGTCGCCAGACTGGTAAATTCCTAAAGTAAAAATTGATTATGTACTGAAGATGTACGGAGTCGCACAAGTCATTCCTATTGTGTATTTCGATGAAGTTTGAGCTTTCCATACAAAAAACATCACTTGTTCGAAATGCAGAATCACATTTTTTACATTAAATCAAAACATTTCGAAATGCGGAAAATGGAAATCTTTCACTCAATTTAAAAACTTTAATTCGATCTAAATACCAAAAAAATGATTTTTTTATCTTCATTTATATAACGGTTAAAATTATTTCACACCGGAGAACGAATAAATTATTATTTCCGAACGAAGGGCCCTTCTATTTGATTCGAAGACTGCGAGAAGCGATCTAACCACCTCAAAGATATCGATGTTAGTTTCATTTGAAATCTTCTGTGACCATTACTTTTTAGGCTTCCCGAATAGGAAAACGGTAACCAGTATAGCCGAGTTCAGTTTACTTGTCCAACCAACAAGCCCTTAAAGCATTCATTGACTAGTCACACGTGCGAATACGTGAAAGTCATCTTCAAAATAACGAACGAAATAGGCAATGTGCAGCGCCTACCGTAAAGTACATTTTCTATCGCACTTATGTACACTTTTCTACAACGGCAAAGTACTTTTTTCTACCGCCACGAGCTACTTTTTTTTGTGGTACAGTAGCGCGAACAAGGAGGCAGTAAAATGTGGAAAAATATAATTTCTACCTACTTCGAATGGCTATGATTCCAGCCGTAGTTTTTTACGCGATACTGCTTCGCTCGCCTACTGTAATAGAATTTTAGTTTGGATGCATCAACGCGGTACAGTATGAAAAATTAAAAAAGGTAGATGTGGGTAAGCAGACTACAGTAATAAAAATGGGAGGCAGTTTGCATCCTTGTTCTCGAAAATACCTCTTCATCGACTTATTTCTCAATGCTTTTCCACGAATAAATTACAAAATGTTGTTCGAATGATGCTTTTTATCATGCAAAACACACCACTCCTCTTTCTTAAAAAAACAATGTTAGAGCTAAATCGAAGTAAGAAATGTAGCCTACTTGTGTAATTTGAATCGAACTTTTGGATTTTTATTTAGCCAATGCATAGAATCAGTGGCCCATGTGCACGGAAAATACACTAACTCAGCGACAAGAGATACTTGAAATTTTAAGTTGGGTGTATATGAGATGGATGTAAATACACGCAATTCCGATGCACAAAGTAAAGTGCTCTAGTTCAGAGCGCAGCGTATTGGATCCGGCAGTGCAATATGAAAAGATCTTTTGGCTGTCATTGTCCAGCAAGCATTCACGGTGAATTTGTGTTTATTGTGCTGTGGACAAAACCGCTCATTATTTTATATTCGGTATCCAAATTCTAAAAATGCGGATGCGGATGGGGATGCAGTTAATTCCTTCAATTTGACTGGTTGTGCAGTGCACGAGGTGCACATGAGGACAAGACGCCACTGAAATAATATATTTGTACTTCCATTTGATTATGATCGAAATCAAGTGTTGTCCTGTTGGACCTATAGTAAATGAAATTGACTTTTTGCCTTTCTTATATAGAAAGGTATGCGAGAGAAAGATTAACCAGAAATACGACTTTTGATATAAATTGGGGTAAAACGGGTTAAGCAGGCTAGTACTGTCATTCCCATTTTGTTTAATTGGATCACAGATGTTTTGCACGTATTATGAACCAATATTGCTAGATCGCAGGCCCGTGCGCAGGAATCATCCATGGGGGGGGTGGGTGGGGGGGGGGATTTCAAGGGGAGAGGGGGGTGTCCAAAAGGCGAAAAGGCGGCTCATCCACTATATTGATAATGTAAAACGAATTCTGACACTCTAATATAATAAGTACTCCATTGTTCATGAAACTTAATTTAAAAAAAATTCTTCATGGGGGGAGGTTAAAACCCCCAAACCCCCCCCCCCCTGCGCACGGGCCTGCTAGATCGTATTGGATTTGCTTTTGGATTGTAGGTCATATTTCAACTGAATATTATAACTAGAAAAGAAATGGGGTAAAACGGTGCAACGAGTTTTCTGCTGTCAATAAAACTATATGCAATCGATTCGTTAGACTTTTTTTTACATCGGAAACACTCCTTCTGCAAGTTCTTCGGTTTCATGTTATATAGTTAAGCTTGAATACAATGCAGTATAAAAAGGGAACTTGGGGTAAAACGAGCATGATAGCGTTTCGTGCGGTCCTTCTAAATCGATTTTACACAGTTCGAAAAAATCTTGTAATTTTACATCTTATAAGATGCACATAATAGGAGCGTCATATTTCACACAAATTTTTATTCAAGAACATGTAAAATTATGTGATTTGAAAATTACATGGCTTGAATTCGAACGAAATAAAAAACAAAAGTTCGTTAGCAGTATCGCGACTTGAACCGAGAAACATTAGATCACAAGCACATCGGTTACTCGACTGAACCACGGAGCTCATATCTGTTCGATGAATAATTGATACATATAAATCCAAACAGTATTGCGTCATTTGAAAAATTAAGTAGTTATGAATTGTATCGTTTGTAGAATTCTGTCGCCAGTAAAATTCATAATTTTTTTCTGTGTACTGACCATTTTACACCAAAAAAGTGCTTTGTGGTCAGCTGCATCATGCCTCCAAAAAAAATCGTCGCGTTTTTGGTACATTTTTCCCCACTGTGCGTTGTATGAAAATTTAACGAGACATAATTTGTGGATGACGCCTTAGTTGGAGAGAGATCAACTATAGCGGTTGAATCCAGTGATTCGACAGAACTATTGCACATGTTTCATACTAATTTAACCGTATTTGTTAAGCTCTGAAACGAAGATATTTGCTTCGATTAATAGCCATGCTGAGTGATCAGGAAAACAATATTGTGGTACGATTAATGGGATGGATATTGTTACACTAACTCTAACATATTGTAAAGAGTTGTATAAGATAATGTAAAAGCTCGTTCACAAGTTCAAAAACTGAGTAAACAAATCAGTATCAAGCTAGCTGGAGAAGATGGAAACCCAACCATCAGACAGTTTCAATTTATAAATCATCAAATTGATATTTCCCAACGATATCTCTGCGAAAATAGAGAAAGGAATCTACGATGGAGGATAACATGCGATACCTTCGCATTTGTCTGTGTTCCCACGGGCGGAAATTTCCAATTTAAATAACTTTCCACCGTTTATCTAGCCAAGATAGTATCACACAGCCAGAAAAAGGTTTTGTAATTTTCTTATGGCATTGGCTGTCAAACCTGAGGTAACATAGGTGTGGAACAAAAACGACGAACAGTCATTCAACATTAAACCGATTTCGTTGCATTTCGCATTCCACAGACAAACTTGCTCAATACTGTAGAATACCGTCGTAGAACAGTAAAGATGAAATGCGCCTGGATCAAGAACTGTTCGCAATTTCCTGCTGGTTGTTTTTTTTCTATCCTTATAATATGCACACTTTAATGCACAGTCATTCGATCAACTTGGGTTCCGAGCGTTCGGAACGGAACAGAACAGTTGGTACTGCTGGTCTTGTAAGCTCATGATTATCGAGATAACCGCCTAGAACCTCTATCTACTATCCCATTTATTTCCGGTTCGATGCCATCAGTAGGGGGACTGCATTCATTTTCTTACGTTACGTACTTTGTCGGGGTACAGTTTCTTATCAGTTCTACAATTACCGTTGGAAAGTCAGCTTCCACTGATGCATGATTAATGATAATTATTTTTGTATGTCATCCACTGTTTTAATTCCCCATGTTCGTGTAATAATGCAAATTCCCTTGAATGCAATGAGAGAAATGAAATTGTAATGCACCTTCAGTTAGGCCATGGCTGGTGAACTTCGGTTTAGCAAATGAAAGTAATTTGAACCGTAGTTATCAATCTCGAATTATAGATATACAAGTAAGTTTTGTGGAATTTGAACTAAATGGCAAAAATATAAATGCGAAAGTTGTTCAGGTAAAAACCACACCAGCTGGCTTCATAAGTATTTTTGCGCTTGTCATTTTGTTTGGTAAGTATAAAAACATAGTTTCCTAGTTTTATACATGTTGAATTTCATGCAATTAAAACGTTATTTGCGGGAAGTATTCCAGTTTGAATATCACTTGAGGAAAAAGCACGTGGTCAAAATTCTCTTCGATAATTGTCAACTTGCGATTCTCTCTTGGGAAATTCCACACAGCAACGATTATTATCCGACTGTAATTTTTTTAAGGGCGTGTAATACTCAGAGTATGAACTGGAGCGAAGAGATGTAGAAAAATTCTCTCTCGGTTCCTGCATTGAGAGACTCGAGTTCTTGTAGCATCTTCTACTGGATTGAAAATGTTGTATACAATATAGATAGCAATATAGCAGCTTCTGTCAAATTTTCGGCAATCACTGATTCATACGATAACCATTTCTCATACGATAACCATAACTAGCTAAAAATTAAAGTATTTTTGAATGTTTGGTGAGAGCGAGCATCAAAGAGGAAAGCTTTTAACGCGTTATTGACATTTTCTGTCATAGTTTTAAGCACCTTTTTGACCACGGTTGGCAGGTATATATCAATAATTTGTAGTGTGTGAAGTGAAATTCTTAAGATCCAATATGGCGTCTTCCGTCCCAAATCGCTATATAATTTGCGTTTTCGAGGCAGCTGCGACATGCAAGTTTTTGAGACTAATGTCACATTAATTTCTTATTGCAATATAGAAATACTAGATGGTTATCGAATTTGTTTTTTTTCAATTAAATTTGAATGAATTTGTAATCGAATTCGAAGATTTCATTTTTATTGTCATCGTAATCGGTCGCGACTCGTACACAACTTCGTAATTGTTTACTCTCAATGTAACATTTTATTCAATTGGGTGGTTGAATATGTTTACCCTTAAGTATAGATTCACCATTACAGTTCTGGAAGCGAAGCCGTGAAAGTTCTAAATGAAAGGAAGTCATATTCACGTCTGATACGAAGTCGTTGAGAATCTGACATCAGCCAACTACCTTTTTTTTACTGTTCTACTGTTTTACTGTTTAACTGTTTTAATGTATTACTGTTTTACTGTTTTACTGTTTTACTGTTTTACTGTTTTACTGTTTTACTGTTTTACTGTTTTACTGTTTTACTGTTTTACTGTTTTACTGTTTTACTGTTTTACTGTTTTACTGTTTTACTGTTTTACTGTTTTACTGTTTTACTGTTTTACTGTTTTACTGTTTTACTGTTTTACTGTTTTACTGTTTTACTGTTTTACTGTTTTACTGTTTTACTGTTTTACTGTTTTACTGTTTTACTGTTTTACTGTTTTACTGTTTTACTGTTTTACTGTTTTACTGTTTTACTGTTTTACTGTTTTACTGTTTTACTGTTTTACTGTTTTACTGTTTTACTGTTTTACTGTTTTACTGTTTTACTGTTTTACTGTTTTACTGTTTTACTGTTTTACTGTTTTACTGTTTTACTGTTTTACTGTTTTACTGTTTTACTGTTTTACTGTTTTACTGTTTTACTGTTTTACTGTTTTACTGTTTTACTGTTTTACTGTTTTACTGTTTTACTGTTTTACTGTTTTACTGTTTTACTGTTTTACTGTTTTACTGTTTTACTGTTTTACTGTTTTACTGTTTTACTGTTTTACTGTTTTACTGTTTTACTGTTTTACTGTTTTACTGTTTTACTGTTTTACTGTTTTACTGTTTTACTGTTTTACTGTTTTACTGTTTTACTGTTTTACTGTTTTACTGTTTTACTGTTTTACTGTTTTACTGCTTTACTGTTTTACTGTTTTACTGTTTTACTGTTTTTCTGTTTTACTGTTTTACTGTTTTACTGTCGGTTTGCATCAAGATCACATTGTCATTACTGACGTAGCGACTGTACATACAAAGTTACTCATGTGCGGCGTTTCTCTTCAATTGGGTTGTTTATTGAATTGAGTTTCCGAGCAATTTGATTGGCAAAACAATTTTACCGGATAGGAAAAGCTGCGTGTTCATGTTCCGTTTCTGTGGGAACAACTTCCAGGTCTAGTTGGATTCATCAGGCTTGTATGATTAAACTTGTATTGTTTGATTATTTTAGTCAGTGGGAGCTTTTCAATTAAGAAGCGCAGGAAGTAGTTTGGTTTCGCTTTGTATAACACATCACTCAATAAGTCGTGTGACGGACATATAGATGGCGCTATCATTGTCAAATCAATATGACGTTTATAAAGTACCAACTTCCATTATGAATATGCGTGAAATTTCATGACAGTTCGGTCGATCAGAAAAAAAGTAACGATTATTTAAGTGAATCTACTTTTGTCATTTTCAAAACAATAGATTCGAAACAATTTCGTGTGTTAATTTATGATTGCTTCTAGTTAAGAAAAATACTGCACCCTCCGAAAAAAAAAATTCTGGGTAGGCGCCTGTTTCATACTGTTGAAAATTTAAACATATGTCGTTTTTCATTGATTCCACTTGCTCGGTGCCAGTGTTTTGCCCTGACAGTTGATCAATGAAACGGTTTCGTAAAGTTTGGTTTGCACGCTTGCTGCTCTGAAAAGAAAACGGGTGCAAAATAGTTGCCCGAGAATTGCCCCGAAAGTGCATTTTTCTCGTGCGGTGCAAATCAATGAAACACAGTGCACCTGTTTTGATTGCCCGACTGCACGAAAAGTGCACGAATCGAGCAAAACACTCCACGTGTGTTCTCAATGAAAAACGACAATAAATTGCTGATAGCCAGCGATGCCAGATAGTAGTTTTGTCATTTCCGTAGATGGCATTTTTCTCGGAAGCTCTCACGGTGAAAAGCTTTTTTTTTGCTCGCCAGACAAAACTAGTTTCCGTAGTTCTCCGTTGATAAATTGTAATTTCCGTAGATTTCCGTAGAAAAATTCCAATTTCCGTAGATTTTGTCTACGGATCCGTAGATCCGTAGAAAATGTTCGAATCCGTAGATCTACGGAGATTTCCGTAGATCTGACATCGCTGGATAGCCAGTGTTGGCGATTGCCGAAAATTTGACAGAAGCTGCTATATTGCTATCTAAATTGCATACAACATTTTCAATCCGGTAGAAGATGCTACAAGAACTCGAGTCTCTTAATGCATGAACCGTGAGAGAATTTTGCTACATTTCTTCGCTCCACTTCATACTCTGAGTCAGTGCGGTAAAATTTCATTTTCAATCAAATAATATAAGATGAAAATGAAATTTATGGCCACTGACCGTCAGCATATCCCTTCTATTTCATTTGACTTTTGCTGCCATTTTCAAGTGAAGCTCCCGGAATTCATCGTCAGTTGAATAATCGTACCTAGTCATTTGAAGTTTTGCTTGCTCAGTTTCAAGTGCCAAGTAGTCTAGCTGCTTCATTGTCTTCGCTCTTGGTAGTAAGCAATTTCGAACGAATATAATTATAAATGGAGTAAAGTGTTAAAAATGAAAACTTAAGGAGGCAACAATTAATTTATGTGTATTCTGTGATTGATATTTCAGATATCTGATTAGTCTTTCATCTATTATCTTGAACCAATTCGAATGTTAACATGAACTTAATTTGAAGGCCGCTCTCACACTATTGAAAGAGATATTTTGTTACTTCAAGAGATCAACTGACGGTGGTTGAACTGAGCCTCGATTGAAGAGAAACGAGTGATGAACTGAATACTGCTCGTTCGGGCCGTCAGCAAACATTGTGTGTGTGTGTGTCAGAGAGTGAAGTTTACTGCAGTGGAGAGATCATCAATGTGTTCCACATTCAGTTTCAATTGAATTGAATGAAGTTTTACTGCACTGCTCTGAGTATTTCACGCCCTTCAAAAAAATTACAGTTTGATAATGATCGTTGCTGTGTGGAATTTCCCAAGAGAGAATCGCAAGTTGACAATTATCGCAGAAAATCGAATCGATGATTCAACTTGATGATTCTCATACTAGGTTGCAATATTTCAAAACCCTTGTGTGGAGCATTCACAGACATTTTCATAGACATAACTTTTACACATAGTTAGAATAAGCGGCAATAGTAAAATGATTCTATCGCAATTATCAACTGCCCGTATAGAATCGGATCGCGAAACGAGACCAAGCGACCGTTTGTTGCTTCAGAGAGGATCCCCACAGCAGCGTGCTAACCTTTGATTCTCAAAAATGTCATCGAGAGAAATTCGCTCTCGCACTGGTGACTATTCTATATTAAATGAGCCATGCCGGCTCATTTTTGTTTGTTGCGATGATATCCGTCTCTCTTTGATGGCACTGAATCAATCGTGTGAAGAGTTGCTGGTGAGCGTTCTTTGATACGATAAAAGCCATCCTTGCTGATAGCAATAGGTATGGAGAAAGAATTATGTTATTGCACGTTCAATACAACTCGAGATATTCAGGAAAAAATCCTACCCATACTTTCACAGGGCTTATTATAAAAAAGCATGCCATAGTAAAGCAAGTAAAAAATCACTCTTTTGCCAAGACAATGCACCGATTCACAAGTCGATGGCAGTCCTCCACATAGTCCAGATCTGGCCCCCAGTGACTACCGATTACTCGCTGGTAAGAAAATCAACTGAAATGATGAAGCAATTGTTGAATGTGAAGCCTATTCTAAGGTAAAGGACAAATCTTTCTACAAGCACGGTAGCGAGAATTTAGACAAGCGTGGAAATGGTAGTGTTTATCTTGAAGGAGATTACATGGATAAATTGAATTTTGACAAAAATAAGTGTTTTTCTTGGTTAGTCATACGACTCATTGAGTGATGTACTGAATAGTTTCAGTTTTTAATTGGATTAACATGACTCCACTCGATAAAACAACTCTACTCGATACAATTTTGAAAACTGTTACTCACAGTGCCGTTTTGAAAAATTAAAGAGTCGATTTTTCTTAGTCTGGTTAATTCCTCTGGGTATGACGTTTCATAAGCTTTGTATGCGTCATTTCTTGCGTCTCGATTAATAGCCTTACTCAATCGATGATTGATGGCATCTTGTCAATGGAGCGTTCGAAAAGACACAACACATCTTCCTGTCAAGTTCGACTCCCATCCAACGAAAGTTCGACGCAAAACCCCACCGACAACGTTGGGAAAGGCAAATCGAATGAAAAATGGGTCGAGGCCGATGCCGGCCGATTCATGAAAAATTCATCTTCATATCGTGAATCCATCAAATATTGTTCGTGACAAGCACAACTTTCTCCAATAGATTCCAGGCCAGTGTTACCGCAGGATGTGCGGAATTCAGAACACAGAAACCTCTTCGCAAGACGACGATGATGATGATGATGGTGATAGGATCCATTTCATCACGAGAGGGTAATCAACGAGAGACCCATCAATGAGTAACGCAAGGAGTGCGTGTCCTGGTGGTACATGGAACTGCGGTAAAGCCTGCTAAGTAAGTGGACTCAAGCAGATGTAGGCGGGCGTGTTCATCTTAAACTTTCGAAGCGGCTCATTAATTTTGATTGCATTCTATCGTTTGCCGGTCAAACACAGGAAAGAGCCCAGGCACTGTGCGACGGTGCGATGGAACTCAGAGTATTACCAAGTTTAATTAAAGTAGTCCCTGTTCTGTTCTGGTATTATTTTCGCGCGAAATGCCGTACAACGGAAGGTTGCTAGCTCCGTGCTACTATCAGCAGTCTTTGGTCATAGATCATTAACAAGAATCTGAAATTGAATCTTGTTAAGGAAATGAAAATTACCTTGCCTTTCCGAATGATGCAGGTTTAAACAAACTCGTCTAAAATTGGAAATCGACTGCAAGTACAATCAAATATTCAAGGATCGAGCATAAGCTAAAACGGACCTAATTTTCCTATTAAACTCTCGTTCGCAGTTCTTTGCTCAAAGTACTATCACCTCGAAAGCAACAATACTCTAACCTTCTTCTGGTCACAATCGACAAAATCCACTAGCACAAGTCAATTTTCGGTAAACCCCGTATCCTTGTTCTTGTTACGGCAGAACTTCTTCATCTCGATTCTATTCCCAACCAGGAATGAAAGAACCAAATATTCCGATTATCATCCTAGTCTCGTGCGAAGAGCGCATTCCGACCACTGCCCCCTCGGGGGTTCATCGGTGCAGTTCTTCTGAAGCTTCCTCATCATCACCCGTCGGTCGGCCAAGCATCAATCCGGTCATTCCGGGCTCGATGCCCAATTCATTCCGAACATCTTCCGGCAATTTATTCCTGAATCGACTGTATGCCGAAGAACATGAGACGGGCCCAAACATCAAATATATTTCAGTGACCAACGAACGGTGCAACCATTTTCTCCAGAGGGACGAATAAAAAATACGAACCAGTATCTATCGGAAAAAATGTTTGCAATAAATCTTTATCTCTTTCGCGTTCGCTCGTCTAGCGCCGTCCGTCGTCGTTGGCAACAGAAGCGGAAAAGGTGGAAGGATTCCTTTGTGTGTGTGTGTGTGCCATCATCATAGCAGGAAAGACTGATGGCATTCTTATTGTCTGCAAGTAAGCGAGCAAGCAAACAGGCAGTCAGTGATTCACTTTTTTTCTTCCTGTTTGATATCAGTTATTTCTATCCTTGCACAATGCACATTTGAGTACTGAAGCATGCACGAATTCGTGTGTATGTATGTGCGCGTCATCAGTGAGGGCTGCAGGATGTGGCACGATTTGTGGCACATCCTGCAGCTTCAACCACGTGCAAAATATTTTGGAATCCCGATAGACGTTTGATTTGACGTTTCTGGGATCGGATTATATATTATCGGTGCAAAACAAGCAGCACCTACCAGGACACTCGCGAAAAGATGTGCATTCTAATCCGGAATCGCATGTGTTCAAGACAAAGGTAATATTTTATGCAGGACTTTCCGAATGTCCCGAATCAGGCTGAGATTATTTATGTATGGAAATGTGTTGAACATCTGTATACCTAGTTTGTCTTGGCAATTCATGAGGATAATGCTTTATTGCAACGTTATTCAGGGAATGGTAGGGTCTAACACTTTTGAAAAACAATTTTTTTCTTTGTATTTTTTGTCGTGAATACGACTTACTTTACTATGGGGCGCCTTTTCAAAATTTACCCTCTGAGAGAGTGATAAGTTTTTGATCGTGAATATCTCCTGTTATATCTAACGAATCAACATAATTCTTGCTACATGCCATCGGAAATATGATCACAATTTTATGCTAAAACTTTCAGTTGTATGACATATTCTTAAATAGTTCACAATTAAACTTTTCTGAAATGTTTGGTATAAACGAGTATCAAAGAGGATAATTCATATGGCGCGTTTGCCTTTCTCGTATTTTGAAAGCTCATAGCTCAGTGCAGGCCCGTGCGCAGGGGGGGGGTTTTGGGGGTTTTAACCCCCCCCATGAAGAATTTTTTTTAAAATTGAGTTTCATGAACAATGGAGTACTTATTATATTAACACGTTGACTGCCACGACCATTCTCAGAATTCCGGTCTAAAAAGCCAATTGCATTTAATCATTTTATATTATTAAAGACTATAATTATATTACATAGTAATCATCAAAAAGCATAGAACATTGAATTTTTGTTCTCTTCCCAGAAGCCATCTATCCATATTAGCACTGATATGCTACGAGTTTAAGCGTAGCTACGCGACAATGGCAAGTAAACACAGTACGAGATAACTCGTAGTCGACGTCCTAGCAAAGAACGGAATATACGAGTTATCTCGTAGTTGGCAGACCCCCCCCATGGATGATTCCTGCGCACGGGCCTGGTTCAGTGATCTGTAGAAGGATTTATATAATCTAACTACCAATAGAATCGAAAATATTCAACTTGAACGTGTATTACAACAATATTGAAGTTTTTCAATAGTACACTATTGAAAAACCTGTTTGATTTAACCCATGACAGCACCAGCCAATCAGAACGCGAGATGTCTGTATCTATACAAGAGCATCCATATAAAAGTTGAATGGTTCACTTTTCCTATCATTTGCTGAGCAACTCTCCCCGAAACAAGACACACGACAGCAACATCGAGGACCTGTCGTCTCATTGTTTCCCGATATGAATGCACGAGACACCGTCAGCACAATGAAACCGAAAAAGGCAGCCAAAAAGTCCAGCAAGGCCCATTGCCGAAACAAGACACACACGAGAACCATCTCAGATCTCAATATTTCCTACCAAAAGATTCATCAAGATGGGAGTTGAAATAATTTGCACCGTCACTAACACATTCAATTACGAACGGCAATGCGAAAGCGAAAGTGATGATTTTGAACACATCTTTATACTAGTTTACAAATATGCCGTGTGAAACAGAGTTGCCACAGATCAATATGTATTTTTGTCGCGAGTACTTTAGTATGCGGCCGAAAACAAAAATTGTTAGAACAAATGTTTCCACTTGATTTGCGCATTCTACTTTCCAGGCGTATCAGAACTGGCTAAACTTAAAGCAATTCTAAATATTTCTTTATCACAGTGATGTGGTCATCCTGAAAAGGACGGGGTTTTCAACGGATGGCCAGCTGCAGATGACGAGGGAAGATTTTCGTTTTCGTTGTCATGGGCAGCGTTACCGGTCAACTCCAACACTTCGGCAACCAAGTACTCCATCACTGCCGCCAGATAGACCGATGCACCAGCACTGACACGCTCGGCGTAGTTCCCCTTCCGAGGCAAACGATGGATTCTGCCGCCAACTGGGCACTTCAGACCAGCACGGTTTGAGCGGGACTTTGCCTTGCCCTTAATTGTTCCTCCACAGCTCGACGACCCATTCAGTATTACTGGCTGCCGCTCTGCTAACTCTCTCTTTTATATCGTTTCACTGTTTCCCGTTCTGCGTATAGGAAAGGAATTCTAACAAGAAATTCTACCACTAGCACGTATAAAAGGAAATGTGATGTGAGAAATAGCGTCATTTAAGTTAAAGCAGCTACTCTGTACGTACGAGACACCGTCAGAACGATGGCTCCGAAGACAGGTAGAAAAGCAGATTTGTACCGTCACTAACACATTCAATTACGAACGGCAATGCGAAAGCGAAAATGATGATGTTGAACACATCTTTATACTAGTATGGGGTCGTGTGAAAATATGCCTTGCGAAACAGGGTTGCCATATATACAGATTAATCTGTATTATCATTATTATTATTATTATTATTATTATTATTATCATTATTATTATTATTATTAGAATCACTCTTGCATACCGAAGATCGTAGATACATTTCAGACCAGGCCATTGCAATTGTCTCGTACTGAAATTTCGAGAAGAATCAGATATCTTCGAACTTCATAGCTTCAATAAAAATAAACTACAAATTTGTCGTACCTAGCTTCCTATATTAACAAATTAAAAAGGAATTGTTTCAAGTTTGGAATATATAGTTGTAGAATAGTAGCTGTTTAATGTAACTAAACTGTACTTTAATGTAGGTGTATCGCTTCAAATTCTATTAGTGAAAAAGAGGAAAGCTTGCACAATTCATACAATCAATCAACTAACTGATATTCGGAAAAGTGATGGGAGCGTGTCAGTTTTTTCGTATTCACGACATCCAGTTATGTCTCTGACATTACTCACCCGCCTTTTTTATAGTAAAACATTTCAAGAATGTTCGGTCAAATTTTCGAGCCTATCGGAATAAAACTCTGGAAGTTATGGGCCTTCACTTATTCTTACCTCATACGGCTATGTGACAAGAGCATGACGCACAGGACCAAGAGTTGAAAATTTGACAAACCATTCTTTATATGTTTTAATATAACAAAATACAAAGAAAAAATATGATTGAAGAAAAAATATGTCAATTATTTCCAAATTTTGTACACACATTCTAAAAGGTGATTTTTTTGAGGTTAGGATTTTCATGCATTAGTATTTGCTCAGATTTTTTGAGGTTATGATTTTCATGCATTATTATTTGCTCAGTATGCTCTGACATTTCATCATGAATAGACTTACTAACGAGCAACGCTTGCAAATCATTGAATTTTATTACCAAAATCAGTGTTCGGTTCGAAATGTGTTTCGCGCTTTACGCCCGATTTATGGTCTACATAATCGACCAAGTGAGCAAACAATTAATGCGATTGTGACCAAGTTTCGCACTCAGTTTACTTTATTGGACATTAAACCAACCACACGAATGCGTACAGTGCGTACAGAAGAGAATATTGCGTCTGTTTCTGAGAGTGTTGCTGAAGACCGTGAAATGTCTATTCGTCGCCGTTCGCAGCAATTGGGTTTGTGTTATTCGACCACATGGAAGATTTTACGCAAAGATCTTGGTGTAAAACCGTATAAAATACAGCTCCTGCAAGAACTGAAGCCGAACGATCTGCCACAACGTCGAATTTTCAGTGAATGGGCCCTAGAAAAGTTGGCAGAAAATCCGCTTTTTTATCGACAAATTTTGTTCAGCGATGAGGCTCATTTCTGGTTGAATGGCTACGTAAATAAGCAAAATTGCCGCATTTGGAGTGAAGAGCAACCAGAAGCCGTTCAATTATTATTAGTATATCGTTTATTTACCCCCGGTTTTAACCTAATAATGGTCGTTCACCGGGTATGTATCAGATTGGGGTAGGGGTTTGGGGGTGGCTGGGAGATATAAGGTGGGGCATTTCGGGGAAAGGGGGGGGGGAGGAGTTTTTACATAGAGTCAGTAATAATGGTTACAATTCATGGTATCGGTTCATATGTCTTAGATTGTGAGGGGATAGAGATAGAGAAAGAGAGAAGATAGGGATAAGCTTAAGACTACGTTAAAGACTATTTTTCTGTGCTGGACTGGGATTGATGTTACAGCTTCGGGCCGCGGGTAACATCCCCGAGGGCAGCGCCCCCGGCGGATGGCCGCTTAGGTGCTGGGTCTGTGGCGGATTGCTTTCTGGAGGTCGGGACCAGGCTCCTGGTCTCGGTCCTGTATTCGGGTGATGGTTGCAGGTGGAGGTCCGATGGGAGTGGGGTCCAGTGATAGGTGTTCCGGGAGGCCAGCCTCTCGCGGTGGCGGAGTCGTGCCTCGGATAGTAGTGAAACAGTGCTCTGGTGGTCGGTGGTGGTAGAGGTTGAATCTAGGTGGGGTCCGTGTAGTGGTTGAAAGAGAAGGGGGCCTTGGTCGACATTCCGCCCCCCCCCCCCCCGCGGATGGCCCATGGAGCAGTGTAGTTTCTCGACTGGGTGTGCGGCAGCGGCCGGGTGGTCCGGGCAGTGGATGCTGAGTCTTCGCCGAGATTCTGAAAGAGAAGGAGGAGGAGGAGGGATGGGGTAGTTGAGGGGGATTTAGTTGGGAGGGGAAGATACTAAATTTGGTTTAGGAGGCGGGCGTCTTTAAGGAAAAGGATTAGTGTAGTTTCGGAGACGGGATCGTTGGAGAGAGCGTTGCGGATAGAGGAGCTAATGTTGTATTGGGATCTAAGGTTTTGGAATTCGGGACAGTAGGTGAGGATGTGCTCTACCGAGAGCCTGACTCCACAGTGTTGGCAGGAGGGAGGGCTGCCACGAGCGATGCAATGGGCATGTGTAAGGCGGGTGTGGCCCACCCTAAGGCGGGACAAGGCTCTCTGTTCCGTCCGATCTGGTCGATCAGTCCATCGGATCACCTCCCCCTTGATTTTGGGGAGGTATCCTCCAGAAGATCTCCAGTGACTTACAAGATGTTTCTGGAGTCTCTCCCGGAAGTAGGTGATCAGATCTGCGGCTGGGACCTCCGATATATATCGTGGTGACTGTCTGCCCATGGCCGCTAGCTCATCAGCTCTTTCGTTCCCCGGGATCCCGCAATGCCCAGGGATCCAGCACACAGTGGTTTGGTCATTGGTGTATTCCTGAATCGCCTGGACGAACGGGTGCCGGCATCTTTCTGCCTCCAAGGCAGTGATAACTGACAGGGAGTCCGAAAAGATCACGGCTTCGGATCCCGAGGGGATAGCCTCAATACAAGCGAAGATGGCTGCGGCCTCCGCAGAGAATACCGAGCTTTCCGGGGGTAGGCTCCGGTGCAGGGTGAAGTTTGGTCCCCACACCCCGATTCCGGTACCATAAACTGTTCGAGACCCGTCTGTGAAGTATGCAGGGATTCCTGTAAACCGGTCAGCGCAGATTTGGAGGAAATTGCTTCTAGCTTTTGCTGGAGGGGGTTTGGCTCCGAGAGAGAGTGCCAGGGAAGTGTCGGTCTTGGGAAGGTCTGGTTGGTACCAGGGCCTTTTCCAAACCCGATGTAGGCGAGCCAGTTTTGGTAGGTTGCTTCCGGTGAAACTTTTGAACAACCTTTCAGCTAGTTTCTGTAATAGGCAATCTTCCTCTCCGTGAGTTCTTTCTGGCCACCCCAGTGCTCGACGGAATGTAATCCAAGCGGAGTACCAGCGGAATGGGTATACACCAGCTTCGACGCATGCGGCCACTGCTGGGGTGCTAGGAAGTAGGTTTGAGGCAATCCTGACAGCCCTATTGTAGGTGGGTGAGAGTATCTTGATTAGATTCTCTCTGCCCACCGCCGTCGCCTCTATCCCGTAGGTTAAGCGGCTCCATACCAGTGACTGGGCTAGAAGTAGCCCTTGGTGTCGATTCCACCTCGGGTGCCCAGTGCTTATAGTACGGATCAGTCTAAGACGTGATTCACAATCTTTTTTGACTAGACCAAAGTGGTGCGTGAAGTTCAGTTTCTGGTCGAAGTTGATGCCGAGAATTCTGGGGTGCTTCACGAATGGTACTTGGACTGTTCCTATTCTGATTGTGGAGTCGGTTTTCCTATGACCCCCTCGACAGAAGTGTGAGAGGGTGCATTTGTTTGGGGCAATGTTGAATCCCACCCGGTTTGCCCAACGCAAAATAGCATCGGCTGCTTGTTGGGTAACTTTCCTGGTTGCTATAGAGGAGTTTTCGGCACTGATAATAACAATGTCGTCAGCATAAACGAAGATATATATTTTAGCTGGTAAGCGACTGAACACGGAGTTCATTTCCACTAGGAAGAGGGTTACGGCTAGAACCGAACCCTGGGGAACGCCGTTGCTCTCGACGAATGTTTGGGATAGAGATCCACCGATGCAGACTTGGAAGTTCCTCCCTTGGAGGAAGTCTTGTAAGAAGGTGCCCATTCGTCCATTTATACCCCAGTCAACCAGTTGGCGAAGGATTCCATCCCGGTTGACTGTGTTATACGCCTTTGCGATGTCGATACAGAGGGCATCGACGTGAAGGCCCTGGTTTATTTTGTCTAGTATAGTATCGCAGAGTGACCCGAGGTGGGCACCTGTGCCTTTACCTTGACGAAATCCAAATTGCCTTTGATCTAGTAAATTACGCTCTTCGAGAAAATTGACGAGGCGTCTGTTTACTAGTCTCTCCATTGTTTTACCTACGCAGGAGAGAAGGCTAATTGGGCGGAAATTGCTGGTAGAAAAGGACCCCGCACAGCCTTTGGGGATTGGAACAGTGATAGCTGTTTTCCAATTGTTAGGAATTTTACCTGAGGACCATACCTTGTTGAAGAGGTTCAGAAGTGTAATGCGACCTGAGGGCGGAAGATGCCGGAGCATATCGTAATTGATAGTGTCCGGGCCCGTCGATTTTCCTTTTGTGGAATTGAGAGCGAAGTTAAGCTCCTCTGCGGAAAAAGGTCTGTTCCACACTTCGTTCTGGTCGGGTTGGATGGTTATGGGTGGGAATTTTCGAAGTGGAAGCCGTTCAAGAACTGCCCATGCATCCCGAAAAATGCACTGTTTGGTGTGGTTTGTACGCTGGTGGAATCATTGGACCGTATTTTTTCAAAGATGCTGTTGGACGCAACGTTACAGTGAATGGCGATCGCTATCGTTCGATGCTAACAAACTTTTTGTTGCCAAAAATGGAAGAACTGAACTTGGTTGACATGTGGTTTCAACAAGATGGCGCTACATGCCACACAGCTCGCGATTCTATGGCCATTTTGAGGGAAAACTTCGGAGAACAATTCATCTCAAGAAATGGACCGGTAAGTTGGCCACCAAGATCATGCGATTTGACGCCTTTAGACTATTTTTTGTGGGGCTACGTCAAGTCTAAAGTCTACAGAAATAAGCCAGTAACTATTCCAGCTTTGGAAGACAACATTTCCGAAGAAATTCGAGCTATTCCGGCCGAAATGCTCGAAAAAGTTGCCCAAAATTGGACTTTCCGAATGGACCACCTAAGACGCAGCCGCGGTCAACATTTAAATGAAATTATCTTCAAAAAGTAAATGTCATGTACCAATCTAACGTTTAAAATAAAGAACCGATGAGATTTTGCAAATTTTATGCGTTTTATTGTTTAAAAAAGTTCTCAAGCTCTTAAAAAATCACCCGTTATATATAAAATACCCAACCCCAACATTTTCTTTTGTATTTTTTATTACTTTGGGAAGGTTTTATAGCTACAAAATGGCGGATTTTGTAGTGAAAAATCGCAGTTTTGACACCAAAAATAAAAAAAATTAAAATAAAATCAAATACAACGTAGTGGTCTACTATTACTATGTTGCTTTGATTTGTCGAATTCTGATAACTCTGCGCTGAGATACAGCGGACACCGCAAATCTTGATTTTTAAAATGCGTGCTCGAAAATTTTTCTTCAACGACTTGTCTTCTATCTTCTATATATATAAACATGGATGTAATGGCGTTTTCGTTTTTAATTTGCACTACACCGGTGCAGTGCTACACTGAGGCATGAATAAACGAACAAAAATGACGAAAACATAAACAGTAACCATTGACTACAATTAACGATTCCATTGCACAGAGCTACACCAAACTTTTGATGAGTGCTACACCAGTGGTATCGGTGCAGAAACAGTGTAGCACTGGTGTAGTGCAATTGCACGGAAAGACCGAAATTAGCATTTTGGCGAAAAAATTAGTTGATTTTCTGATTTTAGTTAGTTATTTTTTGAGACAACTAAAAAAATCTTACTTTTGCTAATTTAGATTTTTTAATTCTAATTCTCTTAATAATAATAAAATATTTGTTGAAATGGCTATTTTTTTTTAGTTGAATTCACCAATTAAACGTGCTGTCATTTCTTAGCTAAGGCACGCTTCATATCCATTCAACTAATTTTTTAGTTGAATTAGAGAAATAAAACGTTGTTTTCAACCAACATAAATGGTTGAATTGGTTTCTGCAATTAGCAGCTATATGGCGCTCGTTAACACCATAATGACTACTAGCCACTAGATGGCACACTACTACCGAAAAAAATTTCAGTCGCGGTTATCTTTTCTATATTTGCAGGTATAAATACGATGTTGTATTGGAGAAAAAGACATAAGCGAAACATAAACTTCTTTTTGAAAAATTTTACTTCTAAATCGCTGTTTTCTTCATTCGACTTCGCGAAATCGACTCACTGAAAACTTTGAGCACTCGGAAAACAAAAACCGAATACAAGTAGTACACCGGACGGCGTAGCCCGGAATGAGAAGATACAAAAAACATCATTTGACGTGTACAATTAGAGTGCAACATTCGAAACTCACTTCACTGTTTCGCGTAAAAACATTATTACCCACAATCGCTTCAACTGCGCACAAATTCTGAATAAATATACTTTCCACTAACAGTTTACGTCATTTTTACATATCGGTTTAGAAATTTATATAATATAATTTATATAATCGTAACACATGTGAAAAACATCTAAACAATTTGCGAGCAGTTTCAACAAGACTGTTCCTTTTAGCTTTTTAATTGATTGTTTTGCTTTGACACTGCTGTCCTTCAGTAATGACGGTGATAAATAAATAGAATCAAAGTTTCTGATTTTAATAACGAAATTAGTTGTCAATGAGAATTTCGTGTTGGATTGAAATATTGCTGGTTTGTGTCCAAAATATTCGCCAACTAAACACATTCTCTAAAAATAAGAGTTTTTTTCAGCACAGTAAATTCTAAATTTTAACTAATTTTATAGTTATTTTGGAAATTTTGTTGTTAAAATCAACTAATTCAAAAACAGTAATACGAATTAGGCGCAGAGCTAATTTCGGTCGTTCCGTGTGGTAAAAACGAACGGTTTAGGTGCAGCTTTCGCTACACCGGTGTAGTGCAATTTAAAAACGAAAACGACATAAGTTTGTATGTTTGTAACGTCATAACTTCGGAACTACTGCCACCAAACTTGGCACAGGTACTTCTTGCATTTCAGAGATATAGATTTTTTTTTCATTTCAGAGATACAGATTTTTTATAGGGAAGGGAGCTCGGCAAGTGTCATAAAACAGGGGAGGGGGAAGGGGAAGTTCATGGAAAAATTCATATATCTTGACAAGAAACTATACGTTTTAAATACCATAAAAATATGTTGCATATCTTAGATATGACTACAAAGGGGGATGGATGTAGCAAGTGCCTTTAAAAAGGGAGGTGTAATGTTCAAAACAGCATAACTCCGAAAATACTAAACGGATTGCCACCAAACTTGACACAGATACTTCTTGCTCTTCTGAAAAGGTCATAAGGGAAGGGAGCGTAGTGAGTGTTCTTAACAACGTATTTTTATGGGGGGAGGGAGCGTAGCAAGTGTCATTAACAAGGAGGAGTCGTAAAAAATTCATATAACTTGACGAAAATCGATATTTTTTGAAGATCTTAGAAACTTTTTGCATACCGTAGAAATGATTTAATGAGGGATGGATGTAGCAAGTGCCTTTAAAAAGGGGGGTGTAATGTTTGTAATGGCATAACTTCGAAACTGCTTAACGGGTTGCTATCAAACCTGGCACATGTGCTTCTTGCTTTTCAGAGATGGTTATAAAAATATTTCCATGGGGGGATGGAGCGTGGTCATAAAAAAATTTATCTAATTTGACGAGAATCGGTACTTTTGAAGACCGTACCTTAGATATGATGTACCTTGGATGTAGTAAGTGCCTTTAAAAAGGGAGATGTAACGGCATAACTCCGAAACTACTGAACGGATTGCTATCACACTTGGCATAGCTGCTGTTTGCTCTTCAGAGATAATTGTAAGGGTATTTTTATGGGGGAGGGAGCGTAGCAAGTATCCTTAACAGGGGTCATGAAAATATTATTTAATTTGTAGAGAATCGATACTTTCTGAAGACCATAGATACTTATTGCGCAACTTAGATATGATTATAAGGGTATTCGTGTGGGGTGGATGCAGTACGTCCCTCTAAAAAGGGGATGTAATGTTTGTAACGGCACAACTCCGGAACTACTGAACGGATTGCTATCAAATTTGGCACAAATAATTCTTGCTCTTCAGAGATGATCATTAGGACATTTTCACGGGGAAAGTGTGTAGCAAGTGTTTTTAACATGGAGGCAAGTGTTTTTTAACAATGATGAAATTTATATAATTTGAAGAGAATCGGAATTTAGACTAGAAGGTGGGGTTTTTGAAAATAAATTTGCATCTCCCATTTTTTGTAAAACAAGAGAATGACAACAATTTCAAGGTCGTGGTAGATAGTATTCCTGTTGTTAATTTGAATGCAACGCAATCTTATCTCAATAGTTTTAAAAGATCTGGTTTCATTTTGCCGGGAAATTCAAAGAACTAAGGGAAAATAATCTTTATCTGCCTAAGAACGCGAGGGTATTTAAGTCTCAGCATTATTACGACAAACTAAACGAATCGCCACCAATTTTGGCACATGTACCAAAGGTGGGAATCGATATTTTTGGAAAAACACAGATACTTTCTACACTACTCAGGGTAATCATGGAGAAGATCTGTAGTAAGTTCACTGACAAAAAGGAAGTTAAATCAAAATAGATTATAAGGTTATTTTGAGGGTGAGAGAGTGGAGTAAGTGACCCGAACATGGAAAGTGGAAGGGAAAATTGATCGGGTTTTACGAAAAATTGTACGAGTACAGTATATTTCTAAAAACTAAGTGAGATTCACAAAAATATTCAAAGGGAGGGGAAATAAGTATTTTCAACATTGATCTGAATTGACGAAATCATACAATCAATGTGCATTTTATTACACGGAACGACCGAAATCAGCATTTTCGCGAAAAATTTAGTTGATTTGCTGATTTTAGTTAGTTATTTTTTGAGACAACTAAAAAAATCTTACTTTTGCTGATTTAGATTTTTTATTCTCATTCCCTTAATAATAATAAAATATTTGTTGAAATGACTATTTTTTTTAGTTGAATTCACAAATTAAACGTACTGTCATTTCTTAGCTAAGGCACACTTCATATCCAGTCAACTAATTTTTTAGTTGAATTAAAGAAATATAATGTTGTTTTCAACCAATATGAATGGTTGAATTGGCTTCTGCAATCTGCAGCTATATGGCGCCCTGTCACCGAAACGGTAACACCTTAAT
Organism: Malaya genurostris; assembly: GCF_030247185.1. Classification (NCBI taxonomy): domain Eukaryota; kingdom Metazoa; phylum Arthropoda; class Insecta; order Diptera; family Culicidae; genus Malaya; species Malaya genurostris. Next base: position 68,361,756 of record NC_080572.1, on the reverse strand, counting down.
GACTACTAGCCACTAGATGGCACACTACTGCCGAAAAAAATTCAGACGCGGTTGTCTTTTCTATATTGGCAGGTCTAAATACGATGTTGTGTTGGAGAAAAAGACATAAACGAAACGTAAACATCTTTTTGAATTTTTTTTCTTCTAAATCACTGTTTTCTTCATTCTCACTGAAAACTTTGAGCACTCGGAAAACAAAAACCGAATACAAATAGTACACCGGACGGCGCAGCTCGGAAGGTTTGAAGATACAAAAAAACTTCATCACAATTAGAGTGAAACATTCGAAATTCACTTCACTGTTCCGCGTAAAAACATTATTACGCACAATCGCTTCAAGTGCGCACAAATTCTGAATAAATACGATTTCCACTAACAGTTTACGACATTTTTACATATCGGTTTAGAAATTTAAATAAAGATATATCGAACACATGCGAAAAACATCAAAACAATGTTCAAGCAGTTTCAATAAGACTGTCCTTTTTAGCTTTTTAATGGATTGTTTTGCTTTGACACATCTCATGAGTTTTTGGCTAATAAACTTGTTAATAATACCCATTTCAGTTTTGGTTTTTTTGTGCTGTCCTTCAGTAATGATGGTGATAGATAAATAGAAACAAATTTTCTGATTTTAATAACAACATTAGTTGTCAATGAGAATTTCGTGTTGGATTGAAATATTGCTGGTTTATGTCCAGGATATTCGCCAACTAAACACATTCTCTAAAAATAAGAGTTTTTTCAGCAAAGTAAATTCTCAATTTTAACTAATTTTATAGTTATTTTGAAAATTTTGATGTTAAAATCAACTAATTCAAAAACAGTAATACGAATTAGGCGCAGAGCTAATTTCGGTCGTTCCGTGTATGTAAATTAAGAAAACTGTCGACTTAAGGTGATTGAAATAAGATTACAACTACATTTGTATTAACTGAATCATTATTCTATAGATTTTCCTTCCAGGTGTACGACTAGAATTATTAAAGCCTTGGTGAAAAAAGTTATATAAAAACGTTATTCTATAGTACGAATTTAGTTATGATGTTAAACAGCCTTTCGTTATAAAATAATCATTATCAGATGTAAAATTTTGAGCAATTGCTTGGAAATCATGATGTCATAAAAAATTGTATAAAGAGGAGGGAGTAGCAAGTGTTTATAGCCATGGAAGCCAAAGGTAATGTAGATCGAATGTGACGAGGAAGTACGGAAGCACATATTCATAATAATTCATGTACGTTACAAGCACATATACATATGAAACTCGGATGTTACTAAAAAGATATTGATAGAGAGAAAGGTGTTTTAAATGTTTCTAACAAAAGGGTTCAAATAAAAAAACTGACCCAATTTGTCGAGAATACCATGAAAATTATGATTATTGTGAGATCTGAGATGGTACACTGATCATTCGCAATCTGAACATGAACGGATTTTGAGGTATCGATACTTTCTTTCAAGTATTTGGTATTTTTTGTATCGATATCGCATCAGAGCAATACTGTTAGTATCGATACTTTTTGTCTCGATACTTACAGTATTGCAACAGATGGAAATCAATTCTTATTACGACGGAACATTTTTTTGTTTCAATTATAGAGGCTTTAACCTTAAGGTCATTCTCCTCTCCGAGCCCAAAAAAACTTTCTAACCCTATGTGCGGACTTGGGAATTGTACCCAGATGGGCTGCGTGAAATGTATTGGTATGACGTGGACTATCCGTCGTTAAAATTCGTTCTCGACAATCTCGCTTCGTCCCACAGGTGCACTTGAAGAGAGTGCAATGAGAGAAAGCCATAAAATGAACACGCACATACTCTCAGAGAATTCGATCATTTCAATTTTGCACACTCATTGCACTCTCTTTCAGTGAGCCTAATAACGATGGAATAATAGCAATAGGAATTGGCTTTTAGTTTAGCTGATGTAAACTACATACTACGTTGTTTTGATGTAATATCGTGTGATTTATTTGCAATATTTCTTGAAAACAGAAAATTATTGCATTTGATGTTCAGTATGTCTAATTTTTATTCACTTTGATTGATAAATAATTTGAGATTGTTACAATTCTTTTTGCTGGGTGGTAGCACCTTTCTGTACATCATAAAATAACCCCACGGTCGACAAATTTATTTTATTTTGAAATGATTGCTGCGCAAGTATCAATTGATACTTATAGGTATCGATACTTTATTGCCTTTTGATACCTTGTATCGATACCCAAATTTTGGTATCTCGATACCCGAGGTATCGATACTTTGCCTTCCGAGTACCATCCCTTATGTCGGGTAATCTAAACCCACCGAGTTGGATTTGCACCGCACACTATCTTCAAATCTGTCGTTTTCAACTCAGTAAAATATATGAAATTTACAGGTGACACAAATCTACATACGACACACTTCGTGAAATAATTTAAATATGTGCCAAACAGGAAAAATAAACGTTTAAATTGTTTCAGAACTAAAAAATCCCTTAGAATCCATTCAGTATGTGTTAGATCAACTGCAAAAATGAGTCATTTTTGACACCAGATTATGTCGGTCTCAAAAGGTTTTTTGGTGTACTTTTCGAAGATATTTGAACGCGCTCGATTTTCTCAGAGATGGCTGAACCGACTTTAACAAACTTATGCTCGTTTGAAAGCTACTATCGGGCCATTAATCAAGTTCAAAGATCAAATGGCTGTTACTTTTGGTTCCGGAGATATGATTGTATAAGTGACGTAACCGATAAAACGCGTTGTTTTTTACCGCTCTAATGTATATAAGGGTGCCAACATTTTCGGATCACCTCTAATTTCGTAAAGCGTGACAACGAATTGATTTTCGAACTTGCTTCACAATCCAACAGTAGCTTTCAAATGAGCCTAAGCTTGTTGATTTCGGTTCAGTCATCTCCGAGAAAATTGAGCAGGAAAAAATCTCTTAAGGGTGCACACATAGCCCTTTTTTCGATCTCGTCGAGGTGGTCGAGTGGTATATAACATTCTTTTACCTTTCTATAGAGAAAGTCAAAACGCCTCGCATTTTTACCTATATATATATATATATATATATATATATATATATATATATATATATATATATATATATATATATATATATATATATATATATATATATATATATATATATATATATATATAAATAGGTATAGAATTCGCTCAAACTTTAGAAAAATTTTCCGAGGAGGGCCGAATGTCATATACCAATCAATTCAGCTCGACGAACTGAGCAAATGATCCATTATCCCTAGGGTATCGACGAAACCTTGGTTCAGGGGGATGAACGTGAGTCGTGACTTCATTCGTGTGATGTCTCGGCACATGTCAAACCATTACACATTCAACGCGCATCTCCGGCGTATTGGAATCGTGGAGAGCGGTCTCTGCGCTTGTGGTGACGGTTATCAGGACATCGAGCATGTCGTATGGACGTGTACGGAGTATCGTGACGCCAGGTCTTTATTAAAGGACTTCCTAAGGGCCCGAGGTAGACCACCTGAAGTTCCGGTCCGAGATGTGTTGGCTAGTCGGAATATCTCTTATATGCTTCTTATATACCAGTACCTCAAACACATTAATATCCAAGTGTAATCTGTTATACCTCGCTCAGAAAGTATGATCTCCACCTACAGGTTCGACACTAACATCCGCCCGATTCTCTCGATCACCGTCCCTGTCCACCATCTTCATTGGAACTAACAAGATCTTTTTTTGTCACTAACTTTTCGTTCCCCCTTCCCCCGTCTCTTCACCATCTCGATGGCAACTAATTAGATCTCTGTAGTTTTCAGACATTTTGTTTCCATACCCCCTATTTACCTCGGTTTCCACAATATTTACTTTTTTTATTTTTTCATCTCTTCGTAACATCACCATCACCGCCTACGGTCCTACGCTCCAGTCGATGACCAGCATGCGGGCCACCCGCCGGGCCTTCGTAGCCTGGGGGTGTTTCCCGCGGACCCACACCAACCGAAAGGAAGCATAATCTAATTATACTATTCTAGTTTCAAGTTAGTCGTTAATTAAGATTAGGAAATACCCTTGGCATCTTAGAGCTTAAGCAGTGTGCCTAAATATATATATATTATACTATTGAATAAAAAAAAACTGAGCAAATGTCCGTGTGTGTGTATGTGTGTTTTTTTTACAAGGTGGAATACCTTATGTACTTTCCCAGCTCACGCGCTATTGTGAACCAGCGAGTGGGACTGGCTGAACCTTACCCACTAAAACACCTTGGACGTCTTGCCTCGATCCCCCGGAACTAAGCTAAGCTCAATACTTCGGGGGAGGCTGTGCTCATGCACTTCTTCGTTTGGGAGAAAATGAGCTCCTGAGTTTCTCTCTTTATCCCTCTCGATCCACCTTTGGCGCCTCGACAGCCCAATGCCGCTACGTCGCGCCGCACTACTCAACTGATCCCCGACGATGGATCTAGCCTACACCGACTGAGAGTTTCCCCTTTTACGCCACGCGGGACACCCGAAGGAGTGCCGAGGTCTGCTCTGCGATTCCGGTTGGAGCATGGCGTCCGGTTTGCTGATGCCCCGACGACTCGAATCGGTGTTGTGGCGTCTGCTCGACTAGTCCCCGGTGATGGATCTAGCCTACACCGACAGAGAGTTCCCCGACGATGGAAGTTCTCCCGAAACCGACGTTTTCGATACCCGTCTACGGCCCGACCGTAAGGATGCCTGGCTCGATCCAATGATGCCGGTTGGAGGATGGCTTCCGGTTCACTGGTGCCCCGACTATCTTAACGGTGCTACGTCACGATCTACTCGTCTAATCCCCGATGAAAGATCTAGACTACACCGACGGAGAGTTCCCCGGCGAAAGAGGCTCTCCCGACACCGAGTCCCCTGTTGCACCACTCGGGACACACGAGAGAGTGCCGAGGTCGGTCCGGCGATTCCAGTTGGAGCATAGCTTCTGGTTGGCTGGCGCCCCGACGACACAAGTCGGTGTTGTGGTGGCTACTCGACTAGTCCCCGCCGAAGGATCTAGCCTACCGCGACAGAGAGTTCCCCTACGCTGGAAGTTCTCTCGAAACCGACGTTCCGAAACCGGTTTACGACGCGCCTACTCAACTAGCCCACGGTGGTGGGTCTAGCCTACCCGACGGAGAGTTTCCCGGCGAAGAAACCTGTCCAGAAAACCGAGCCACATTCCACACGCTTCGTCCGTCTTCTTAGGGTGCCGAAAACAGTCCGGCATTTTTCGTCTTTGGACCTAGGTCATTTGACGCTGCTCTTCTCGCCAACTCCTCTGCAGTGTGGACATAATCTGAACAACTGTCCGGTTCACCGCGTTCCATTTTCCTTCGTCACTGCACATCCTTTGAACGATGTTCTCAACACTGACATCGGCGCCAACGATGGCAGTCATTTCGCTACGCGGTTGGATAAACCGTGGGCAGCTGAATATTACGTGCTCCGGCGTTTCTTCTGTTTCCTGGCACTCAACACACAACGGCGACCTTGCGTGGCCAAATCTGTGCAAATATTGCTTAAAACAGCCATGTCCAGACAGGAATTGCGTCAGTTGAAAGTTTACCTCGCCGTGCACTCGAGTTGTCCAAACCGACAGGTTAGGAATTAATCGATGCGTCCACCTTCCCTTCTCCGCGTTGTCCCACTGCTGTTATTGTTGTGTGTGTGTGTGTGTGTGTATGTATGTGTGTCTGTATGTGTGTCTGTATGTGTGTTGTCAACTAAGAGGTCGAGATCTCAGAGATGGCTGGACCGATTTTGATAAAACTAGTCGCAAATGAAAGGTCTCCCCGTCACCCAGAACGCTATTGAATGGTTTTGAGATCGGATGTTTACTTTTTGAGTTACACAAAGTTTTATGTCAAAATTTTCAGTTTTTTGACAGTATCTGTGACAATTGACCTTGAAAACAGAATATGGTTTCAGTCTTAGATTCCGCACGGTAATACCTATCAAACAAGCCATAGATTGTTAAAATCCGTTCATTTTTAACGGAGATATCGACATTTTTGAGTAAGCGACTTTTCTCCCTATTCCAGCAGTAGCAGTTTTGAGCGCTGTATGGCGAAGAAATGCTTGGGAGCAACGTAAAACACGATTTTTTATACTGTTACATACAATTGTTTCTAAGTACCAAAAAGACTGTGTACAGCATCCTTTTTCATGACATTTTGCCTTGTACCGATTTTAGCACGGTTCGTTTTTGGCAACATAATCGTTCGAATATGCCTTATGTAAACCAGATGATGTCAGAATATTCGAGTTGAAAGCAATTCCATAATTATATTGTTTTAAACTTCTTACAGCAATAAATGCTGGAAGAACATAATACTCATATACCATTCGAATCAGTTCGTCAAGATCAGCAAATGCGTGCGTGACAAATAATTTCACTCAATTTTTTACCTTTTTTTCGAAGATGACTCAACCGTTTTCTACAAAATCAGATTTATATGAAAAGTCGTATGCTCCCAAACAAGGTTCCTGAATTTTGTTTGGATCCAATCTATGGATGCGGAACCACAGGATGATATGTGAAACGAAATCAAAATTGTGTAACTCATTTTTCTCGTAGATGGCTGAACCGATCTAAGATTCAAATGAAAAGTTTCAAGATTCTATAAAACATCTTGCTCTTCAGTCAGATCCAACTTCCGGTTTCGGGGATACAGGGTGATTAGTATAAAAATGTCTATTTCACATAAATTAATCATGTTTATCGGGTTAGCAGATTTAGATAGTCGATAACCAAATAAACTTATTTCAGTTTTCGATTCAAAAGGCACCCAAAAATTTAATTCGTACTACGATTTCTCAAAGATGTCTACACTGATTTTCAAACATTTTGAAACAAATGTAAACTATACAGCTACTCTGGTGAATTTATCTGACTTCGGCCATACCGGTTTTTGTATTCCGGTCCCAGTATCGAATCGTTTCTCAAAGCTCAATCGTTTTCTGAAAAAAAGCCAAATCGAATTTCAGAAACAAAAATTCAAATTAAAATAAAGAAACTAGTCCCATACAAAATAATTAATTCTATCCAATCCTGACTTCCGATTCTGGAATTACAGGGTGATGAATTTTTAAAATTCAAATCGATATGAAAGATGACAATCTCGAAAAGCTTTAAAGTTGAACTCAAAACTATTGCAGTTTGTTTGTCATATGACCATACAAATTCGGTTTGGGTTATGCTGAATATCGGCCCTGGAAGTACCTTAAATTCCCGTAAATTCTAAAGTGGAACTTACTTCGACATATCATGGAATCTTTAATCGAACTTTTAGATTCAAATTCGATCCGATTTTCAGTTTCGACATTACAGAGTAATGAGTGATTAAAATCTCAAATTGTCGCTTAAAACGACTGTCATTAAAATAATGTCATGAAAACTGAAACACCGTAGAATATTCATGCATAAAACATATGCGGATTGATAAAAAAGGTATCATCTCACTGCTAGGTGGATTAAGCACGTTTTTTTATTTCTTTTGTCATACAATTCAATCTAGTGAACAGTTTAGTTGATTCACAACTATCTTTGAGTGTGTTTCGATCGAGCTAAATACACAGAGCCGTTCTAATGAACCAATTATTTTTAAGCATTCAACTCTAATAATTCATTCCTTACTGCGGTTGCAATCATTCATACCGTCTACCAGCGCACTGAAGCAGAACCGAATTGCGATAACTTTTCCGACGAAACAAAACAATTTCTGTCCGGAAGGACAAAGCTCAAACGCAAACATTAGGTTTCATTTACAAGCACCGCATTATTCCCACTAGCCACAATTCACCTCTTCCGCCCAGTAACCGGGACAATAAAAAGTTGAAAATAATTTTTAAGTTTCAACTTTCCAACAATGTTTGGAACTTCGGCCAGAGAACTTCGGTTTCGGTTCAGCTCGAGTCCTATCTAGCATGGGTTTAAGTATGGTTGATGGCTACGAAATACACAGTGAAAGGATAACGATAATGTCCTTGTGTTTGACAAAGGTTAATTTGCTCGTCGAAAAGTTTGCGTCTTTTGCCAAACACCACTACAACCAACGCCCATCAAATTATAGAGACGAAACCGCCAGCCCCTTTGCTGCCAGCCATTATGGTAACATAATTCATACTGAGGCAACCGACGCTAGATTGCATTATGGCTCGACATTCGACAGGAGTGAATTAGTCCTAATCAAATATTGCGGCAACCAATTTGTGCACGATTCCCAGCCAAGCGCCATTCGACATGCTCGGGCGGCAATGGCGGGCCCATCTGTTGTTTTGTGCTGGCACGAATCAGCCAGGCTTGGTATCATAACAAAAAAGTTTCCATGACCCGATAATCAGATAATCAGTTTATGTACTTTCATCGTTTATCCACACTTTTTTGTTTTCTCGGGTGACGGAACTAAGAAGTAGAAATCTTAGCAGTCTTAGCAGCCGAGTCACTAACACGCATCCTTACACAATCATCAACCGATGTTTTCCTGCGACAGAATAAAGCAGAACACTGGCAGCCCGTGTCAACAAGGCTCACTTGGCATTTAATTGCCTTGTTCAGCATCCCACACAGGAAGGACGGCAAAAGGCAAAACGGTAACGATCCGACCAGCTGAGGCTGAGACATGGAACAACATTCCTTGTGCGATGATTACTGTCGTAGTACGTTGACTGACAGCTTGATTCCGCCGCCTGTTGGCAGTGACGGAATCGAGAGTGCGGAGACTTCGCTATGCTATCTCGATTACAAACATAGCATAACATGCTGGGGGAAGTTGTCAGCAGTTTGCGTAGGTTGGGAAGTTTGTTGAAGTACTAACTTTCTGCTACCACAAGTCAAAAACAACTGTTTTATATCCCCACAGGATATCTACCGAAGGCGCAATAGTTAATACCGTGGGGAATGGTGTTCAGTACGTATGTAACGATATTTTTTTGTCTGTTGTTGCGTAAGGAGAGACGCTCATTGAAGCAAGGATCAAAGCAAACACTTCATTTCGCACGCACACGATTAATTTATCGCTGTTATGTTGTTAATGTACGAGTGTATGCTTTGCCAGCAGAGCAGCTCGGATGTAGGTTTGATTTCTGACGACTCATTTGCAAACGCAAAACTGCCTTCAGAATTGTAGAGCTGCAAAGTGATCCGGCCGAAACATACGAACATGTGAAATACACTTTCTTTTCGTTTTCATGTCAGTGTTTGAATTTCTCATCCATCTCGATGAACATTAGAAAAGGTCCCAAGCGCAGACAGTTTCTGTTGGTTTACTTTCTCTTTCAATTATTACGGAAAATTCCAATAATTTCCAACAAATTCTACTATTTTTACTATTATCCTATGTGAAGTGTTAGATGAAAGGATCGTTAGATTGGACCGTAATACTCGAAAGAGAAAGCAAAAAAGAAGAGAAACTGTCATTTGCACTTGGGACCTTTTCTATTGTTCGTCTTCGTATAGTTTAATGACACTGTCATATCTTGCTTAGTAGGCTGGTTGCAAACTATTCACCTCTCTTGAAACAGTACGAGTTGAGTTGATGCCATAATGTGACGTAATTATTATGCTTTGAACACACGATTTATTTCCGGCGAAGTCGAGAGCTCGTCGTCTCGTTCCAGAGCATTGAATGTTGTTGTTGTAGTATTTCTCAAAGTGGTGATCCATCGAGTGACACTAGCGGTAATTTGATTCTAGAATTCAGGAACTGAGCTCATTTTCAGAATCCAGACCCATTCATAATTCTAGAACTGAACTCTGAACTTAAACTCAAAACCTGCATTACGTAACAGAATTAAGGGAGGGGTAGGGTCTAAACGATGAAAAAAATCATCATTTTTGCGATTTTTTTTCAGAATTGTCGTTCAGCAAAATAAATCCAAATGATTTGCTTGTTAAAAGGCATCAATCGAAGAACCTTTTTAAATTTTTTCGTGGAAAATTATTGAGGAAAAAGTCGGTGAAGAGATATTTTTGAGGACGCTTCATAAAAATCATGATTTGCGGTGTCCACTATATCTCAGCGCAGACTAATCAGAAGTGAACAAATGAATGCAGCATAGTTAGAGTAGAAGTTTTTCTAGACTCCAACGTTTCTGTTTGATTTTTTAAATTTTTTTTTTAATTTTTGGTGATTGTTCAAAGTGAAAACTAAGATTTTTCACGAAAAAATCCACCATTTTGTAACTGTAAACCCTTCCTAAAGTAACAAACAACGAAAAGGGAAACGTTGGGGTCTGGTTTTTTATATGTAGAAAGTGTGTGCAAAGTTTGAAAAAAATTGGGGCAGTAGTTTTTGGATGACGATGGACATGGACTTTCAAAACCTGCTTTCGAGAAATACGCGTTAAAAGTTTTTTGTTTATAGAATCAATGGAAACAATTTATTACTCTAGGGAGCCCGTAGGGTCTAACATTTTCAAAAAAATCGTATTTTTTCTTCTATTTTTTATTATAATGAAACATTGCAAGAATGTTTTGTCAAGTTTTTAAGTCAATTGAAGCAGAAATCTTGGGCTTGTGCGTCAAGCTCTTACTTCTTCGCAGTATGAAATAAGCAAAGACAAAGGCCCATAACTTACTGATGCCGTTTTTCATTGAAAAACAGAAATGGCAATGAAACACCGTCAAAATATTGCAGAAATGCAATATTTTGACGGTGTTTCATTGCCATTTCTGCTCGAAAGTGCAAAACCAGAGCAATCCACGCCACCAGTGTTTCTCAATGAAAAACTCCATGAGTTTTGTTTCGATGGGCTTGAAAATTTCACAGAATATTTTAGAAATGTTTAACTATAAGAAAATACACGGAAAAAAATGGTAATAAGTTCCTAAGTTCTGAACCTGAATTCTGTAAATGAGTTCTGAAACTGAATTTAGCAATTGAACTAAATTCAGGAAGTAAATTCTGAAACGGAAATCAGAAATAAATTTATGTCTCAGAAGTCAGTTCCAAATTTCCGATTCATCGTTTAGATCTAATCGTCGTTCCAGTTTTGCAATTCATATCTTTGCAATTTTAATCACGAATTCGGAAGTTGAATTCCTGAATCAGAATTCTGGATACGAATTCCGAATACACTGAGGTTTCTTTTTACGCGGGGGATACGTACCGCGTAAAAAATACCGCGCAAAAAAAAACGCGTAACTTCGGAAATCCGCGTAAAAAATACCGCGTATTTTCGGAAATCTGCGTAAAAAAAACTCCAAACCAAAAAAAAAAATGTATACCAAATATCTTAAAAATGCATGAAACGTCCAGATCTGGTGTAATCTAAAAAAAAAATTTTTGTAAAAATCGACTTTGGGACGGAAAAATGTTGAGTCTTTAAAAATCGAAAAATTTTTTTTGACGCCGAAAAAAAATCGCGTAACTTCGGAAATCTGCGTAAAAAAAAAACCGCGTAACTTCGGAAATCTGCGTAAAAAAAGACCGCGTAAAAAGAGACCCCAGTGTATAAACTATTGCAATAAATTCAGTTCCAAATTCTAGTCGAGAATCCAGTTCCAAAAATCTAGTTCCAGAATCTAGAATTAAGTTCAGAGTCCTTTTTTTCAACTTTTAAACTTGTATTGTAGAACTATATTTTAAAACTAAACTCTGCAATCAAGTTCTTAACCTTAAATTATGTTCAAATTATGTTATGGAGGCCCATAATCCCACTTCTAGGGGACGGGTGTAGCGTGATGGGACAGTCGATGCCTTTCACGCAGCCCACCTGGGTTCGATTCCCAACCCCGCACATAGGGTCAGAAAGATTTTCTGGTCCGAAGAGGCGAATGACCTAAGATGTTAAAGCCTCTATAGAAACGAAAAAAAAAAAAAAAAAAAAAAAAAAAATCCCACTTCTACAATTCAGCTGCAGAATCAAATCCAAATTAGACCACGCCACGCCAAATGTCTGTTTGTGTTGCTGCAGGTTGAATTTTCCTTGTCGTTTCCAAAAATTGGAGAAAACTTAACCGACGACACGACCAGTCACTCCGAAGAAAACTCAGCATTAAAATTGTCTGTAAGAGATTCACCACAAGTTACCAAATGTTGAACGACCCCTTGAAATGATAAAAAATATACTCTTCGAGCAGCACTGTCTTGGTTGCTATACCAAACGAAATAGTTGCCATGTTACTGCATCGAAATAAACAAAGAGTCAGTGACATGTTCGTTTTTTAAGAAAAGTTTCGAATTTAAAAATTGTGGTTCATAAATTTGATATAAATTAAAACCAAAGACAGGATTTAATGTAGAAAAATGTTTGGAAAGTTTTAATGCATCCAAGCTATGAGTAATTTTTAAAAACTTGGTATACTACACGATATTAATCAATATTATTTACTAATTATCGAAAATTCTAGCTCCTAACGAAACAATGGAACTGCTGGTACATTCCATCTAGTCTTCTAGCCAGCCAGATCAAAATATAGGTCACCATTTTGATTTCATGATACGGTGGCAATGGTATGGCCTACGTGAATATTTCGCGTTTAGATTAAAAAAAATTAAAAGTTTATTCATTTAGGGGTTAGCCAAATTTTGTGCTAGGGCACAAAACTTTATTATTTTGTAAAGGAAGGCCTTCAACTCACCCGCACACACAGAATTAAAACAAATGATGCACCCGAAAGATGCACCCGACGAAATTAACAGTTCACAGACTCTGCCACTGCTCTGGCAGGGTGTCAATATGACAAAATATTGGCCCTTATTACCGGTGTCACTTCACGGTGAAAATCGAGCGAATTGAATTTTGGTCCTTATTACGGAAGCCGCTTCAGAGACAAAAGTAATTACTTGGATGAACTTGAAGTCATTATGAACATCACGCCACCAACATTTTATCGAAAAAATTAGTTTTTTTTCCACTACAGTGATCGCTTCACTATGCGCGATATTGGTAATAGGTAGAATCAAGTGAAGTGACATGTAAGTGAAGTGAATGTGAAAGTGGAAGTGAGAACGGTAATAAGGGCCATTATCAAAATAATATCGAGGAATCCTGAGGAATGCCTCTCGACCTTCGTTTCCTGTGAAGTTCAAGTTTGTATTTGCTAGATTTATCGCTATAATAAATAGATACACTGTTTGAATCACGATTTTTATTGAAGCAGCTTCCGGATACTATAAAATTAGTCTCAGGCATAATCTTGAATACAACGTAAGATAAACCGTCGAATCAAAGCCGCTCCTGAGAAAGGTTAACTGAAATAGTTTAGGATTTATGGTTTAGGATATAGAACGGTGACACAACTAAATACCCGGAATGACCAGGTTTAGAACCACCAAAAATGCTGAGCCTAGTTTTGAAATTACAGTCAGTGTCGTCGTTTACGGATGAGAGATATTTTCGTCAGATTGTGCATCATGAATTGGATTGATTGATTGCTCTGAAACTGCTAGTGAGTATTTGCCATAAGACGATTAATACGGCCAAGAATTATTTGTCAGTGGCCGTAAGTTCAAATGAAAGTAATTCAATTGTAACTGCTACTTCTCGAGTGTTGAACAGCACAAACTCTGTGATGGACACATTTTCAAATACAATAATTCTTCAACTGCGAAATTGATCATGTACTTCTGAGAGATTTAGGTCTCCGCTAGACACTCCTCCAGTAACCACTGCAGGTGTTTCAAAAAAATTGTTAAAGCACTGCTGCGATAAAATGAATCACGATGGTACTATTGAGGTGTTCAGTTCCTGAAATTCAACATGAAATTATTTTTTACCTCTTCAAAAAAAATCTGTATAAATGTGAATACCTATAGATGTTTCCAAAACATCGGCGCAAGAATTAAAGTTTCGTTTTCATGATCGTCCATTAAACTAGGATTATATCAGTAATTCTGTTTTATTTATGTTCCCAAAGGTGAAATTGACGACCAGTAACCGTGGTTATGGTAACTATTATTTAAATATCATCAGTCAGTCAATCTGGGTTGCCAAATATTTTTTGAACATTCTTATTTTGACATTACCAGTTACAGGGGGGTAGTTAGATTTATGATACAGTTTTGATCAGCGAGTGACAGTTCGATGTCGTCGACTTAACTTATGAACTATTGAAGGTATCTCACATCACATCACATCTTAAATCCAATTATTTGAAATGTCCAGTCAAGGGAAAAATTGAACGCTCGTTTGCTTAGACAACAACAAGTCAAATCAACGACCTTAAATTTACAGAACATACTACCTTGTTCAAAAAGTTCCCGGGAATCACCACATCTAACCATAACTCATTGTGCGTCATTTTCCGATTGTTACAGACTATTCGGTACACAAGTGGATGAGGAAAATCGGCCAGTGTCATTGGCGTCTCGGTACGATTTGGATGAAAATATTTGTGTTTTACTAACTTGCACCAGCTTGTTTGAATGGTTGTCGAGATAATGAAAATTTCTGTTCATAGATTTATCATGGCCAACTAGTTCGGAATAACCATATTACACAGTGGGCCGTATGAATAAAACGTAGCATGCTTGAATTTCAGAACCACCTTAAACATCGTTTTCTGACATCTACTCATCAAACCAGTTCCAAAAATACCAATATCATAAAGGTTTTCAAGGAAGTGGCAATCTTGGAATTCAGAACCACCTCAAACATCGTTTTCTGACATCTACTCATCAGCCCCTTTCCAAAAATACCCATATTATAAGGGTATTCAATGAATAACAATAAACCGGAAGTCGCCATCTTGAAATTCAGAACCACCTAAAACGTCGTTCTCTGACATGTACTCATCAAACCCATTCCAAAAATACCCATATTATAAGGGTTTCCAAGGAATATCAATAAACCGGAAGTCGTCATCTTGGAATTTAAAACCAGCTCAAACATCGTTTTCTGACATCTACTCATCAACTCCGTTCTAAAAATACCCATATTATAAGGGTTTTCAAGGAATATCAATAAACCGGAAGTCGCCATCTTGGAATTCATAACCACCTCAAACATCGTTTTCTGACATCTACTCATCAAACCAGTTCCAAAAGTACCCATATCATAAGGGTTTCCGAGGAATATCAATAAACCGGAAGTGGCAATCTTGGAATTCAGAACCACCTCAAACATCGTTTTCTGACATCTACTCATCAACTCCGTTCCAAAAATACCCATATTATAAGGGTTTTCAGGAAATATCAATAAACCGGAAGTCGCCATCTTGGAATTCAGAACCACCTCAAACGTCGTTCTCTGACATGTACTCATCAAACCCGTTCCAAAAATACCCAAATTATAAGGGTTTTCAAGGAATATCAATAAACCGGAAGTCGTCATCTTGGAATTCAGAACCACCTCAAACATCGTTTTCTGACATCTACTCATTAAAGCAGTTCCAAAAATACCCATATTATAAGGGTTTTCAAGGAATATCAATAAACCGGAAGTCGCGATCTTGGAAATTGATGCGACTTAGAACATCATTTTCCTGCAAATACTAATAATTTTTGTTCCATAGTTATCCTTTATATTATACATACTAACTATACTAGATATCGTCCAACGTTCAAGAATATGGCTTGGATTAGACATAGGGTAAGGGCTCTCTATTTCATCTCATTTGTAAGAACGTTACCTTAAAAACCTGATTTAGCCACTAAAATCACTATGATTTTTTCATATTTCTACTTAATTCGCCTTGCTCCACATGGAGAATTGATTCACAGTTCTTTGAAATTGAAATAATGTTCAAAAAATCAGCTAAAAACACTTCTGATATGTTCATTACTCTGCTCCTAATTCCATCTCAAAGGATTTTTATTCATCCTATCTTTGGTCCTTTATTCGTCCTATTAATTAGTAATGGCGATAGCAATCAAAACAAAACATTGCACTATGACACTCTCAGGCTCAAAATGTCTGAATTTTTCTTAAAAATGGCCTGATGCCAACTATTTAAGACAACACACGATATTGTTAGAACCAGTTTTGAATCATTTCGACGTTTAAAAATTTGTGGGTTGTTTTCGTTACCTTTCGTTTTAAATTTAGAATTGTATTGTACAATTAATTTGGTAAATTTAACAACAAAACAAAAAAGGAAATGTTTTTATTTAAGCATTAGTCCTTCTAAAAACAAAATGCAGAGCCAGAGATGCCATTTATACAGATGTATCTGTTGTAACGAGTACAGAATTAGAATATATATTTTGGTAAATAATAGTTAGTAGGTTAATGATTTTTAATAATAATGTTTATAGATTCTTGTATTAAAATTTAATATAATATAATATTTATACGAAACGATATTGAAAAAGGTTCACAAAATCGAATCACCCCGTTATGATGAAAAAGCTCTAAGTAAGAGATTTGCCATAAGATACAGCAGCTGATTTCCCGCCGTTCTTAGTACGCGCCAATTGCTTTCTGCTTTGCCTAGCGTCGCAACCGATGGGGTGTTTGTTTGGGTTACCGAAAGAGGCCGTCGACCTTTACAAAGTTCATGAGCGCGTTAATCTTTAGGGAGAATGCTCTGTTTCGCTTTGATGACTGGTCTGGCGGTGGGTTGGTTTGATTGGGGTCGTTCGCAGAAACGAGATGCGATCATGCGACTGGGGAAGTTCGGGTTGATCAATGCAAATTCGGAACTATCGCTATTATCCACTTCGTGGAAAATGCGTCAGATCCGCTAACGAAGATGTACAAACCGCGGTTATTCTGAGGATTCTCAAAGCCCAATAAACCACTTTGAACTTATCAGTGGAAGAGGCAAGAGTGGTTCGATTTCAGTTCGCGCCGTGTTGTGTTAAGTTCGGTAAATTTTAAATGTAACTTGAAATTCTTAATCAAAATGTAAATTTGTATTTGAAATTCTTCATCAAAATGTAAATAGAATAGAAACGCAGTTAGATTCCCAATCGTTTAATTTGGCGGTTCGCGTGTGTGTTGAAACCAAGAGATCAAGGTAAACTCATAAATTGTGGCTACCGTCGAAGTACCCGACACATCACACCCGTACATTAGAGACCGCTCTTGACCCCACGATCTGTCTCAAGGTTTGGTCCCGGCGATACACTGGGCCGGAAAAAGGCAGCATCCGTCAATCTTGCGCCTTGGCAGGGTTAGTAGACAACCATCATCGCAGTTATCAACGCTGTTAAGTTTTCTGGTGACGATCGGAAAACTCGACGGCAGTATCCCGTCGTCGTAAGTCCACAAATCGGCGGGGGAGACCAGCGTCGCCCGTTCAGCTCGATCGAGGGAAACGCACTCGTCGCAGCACCGCGTCGCAACGTTAGCATCATCATCGTCATCATCAGCAGCACCAGTAGGAATCGCCGTCTCCCGCCAACACGTAAATCCTAGGTCGTGAGTACAATATATATATATATATATATGTTGTGAAGTCCATGCGCATGGGGTCACTATTGACGGCCTTACCCTACCGTCTAATTTGCATATCGATATATAATAATTAAAGAAATTGCCAAGTGATTTTGCACAATGGAGATGAGAGGCAAGTGAGGTGAACAATGAACACCGAAAGCACGCACCGCAGACAATAAAAAAATCGCCAGTTAGGATAGATGAGGGAAAGGTGAACGAATGGAAATAGCTAGCTAGCACAGAATAGAGTGAACAGAGAACATGATCGGGAAAACCGATAAAGGCCAATAAATGTTGGATTTGTGATTTGGTAAAAACCTTTTTTTTGTGATTTGATGTAGTTCTCCAATTTTCAGATTGATGAAGCTTTTCAAGTCCAGAGTTCCGTCTCGTTTGTAGTTTTTGTTGTATTTTGTTTTTACTGGGGAGGTTGGCCCTGAAACCTACCGGAACCACTCTTAAGTTTTCTGCAGATTGGTTAATTTGGGAAGTTAGACTTTGCCCGTGATGATTACAACCGAGCGAGAATATCGTTTTCGGACTGAGATCACATTGAACATTTCGGACGTGACGTAGTTTGTATGACACGCGCGACTCGGACGCGCTTTTGGTCGACTAGCTTGCTTCCACCCTACAAAGAGGGAAACCGGAACCTTCTCCCGAGAAGTCTCAAAAGGCCGGGCAGCCACACATCTGGCGGGTGGTCTCTCATCGAGAGTGGCGCATAAATCACCCGCTTACACCCCTCGGAAGCACGTTCAGGCGGTCAAGTTACACTGTATTGTATAGATTTTTCCGTTGATTTAAATCAGAGTACAGATTTCCTAAATACAGGTTCATAAAAAGGGAGACGTAAAAAATTAGACTTTTCTCTGTGAGTACCTATTACTATTTGATTGCAGTATTTCTTTGAAAGTTCATTAATCAACGGACAAATCGCATGTTAAAATGGAAATCTTCGCAGATATGAAGAATTATCTTTTAACATCATTTTATTAGTGAAAACAGATAGAGCAGATATAGACTTTTTATGCAAAGTAATACATATTTTCTATGAAAATATCTGGCATCTCTCTGCACAGCCGATGAAACACACACACTTAACAGCGACATGACATATAGCGGAAAGAAAGCTACTACACTGAGGATACTGCCCTTAAGAATATCATAAGTCAATGATTATGATTGTGTCAATTTTCAATTTTTGACAATTTCATTGCTGTCGTATGGGATTTATTATAATGAAATAGATTCCATTTAACAGCTTTATGATCTGTATACGATACACGTGTACATTTCATACGTCAGCGCAATGAAATTCAAAGTTGCATCTTGTGTGAAAAAAAACATAGTTGGCGCGTATGATACTCGATCAAATATAGTGCAAACATGGCTTCCGCTGATGGTTCACTTTAGGATCTTCCGATTTCGGCTAGTGCGTTGCAAGTATTCACAGGTAATTTTAAATAATATATTTAATGCGTTGTGTACTTAAATAATCCTTTTGTGTTTAGAGTGCGGAGTGGATATAACCGCTTTAAATTGTTGGACGGAACGGAAATTATTGATGCTATTTCTTCTGCCCAAGTAAATTGGAATACCAGTTTAATTTGGGAATGGATTTCAAATTGGCGGTGCCGTAATGTAAACCTTTTTATTTTGTTTCGTACTAAGCTTAATTTTCTTGCTTTTTTATTTTAGAATCTCAATGGAGCGATTATTGAGTGAAAATGAGAGTCTTCAATTATTATTATTACGTCACGTAACGTATTCGTTGTGTATAAAATCGTGCTTACAGTTTGCGTATCATGCACACAATAAATCGTTCACTGAGTCTTATGTTGAAGGAATTTTCAAAAATCAAGCAATTAAGCTTAAACCATACTGGAATAACATTGAAACATGGCTTTTTTGTAACAAAGATACCGTTAGTTTGGCATCTTCTTGTAGATTTAAGGGCATTTCATACAAAACTTGCTATTTTTTATAAGAACAGACAGTAATATTGTTAATCTTTTTGAGGCTGAGGAATACTTAATGGACAACCGTGATGTTTATGCCATATGTAGGCAATGGATTTGTGGGAACCATGATTCCCATTATGTAACTTTAGAGGTAATAGAACGTACAAATCATTTTATACTTATCAAATTAGATTCCATTGATGATCCACCTTTCACTGTACACTTTTTAGGTAATAAGCATTTATTTAGATATAAAAAGGTATTTATTTAAGAAAATTAGATAGTAAGTAACATGAAAAAGTAAATAAATTCATTATAAAAAAGGAATGAAATGCTTTTATCAATATATTGCATTTTTATTACTTCATTATTTATGTCATACACAACACTGATAATTTTATACGAAAAATTCCATGATTTTCACTGTAAAATAGTATGATGTTCATATGAAAAACGTATGATTTTTATATGTCACTAGAAATTTTCATACGTGAATCTTTATGAAATTCGTAAATTTGTAGATTGATATTCATAGTTTGCTCTTTGATGGAAAAATTTCCATTCATAGTTCAAAACTATGATATTCAATAGAAAAACTTGTGACGAAAAATCAAAGTACATTCGTATGATTTTCCAACGTGTAGTATTCTCAGTGTAGATTTGCCACAATGGTTATTTCATTAGTATTTAATATGCTCTTTCTGGTAATATTCGAAGCCGAAATAGTATTTTTTAAATAAAAATATCAATAATATAATTAAAGTAATGTCACGGATACCAAAAAACAAAAATACTTGTTGATGATAATTTGAAGAAGAAAACCAATTTTGTTTTGTAACATTATGAGAAAACCTGGGGTGGAATCATGTAAGGTGATTATCACCAAGTGATTATCACTTTTGAAAATTTGGAATCACGTAAGGTGGTAATCACCAAGTTCTGTCACCATTGCTGAGAGGCTAACATCACTATCAAACGTTGGCATTACGTAAGGTGATAGTCACCACGATTTAATCACCTTCATGTCAAAATGGAGGTGATAGCAATTTAGTTATCACTTTCAGTAGTGATTTGATTTTTTGAGAAGTGGCTTTATAAATTATTGTCCGTTAGGTGAATTTTAAGCCACTGATATAAAAATAACCTACCAATATTGGTCGGAGAGGATAATTTTTTTTAATGAAATTCGTACTCATATTATGTCAAAATTAAATACCAAAATGAAAAGTAACTTAGTTTATATAGTTTAAAGAATTCATAGAATGAACGGTAGTATTTATCAATTAAATCAATTCATTTATGTTATAATTATTATTTGAAGGAATATCATTGGGGTATTCGTAAAGTCAAAGATAAATTGCTTTCTGGAAAAGTGATAAGTTTATGAATGTAGACATCTCCTGTTGTACATAACGTAACATAAAAAAATCTATGCTAACATTTTCAGTAGAATTAGATGGCCGTGACTTCGTAAGCGACATATCAGTCTCGTTCAACTGCGTTCTTAATTTTCTTCTTGTGAGTTGAACTAAATAAGGCAATATTTTTAAACAATTAGTTGCTGCTAATCATAGTGGATATTCGTAGTACCGGTGGGTAAAATTTCCAAAATGGAGGTAGCATTTGAAAGCTCTGTGAAATGCCATAATCGTAAAGTGAATGAAAACTATACAAGAAATTATTTAACGGATCTTTCTCATTCGAGAGGAATGCCATCCGTTGTGAAACATCAAGAAGATCTAACAATTCGTGTCATTTCAAAGCTAGCAAATTTATCCCAAAGAATTGACTGTGACATTGATTTCCATTGAAAAATAAAAATCGGCGCTAAATTAAACCAACAAGTGATTTTTTTTATTTGTTTGTGCGCAGGTAATTTTTTTCAACGTTACTCTTCGATCCATACAAATCATCATTGATAAACATGACTCGAATTAATTAAAAAAATTGAAAACTAAAGGAATAAAACTTTAGATTTTAAAATATTATATGGGTATACGCCACTTTCATATGTTACTCCTCCTAATATCAACGGTATACGCCACATTCATATTTTACTCCTGAAAAATTGACGTTTCTTGACAGGTGATAAATGGAGTGAAGTTGGCTCAATCACCGGTGATGGTGATAGTAAAAGTGATCACTTTCGGTGATTCCAAACATTCTGGTGATCACCTCGTTATCACCAGGAGGTGATAGTCACTTATCACCTTACATGATTCCACCCCTGGCAACTTTGCGAAACCAAATGAGATGAAAACAAAACGCAATCAAGTGAATTAAGTGAAAAACTTTCATCTCATATTTTTGAAGACTTTTATTGCTTGTCGGGTAGTTTTTGAAGTTTTTAATCATTAATTAAACAAGTGGCAATTGAACATTACTAATTATGAAGTCATCCAGCATTCAATAGTAGTGTAATTGTGCGAAACAGTGATCATGTTTTGAGACAAATCGTTTAGTAGATACTCAGAAACATGACGAACTGTAAATCTTGAGACGAAAATGTGTCCTAAATCGAAAAGTGAGTTTGTTTTAAATGAAAAACAAAAACGATCACCGAAGAATTTAAAACCATTTCTTCCAATGGAAAAGTGTTACAATAGCTGAAATATTTTTTTTAAACATTTCACATTTTGGTTCAGGTACGTTGTAAGATATTATTCATGTTCAAAGTAATGAGGTGAAGGGATGAGATGGAAATAGGGGCTCAGATGAAATAGGGAGCCCTTACCCTAGAATAGTCAATAGCGCTGATCAGATGTACAATCCAAGGTCTGACCATCTAAAATGTCGAGTCGCAACCTGAGGTGGACCTGCAATCTCAAGCTTTAGGATATTCTCAAACATCCTCGAGGTACGTGTAAGTGGCCCTTCATACAATGAGGTATGATTAGGTTAATTGTTACCAAATGGTAGTATCCGATAAAATTATATTAGGCGGTACTTTAACCAAGTGTTAGTACAACATATCATACATAGCCTTACAACAAAAGCTTTCTAATGAATGAAATTCTATCAAAGAAAGTGAAATGGAGGTGGTTTATTTCGTGTCAGCATTCCTCCACCGGGGAAAAGCGGATAATGTGGCATGCTAAGAATAAAAGATGATAACACGGCTAAACGTGACGATCGGCCTTGTGCGTGAAGTTTGATGGATGTTCAGATCCGGGAAAATTAAACAGCAAGTTTCCTGTGTAAATTTAAATTTCCAATTATTTTCCTGCTGAACAGACACTTTACTAAGTAAACAAAAGAATGAGTTAATAGCTTTCGAGAAGAGTGGATGGCGCACTCTAACCGCACAAAAGTCACCAAAAAAAAAAGCTTTGCGGAAGTGCTCTGAAGGAAGCATAACAAAGTATCCGGTCTGGTGTACGCTAAAGAAGCGGATCGTTCTTCATCAGGTGGGAGCTTTTCTCACAATGATCTCTCACTACCGCTCGAAACTTTCCGTACGGTTGCCTTCATTGGACGATGAAGTTTACTTGCTCCTCCGGAAAGTCTCACAGTAACCTACACCATTCTTTTGCCCGGCTACCGAAGGGATTTCGAGGTGACTGAGGAGGGGGACGGATGCATTGGGGCGGACTGGCGGATTGGCAGACATAAACGGGAGTGCAGCCATGCCTGAGTACCCGGTCGATACACACGCTCAAGTTGGCAGTTTGGGAACAAGATAAATTCAAATTAAACTCTCCCGGAAGTGCTGTGCGGAATAAAACTTTGTCGCAGCCTGACGACTGAAGCTGCTAGATGCTTCTTCCGCTAGATGCTTTGGCGTTCAAGCTGAAGAAGATGATGAAAAAAGGTGCTACGTCGTTTGTGAGTCCGGGTGAAACAATCTTGGTAATTCGGTGCGATCAGAGAGCGCAAAGGAGAAAACTTCGATGATAATGGAAGAAGTTTGAAGAACTATTATTTGGTGTTTGTGTGTGATGTGAGAAAATGTGGGATATTTAAGCTTTAATAGGATTGATGTTCAGAGTGTTAAAAATAGCAGGAGAATTTGCGGTAGGATAATATTTAGTTTTGATGACATTTTGAACGGATTAATTTCGGAATATTTGGAAAATAATATTGGCAACCAACTCAAATTTAGCATTATTTACCTTCTCTAATATGTCAGGGTCGCCATAAAATGAATACCAAACAAGGAATCAGTAAATTGTTCAGGATATTCCTTGTGCCTGTGCAACCAAGAACGAGGAAAACCCTAATCTTTCGTTAGAATCGTCGGAGGCTGAAACCCCACTATTTAATCTATCGCTCTTGTGCAACTATCTCAATTTTGAACCGGTAACACTTTTGTGTGAAACACCGGCATATCGCTCGAACATTTCAGAATATTTGCTGCCTGCAAATTTCACAAATCAGCAGCTGCACACCGACACACTTTCCCTTCCCCCTTCCTATCATCCTTTCTTTCTCTCCGTCGAGAACAGAGTGAAATGGTAGAAGCCACTATACGAGAATCCCGATGAAAGAATTTATATGAGTTCTCAGATGGTACCCGACCGAAATGCCGTATCTGTGCGGCATTTCGTTTGCCAACTTGAAAATTTTGCCTACCAACACAGCACAGAACCGTCGGCACTAAATGGTGGTACCAAAAAAGAAAAAAAGAAAAAAAAAAAGAAGTGAGAGACGCACAGTGAAATTACAAACAAACGCCCTTGGTAAACCGTGGGAGAGAGGGGATTGACGGAAATTGGTGGTCCATATTTTCCGCTTTTCGGACGACTAAAAGTGCAGAAAAAGTCTGTACCAACGGTATTCTTGGGACCGAGGAAGGTTCTTCCCTTTTTTTTATGGCTGATAATAAATGGCGCATTTTATAGACGTGTTATTGCGCGTTGATATATCGAGCACGGAGTGAAATGCTGTGCACTGACACGAGTTGGGGAACACATTCAAATCGTCTGTTTGAAAAAAAAAGGAATGCTCACTTCGGGTCGGTTGACTGAGGCTGGCGTGCGTGTAGGTTCCATCGTGGGCTTGTTATTGTTTATTGCTGGTAATTGTTGTTTGTACAGATGTTTCTATATTCTGTTTGCATAGCAGGGATTTCGGGTTTTTGGAAACTGTTCAGCTGCGTTGCTTGATAGTAGCTGCAGAGTATGTGTATATTTTGGAAGCATCATGTTTTCTGATGAAATCCGTAAAGAAGATTGACGTGGCAATATTTAATATTAAAAACATTTGAGCAGATGCTCGTGGCTATTAACTTTTCCGACCAAATGGAAACTCGTGAGGGGACGCATTAGACTTACCTGTCGTGTAATTCAATATACTGAAACGGAATAAACAAAAAAAAGTGAATTAGTGTATAATTCAAGCACTTTCTGCTTCAATTGTTATCAGATTGTTTTATAGAATTGTAATGTTTACTAGCTGACCCGTCGAACTTCGTTTCGCCCGAATTTTTTATTTGAATTTATGTTTTCGGACAGTAGAATTGTCAAACGTCTTATGCTGTTAATGTATCTTGCCACTATTTTGCTGATTACTTGGGTGCGATGAATTAATAAAAAAATATTATGAATATTTTGAGTCAGTGCATCGAACAACGATTGTAGATCTCTCTCAAACTAATGGTTTCGACATATGGGATAAAAAGTGAAGCCAAAATAACTAAGATAACTACTTTAAATTGATTCCGCAAATTTACAAAAGCTACTCTCGCAACTTGTTGTTCGTCACTTCTCGCTAGTCCGGTGATATTATTTAGTCGAGTTTGATGAATGTTCGTAGCGTGACAATCACAGGAACAATTTTTGATTAACAATTTAGCGATAAAACTTTTTTTTTACTTATAGTTTATGACTTCTGGTCAGTCGGTAATTATTTAGTAAATTACTGACATATCAGAGACTCGGATGATTCGCATCGCTCAGTTCGACTCCTTCGGTAGAAGGTAGAAGAAGAAATCTTTTGTTCACTTAAATGAACCATGTTACGTCGATCTTCTCTGCACTTCATCTTCAAATCTTTTTCTCTTTCTTGAGTACTATGGCTCTACATTTTTCATATTCTTCTTCCTCTCACAATCTCTAGTTAATTTGATATTGTTAAAAACCGAAAGATAAAATGAGTAATTCTTCGACATTCGAAAGTTCAAGTTAACATTCCTTTTAATATTGTGTCCATTAACTTTTACATGAACACTGCATTCGTTTAATAGTTGTATCAATAGTCGTTGCATTAGTCGACACCACATCATTTTGTTTAGTACCTCACCTACGATTAACGAATGGTGGAGTTCGGTACTGAGAATCTATATCAGAAAATTTTGTATGAAAATAATGTGCAATTCTTCTGTTATAGCAAAGTGAACACGAGGAGTGATTGTACCAGTATTCAGCTTATCGTTCGAGTCAATGCATAAAATCTCACAATTTATGGTTTTCAATCCACCAGAATTTACCCGATGCGATTGAACAAACTTCAGCATGCTAAATGCAAGGCAAACCACTTTGTTCGATCTCATTATTTAAACAGCAGAATCCTATCTTTAATTCGTACAAAAATCGCTCTATAATGTGATTTGTTCAACTCACCCCTTCGATGGCCAACATTAATCAAAATACATCTTCTGGTAAACAATATCAGAACTTTTGCTCCTGTTTACATCCTGCGTTTCCTTGAACACTCATATGCGTTCCATCATTAAAGCATTTGGCAAGTAATAATGTTGATACCCACGTGGCTCGAAATGACGAACCTCATGAATCAAATATACATGTGAAAACGTCACACAAAACAACTCGTTGCGCGCCAAAAAATTCTTTCAACGATCTAGTATTCCTTTCTTCGACGGCCAAACACTTATGCAACTCGTTGCGCGCCATCAATCGTAAATCTAGCAATCATTGGCGACTTTTTCAGTGGAAAATTCAATTGTGATGTGATGTGATGTGAAGTGAAGCCACCATCAGTTCAAGGACTTGCCAGTGGATGCGGGTAGACTTACAGTAGCCCCGATATGACTCATCCATTCACCTTCTTACTAAAGCTGTTACCGAAAAGCGAACAAAAAGGGTTGGGCGGATATGTAAGTAGAGTCACTTACTCGTATTCCGCGGGAATAAAAGATGCTCTTCCAACCATAATATCCAGTGCATGGATGAAGCATATCGCTATACATGCTTGAACCCACCTGATGGTTTGTTTGAGAAGGGCGCGTCAGACTCATTTCAAACCTTCAGAAGGAAACTAGTTTCCTTCAAGTGACTTGGGCTGGCTATCCACAATCCCTCGTCCAGTCATCAATTCGTCCGATGCCCTGATGCTCCCTCCCCTTTACGTCCCCGTGATAAATGTTTTATATTGATAAATACAATGAAACATAGTGTAATGAAATTAATATAACATAAAATGATATAATACATTACAAAATAATATAATATAATATATTATAAAACAATATATAAAATAACAGTTTATGTAGAGTGTCAGTTATGCTCTTCTACCTTCGCAATACTGCAGGAAGTAGAATATTTCTCTTCTAATAACAATAATAATATCCACATCTATGAAAATAATATATGTTATTATTATTGATGACAAATTAATAATAATAACAATAAATATAGTAATGAAAATAATAATAAAAAACAATATAATATAGTACAATAAAATATATAATAAATAATAGAATGAATGAAATGATATGTTGCGATATGCTATGATATTATATTACTTGAATTTATAAGTCATTTCTCATCATCTCATTCTGCCATCAACGCATTTCATCGACCAATTGTCACTACAGACACACGTGCAGGCATGAAACAGGAACCAGTGAGGGCCAAGCTCACCTTGTGACGACCTTTATATTTAGTTAAAAGATTACTTTAAAAATGATAACTTATAAGGAAAACAAATTTATATTTTGCGCAGAGGTACGTAGTACTACTCATAATAAACCATATGATATAATATAATACAACATAATGCAATACAATATAACATAATATAATAGAATACAATATAATATAATATAATATAATATAATATAATATATATAAAAAAAATATTATATAATATATTACAATATAATATGATATAATGCAATGCAGTATAATACCATACAACATATTATATAATAACATAAAATAGTGTAAGACGATAATATATGAAATAATATGCTATGATACAATATAACAGTTAATGTCGCAGCGTAAGTTACGCTCTTCTAATAATAATAATAATAATAAAAATAATAATAATAATACATGATGTAATAAACAACAGAATTATATGTTGTAATATACTATGATAAACACTGCACTTTAGGATGGGCTTCAACCTACAAGCCATTTTGCACCCTCTCATTCTGCTACTAACGCTGAAGGCGATAGCACCCAGTCGACGCCGTTCTATTGACCAAATGTCATCATAGACGCTCGGGGAGGCATGAGATAGGGACTTGTGAGGACTTAGTTATCTCACCATTTGACGACCCACTTCAGTGGAAAATTCAATTGTCCATACAAAATAACTTTATTGGTTTTTCCCATTTTTCTAGTAAGTTTTCCTAATTTTTTTGATGTACGAACCCGGTGGGGGTAAAAACTGATCAAACAAAAAAAATTATCTCAATCCTTCCATCCGTTCTTACGTGATGCGATTACAAAGAATGATCTCTGCATTTTTATATATATATATATAGATTTGCATAGTAAATTATAATAATATATTAAAGCAGTAAATCAATTTACTACTACGGTATTTCTGGAACTTCTAGTACACTGTCAAGTATGTCATCATTCGCTGAATCCGGTAGTTCAATGACATTTGGAGAACATTATTAATGTGGAGCACATTTTTGTTTTCTACATAGAGGTGCAAACTAGAAACTCAAGAAAAATACACGTAGAAATGTGGTCAGGTTTTGAACAATTACAGCTCAGTCAATTTTGTATCAATTATTAATATCATGTCACCATTTGATTGGAAATATTTCTACGTATTGTTTTGAATGTTCATAGCCATGTATTTTTAATTGTATATCATTGAAATGTTGATTATTAGCTAGCAGTCTCCTATTTTGTCTGCAAAAAATCTCCGGCATACCGGATTTCTCTGCCATAGTCGTCGGTTTTGAAGGAGTAAGCGATAAATCAAAGGGAAATCAGCGCTCTGATTGGTCAATCGATGCAAAAGCGAAGCTGTTGGAAGCACGCGAAGCTATAAATATAAGCAAAATTATAGCAAACGTTTCAGTCCTACACGTAGCTTGCTAGAGGTAGGTTGTTGCTAGACAGCAAGACAAAAAGTGCCATAAAGCGATTTGAAGCTTTAATTGCTATGCTCTGATCTTGTGTCAGGAGGGATTGGATGAAATCCCATGTTATGTCGTTTCGCTTGAGAAATTGACAACTACCCCAGGGTAAATTTTGAGTGCATAAGATTAATTTCTTATTTATATAAGATGAACTCGATTGATAATGAGAACAAGTTTATCGCTTCAACCGAAATCACAGAATGGTAGTTATGGTAGAGAAACGCTATAAAAATAACTACTTGCATACAAAACTTGAACACAAGCTTGGCGAAAAGAAGCTTAAATATCGATATCTGTATCGCAAGCTTGTATAAACATATAATTGCATACATTTGGGCTATTGATGTAATTTCGTCGGCTACGAAACAAATACAAATCATGACAAATATAGTCTATATTCTGGGTTCGCGTGTTCGGTGTTGGTTCATAATAAAGACTAAGCAGACTCTCGTGCATTTGCGGATTCGAAAGTGTGACGATTAATTGAAAATGTCGATCATTAGAAATTTTGGTTGCCTTGTTCCATATCAATGGCTCGAACAACCCCATGGGGCTGATCCTTGTAGTTTTTTATCGATACTATGAATCTTTCCTGGTCGGGACTCGAATTAGCTAGTGAGGATCGCTCTTTGCATCGAACCATCAGTCCAGGATAAACTTCAGTTTCACGCATTTTTTACGTTGGGCTAGGAAAACAATACGCTTGCTTTTTGAGAAAATTCAAGCTACTCGCACGCCAAGTTTGCAAAATTTTAGGATGTTGCCAAATCGGCAACAATCAGCGTCAAAATGTCAGCAAGACTGAGTCGGGGGAAATTCGAAAGACGAAGACTGCAAAACGCCGAAAAGGGTGACTAGTTGTTTCAATCGGAAAAAACCTGTCCTAATCTAACTAGTAGTGTAACGATGCTTTTCTCATATCTTCATATTCCCATATATCAATGTGTGGTATTCTTCAAATTAATTCCATAAACTAGTACATACAGAGTGAAACAGTACTCAGGTCGGTTAGGTCTTTCCTGAGGAAACGATGTGAGTTCCACTATTGCAGGTACTTTCGAAATCGATATAGAGACGGTCCCAGAAAGTACGGACGCACTGTAAATAATTCACAAGTGTTAGATATTCAAATTTTATTCGATATACTGATAATATTAAACTACAACAACAGAATATTATTCTCAACATTTGCTACTTAGCCATTGTAGGCTAGCTGGCGCACCTTCTTGCGAACGTTCCTCATTGAATTCCGTACAGACTTCTTGGCGACAAGTTTTGACACTTTTTTCCAATCTTTTTCGAACTGTTGAATGGTTTCGGCTGACGAGACATGTTTCCTAAGATGTGCCTTTGTTAATGCCCAAAATTCCTCATTAGTTGAAGCTGTGGGCAATTTGGTGAATTCATGTCTTTTGGGACGAAAGTGACATTTTTGGTAGTATACCATTCTACCGTTGATTTCGAGTAGTGGCAAGAAGCAAGATCTTGCCAGAAGACAATAGGATCCTTGTGGCTTCGAATCATAGAAGTAGGTAGGTAGAAGTCGTTTTTGTAAACATTCCTTGATGTATATTTCGCTGTTCATTGAAGCAATGGTGATGAAGGGTTTCAAAATCTTGCCGCAGCTACAAATTGCTTGCCAGACAATAGCTTTCTTACCAAATTTTCGACTTCAATCGATGTCTCGGACTGGTTTAACACTTGCCCTTCTAGCACCGTATAATATTGTGGTCTCGGCAAGGATTTGTAATCGAGTTTCACGTAGGTTTCGTTGTCCATGATTATGCAGTTCAAGTTTCCAGCAAGAATCGTATTGTACAGCTTTCGAACTCTCGGCCTGATCGATGCTTCTTGTTTCGGACTACGTTTTGGTTGTTTCTGCTTCTTATAGGTTCGACCCATTTTCGGTTTATCCTCAAAGGTGTAATCCTCACCGAACTTCCTGTTTGCATTTCGCACGGCTTTTTCACTTACTCCTTCCATTTTTGCTATATTTCTCAGTGACAATCCGCGTTCTGTGCAACATTTGTACACAATTTTTTAACGTTGTTCAATTTTCCGGTTTTTCCCGGTTTTCCCGGTGCGCGAGACTAAAAATTCCCGGTTTTTAACATGTCCAAAAAACATCGGGAGTTGAGAAACAACTATTTTTCGGGTATCTCCTTGGAACTACGATTAAAACTCTCATCCACAGTTTGTCCAAACGTTCATCTTCTGAACTAACAGTACCATCCAGTGCAATGTATTACATTTTTATTTTGTCTTATACTTCGCCAGTAACTTCGATGTATCGAAAGGATTAAAACAAGAAACATATCTCTCCAACGGTGATGAAAGTGATCAGTCTTGCATTTCATGAAAGAATGAAGCATCAAAATTCTTGCAATTTTCTTGAAAATCAACACAATTTATTTAAATTTCTTCCTTTTTCCAAGAATTCTCTTAAGCGCAATGATGAATGATGAAAAATTAAATTCAAAGTCTTAAAATTAAAATTTAAAGTCTTTTTCAAGACTAACACTGAATCAGTCTTTCAAAGGCTATCTGGAAAATCAGTCCTTCTTAAAACTTATGCAAATTAGGAGTGTATTCTAGAAATCGGCAAAACCGTTCATTTCAAAGAACTGTTGAAAACTTAATAGTTGTACCGAAAGAATTAGTTCTGTTGAATCGTTCATTCGTTTTTCTGAAATTGTATGTTTCTTCGAAAATAATATGAGAGCTATAAATTATATTTTGTAGTAAACAGATTCAATAATTGTGAAGTCTTTTAGCTTGTGTTCTACCAATAATCATTCTCTTTTGTATACATTTTCAAAGTACGCGAACTTCTACAAGATTCCTCAAACCAGCAAACGTTTCGAAAAACTGTTCTATTGAGAAGAATAAAGAGCTATCATTCTACAATAACGAACTCCAGTTCACTCAATCTTCGAGGAGAACTAGTTCTTTTAGACCGGTCGCGGACTGACCATCTCTAGTGTATTCCAATACTTTTTTAGCCTGGTATAGTATAAGGTTAAAAATTAAAAATGAATGAACTTAAGCACAACACTCCTCCCGCAAACCCGATTCCTTCTAACAACCAGTGACGTCTCGTGACTAAATTTACGGGTTGTGCACTGCTTATATGGTATGATATCAACTGCCATAAGCATAAGCCACTGAAACCTCTCCTCAATGTGTGCATACAAGTTCTCACAGAGTTGACAGTTTGACCAGTTGTGCAGTGCATGAGGTGCACATGAGGACCATTGCTAACAACATATACGATATCTCTTCAGAGTTGGGTTTTGGCGAGAGAACAAAATCCTTCTAGAATTCTTAAAATGTACGCTTTTCACTTTGAAAAAACAACAACAATCTATGCCTCTAGTGACTGAGATTATCTAAATTTGATTCTCTTATCATCGACACTGAACAGGCTCTTCCGAACTCTGAAAAACCAGTTTCAGCTGTCAAAGAGAGAAATCAAATACTCCTTGCAAACGGTGGATGAAAGTCGACAGCTTGGTCGATTTTGTGAATCCTATTGAACAACAAGTATTGTCACAATTTCACATTACTAAGACAAATTTTGGTGAAATTAGTGGAATCATTAGCAGGCAACTAAAAACACGGCTCCTAAGAATTCTTAAAAAAATTATTAAACATGTTACCAGATGTTACTTTTACCATTATGCATACTTATTCTGAAATTTGAAGACAAACACTAGAAAAGGTCCTACGTGCAAATGACAGATCCTCTTTCTTTACTCTTTCTTTCGATTATTACGGTCCTATAGGCAATCCTTCTATCTTACACTTTGCATAGAATAACGACTGAAACTATCAACTTTCGATTTGTTTTTTAAAAAAATGTTGGAAAATACAGAAATGCGCCGTAATAACTGAAAGAGAAAATAAACAAAGAGAAACTGTCATTTGCACTTGGAATCTTTTCTAATATTTGTCGAGAGCATCCAAATTATCCTTATTTTTCATTATGAGCATTCATTGTGCTGTTACTGATGGCAACTAAGAAAGCTTTTATTGATTTAAAATGGCTGAGGTGTTGGCTCCATTTTCAATGGATTGTGCACCATTGAACCTGTGAGGGACAATAAGAAGTTTCAAAACTTGTTCTGAACTCCTAGTTAAAACACAAAATGGCCTTCATTTTTTCATTTGTTGTATCAGGAAAATCATGATGCTGAAAATCGTTACTAAGATAAGGACTAGTAAATTTTTTTCCGGATTTGCACTAAAATTCCTGACTTTTTCCCGGTTTTTCCCGGTAAAACCAAACTCCCGACTTTTTCCCGGATTTCCCGATTTTCCCGGTCACTTGCCACCCTGGTTGTTGAATCGTAAGAAACATTCATTTTCGATACTGTTTTGGTTTTTTTGCGACTTCCCAAACAAACCTATAAAAACTAAGTAAAGAGCAGGTAACGTTGTTTGATATATTTAAAACTGTCAGCTTTGTTTAGCTGCATCTCTTTTACTTCCTTCAAATCGAGGTGCGTTGTTTTCCGCAAGCAAAACTTCAATTTCATTTGTCAACTGTTAAGATTGAACACTACCATACTGGATTTTTATCCTAAACCATCATCTTCAGTGACTATGATTGGCAAAAAGTGATATATTAGATTTCGCTAACTTTGTTTCTCAAAATTGCCGTTTTCTAAGATTCTAAAATCAGTTCTTTTCCAGAATATAGACAGGCAAGCTTGTCCTGAGAATTGTTTCAATTTTCTAGAATTGCTTTGAAAAGTTAAAAATCCTACTAAAATGTTGACAACAGTTAAGCTTGTCCTGTTTACAGATTACAGTCGTAATAGTTACCACTTAACCGCTGAAAGTATATTCTGCAACGCCTTCGCAGAACATCAAGCAGGGTCTTACCAGTAGCTGACAAGCTTATGATTAGGTTCATTAAAAGTTACCCAGTCCCGTACATATCGCGACACGTTTCCTCCTATCCGAACACGAATCTTATTTTTCTTGTCCTAGCAGAAAACATGTAAACTTACAATTATGCATGCGAGGTATCGAAATCTCCTACATCGACTTTGTTATTCTCGAAAAGGTGTCGATGAATATCGTGATAAATGTTCTGAGCACGAACGTCTGTTTGTGTGCTACTCTCTAATTCAGTTGCCCACGCAAACTTGTAACGCCTAATTCTAATTGGACTAGTCGCAGAGTAGAAAACAATCGTGATTCGAGCCTACATCTTCGAGCATGATTCTACTCTTTTCTGCATTTCAAACGCCATTTGGTAATAACTTAAAATTATCCATCGTTAACAACAATTTTAACTCGCTGAACCTACAAGCCGGAACCCTTCGTTTGCGTATTTTATCAAGCGAGTTTCCAGTTGTATGCAAGTTGCACGATACACAAAATTATGTTGATAGAGCTCTTCGACGCAACGATGGATATTCCGCTTGTTGAAACACATTATGAAAAACTAGATAATCTAATAAAAAAAAGATAGTACACTTAGTCTTCAGGCCGAGAGCAATTTTGCATCTCCAAAAACTGGAATTAAAGTGCTTGATTTTTTCTTAATGTATGCAATTACAACATTTCGAGGAACACGACCGGCGATCTGATGCCACGATAAATGAAATTAGGCAACTGAATTCCACAAACGGTCAACCAGTCAAAGCCCATTTCCTCAATCATTCGCTTTACTAGAACGAATCAATATCTCGATACTCATGCTGCCGAGGTTAAACGTCTATTCCTGGTAGGTGAGTCAGGGCCACCGGGGTTGAACACAAGGACGACACAAATCCCAACGTTCACTTCTACGGTAGTTTCGTCACGGGAAGAACTTTCCTCTCGAGTTGGCTCGTGATGTTTTGTTGTAACCTAAATCGGCATTCGTCATTGTACATATTTGCGCCCATATCCGCAGTGCGTGAAAATAAATTGAGCACCACTTTTGCCTGCAGTGAGTGTTGCTGGCAGAGGCATTCTACAAACACATACCTACACACACACACTCTGCATAGAACGGATCTTCAAACATGGTCTTCACACTAACGAAGCATAGCTGCTCTACTGGAGCAGGACTCGAGTCAGTATGGCTGCGGGGGTGGCACATCGTAAAACATACAACTGGTGCTCAACCGAACAATCGACCATAACAACCAGCCACTACAGAAGGAGATGGCCTCACGGCAAATGTTTGCTTCGCCATAAACAAACATTCGTATGAAGTACCAGCTGCATCTAGGCTATGTTGCTCTGAACAGCTGGACTGAAAGGACTGCTAGTAGGACGATGACGGTCACACACCGTATGGGGTCCTTATAGTGCGATTATGGTCAATGAAAATGGCTTCCAGGGGCTTACCTCGTCACTGGTCCGAGATATTCGATAATGGTTCGGACATAATATCAATAATAATCATCATAACATACGCATAACTTATCACGTACGTAATGCATAATTTGCGGCTCTCGTGGGAATCCGGAATCCTTTCCAGGTTCGCTTCGCACGAATGACATTCCGGCAAATGTGACTTTAATAAATTTTCACGTTCAGTGTTATTGAAACATCAGCAACGAACCAATTGGGTTGGAGTCAAAATTACATGCAAACAAATTCGGGACGGGTGGCTGGTGTTGTGATAAGGAATTAGATAAATAAAGACGACTGGTGGGACGGGTAGTGTGATTGAAGCCAAAGTCGATCCATTCATTGCTGGCAGAGCGTGTAAGAGAGAGCTCTTTGATGGGTTCGATTCCAAGAATTCGGTTTTGGTTTGGTATACACTTGTATAAGAAAGAATTCATAGCTATCTACATTTGTCAGAGAGTTTCCAGCTTCCAAGACGGGGAATTAGTTGAAACTACTGAACAAAACTCTATTTCGAACATGAAAGGAATTTTGGCAGATTGATGAGTGGATATCCCAGCGCTACCACAGAAGTTTTCTTCTGTCTAGCAAAGTGAGTGAGTGAGTGATACAATGATTAATTGGTGTACTATTTTTTTAAGTGGGTTTCTAAAGGTTGCCATCAACCAGGAAATATGTAAATCTTGAACTGTTCCAGAAAAATTGGTTGTTCGAAGCACTACCGTTTGATAAAGAGTGATTTTTTTAAGAGGTAAAGGATTTGATTTTCAAAAAAAAAACCTGTTTTAATCTATCTAGTGATGTAACGATGCCTTTCTCATATTACTCGTAACATCATAAATATTACTGTGGAATTCACAAAAACAACTATTCATTGAATAGAAATAGGAAAGTTTGGTCGGACTTAATCTAACAAACTCTACAAATCCTGTTTACCCTGTAGTTCCGGAACCGGAAGTAGTATCCACAACAAATTAAGGAATTCCGTATGAAACTGTTGGACTTTTGAGAATCTATAAGTTTGTGAAAATCGATTTTGCCATCTTGCATAAAAGTGAGTGAGAACCTTTTTGCCATTTTTAATCACCATTTCCAATTCTTCTGAAAGCGGATTCAGATGCACGGAATAGCCGAAGTTGGTTCGTTCACCAACAACAAATATAACCTACAAATTGGAACAGTTTTGAACGTAGTTAAACCTATTATTTTATTACACCACCAGCACGGTATTACCAAAGATAAATAATAAAGACATGTATGTGCCTGCAATAATTTAAAAAAATCTAGTTCGTACCCGGGACTTTCTAAAATGACCGGACTCACCGCTTGGTGGAGCGCGAGATTAATTGCATTGTTATCATTTCGATTGAAGTGTGCCATGAGTAGGGTAGAATCAAATGTCAACATTGTCAATCATTTCGATACCATAATATAAAAAGACAATTGTTAAAAATAACCAACAAGAGAAGCAAAACGAAAAATAACGGAAGAGCACGAAAAATGAGCATCCAAAGCCAGGTCATCATGTTCATTTCTTCCATATACTTTAACATTTATGCAATCTACTCTGACTTTTTCGTAGTACATAATAAAACGTCGGAAATCTACTGTGTTAGCAATTAGAATTGGTTGGTAACGACTGGACAATGCGCAATTCAGGCCCCAATGTGGTACTTAGCCTCTTGTCTAGTAACTTCTATCCCAACCTCCCCGCGGTGCCGGCTGGGGTACGAGTAACCATAGAAAAGGGTAACCAACCCCGGTGGGACCTTGGTCGTATGCTGACAGGGAAGGGGGGCTTGCTTCTCTTTACAGAGAGCGAGCCTACCCGAGCGTCTATTCCCCATGTTGGGGCGGCTCGAAACAGCGTCTGTTCTTCATGTTAGGAGCGGCTGATTACCGTCCTTGTGTCAGTGTGGGACTCTAAACAGTGCTGACACGATGGCCCTCCGGCGAGACAGGACAGGTTGGTGCAGGCCTAACAAGCCGCCCGTAAAACACATGTTACGTACGATCAAGAAAGAAATATGACTCGGAATAATCGGCAAAGACCTACGCAACGAACAAAGGACTACGATTGGAAGCTTGGCACATGGAACTGCAAATCGCTTGGCTTCCCAGGATACGACCGAATGCTGCATGATGAGCCCCAAATCCGCGGCTTCGATGTCGTAGCACTGCAGGAACTTAGTGGAAAAGTGGACATCGAGCGGCTACCTTCTACCAGAGCTGTGGCACAACCAACGTTCTAGGAACGGGATTTGTAGTGTTGGGCTAAATGCGCCAGTGCGTGATTGGGTGGCAGCCAATCAGTGACATAATGTGCGTATTGAAGATTAAGGGCCGTTTCATCAATTACAGCATCATTAACGTGCACTGCCCAAATGAGACGAGACCCGATGACGAGAAGGAAGCATTATACGTGCAGCTGGAACGAACCTACGACAGCTGTCCACGGCGGAATGTAAAACTTGTCATCGGCGACATGAATGCTCAGGTAGGCCGGGAGGTAATGTACAGGCCCGTGATCGGGCTGGATAGCCTGCACGCCGTAACAAACGACAACGGTCAACGATGCGTAAACTTTGCAGCCTCCCGAGAAATGGTACATCGAAGCACCTTCTTCCCCCGCAAAGATATCCACAAAACCACCTGGAGATCACCTGATCAACATACGGAAAATCAAATCGACCACGTTCTTATCGACGGGCGATACTTCTCCGACGTCATCAATGTCCGCACTCACCGCAGTGCCAATATTGATTCTGACCACTACCTTGTCGCGGTTTGTATGCGCTCAAAACTATCGACGGTGCACAGCACTCGTCGCACAGGAACGCCGGGACTCAATCTCGAGCAGCTACGTAGCATTCGTACTGCAGAGGAATACGCGCAACAACTGGAGCTAGTGCTACCAACGGAAGAGCAGCTTGGCGCGGCGACTCTTAAAGACGGCTGGAGGTCCGCCGTGAGTAGCACTGCTGCAACCGTTCTAGGTACGAGGTCATCGAATCGAGGAAATGACTGGTTTGACGGCGAATGTCGGCAGTTGGTCGAAGAGAAGAATGCAGCAAGGGCGAAGATGCTGCAACACCGCACGAGGGCGAACGAGGAACGATACAGACAGGCACGGAACAGACAGAACACGGTTTTCCGGAAGAAAAGGCGCCACTAGGAAGACCAAAATCGCGAAGCGATGGAACAGCTGTACCGCGCAAATGACACACGGAAGTTCTATGAAAAGGTGAACCGCTCACGTAGAGGCTACACGCCACAGGCCGACATGTGCAGAGATACCAGTGGTAACCTTCTCACGAACGAACGTGAGGTGATCGACAGATGGAAGCAGTACTATGACGAGCATCTGAATGATGAAGCACAAGATACAGAGAACGGTACAGGAATCAATCTGGGTGCACGCTCAGCACAGATTCCAAGCCCCTGATTTGTCGGAGATAAGTGAGGAGATCGGCAAGCTGAGGAACAACAAAGCCGCGGGCAATGACCAGTTGCCAGGCGAGCTGCTCAAACATGGAGGAGAGACACTGGCTAGAGCGCTGCTCTGGCTGATTTCTAAGGTTTGAGAGGAAGAGATTCTACCGCAGGAATGTATGGATGGAGTGGTATGTCCCGTCTACAAAAAGGGCGATAAGCTAGACTGTTGCAATTACCGCGCAATCACATTGCTGAACGCCGCCTACAAGGTACTCTCCCAAATCTTTTGCCATCGTTTATCACTAATAGATAAGGAATTCGTAGGGCCGTACCATGCGGGATTTACTGGAGCCCGCGCCACTACGGATCACATATTCGCGATAAGACAAGTACTCCAGAAGTGTCGTGAATACAACGTTCCCACGCATCACCTATTCATTGACTTCAAAGCGGCATACGACACAATCGATCGAGAACAGCTATGGCAGATCATGCACGAATACGGTTTCCCGGATAAACTGACGCGATTGGTCAAAGCAACGATGGATAGAGTGATGTGCTACGTCCGAGTATCTGGGACGCTCTCGAGTCCCTTCGAATCTCGGAGAGGGCTACGTCAATGTGATGGACTTTCTTGTATCTTGTTCAATATTGCCCTGGAAGGTGTTATTCGAAGAGCGAGGATCGGCACGAGTGGCACGATCTTCCGAGAGTCCGAACAACTTTTTGGCTTCGCTGACGATATTGATATTGTGACACGTAACCTTGAGAAGATGATGGAAACCTACATCGGACTGAAAGCTGAAGCTAGGCGTATCGGATTGGCCATAAATGCGTCGAAAACCAAATACATGAGAGGAAGTGGCTCTAGAGAAGAAACACTACGCCTCCCACCACGAATATTGATAGACGGTGATGATATCGAGGTGGTTGACGAGTTCGTGTATTTGGGCTCACTGGTGACCACCGATAATGACACCAGCAGAGAAATTCGTAGACGTATTTTTGCAGGGAATCGTGCGTACTTTGGACTCAGAAAAACTCTCCGATCGAGAAAAGTACGCCAACGCACGAAATTGACCATCTACAAAACGCTAATTAGACCGGTTGTTCTCTATGGCCACGAGACCTGGACTATGTTGGCAGAGGACCAACGCGCCTTCAGTGTTTTCGAAAGAAAGGTACTGAGGGCCATCTATGGCGGAGTGCAGATGGAAGACGGAACGTGGAGACGGCGTATGAATCACGAATTGCAACAGCTGCTAGGAGAACCACCTATCGCACGGACAGCTAAAATCTACGTCTACGTCTACGATGGGTTGGGCATGTCATAAGGATGTCGGACGACAGCCCAGTGAAACTGGTTCTTGAATCTAATCCGACTGGTACGAGAAGAAGAAGAGCGCAGCGAGCAAGGTGGATCGATCAAGTGGAGGGTGATCTCAAAAGCATCCGTGCCTTGAGTGGCTGGCGACGAGCAGCCATGGACCGAGTTATGTGGAAACGTATGCTTGATACAGCAAAGGACACCCCAGGCCTATAGCTGTTAGGTAAGGAAAGTAAGCAATGGGAATTCCTAGCTTTCCGAGCTACCTTTCCTTCAACGCGAAAAGTATACAATGTAACTCCCATTTAACTGCTATAATTCATATCTGCTGCAAACTGTCCTCTCGCCGTTAATTTAAATACACTAGAGATCATGATGTTAGCTGATTACATCAAAACAAAGAAAATATTAAGTGTACCATAAAATCTCAATAAATACAAATGAGCTAACGAATCGAAAGGTTCTCACGGTTAGACATTTCCCAAGTAACAATTTTTGTTACGCTAGCTTGTTTGTGACTAGTTTGCAACCAGATATTTGAGTGATTGTTACTAACATCTAACTACTCGCATAACTCAAAAAGCGCATTTTCTACTAGTTGTTAAGTCGGCTAAAAATAGGTTGTCGTTACGTTGTAATGCCATACTGAAATAACTTATCTTTTCATAACTTGAAAATAACTTGTTTCCAAATAAACTAGTTGAAACTTAGTCACCATTATAAACATTGAATAAATCCAGAATACTTTTCTATCATCAATAAAAAAGCAGAAGAATACTTTAAGTCACAAACTTGATACAAGGTACAAATTTCGCAACGATCCAAAAATTGTCGAGCGGAATTCAATTTTACTTAACTGTTTTTTATGCGCCTTCAATCAAAATCTGTTTATGAAAATATAAAAAATAAACAACAAAATAACCCTATGTTCAGAATGCTCAAAATTATTCCAAGTAGAGTGTTTTCTCATCATTTTAAATTCATATATCATGAGAACTATAATATTATCACATTCGATGTTCAATCCCTATATTATTTTCTTCGTGTTTATGACAGTGCATAGAACAAAAATGACTTTTCAGCCTTTCACTATTTTCGGCAAAAAGTAGTTTTGAAGAAAGTAATATCCTGGTTTTATTTACGTTACATACACTTCTTGAGACTCCATATTGTGTTCGCCATATTCAAGCCAACAAAGGTTGTTTTGTTTGCATTTTAGTTATCATAACGTTGGGAAAACTTAACGATAACTACCTGAATTAGTGAAGAAATTATATGTTATAATCTTATAATATCTAAGTTATTGCTATATCAATTCACAGTAACGATTCACATATACGTTAACGTATTTATAATGGTTTCGCAACGGAAAATAAACCTTTTTTCAACTAGTAGCTAAAAACATAGCTGTGATCAAAGATATGTTAGAATCAAGTAACGATAACTTACAAATGATAGTTAGTTTAATGTTTACGTTGTAAAGAAACACTGTTGTCACCTTGTTTTAACCAGTATAACATAAAAAAACATGTTCGTGCTCTTGTTGCAACACAGTTGGGTTAAGTGGTATCAAAACTAGTTATGGGTTGCTACTATTGAAGTCAAATAAACTTATTTTCAACTAGTGGCTAGAAGCATTGTTGTGATTAAAGATATGTTTGGCTTAAGTAACGATAGCTTATAAATTATATTTAATTCAATATGACACAAAGATGTTATGATTGGAAACCTAAATAACTATTTCGTAACTAGTTATGTTATGATGAAACATTGCTGTCATTGCCGTTTCAACCTTCCGAGCGAACGGACGTGCTTTGTGTTTACTGCGAAAAAAACCAGTGCCGTGTGTGATAACGTGACCGGACGATCAAAACTAGATTATATCGCTATTGTGTAATAGACAATAGTGCTTTTTTCTGTGAGAGGTTTTTTGTACATTATACACTGAAGCAGTGCATTGTTGTGAGCGGACGATCGAAACAGTACCGTTAGCCGGTGATTGTTTGATCGATCAAGGCCAGATTTTAGTGGCCATTGTGATTATACTGTGCGGATTATAAGTGAGTGTACTTTTTCCTCTCGGAGGTTTTTTGCACACCCTCGAAGCGGCGATACGCCGATCGACGAGGGCTTGGCCTTGGTGGCCCCCGTTGGATTAAAAGTTAAGTACTATTATTTTGTATATTTTTTTTTTCTTCATTCGACCGTTCATTCCCCCCCCCCCCCCCCCCCGAATCATTTATTTTCTGCGCGGAGGTAGCTCCGCGACATGTCAAATTTGAATTCCGACCCCTCCGTTATCGATGATCAGATGGAGACTTCTGTTGGCAGCAATAAGTCTCGCATAAAGAGTTATCCCGATGGGCTTGCACTCTCGGCCGGGCCTTACTCGGTTTATTTCCGGACCAAGGCTAAAGAAAAAAAATTGAATGTTTTGAAAATATCGCGGGATCTGTCCTCGCGATACAATACTATAAAAAGTATTGATAAAATACGCCCAGATAAGCTCAGGGTTCTGCTCACCAGCTCTAAACAGGCTAATGAGCTTGTTCAAAAGGATCCCTTTACGCAGGAGTACCGCGTCTACGTGCCAGCTCGCGAAGTAGAAATCGACGGTGTGGTCACCGATTCGAGTTTGACTTGTGAGGACGTTCTTAAGTACGGAGAGGGCTGTTTTAAGGACCCCTCACTTAAGAACGTCAAGATACTGGACTGCAAGCGATTGCATTCAGTATCGATCGCCGGGGATGGAACAAAGTCTTATCCCCAATCTGACTCTTATCGTGTGACCTTCGCCGGCTCTGCTTTGCCCAACTACATCCTCTTGGACCGGGTTCGTCTGCCTGTTCGTCTTTTTGTACCTCGAGTAATGAATTGTACCAATTGCAAACAATTGGGGCATACAGCTTCTCATTGCTGCAATAAGCCCCGGTGTGCTAACTGTGGGGAGGCTCATGCGGATGGCTCTTGCGGTAAGGATGCTGAAAAGTGTCTCTACTGCAAAGAGGGTCCGCATGACCTAATGGCATGTCCTGCGTATAAGTTGCGAGGAGATCGGATGAAGCGTTCCCTGAAGGAACACTCCAAGCGTTCCTTTGCCGAGATGCTTAAGAGTGCCACCCCTCCTAAACTGACAACGAACCCATATGCCTGCTTGTCAACTGACGAGAGCGATTCTGACGACCCTTTGGAAGGTCCATCATCGGCGGTCCCTCATAGCTGTAGGAAAAGAATGAATAAATCCTCTCATAAGCTACCTAGTAAGGGTTCGAAGGTGTCTTCCGAAGGGCTTCGAAAAGTTACAGCTAACGGGAATCGGGACAAACCACCGAAGCAAAAGGCTCCTGGTCTCGGAAAACTCAGTTCCGAGATGGAATTCCCACCACTTCCCGGGACAACAAAATCCACAAACGTCCCTGAAAATCTATCAGAGAACCAACTAGGTGCTGGACTTATCAAGTTCTCTGATGTTGTGGACTGGATTTTTACAACTTTTAATATTTCTGACCCTCTTAAAAGCATTTTAATTGCTTTCATGCCAACAGTAAAAACATATTTAAAGCAGTTGACTGCAAATTGGCCCCTTCTCTCAGCGATTGTATCCTTCGATGGCTAAATCATCCATCGAGGTCACGGATCTAATCACTGTTTTACAGTGGAATTGCAGAAGTATCATTCCAAAAATAGATTCTTTTAAATTTTTAGTAAATAATCTGAAATGTGACGCATTTGCATTGTGCGAAACTTGGCTAACTTCTGAAATATCCTTAAACTTCCACGATTTTAACATTATTCGCCTGGATCGAGATGATCCCTACGGAGGAGTACTTTTGGGGATCAAAAAGTGCTAT
Organism: Malaya genurostris; assembly: GCF_030247185.1. NCBI lineage: Eukaryota > Metazoa > Arthropoda > Insecta > Diptera > Culicidae > Malaya > Malaya genurostris. The sequence continues at coordinate 68,318,204 of NC_080572.1, read as the reverse complement.
TCTTTTTATCGAATTAACCTCCCCTCGATACCAGGTATTGAAGTTGTCGCATGTCATGTTACAATCAAAGGCAAGGATCTTTGCATTGCTTCAATCTATATTCCCCCAAGAGCCTCGGTTGGGCATCGGTGGCTCAGTGATATCATTGAGCTCCTTCCCGCACCGACGTTGGTTTTAGGGGACTTTAACTCACACGGTACGGGATGGGGCTGTCTTCACGACGATAACAGATCAGCTATGATCCATGATATCTGCGACAACTTCAATATGACAATCTTGAATACGGGAGAAATGACACGGATTCCTGCACCACCAGCAAGACCAAGTGCGCTGGATTTATCACTTTGCTCGACATCGCTACGGTTGGATTGCACGTGGGAGGTAATTCCTGATCCCCACGGTAGCGATCATCTACCGATCGTAATATCAATCACCAGCGGCTCAAAACCATCGAAGACAATCAATGTTTCGTATGACCTCACACGAAATATTGATTGGAATAGCTATGCGACCTCGATATCTGAGAAACTTGAAAGAACTCAACAACTTCCTCCGGAGGAAGAGTACACGTTTTTGGCTGGCTTGATTCTCGATACTGCGATTCAAGCTCAGACGAAACGTGTACCCGGCGCAAAAACTAACATCCATCCTCCCAACCCGTGGTGGGACAAAGAGTGCACAAATTTAAACGCGGAGAGAGCCTCCGCGTATAAAATATTCAGAAAAAATGGAACACCTGATAATTACCGGAATTACGCGGCGTTAGACGTTAAAATTAAGAACTTGAATAGAGCTAAGAAACGCGGTTATTGGCGTCGGTTCGTAGACGGCCTAACAAAAGAAACATCTATGAGCACTCTTTGGAACACAGCCCGACGAATGCGCAATCATAACACAACGAATGAAAGCGAGGAATATTCTAACCGCTGGATATTCGATTTCGCTAAAAAAGTATGCCCAGACTCTGTTCCGGAACAGAAGATCACCCGCGCCGCGACACCAAATACAAACGAAACACCGTTTTCGATGGTAGAGCTCTCACTTGCGCTCTTGTCATGTAACAATAAAGCCCCGGGATTAGACAGAATAAAATTCAACTTGTTGAAAAATCTGCCTGACCCCGCCAAAAGGCGCTTGCTGAGTTTATTCAATAAGTTCCTTGAGGACAACATTGTTCCACATGACTGGAGACAAGTGAAAGTGATATCCATTCAAAAACCAGGAAAACCAGCCTCCGATTACAATTCGTATCGGCTGTATCCGGAAATTGTTCGAAAAAATGATTCTGTTTCGTCTAGACAATTGGGTCGAGACTAATGGCTTACTTTCAGATACACAATTTGGTTTCCGCAGGGGCAAAGGAACGAACGATTGTCTTGCGTTGCTCTCAACCGAAATTCAAATGGCATTTGCTCGTAAGGAACAAATGGCGTCAGTTTTCCTAGACATCAAGGGGGCTTTTGACTCAGTTTCTATAAATATCCTATCTGAGAAGCTGCATCAGCATGGTCTTTCACCAATTTTGAATAACTTTTTGTACAATCTATTGTCCGAGAAATACATGTATTTCGCGCATGGTGATTTGTCGACAATACGATTCAGTTACATGGGTCTTCCTCAGGGCTCATGCTTAAGCCCCCTTTTATACAATTTTTACGTAAACGACATCGATAAATGTATCAACACATCTTGCACGCTGAGACAACTTGCCGACGACAGCGTTGTGTCCATTATAGGACCCAAAGCTGGCAATCTGCAAGGGCCGTTACAAGATACTCTTGCCAACTTATCCACATGGGCTCTTCAAATGGGTATCGAGTTCTCTACGGAGAAAACTGAGCTGGTTGTATTTTCAAGGAAGCGAGAACCAGCACAACTACAGCTTCAACTAGGGGGTGAAAACATAGCTCAGGTCTTCACATTCAAATATCTCGGGGTCTGGTTCGACTCCAAAGGCACCTGGGGATGTCACATTAGGTATCTGAAACAAAAATGCCAGCAGAGAATCAATTTTCTTCGTACAATAACCGGAACTTGGTGGGGTGCCCACCCAGGAGACCTGATCAGGTTGTACCAAACAACGATATTGTCCGTTATGGAATATGGATGCTTCTGCTTCCGATCCGCCTCGAACACCCATTTCATTAAGCTGGAAAGAATTCAGTATCGTTGTTTGCGTATTGCCTTGGGTTGCATGCAATCAACTCATACGATGAGTCTTGAAGTGTTGGCGGGCGTCTTACCGTTGAAAAACCGGTTCTGGGATCTCTCATATCGTTTGCTCATTCGATGCGACATCTTGAATCCTCTGGTGATTGAAAACTTCGAAAGGTTAGTTGAGCATAATTCTCAAACCCGTTTTATGTCCTTGTATTTTGATTACATGGCTCAGAATATTAATCCTTCTTCGTTTGCTTCCAACCGTGCTCATTTCTTGGATACTTCTGATTCTACTGTGTTTTTCGACACATCCATGAGAGAAGAGATTCGTGGAATTCCGGAACACGTACGCCCTCGAGTGGCCCCTAATATATTTTATAATAAATTTAGAACAGTCAACTGTGAAAAGGTGTTTTACACTGATGGATCAAACATCGACAGGTCCACAGGCTTCGGCATCTTCAATCAAAACATCACCGCTTCTTACAAACTCAGTGATCCGGCTTCAGTTTACGTCGCAGAATTAGCTGCTATTCAGTACACCCTCGAGATCATTGAAACCATGCCCAAAGACCATTACTTCATTGTCACGGACAGTCTAAGCTCAATAGAAGCTCTCCGGGCAATGAAGCCAGGAAAGTATCCCCCATATTTCCTGGGGAAAATACGGGAACATTTGAGAACTTTATCTGAACGGTCTTATTTATTATCGTTAGTCTGGGTCCCTTCGCATTGTTCCATTCTGGGCAATGAAAAGGCAGACTTATTGGCTAAAGTGGGCGCATTGGAAGGTGATATTTATGAAAGACCAATCTGCTTCAATGAATTTTTCAGTATTTTTCGTCAGAAAACTCTCGAAAGTTGGCAAACTTCATGGACGAATGACGAACTGGGACGATGGCTACACTCCATTATCCCTAAGGTATCGACGAAAACTTGGTTCAAGGGGATGAACATGAGTCGTGATTTCATTCGCGTTATGTCACGGCTCATGTCAAATCACTATACATTCAACGCACATCTCCGGCGTACCGGGATCGTGGAGAACGGGCTCTGCACCTGTGGCGACGGTTATCAGGACATCGAGCATGTCGTGTGGTCGTGCGTAGAGTATCGTGACGCCAGGTCGAAGCTACTGGAATCCCTCAGGGCCCGAGGTAGACCGCCTGAGGTGCCGGTTCGGGATGTGTTGGCGAGTCGGGATAGTTCATATATGCTTCTGATATACCAGTTCCTCAAACACATTAATATACAAGTGTAATCTGTTACATCTTGCTTAGAAAGTTCCTCCTATTTATCGACGTTATTTCAACTGTGGCTAAGAATTATTTTCACCTGCAGGTTCGACACTAACTTCCGCCGATTATCCCGATTCCTCATCTGTCCACCATCTTCATCGGAACTAACAAGATCTTTTTGCTGTCACTAACCTTTTCGCTTCCCCCCTCCCCGTCTCTTCTCCATCTCGATGTCAACTAATTAGATCTCTGTCGTTCTTAGTCATTTCGTTCCCATATCCCTATTTACTTCGTTTTCCGCAATATTTACTTCTCTATATTTTTTCGTTATATTTACATCACCATCATCGCCCACGGAAGGTCGCTCTAGTCATGCGGGCCACCCGCCGGGTATTCGTAGCCTGGGGGTGTTTCCCGCGGACCCACACGGACCGAGGGATGCGGCCAACGTCATCTGGAAGACTCATGATATATTCCATCCACCGGCCGGTGACGATCGCCAGCTGAAGGTTAGATCTGCCAAAGTCGACCACTGCCACCCCAATACAACATTATCCAATCATACTATCCTAGTTTTAAGTTAGTCGTTAATAAAATTAGAAAAAGTCCTTGGCACCTTAGAGCTAAAGCAGTGTGCCTTAAAAAATGATTATATTATTGAATAAAAAAAAAAAGAAACATTGCTGTCACCATGTTTTAACCAGTATAACATAAAAAACATATTCGTGCTCTTGTTGCAACATAGTTTGGACTTTGTCGTATCAAACTAGTTGCGGATTGCTACTTGGGTTGTGTTATAAATGTGATGATGGGAACTCAACAGTGCAACCAGTTGTTGTCAGTTTCATGGAGGACCGTAGATGTGCGCCAAAAAGAGATCGTGACTGTCATGTCTGGAAATTTGTTTGTGGTATTACTACACTACCGGCTGTGCAAATTGCATATTTTTTTCAAATAAATTTCAACTCATTGACATTCTTCTATTCTGTGCAAATTGAGTGCACACTTTTTTTTTTCTAATTTTCACACATTACCATGTAACTCCGGAACCGGAAGTTGGATCCGATTGAAACTTAATAGCAGGCTATAGGACCATAAAACCTTTTATTTGAATCTTAGTTTGTGAAAATCGGTTAGGCCACCTCTAAAAAAAAGTGAGTGCATATTTTTTTCCATTTTATTGGTGCATATCATCCTATATCTCCGGAACCGGAAGTCGGATCGGTATGAAATTCAATAGCAGGGCATGGGACCGTGAGACCTTTCAAACAAAATAAGCGTTCACGAAAAATATTAGTTTGCTTAGCAGAGAAGACATCTCGACTTTTCCTGTTTGGGAAAAACGTTCTGTCATTTAAAATATTCTGAATATGAAACACAATTTAGAAAGCAGCCTAATTGGATCTAAAACCAATCATTCCTCCGAGGCATCCCTCCCGCAAGAGAACACTTAATTTAAATGTCAATGAAAGTTTTTTCGTAAATTTTCATCGATCTTTTTTCAATCTGTTCGCACGTATGGGCACTGACATAAGCCAAATATCTTTTCAGAGATTTATTAGTTATCCATTAATCCGGATCAAACAGTGAAAGGAATCAGTGAAGGTAGGCGTGCATAGTTTCCTGCCACGTTGTAATTAGATTAGTGAAACTATGAGGTAATTGTAAAGTGCGAAGGCCTCACATGCAAGTGAGAAGACCAATCAAAACCGCAAGACGAAATTCATTGGCTGAATGTTGCGCCAGGGGTAGATACAACCAGTAAAGTTTTGCCGATCTCATGCTATCACAATCTGAGTCACATTCTTCGTTGCTGCAAAATCAATGAGACGTTATGAACTGTTAAGTTTGTATAAGCAATCCAATATGATTTACACAGCTCTAGAAATTCAAAAATGAAACGTAAAAGTTTCGATTGCTTTCTGTATCAATGATGACATACATCTGGATCGGAGAGAATTTCTCCCAAAAAGTTAGAAATCATCACTTCTGCATCCTAGAAGTGATGTTGGAAATTTTCACCTTATTCTGATTTCCGACTTCATCTCCTACCTTTGAAAGCTTTGAAGTGAATCAATCGAATATGAACAAACAAGCTGAAGGCAGCATTAGCATTAGCAGTATCTGCTGCTGGATTTCTATTAAATTATCATACAGACCGGACGTGGCAGATCTATAAGCTTATCGCCATCCTGTCACAAATCAGGTATCCCAGCAGTCTATTCGATAGAAGCACTTGCCTAGACACTACTTTGAAGTTAAGCAGATGAGTTCAAAGATATCGTTACTAAGCACACGTCAAGTGATACGATAATTTAATCAAATGGATTTGACGGTGATTAGTTCTATGTATCAAAACGTCATAACATTTGAATGGTAATTGACCGATTACCAGCCAGTTGCAAACATTTGTTCTCTGTTTTAAAATTAGAGTACAGTGAGCTTCACTGGAAAGAAGGCGACATTAACACATGGATCAATAAGTCCCGAGACTAAAGCAGAGATGGCGCTCGTAGTAAACCAGTAACCACGTCTTTCTAGAGTACTAACCTTTGCTTGAAACGGGTCAAAATTTTAAGTCGATGCGACCAGAAACAGCTGAGTTATCGAGGTTGGAGTAAAGTCGTTTTGTAGTTTGTTTAAAAAAATGGAAGAAACCGAGTTTCGTGTTTTGATAAAACATTGTTTTTGATTCGGTAAAAACACCGTGCAAGCGAAACAATGGATTGAAAAATGTTATCCAGACTCTCGTCCTTCAAAAGCAACGATTTGTCAGTGGTTCGCCGAGTTTAAACGTGGTCGTACCGACACAAATGACGCGGAACGCTCGGGTAGACCTGTTGAAGCCGTTACACCGGAAAATGTGAGTGAAGTGACAAAAATTATAATGAAAGATCGTAAAGTGAAGCTCCGTGAGATTGCTGAGATGACACAGATATCATATGGAAGTGTATTTACTATCCTTCATGAAAAATTCAGCATGAAAAAGGTTTTTTCCAAGTGCGTGCCGCGACTGCTGCAATGCATCCTGCCACAAGTCGATGAAAACAATGGCGAAATTGAACGAATTGGGCTTTGATTTGCTTCCCCACCCCCATACTCGCCAGATTCAGCCCCCAGTGACTACTGGCTCTTTGCTGATCTTAATAAAATGCTCCAGGAAAAAAGATTTGGCTCAAATGAGGAGGTCATCGCTGAAACTGAAGCTTATTTTGAAGCGAAAAATAAATTTTTTTATAAACATGGTATTGAAAAATTGGAAAAACGTTGGAACCATTGTATCACCCTGAAAGGTAATTATGTAGATGAATGAAAACAAAAAAATTGCAAAAAAAAATGTTCATTATTTTTACGTTTCGTCTTTGACTCATCAGTGCAGAGCAGTTCAAATTGAACTGCTTAGTGCTAAACTCGGCAGTTCAATTTGAACCGCTAAGCAGACGTAAAGTTTCTGCTTGAACTGCTCTGCATTCTGCACTGACAATTGCAAACTCTGATAGAGAGACTGTTAAGAAAAAATGATGTATCCAAAATATGACTTAGTTTCTTTGCATGTTTAAGCCATGATTAGAGACATTAGCGCTGCTAAAAGCTCGTTACTGAATAGCAATAGATTTATATGGATCAAACAGAGACCCTGTTATAATCAGAGACGCGCGGAAAGGAAACAAAAAGGAACCAAACGAACCGTCAAACGTTGAACCAACAAAGTACAGTTAATAAATATTGTTTGTTGCCGAAAAATTCAGCCAAAAGATTGTTTGTCACTCTAGTTTTAACAGGGATTCTAGGACAATTGCTGGATAATGATGTTAATTTAGTCGACGTAAAATCTCACATCGAAATGCTGCTAAATGATATTTTCAGTTTACTCATATTTTGCAGCAGACAACTACTAAATACGTTCAGTGGCATTATCCCACGAAAAGATAGTGTTAGTGATAAAACTTTTGTTTAGAAAGGGGCTTTAATGCCTAAAAAAATGGGAAAATTCAACCGGAAGAAGCGGTTTATACGGCTTTCCCCTATCAACCAAACATTTTCGATAGAATTTGCATCTGAAAATTAGCAGGAGTAGCTCAAGGTGACGATCCCATTTTCCATCTTTCAGCTGCGACAGAGACGGCTTCGACGCTTTGGATCGGTGAAAAACTGCGCGAAAAGCCTCAAGCAATCAAACCCCTTGAATTCATTTTTGTCTGGTGTTCTACAATTCGCTGAATGAAATCGGTACCGTTTCCCAATCAGGCACGCTTGAATCGAATCTACACCGAAAATCCAAAAAAAACATACATCAGGGAAAAGTCATGTTCTATCACAATTCTTACGGTCCTCTGCCTACCTTCGTGCCAATCGTTTTAAATTGAATAAAACTTTTTTATTGATATTTAAATGTAATTATTAAATGATAAAAATAACAAATAATTTTATTTATAGTTAAATTGTATTGTAAAAGAATTTGGAAGTATTTTGAAAAGTAATTATTTAAAAAGAACATTTATTTCATTGTACTTTGTGTATCAGGGATTAAAAATAATTAGTTAGTATGTTATTTTTCTCAAATTTTGAAGATTAAATTATATCTAAAAATTATTGTGGCACTAATATTTTGAGAATACATAAAATTCAGATTTTTAATATTAACATATCAATTTATTTGAAAAATGAAATTTCTAATATCTTATAAGATTAGTTACAAAATAAATTTTAATATAAATTTAAAAGAAGCGAATTTATTACAATTTGGTAATTGTTAAAATATTATTTATTATAAATTAAAATATTTATCGTAACGTGAATTTTTATTGGAAATATTTATTATTGGGAGTATAAATTAGTTCGGTCCGTTTTCAAAAGATGTCTCTGCCTGTTATGAACATTGAACAGTTGTAACAGCTGATGTTGATGGTTTCAAGAGGTTAGACTTCTGTCGTTAATTTCAGTTCACATTGCTTCGATTTAAAAAAAACCTTGTTTTCCACTGTGTTAAGTTAATTATGAGCAATTTTATGTTAACTAAGCAGCATTTTCCCGCAAAGTTTCAGTTTTCTATTTTATGCTTGTGGATGTTTATGGTGATAATGCTCCAACTGATAAATCATGTAGGGAATGGTTTTGACGTTTCAAGAATGAAGATTTTAGCGTTGAAGATGGGCCTCGCTCTGGACAGGCAAAAAATTTCGAATATTAACAGTTGGAGGCTTTACTCGATGAAGATCCAAGTTTGCAGCATCATTGGAAGTGACTCAAGATTATATGAATTATATGAAGATTGAAAGGCGATTTTTTACTTTTCAGGCAACAAAGAAAGGGTTTTTTACATCCAATTGTTACTGCGAATATAAAAATGGATATTCAAAGCCGAATATTCATGGTTCGAAAGTCATGTTGTGCATCTGGTGAGACCAAAAGAGCTGCTGGAACCAGGCCGAAACTATAACGGGCGATCGGTATAGGCTGCAATTGATGCACTTGAGCCGTGCATTACGAGAAGAACGGCCGGAATATAAGATAATAAGCATGATAAAGTTATTTTGCTGCATGACAACGCTCGGCCTCATGTCGCAAAAGTCGTGAAAAAAGTACAAGGATCAGCCTCTGGGGTTGTTCGAGCCATTGATGTGGAACAAGGCAACCAAAATTTCTAATGATCGATATTTTCAATTAATCGTCACACTTTTGAATCCTCAAATGCACGAGAGTCTGCTTAGATTGATCTTTATTAGGAACCAACACCGAACACGCGAACCCAGAATATAGACTCTAAGGCTATTCGCAACGCGGTGATGGATATCTGTTCTAAAATGACATACTGTTGTATAATTTAAAACTGTCAAAAATAAAACTCGATCTTGACGATCTCAACGGAAAGATTTAAAATCTGTTTTATATATTTCTGTAAATGTATTGGTGTTGTGTCTATTCACTTCACTGTTTCAAATCAGAAACAAACAAACTAAATTAATGATTTCGAAAACGATATGAATATTTTCACAGATCATAATGAGCTGGAGTGCTCTAAATGAAACTGTATTATTCAGTGCAAAACATTTAACGCTTATATTTATAATTTCTGAAATGTCATTCGACGCTTTGACATCTCAGACATTCGTAACAGACGCTCACGCAAAAAAAAATTAAAACAGTGTTTTATTCGTGTTTCAAATATTCATTATTTTTAAAACAATTTCGTCGAGCAGTTGTAAATCTGTTTTAAATTTGTACTCGAAAAATAGAACTAAATCTCAGCGTCGTGATTGACATGTTTCAGTTGTAGATCTAAAGTAGATCAGTCCATATGAAATAAAACAGCGTTGCGAACAATCTAATGGCGTTTTCGTTTTTAATTTGCACTACACTGGTGCAGTGCTACACCATGGCATGAATAAACGAACAAAAATGACGAAAACATAAACAGTAACCATTGACTACCATAAACGATTCCATTGCACAGAGCTACGCCAAACATTTGATGAGTGCTACACCAGTGGTATCGGTGCAGAAAAAGTGTAGCACTGGTGTAGTGCAATTGGCAAAAACGAACGGTTTCAGTGCAACCTTACCTACACCGGTGTAGTGCAATTTAAAAACGAAAACGACATAATAGTCGTGATTTGTATTTGTTTTGTAGCCGACGAAATTACATCAATAGCCCAAATGTATGCAATTATATGTTTGTACATGCTTGCGATACGGATGTCGATATTTAAGCTTCTCTTCGCCAAGCTTGTGTTCAAGTTTTGTACGCAAGCAGTTATTTTTATAGCGTTTCTCTACCATTACTATCCTTCTGCGATTTTGGTTGAAGCGATAAACTTTATCTCATCATCAATAGAGTTCATCTTATATAAATTAGAAATTAATCTTATGCACTCAAAATTTACCCTGGGGTAGTTGTCATTTTCTCAGGTGAAACGACATAACATGGAATTTCATCCGATCTTGCATGACACAAGATCAGAGCATACCAGTTAAAGCTTCAAATCGTTTTATGGCACTCTTTGTTTTGCTATCTAGCAACAACCTACCTCTAGCATACTACGCGTAGGACTGAAACGTTAGCTATAATTTTGCTTCTATTTATAGATTCGCGTGCTTCCAACAGCTTTTGATTCGATTGACCAATCAGAGCGATGCTTTCCCTTTGATATATCGCTCACTCCTTCAAAACCGTCGACTATGGCAGGGAAATCCGGTATGCCGGAGATTTTTTGCAGAAAAAGTAGGACACTGCTAGCTATTATTCAACATTTCAATGATATACAATTAAAAATACATGGTTCTGTACATTCAAATCAATACGTAGAAATATTTTCAGTCAAATGGTGACATGATATTAATAATTGATACAAAATCGACTGAACTGTGATTGTTCAAAACCTGACCACATTTCTACGTGTATTTTTCTTGAGTTTCTAGTTTGCACCCGTATATAGAAAACAAAAATGTGTTCCACATTAAAAATATTTGAAAACACACTCTGCTGACATAGCTCCTTCTGATTGCTGGTTGTTCCGACGGATGCAGCACGATTCGAAAATTGGCTTCAGAAGACGAGTCATTTTTTTGAGAAGGAATTCGACAATTACCTAAAAAGTGGGAAAAAGTTGTAACTAGCGATGAACGATACTTTGATTTCTTTTTATTTTGAAATGAATGCATTTTCGACCTCTAAAAAACCAATTTCAAATTTATGTGCCAAACAAATGATTTACCATACTGACGATGTGTGCATAGTTTCACCCCTTACATACTTTTGTTACCCATACCTAGAGTTACTCAGCTTTCAATCTGCATTGCACAATTAATTTCTACTTATAATGCAATGGACTTTACTTTCACTGACTACTTATAATAACCTCGTGGTGTCGAAACACCGAACTTACAGCTTTATCGCGAATGGTCCTGAACCTACATGCGCTTCCGTTGAGAGTTTTACCGAAAGTGTGATTAGTTCTTACTAGTAACAGTCAAAGTATAATTTTTGAAAAATATGCCATTTTTACGCCGTTGGCAGTGGACTTGAATTTCAACGTATTTAGGTAAGTACGAAATACTTCTTGTATAAAAATGATAGTAGAAGGCATGGTAGGTGTTATTCGGTCCTATGGGTTCAGCTTGACTCCCCAATAAAAGTGGATATGTTTCCATTTTATGGGACCATAAAGTAGAAAATGAAACAATGGAAAATCGCGCCCACAATAAACAAAACACGTTTACAGTTGTTTTTATTTTGACGCACAGACACTTCAGAAAAAAAAGTACACAAACAAAAAAACTCTTTCCCCGCGGTCACTGGATGGCACTGGGTTAACTGTAAATCGAAAGGCTTCGTTTTTTTTTTAACTGGATTGCAATAATTATGGATAAACGGAAAACGAACCGTCGGTCACCGGACCGGAACAGCGGAGCATTCCACTGGAAAAAAGCATTACTTTTTGATTGGGTCAGCAGCTGTTTTATCGGATTATCTCAAATTTTTGCGGACAGCCGGTTGCCGAACGGGGATATTGATGACCAGAGTGCCGGTAAAAAAAAGGTCTATCGGAAATTGGCCTGGACTTCACGGTTAACGTTTCGGCCAGTGCCCGGAACGGGCTTCGAGTGCGTTCGGGTGAAGTGTTGAGTGGGAAAATCGGAGGTAAAATTTATTATGGTAGGTACTGCAGTGGCCGTCATAAATTTCATTTCGTAGTAACGTTAAAATCGTTATGACCGGTGAGGCGGAGAGTAGAAAAACATTTGCTCCGTTTGGTGAAATGCCGCTGGTCATATGTGTCGGTATTTTAGTGCGTGTTTGTGCGCTGGTATTAATTCAATCGCAGCCTGGAATGACGAACAATTCATGCGGTTGCATGCCGACGAATTATGGGACTACAAACCAGAAGCTTCGTTCGAAAGATAGAATAACATTGGGAGAAAATGTTTCTAGTGTGTAAATGTGCAGAATAAAGTTAACGATGCGATGAAGAACGTCAAAATTGCATGTTCGGAATGATGCTGAAGGTAATTGAAAACAAAACAAACAAAACTTTCTGACCCTTATGTGCGGAGTTGGGAATCGAACCAAGGTGGGCTGCGTGAATGGCATCGACTTACCCATCACGCTCTACCCGTCCCCATATTCAGCTATTATTTGTATCGACCGATATTTAAGTTTGGTAAAATTTTATATTGAATTGTATTTGCTTCCGAAAAATTAAATCAACTAGTGTTGCAGTGATATCATACATTTTTATTAGATTGGCATTCAGAGAACTGAACTAGACCGTGAATCATGTTAGATTATAAAACTGTTAAGCATGTTCCGTCCCGATACAAAATTATCGTTAATCAAAATAAACACTGCTCTTGAACAATTTCCCTTTATAAACGATGTGAATGATTTGCACTCGTACAGAGAAGTAGGTTGGAAATGTAGCGGCATGACATCAATGTTTAACCGGTATAGCCATAGCCGCATCATTAAATTTTCATAGCATCCTGTGGGACTATAAAAACCCTACTGGTTCAAAAGATTTCACAGCCGATTCTTAGCGTACAGAACCATTGCGTGGATAATGCTACAATCCTACTGACAGTAAGAATTCTTCCAGGGCGGTGCTCCCAGCCGCCAAGCGCATTGAATCGCCGACACCGAAACATAAATGGAACCATAGGGGTTTTGAATTGAATCTAAAATTGTGGGAATCAAATATATATATATTCATTCCAAAGATTCATTAGGTTGAGGTAAGTAGATTGTGCTGGCCATTCATAGACATCATTTTTTCATGTTTCTTATTTTATTTATTTTCCAGTAGCGTAAGATACGATATCTTTTAAATTTACTACTGCCGATTTTACAATTGACAGAAACATTCCTTTTAATCTAAACTAAGCTAACGTTACTTTACTAACAGTAAAAGCAAATTATTATTATTTACGGTTCCAAAAATCGATGCAACCACTTTCAAAAATTGATTCCGAAGGAGAACGTTTTACTACCGGAGGTAATGAGTTCCAATTTATCACACCTCGAACGAAAAGCGAACTGGCGTAACACACTGTTTTGTTAGCAGGAATTACAATATTTTCCAGTCGGTGTTAAACAGTCGTTCGCACCGCACGCGTATAGCTCTTGGCTCCTGGAATGTTTTTCTGGCTACCTAGAGTTTCATTGATTCAAGGTTTCAGTCTTTTTCAAGGCTGCCTGAATCACTAACAGTCTTTTTGAAGACTAACAATTAGTCAGCCTTTCTCAATGCTAGCTATTCAAAGAACTATTCTTCGAACTAATCAGTCTTTATTAAGACTACCACAAAATCAGTCTTTATCAAGACTTTTCCAAACTAGGAGTCTAATCGAAGACTAATTTAGACTAGTTATTTTAATTTAAAATTTCATTCATTTAAAAAATGCCTGCGTCCAACCGGAAAGGCAACAAGCCTAAGGCTAAACATAACTCAATACGGAATAAATCACAATTCGTTATTCAACAGTTTTCTAATAACATTCACGATCTTATAGAATCTGAATGTAAAAATAAAAGACAACGGACAGATTTCCCTTCCGTTGATTCTATGCCGTCTAACAATATTTACGAGATTCTTCCTGAATCCGATTGTAGCGACATAGAAGAAAATTCTTCAAAAATTCCCAAAATGGACGCTTGTCGTTCTGGGAAGGACCAACAATCTATGCCTCCAGTGACGGTGATGATTTCCGATTTCAAAGCATTCCGTACTGAGCTTTCTACTTTTCTCCCGGAAGTAAAAGTCTCATTTCAAATCGGACGAAGAGGAGAATGTCGAGTCTTGGTTGATGGATTGGAAGATTACGAACGTCTTATTCGATATTTGTCCGATAAACTTCATAAATTTTATTCATATGATATAAAATCAGACAGACCCTTCAAGGCTGTCTTGAAAGGCTTATCAAATGGTCAAAGTACTGATGAAATTTAAAATGAACTAAAACTATTGCTTGGCTTTGCCCCTTCCCAAGTAATACTTATGAAGGAAAGAGCGAATGGTACCACGCTCTGGAATTTCCCAAGAACTTTACCTAATACACTTCAATCGAAGTGACGTAAATAATTTGAAAACTTTTGAAAAAGTACGTTTCATTTCCCACATTAAAATTCATTGGGAACATTATAAACGGCATAATCGTATTGCAAACATAACGCAATGTCGTCGTTGCCAAGGCTTCGGCCATGGGACCAAAAATTGTCATATGGATATACGGGGCTTGAATTGTGGTAAATTGCATTCGAAAGACGTTTATCCAATGAATAAAACCACCGATAAATTTTCATGTTCAAATTGCGATGGAAATCATAAATCCAATTATTTGAAATGTCCTGTCAGTGACAAAATTTTAAACGCTCGTTCGCTTGGACAACAAGTCAAATCAACAATCTTAAATTTACAGAACATATCTGAAAATCAAAAAACCGTTACAAATGCCACGCCTAATTCTTTTAAGGCACTCATTTCTTTGAATTTAAAACAAGAAACAGGTACGCCTTTCAATTCGTCTTCTAACGAAAACAGTTTATTAACAGGTAGATCGACCTTTTCATTATCATCTTCTAATGACAGTTACGCTTTGGTAACAGGAAGACAAATACCTATTAATTCTTCTAATGTACATAATCAAAACACAAATTTATCAATAGGTAGATCGGCCAAATCATCTTCTTCTAATGGCAGTTACACTAGTGTAACAGGTAGACATCTACCTACCAATATTCCTTCAATGCCATTCGCTTCTTTAAACGAAGTCGATTTAGGTGATATAACTGAAAATAAAATGATCTACCTACGAGATCAACTTTTTTAAATGATCATCCGAATGAATTCAACTTCATCACTTTTTGAAGCATTTCAAATCGGATGGCAATTTGCAAATAATATTATAATGAATTTAAAATTTAACAGTGATGTTAAATAATTATTTGAATATTTTAAATTGGAATGCTCGATCTTTAAAATCGAGTGAAGATGAATTTTATAATTTTCTCAAAGTTCACAAAATTCATATTGCCATTGTGACAGAAAATTTTCTTAAACCAAATGTCAAATTGAAAAGTAATCCACATTATGTGGTTCATCGATTAGACAGGCAAGTTAAACATCGAATTTTACCTTCTTTCAATACTAAAGTTATTGAAAGCTTGGGAATCGAAGTTGGAACCGTTCATGGATTTTATTTCATCGCTGGAGCATATTTGCCATTCCAATGCACCGGCGAACAATTAAATTTCTTTAAAGGCGATTTGCAAAAACTCACAAGATATCGACCGAAATTTTTCGTAATAGGGGACTTAAATGCTAAGCATGTCCAGTGGAATTGTAGGCAAAATAACTGCAATGGTAAAATACTTCATAATCAACTCTCAGCTGGTTACTTCACAGTTCTTCATCCCAGTAATCCTACTTGTTTCTCTTCCGTGAAAAACCCGTCTACAATTGATCTGGTTCTAACGGATCAAAGCCACATTTGTAGTGAACCGATTACACATGCTGACTTTGACTCAGATCATCTTCCTGTAACATTCAGACTTTCCAACGAAGCTATAATTAATCCAATTAGTTCTATTTTCAACTATCATAGAGCTAATTGGTTCGATTACAGATCTCACATTGAAAATCATGTGGATCATGAAACTATTTTAGAAAATTCTGCGGACATCGACACAGCAATGGACAATTTGAATCATTATATTATCGAAGCTAGAAATCTTTCAGTTCCTAAAGCTCAAACTAAATTAAATTCTCCTATCATTGATGACAATCTTCAACTGCTCATTCGATTGAAGAATGTTCGTCGACGACAATATCAACGTTCTCGTGATCCTGCTATGAAAAACATAGTTAAGGATTTACAAAAAGATAATAACTATAGATTTACTCTTTTGCGAAATAAAAATATTGCTGAAAAAGTTGAAAAATTGAACGAAAATCTAAACACTTCCGGAAACTTCCTAAGGTTTTTAAGAAACCTCAGAAACCAATTCCTGCTCTCAAGGAAGGAAATCAGATACTTCTTACAAAGGGCGAAAAAGCTCAAAAACTTTCTCAGCAGTTCGAGAGTTTCCACAATTTTAATTTGAACGTTGTGAGTCCTATTGAAAATGAAGTCTTACTGAAATATGAGCATATTTCAACCCAAGTGTTATCACAAGATGACATTATTGAGACGAATTCTGATGAAATTAAATCAATTATTAGGAAACTTAAAAACATGAAGGCTCCTGGCAATAATGGAATTTTTAATATTCTTATTTAAAATCATTCCGATGTTGCCTTGAGACTCCTGGTTAAAATTTTCAACAAGTGTTTTTCATTAGCTTACTTCCCAAAAAGATGGAAAAACGCTAAAGTAATTCCTATCCTCAAACCTGATAAAAACCCAGCAGAAACATCAAGTTATCGACCCAGTTCGGTTTTACATCTCATCCAAGTCAGTCGATAAAACAAAACCGCTTACGTTCGGGACAGAAGAAAACAAGCACAGTATTGTGTAGTGAACAATAGACCTCGAAATGAGTGAACCAAACGAACAAAAGCTACCGCCGACACGAAAGAATACAATTGTTGTTGACTTCAGGCAGTGCAAAATTCGACCTTCGATACGAGAACTTGAAGGTTTGCTTAAGGAGCAAATGCATCTTGACATTAAACGTGTGCGTTTACTTCAATGCAATAAGACGAATAATGTTGTTTACATCCAGTTCTATAAAGAGTTGGTTGCAATTCAATTCGCAAAAGACAATAACAATGTGCACTATGTGGAGCACGAGATCATTAAGTACAACATTCCAGTATATATGGAAGATAGTGCTATAGAAGTGCGTGTGCATGATCTTCACTCAAGCGTCACCGATTCTTATATTCGCAAAACTATGTCCCAATACGAAGAGATTCTCTCTATCGAAAAAGAAAAGTGGAAGAATTTTTTCCCCGGCATTCTAAATGGCGTACGTTTATTACGCATACACTTGAAGAGGCCCATACCTTCTTATGTGTTTTTAGGTCAAGATACAAGAATTCCGTGCAAATCACTTGTTACCTATGACAATCAGATGGCAACATGTCAATATTGCAAAAAAGCTGTTCATTACGGTAAGCCATGTGATAAACTGGACAAGGAGACAACTACACCAAAGGACAACGGTGTTTCCTTCACACCAACCCCAAGCAACCCCTGTACACCTGTAACAGTCACCAACAACAATGAAGCATCCCCTTCAACGAAACCATTCAACGTATCCCCTATAGAACAAAGTACACCAGCTGCACTTAACAACTTACCATCTAACCAATCAGTAACTGCAACCAATATACAACAAGGTGCATCTACAGCAACTAGCAACGAAAAGAAGACGGAAATCGACAACAATACCATCGATGCGGCAATGGATGACGAGACGAACCACGAACGAAGTGCCCCTCAATCCTCGCAGAAGGGAAATGGAAGTTCCTCTCCCCCTAGAAAAAGGGTGACAACGAGATCCAACTCAAAAAAAATTATTCAACAAATCGGCTCAATCGGCCACGTAAAGCTTGTACGCAAATAGGCCTGAATAAAATATATTTTTTCAATAAGTTATCGACCAATTAGTTTACTCTCTTCTATCAGTAAACTTTTTGAAAAAATTAACTTGTTGAGAATGATGTCTCATATAAATGAGAATTCAATTTTTTTTACCAGAGCAGTTTGGATTTCGTCATCAACTTGTAAGAGTAACGAACATGATAAAAGTAAATAAATATTCTGGGTTATCCACTGGAGTTGCTCTTCTAGACATAGAAAAAGCATTCGACAGTGTTTGGCACAAAGGTTTAATAGCAAAAATGTCTGATTTCCAGATTCCTATTTATTTGATCAAAATGATTCAAAATTATTTAATTGATCGTACTCTTTAGGTTAGCTATCAGAATTGTAAATCTGAATTGCTACCCGTACGGGCCGGTGTTCCGCAAGGTTCGAGCGTAGCTTCAATCTTGCATAATATTTTCACTTCTGATCTTCCAAATCTACCCGTTGGTTGTCAGAAATCGCTATTCTGTGACGACACAAGTCTGTTAGCCACAGGTAGAAATTTAGGAGTGATCTGCAGTCGCCTACAAAGAAGTTTAAATATTTTCAGTGATTATCTGTCAAAATGGAAAATTAAACCAAATGCAGCAAAAACGCAATTAATTATCTTTCCTCACAAGCCAAGAGCTTCTTTTCTTAAACCAAACAATAATCACATTCTCAAATTGAATGACTGCAGTACCAATTTGGTCAAATTGTTGTTCCACCATGAAGAAAACGCTTCAAAAGATTCAGAATAAAATTCGGAAAATGATTTTGAAGCGTCCTCCCTGGTTTAGTACAGATGAGTTACACAGACTCACAAATATAGAACCATTAGATGTAATGTCACATAATATTATAAGCAAATTTCGACAAAAATCGATGCAATCTTCAATTGAATCGATTCGCTCTCTGTATTAGTTAGTAAGTTAGTATATAAGTTACTTTTCCCCATAACACAATACAAGTAGGTTTATAATTTTTCCTACACAAAAATCTCAGAATTGCGGAAGCAAATGATGTCGTCATGGTAACAACCAAATCATATATATATATATATATATATATATATATATATATATATATATATATATATATATATATATATATATATATATATATATATATATATATATATATATATATATATATATATATATATATATATATATATATATATATATATATATATATATATATATATATATATATATATATATAATAGGGCTTAAAAGTCACCATTTGTGGCTGAACATCCAATTTAAATCCTAATAATTTAATTTTCAATTATATTCCAATAAATAGTTATTAAAAAAAATTAGAGGGTTGTATTCAAGACACGACCGAGCACAATAACATTAAAAATGGAACGTTTCTAGGGTCTTCATAATAAATACAAAAATAAAGATGATAATGATGATGATACACTAAACTAAAAATTTTTCAATTGACTAATTACAAATTTGCTCTAGTTGAGGCGCTTAGATTGTTAGCGAATGATAAAATAGACAATTAGATTCTTTCTTGATAATTAATTATATTCAATTTTGATCATGTAAAATCGCAAGTAAACTTACCTTTAGTTTATCTTTGATACTATATGATATTGCATCTAATTGTACTGTATATGTGAGCCTGTGGAACTCATTTATACTACCAAACCGAGGAGACCGCTTTTAGATAAGTTTCAGAATTTAATTTTGAATCTTTTGAAGCGTTTAATTCCTGGTGGGACAACAACTTGTTCATTCACATATAATGAAGAACAAGTATCTATGATTATCATCATAACACAACTTTATACTGAATCCATTTTCGCGCCACCGTTTTGTTCGTATGGGAATGGATATTTAAGTATGCAAACCGATCCGTTGACAAATTAAAACATTTTTAAGCTTACAATATTGAAGCTTTGGAATCATTTAAATGATTAAAATCCATTAACAAATCATCGAGGAACAAGCGCTGCAAATTAGATCCGAATTAGATCTATTGCCGTTAATACTAAACTAGCCCGATAGTTACCAGATAACCAAAATAAAATACTCAATTCAAATAAATTTTTCAATGGAATGCAATCGAAATATTCAAATGACGTTATCTCATAAGTTTAAGTTAAATGTTTCCGAATCGATTGGTTTTTGAATTATATGAATCCATCAACAAATGACTGAGGTATGAGCGTTCAAAATTATGGCAGAAAAATGTTACGCGATTAGTTTTGCATGTTTTAATTTGACACCCAGCCTCGGGAAGCGAAGTGTAAGGCATTTTTAATGGCAAAATCGACCAACAATTTGCTAAATACATGGGATATTTCAAAAGAACCGATAACCACGCTGATTCGGTTCTTCAATAGCTAGATGATATATAAGATATTCAAGCGAACACGAAGCGGTGTTGTACAGACAGCAGGAAATTTCACCAACACATAATGCAAAAGCGACAATCCAGCAAGTAAACGCATATACAATCCAGTCATCAGCTCACTGGACGAGCTACTTGTTTCATTCGCAGTCAAACATCAACTAGGCAAAGAAATATTGTGCAGCCTATATTTATAGATTTCTCTTCATACTACGCAGAACGATGCGGTGTTTGTTATGCATGACGCAAAGCCTCCTATGCCGAACAAGAAGTTGACGTCATTTTGTACAGCAGGGATTGGTGGATGAAAACATAGGTCGATTCCAACCATTTTTTCAATAGTATGCTATTGAAATAGTGAAACCACAAACGAATTTCCAGACATGACACTCACGATCTTTTTCTGGCGCACATCACGGTCCTCCATGAAACTGGCAACAATGGTGATAAACTGGTTGCACTGTTGAGTTCCCATCATCACATTTTTAACACAAATGTCAAACCGTGAGAACCTTTCGATTCGTTAGCTCATTTGTATATATTGAGATTTTTAGTACACTTAATATATTGTTTGTTTGTTTAATAGCGAGAGGACAGATTACAGAAGGTATGAATTATACCAGTTAAGTGGGAGTTACATTGTATACTTTTCGCGTTGGAAGTAAAGGTAGCTCGGAAAGCTCGGAATTCCAAGTGCCAAAACAGTAGATTTCCGACATTCCATTATGTACTACGAAAACAGTCAGAGTAGATTGCATAAATATTAAAAAATCAAAATCTACGGTTGACGAGTATATGGCAGAAATGAGCATGATGACCTGGCTTTGGATGCCTATTTTTCGTGCTTTTCCGTTTGTTTCGTTTTCGTTTTAACAATTTAATTATGGTATCGAAATGAGTGACAATGTTGACATTTGATTCTGCCCTACTCATGGCACACTTTAATTGAAATGATAATGCAATTAATCTCGCGCTCCACCAAGCGGTGAGTGCGGTCATTTTAGAAAGTACCGGGTACGAACCAGAATTTTTTAAATTATTGTAGGCACATACATGTCTTTATTATTTATCTTTGGTGAAACGACGTGGTCATACATGTTTAAGTTAAAAGTTTCCGAATCGATTAATTGTTAAATTATAACAATACATCAACAAACGACCGAGTTATTAACGTTCAAAATTATGACAAAAAGGTTACGCGGCTATTTTTGAAACTTTTAATTGACACCCGGCCCCGTATAGTGAAGAGTAAGGCATTTTTAATGCCAAAAAACTTGATGTTTTCATAAACTAATTGTACAACAAATATTCCATCATGTTTTGGCGTCTCCTGGATGTTGGCGCCCGAGGCGGTCGCCACATTCGCCTCGCCTTCACTACGGCACTGGTTGAGAATGCATTCATTTAATTTCGACGGTGACGGAGCTTAACTGTGACGGAAGTTGACGGATCGTCTGAATCGTACTTAAATCGATTGTAATGCACTCAAGCAAAATGAGTAGTGAGAAGCATAAGGCAAATCTTATGATGCATAAAAAATCACTCAAATCGCCATTTCAAAAGATTAATATGAAAAATATACCTCTATTGTAATGTTTATGGCTCTGTGATATACATCTCATTACGGTATATGAGAGAAGCTATGTTTATCATAGAAATTTCGCACAATGTTCCTAAATTCCTAAAAATTTCGTATCACTTTCATACGGCTTTTTATTGGAATTCCAAGTATCGTGACTTCATAAGGCGGTTCTATGATTCTCATACGATATTCTTGTGGCTGAAAACCAGACGATATCGTTAGGAAAATCCATATATTTTTTCCCCTGAATGTGCGAATATCCGAAATATTAAAAATAATCAATTCACCATAGCAATCGTTTCCCAATTGTTTCGTGTTCAACTTTCGGACGCAATTGGAAAACATCAATTCAAACGAGACGTCATTTCAATTCCAATAAACACGGCTAGTTCATTGAAAACGGCTCTAACCGCTGGAAACACACATTTTTCGTCTTCCCTTTCCTTGAAACACGAAAATGCTGCATGCATTCATGCGGAAGAGTGAAACTCGTGTAGTAAAAACAAACGGATCTATGAATATTTAATTCAAACAAAAAAGCTCGTGATTTTCGTTTTGTTGGCAACCGATCTCCCATATTCGAACTTGTTTTTTTTCAACCCTACTTTGACGACTCAACAAACGGGTTAAGGGCAGAAAGAGAACCCCGAGAAGCGTGAAACAGCGTGTGAAACTGATTTCATTTTGATAGTGTTATAGGAAAAAGTCCGAATCCGGGCTAGGAAAACTATTTTGGTTGTTTTTTGTTTGTTTCGGTGTGTTGTTTCAATAAGCGGAGAAAAAAAAGCAATCGGAGATTCAAGCAGCTGCCGCCGATTATTTGGAAGTCAACGAGCGGGCCTCCAATTTGCGGTCAGTTTGGGGGAAGTGTCCAACTGTGACGGCACCCGGTGGCCGATGAGTGGTCGACAGTGACAAACGGTCAGTGGAAATGTTTTGCTACGGTGGGGGTGTTTTGCTGTTGCCGATGGCAAACCTTTTGTTGAAAAAGTTCCGAGATGATGCCTTCAGGCGGAACACATTGTTGATGCTTGATTGCGTTTTTGTTTAAAAAAAACAGTAGATAATTAGTTATACAACTAAAATTCTAAAACTGAAGCTTACATAAACAAAGTTGGGAGCGGAAAAACTACCAACATAATATATTTGTGCTGCTTCAAGTGACAAGCTTCTATCGAACCAAGCACATGTGGCTGTAGCTGCAGTTTAATCTGACATCGTAGTCTCCAGAGAGGTCCAATGGTATTTTCTTTCAACTTAAATAACTTCCTCCCCCAGTACATCTCTTATCTCTGCTGCAACCAATCTCGACTTCCGTACGAATAAGTCCCTGTGATAAATTCTCTTTTTCGCATCAAACTATCTTTCATCTAGCAGCGGTGAAGTGAAGTGAAGTGAAAAACTACTTTCCAAGTAAGATAGCACAAGTACCAAGCACGATGTGACCTTTGCTGGGGCTCGGTTTTCCCTCTTTTGCCAGACACATACATCATGTGATCACCGAGCCAGGAGCGCTGCATACCGTAATCCTTACGTCACACAATTGTTTTCCGAGCAGTTTTCTTCGCATTCACTCTCACCGCTATCCTTACGACCACAATGGAGATGGATGCCCCATTGGGTATGAAATACACGTCATCGTGTGACATGCCCATGCCCATGACCCCACACCCCACTCGCAAGTCTCCTCCTCTGAGGCAATGCAAACCGAACCATTGATAGTTGAGAACAAAACAAAAAAAAAAAAACAAGAAGAAGACGGAAAAAATCACCCAACCGGCAGTCCCGAGTTGAGAAATGATGCAACTTCAGTTGAGTTAGTTGAGCGCTTAACTGAGGTTGCTCCCGATTGTTACAATGATCGGCAAGATGATGATGATGATGATGTTGATGATGTTGCTGATTCTGACGGTGATGGTGGTAATATAAATGACAGGCAGTGTGACCCATTTTGTCCCCTTGTTTTTCACACATCGAACAACAAAAAAAAAAGCAGGAACGAAGTTTACTGCACCTATAGTGGACGAGGACAATTCATTGTCAAAGGAGGGCGAGTCAGAGCAACAAAGGCATGTCAGGTTGATGACGTGAGTATGTCGTCGGTTGCTAGCTAGCAGACTGAATGAACGTGAGTAGAATAGAAGATTTCTTGAATCTGAACAAAGATAATAAATCTTCCGAGTTAAGCATACGGTTTGGGAAAAAGTTTTCGAGGGCGATGTGGTGACTGTCATAATCACGAGATAATGAGCATTGTTTAGGTGTGTGAGTGTCGCTGACGAAATGGAATAGCTGCTTACCGGGTGGGAGTTTCCTTGTTCCTGCAAGCTGTCATTTATCCAAACTGCAAAAGAAGGAGAAAAAAAAAAGAATTATTCAATTACACTCGCTTTCAGAGATTTTTGCGTCTACTGACTGAAGTCTTTCGCGGTGTACAATTGAGAGTGGAATTATTTTGGGAAGCAGGAATTTGAGTAATTGAATCATCTATTTTTTCTCGTCGTTCGTTTTCTTTTTAATTGTATTACACATTGCATTACAAATTACACATCGGGAGCATTGTTTTTAAAGCAGGGGTAGAAATAAGCAATTTTTGGATTCACGGTAAATAAAAATAGTCAGTATTATCTTTTCATACTACATATTTATTGTAGATATTATAATGAATTTTGAAACGAATGATTTTTGATAAGATAAATTTTGGTTTTGGTGTCACTGTCTTATAACCGGAATCAACATTTCAACAAAGTTAGGCTCGTATTAATGCTACTCTGTGTTCATTAAACAGGTTTAAAGTTCAAATGACTGTCACTTACGGTTCCGGTGATATAATGGTATAAGTGACGTAAACATCAAAACTAATTACCGCTCAATTTTCTCGGACTTGGATCATCCGATATTATTAATTTTAGGCTCGTTAGATGAGTTTATTTCGTCGGTCGCGCAGTGGTCCAAAACTGGAAAAAGATGGTCAAAAGTCTGTACTGACTTTCTCTGATTTTTAAGAGCTAACGTGTCTTCGAAGAAGTTTTACAAGATTCTTTTACGCATCTTTTGAAAGTGGCGCCTTAATTTTTGTTAAGGGGGTAGTACCAATTTCGAATAAAAATTAATTTTTTTTCACGAAAAAAATTTTTTTTCATCTCATTTTGAAGAAAAAAAAAACATTTGTAGCATTTTTGCTGAAGATATAAATAATGTAAAAAAATTTACTTTATTTTAAAAACAGTTTTTTTGGATTTATCTACGTAGAATCTACCTCTATTACCTAAGTATCTACTACAAAGTGAGCGTAAAGCTTGCTACAGATAGAATTGGAACAAAGACAATTGCCTGTGTTTCAGTTATTTATTATTGAATTCAAGATCTTTTTTATACAAATGTAGCGTTTTCTTCATACTATTAAGAAAAAACGCGGATAAAATTATTCGTCACGGTTTCGAAGAAATTCTCGAATTTTTCCTGTAACACGACTCATTAGGCGGCGCACACCTTCTTCGTCCATCGTTTTAGCTATCTTATCCCACCAAGTTGTCATCTGATTGATGTCTTTGACAAACTTCCCCTTTGTCCAGTATTTCTCAATAGGGAGGAACTTCTCTGCATACCATTCTTGAACGACTTTGCCGTAATGACAGCTTGCTAAATCTGGCCAAAACATTACGGGATGGTCGTGGGATCGAATGAACGGCAAAATTCGTTTTTTGAGACCCTCTTCTTGGTATAGTTCCGATGTCATTGTCTTATTTGTAACGTAAATTTTCATTTTTTGCCACAGCTGCAAATGCCCTGCCAAATCATAAATTTTCTTGCAAATTTGTCGGCAAAAACAAATTAAAATTTGTCTGGAACATCCCCCCGAGCCGTTGCCAAGTAAAATTTTTGACCTGGGATTTGCCCGAAGTTAGCCTTGACATAGGTTTCATCGTCCATCAGAAGACACCCGTCGAACTTAGTCAGCACCTGGTCATATAGTTTCCGAGCACGAATTTTGACCACACTATTCTGTTTTATGGTCCGATTTGGCGGCTGTTTACTAGCTCGATACGACTTGATTTCCTCCCGGAGTCGAGTTCTCCTCACGGTACTATGGGCAGCACCGAATTTTCTGGCCAAATCACGGTCCGACAGATTAGGATTCCTCTTAATCGTCTTCAAAATCGACGGTCGACGGTTCCACTTCGACGATTGGCTTGAGGCTTCCGAATCGTCGTCAATGTTCCCTTATACCGTTTGATAACGCGCCATACGGTATTTCTGGGCAATTTCAGCTGTTTAGCTAGCCTAGATGCAGACCACAATGGCTTTTCCAAAAAAAACTGTGCACGATTTTTCCCTTCTTTCGGCTTCCATGTTGATTGTTTACAAAGTACAGTCGTTTTGCGGAATGTCAAAAATCATACGTAAAGCTGATAAAATTCCCGACACGTGGGCGCCAAAAACTTCCAAATCCGTTTACCAGGAGCGCCACAATATGAGCAAAAAAGCGCCACAATATATTTTCCAAACAAAATATGAAAAAGTATTGCAAAAGTACAAACCTTTACGGAGAGATTCCATTTTTAAACGTGTAAATAAATTGAGTTATCGCGAAGCAACACGTTTTTTTAAATGATATAATGATCGTGCGACGCTCACTTAGAGATGTGCGAAGCAGCTCATACCGGTGAGCAGTTCCGAACCGATCAGCTCACTAAAGGAAATCGATTCAATGTATCAGCTCATCAGCTCATTTAGATTAAACTGAAGGTTTGTTTTGAACGCCGTTTTTCCTTCATATGCATGATCGAAATCATTGATGCACAAAGAACAATGCTACGCGAACTAACATATTTGAGAATGTCTGCAAAAGTGGCATCCCTGAATGTACCCTAGCCTACTGAGTGAGAGGTAAGATTTCTTGTTAACAATGGCTCATGAAATCTGTTAAAGAAGGATAAATACACATTTGGCAGAACGAACAAAAGCTCATGCACACATTTCTTCTCATTTATAGCTCACTCTTCAAGAGCCGAAGATCCGTTAAGCTCGTAGCTTGTTTCCACCTTACCAGCAGGAATGACAAGTCATTTTTTAAAAAATCTGTGATCAAGCCAAAAACCTGCCTGTGCAAAATCTGTGTACGTTTCCCCGTTTCCATAATAACTGATCGGAATCATTTTGGTAAGCAAAAAAAAAGGTCTCACTATTCCTACCGCTCTGTAATTTTTGGTGCTAAACTGTGATCAATTTAAAAAAATCTGTGATCGATTTCAGTATCTATGTGAATCTGTGACCATTTTCAGAAATCTGTGAAAATTTGTAAAACACAGATTAATCTGTAAACCTGGCATTCCTGCTTACCAGTGCGGTGAACTGGTGAGCTGCGGTTCTTTTAAAAAGAGCTGTAAGCTATCAGCTCACTTTAAAGATTCGATTCACTGGAATAGCTCAGGAACGAATTGCCCATCTCTACGCTCACTGCAAAAGTGAGCTACAGAAATAGCAGACGCGTGACGCCATCCGTTTCTTAACCATTCATGGTTTCAGCATGGTCATAGTGAAAATGAGTCACACGAATAGTACTCAGGATATTTTCATTGGAAAATAAATTGGATTAGGAATATATTTACCTATAAGTATTGTAGGGGCTGTCCATAAAAGACGTCACGCCGCAAGGGGGAGGGGGGTGTTTCATAAATCGTGACCTTTTGTGACAGGGGGGAGGGAGGTAGGTTTTTGGAATGTGCCGTCCAATATTTTCAATGAGCGCATTTTTGAAATACCTAATTATATTACTGCTTTGCCCTATTTCCTGAAAAAATCTTCACAATAAACGTTTATATTGTATAGGAAAACGTGTATTTGTTGTTGTAAAAGCTTCTTCTTGTAAATTCGGAAATGATTGATGCAGGAAATCATTTCTGTTGTGATTAGCAAACGTGCACGGAGGAGCGAGTAAATTAGCGAAATTAATAAATTTTGCCTAATATGAGTAAAAAAGAAAAAGATGGCTTCAATCGGTTTAACTTAAGTTATGCACTGAAAATTTTTCAGTAATAGTATGTCATAAGAATTTCTCTTATCTGATTCTGATGCAGTTTATTCAATTGTACTCCATTTGAAAAAGGGCGGGAGATCAACGATTTCAGACGTCTTATCTTGATCATATGTGATTTTCCTTCACCAACATCAAAGCTTATCGAATCATCCAATGATTGAACTTACATAAATCAAGAATCATTTTAGCTCAAAATCACTACCCATTGTGTGACGGAAGATCAGTACCGATATTGATCGATGCTATTTAAAATTCACTGATCAACTGATCATGAAAAGATTCTCCGGCGGTGATCTCGTTTTGGTGAGGTTTTGGTCTTTATTTTCTCAGCCCTGTATGCTACACTAAGGAAATATTATTCCTTACCTAAAACAATAATATATCTGTGCACCCCTAGGAGGAATAAAACAGATGATTTAAATGTTTCATCAATTCCAACCAAATACTTTTTTTTCCTGGGCAAAATAAAACAGTGCCTGAACGACATATTGAACAATAATTATCTAATCACTATAGTCTGGGTCCCGGCTCATTGCTCCATTCCTGGCAATGAAAGAGCCGATATTTTAGCCAAAGGTGGTGCTATTGAGGGTGAAATTTATGAGCGACCGATTGCTTTCAACGAATTCTATAGCTCGTCTCGCCAAAGAACACTTGCCAGCTGGCAAGCTTCTTGGGATAGAGATGATCTGGGTCGGTGGATGCACTCAATTATTCCGAATATATCGACAAAATCATGGTTCAGGGGACTGGATGTGAGTAGGGATTTCATTCGTGTGATGTCCAGACTCATGTCCAATCACTACACGTTAGATGCACATCTCCTTCGAATTGGGCTCTCCGAGACTAATCATTGTGCTTGCGGAGAAGGTTATCGGGATATTGATCATGTCGTTTGGACATGCGTGGAGTATCGTGATGTCAGATCTCAACTAATAAATTCTTTGCGTTCCCAAGGTAGACTATCCAATATCCCAGTTCGAGACATTCTTGCTTGTCGTGACCTTTCATACATGAAATTTATTTATCATTTCATAAAGAAAATTGGAGTTTCAATTTAATAAAGGCCCCTTTTAAGACTTAGCTCTGATCCCAGCTGCGTCCATGAGTTCAACCAATAGCTAAATTAGAATAAAAATTATGTAATGATACAAACAAACTCGAAACAGTTTATGAAATTATCAACAAAATGTCAATAAAATCAGCTTATTTTATAATTTATAGAAGGTAATCGTTTGGTTCAAATAATATTTCCGAGTAGATTTCATAATTAATGACGAGTTACTTAAGATGATATTTAAGCTATAAGAGAATATGTTTTAATAAATTCAAAACGTTGTGACTATGTTAGAATTAAATTAGGATAAGAATATTATGTAAAAGTGATGCTACGGCGAAGAAAAACTTATGTAAACTGCCTTAAGAAATAAACGTATTTATGGAAAAAAAAAAACCAAATACTTTTGTAATTTATATAATTGATATTAATGAAATAATTCCGATGATTTTTTAGTTTTAGGGATATTTTTTAATCTAATGACAGCATGTAATGAATCGATTTTCCCCTCATATTTGTATGGTTTGTCATACATATTGAGAATGTATTGAGATGAATTTTATTTATTTTGAATTCGTGACATGTGTCATAGGGGGAGTGGGGGGTCTTTGCTTCTGTGACAATTTGTGACAAAGGGGGGATGGGGAGTCGAAAATCGTCAAAAAAGGCGTGACGTCTTTTATGGACAGCCCCTGTAAAAGTTTGCTGCATTAAGTTGCATATTTCGCTTTAGTACATGGTTTTCTAGGTAAAAATGATGTATAAGTTTTCCAGAAAAGATTAAACCTATGCATTGTAAAAATATGTATATGTAAAAAAAATAACTTGAAACAAGTTATGATTAGAAAACTAGTTTTAAGGGGGTTGTCATAATTCAATAACTAAAACTAACTTTGGAATGGCCTAAAAAATTCCATCGAGTTCCACTTAGATTTTTTTTATAGTATTGGGCATATCTTTTCCTATAAATTTTGTGAAAATCAGCTGCATGAAGTTGCATATTTCGCTTCGGTGTAAGGTTTTATCAAGGTAAAAAAAGGTAAAATTTTGTATAACTTTGCCAGAAAACAACGAACCTAAGCACTACCTTCAACAAAAAAAATGGGATTTTTTATTTTCTTCAATTATTCCAAACAAAGTATGCATAAAAAAATAACTTAAAACAAGTTATGTATAAACACTGATTTTAAGGGGGTTGTCACAAAAACGCTTTGTATATCCGAAACGGTGCGACCGTATACCTTTTGGTATATTTGACAAAGTAAATTATTTTCAATAGTTCTAAAACTTTGTAGAAGAAAAAAAATTTCTATCTCTTCAGAAAAAAAGTCATGGTTATATTTTTTTGTCAAAGTAGGCCATGAACGATTAGGGATAGAATCGAATTACGCGGTATATACTTGTAAATAATTTCTTAAAAGCAACTATATGCATTAAAAGAACGGTTTAGCAGCTACTGATTTATGTCCATGTTTTTATTGATTCCAACCACTGTGGGTCGCATCGAAATTCCATGTTTCGTGATGTATTTGAAATTTGGTCAGTGATAGCGTCGTGGTGGAGTTATATCATCAATAAAAGCAGCTAATAATTTAAACATACATGCTGCGCTGAATAATAATTATTATGATAAGAAAAACATGTCCAATCACAGAGCGCTTGAAGCTTGAATATCATACAAAGAAGTAACAGAAGTGCAGGATTTTGCTACGCTAAATCAATCGGCACTCATGTCTGATCCTGCTCATATGTGATTTTCTACAATGCTCAAAGCTGATCGAAAATCAAAATCCTGGCATTACACATTCCTCCGTGGAATTTAGCCTGTCTGTTTCAACAGACTTCGCAGCCGATTCATAGCGTACAGAATCATTGCATGGCTAGTGCTACGATCCTACTGACACTAAGAATCCTTCCAAGTCGTGGCTTGAACATACGACAACTGGCTTGTGATTTGATCCTACAGGAATCGGTGAAATGGTTGCTCAAAATCACTATCGATTCGAAGTGTGACGGAAGATCGATGTGATTCAAAGATGACTGATCAACTGATCTTAAAAGTATTAGATTTATTGGGAAAGATCACAAGCGATCATCTTCGCTAGTGATTATGGTTTGATGATTTTTTGATCTTGTTTTTTTCCAGACCAGATTCAAGAGCATCTTCGAAAGTTAACAGTTTCACTGCCTGTAAAGTTCAAGAATTCAACTGCAGGATCTTTTACATATGGGTATCGCTTTCTAATTAGATGCAAAAAATTGAAAAAATGATGCCTAAACTATTCGTAAATTCTTAGCAAAACGTTCTATCAAATGAGCATAAAAATCAAACTTTTGAAGATTTATAACCTTTTTGTGTTCATTTATATACCAGTTTTATTATTTTTTTGAAATTTATTGAAAGATGGCTTTTTGGTCAAGTGTTGCTTTACAAAATATTTATTTTGCGTTAAAAGCCGACGTTTCGAAGGAATATCCCTTCATCTTCAGGGCAAAAACGACAACAAATATATGTCGTTTTTGCCCTGAAGATGAAGGGATATTCCTTCGAAACGTCGGCTTTTAACGCAAAATAAATATTTTGTAAAGCAACACTTGACTAAAAAGCCATCTTTCAATAAATTACAAAAAAGTGGTCGTACCGTCTTCACATTATTTTTTTGTGGAGTGTTTCTGATCCGAAGAGTTAAATAACCATAAGGTTATTTAACTCGTAATTTTGTAATTGCGTCAAGTCATCATGAATGAAACATTAATTTCCAAACTTTTTATCAACAAAATCTCTCTGTGTGGTACTATTTGGAATATAACAGTGATTGAGCGTTATATGAACGGCTGATAAGTGCAACTTATCGTTGAAACCCTTTTTAAGTAGTTGTGAATACGAAATGTGCCAAAATCGGACTTGAACTTTCCAGAGCAGAAAACGTTTAGAGCCTTTTTTTATTGCAGGAACCGGACAAAAAGCTTTGAATATGATAACCGGTTGAAAACTTATCCGGTATTTTCAGAGCAAATGTGTTGATTTTTACATGGAAACATTCTACGATTTTTGAATACTGGATGTTGTTGAGGAACCTTTCATTTTAATCTAATTGTATAGAAATCAGATATTTTTATCATGATCTTTTTCGATAATATATGTTTATTTAAATATTTTTCGGAATCAAAATTCATTAAAGTGAATTATTGTTATTATTATTATATTATTATTTTAATTCACATCGGATTTAACCATTAATGGTCATTCGGGGTAAAAGTGTAGAAAATTACTCTGACTATCGATATTATCAGGTTTGAAAAGTAGTTTAATATAACTAAAATTACTAACGTGAATACTCTATTTTATTCTAGAATGTTTTTTTTATGTATGACCACGCAAACAATTTAAAATAAATTTTAAGGTGGTGTTGAGCAAGATCGCATCGAGATTTTCAAGAAGTAGATAAAAAAGCTTAAGAATGATTGAATAGTTAAAAATACTTTATCCCGCTTCTGAAAACCTGATTATCACCAATATTGTGCCGTACGCCAAGAAAAGTAATAAAGGGAAAAAGAGGGGGAGGGGGGGAGGGGGGTAGTGTGTAAATGATGAAAAAATCATCATTTTTACGAATTATCGCATCGCAGAATTATCGTTCAACAAAATAAATTCAAATGTTTTGCATGTTAAAAAGCATCATTCGAACAACATTTTGTGAGTTTTTCGTGGAAAAATATTGAGAAATAAGACGGTGAAGAGGTATTTTTGAGGAAACTTCTTAAAATTCATGATTTGCGGTGTCCACTGTATCTCAGCGCAGACTAATCAGAGGTGAACAAATTAAAGCAGCATAGTGTGAGTAGCAGTTTTTCTAGACCCCAACGTTTCAGTTTGATTTTGCAAACCTTAGATGTGACTATAAGAGGGATGGATGTAGCAAGTGCCTTCAAAAAGGGGGGTGTGATGTTTAAAACGACGTAATTTCGTAACTAATGAACGGATTGTCAAAAAACTTGCCGCAGATACTTCATGCTCTTCTGAGATGATCATAAGGGTATTTTAATGGAGGAGGGAGCGTAGTAAGTGTCCTAAACAGGGGGGGGGGGGGATGCATGAATAAATTTGTCTAATTTGACGATAATCGATACTTTTTTAAGACCATAGAAACATTTCGAATAGATTAAATATGATTATACGTGGGGTGGATGTGGCAAGTGCCTTTAAAAAGGGGGTTGTAATGTTTGTAACGCCATAACTCCGAAAGTACTAGATGGATTGCTATCGAACTTGGCACATGTAACAGTTCGGCTGAAAAGTTCATATCGTTTAATAGAAACACACATTTTTTTGCCAAAATTCGTTTTTATTATTCAACATAATTGCCATCAGAGGCGATACAGCGATTATAGCGATCTTCCAACTTTTCAATACCATTTTTGTAGTACGATTTGTCCTTTGCCTCAAAATAGGCCTCAGTTCCAGCGATTACCTCTTCATTGCTTCTAAATTTTTTACCAGCGAACATTCTCTTGAGGTCTGAGAACAGGAAAAAGTCACTGGGGACCAAATCTGGAGAATACGGTGGATGAGGGAGCAATTCGAAGCCCAATTCGTTCAATTTCAGCATGGTTTTTCGTTGTTGTTTTTGATCGACTGTGAGCTCACGCGGCACCCATTTTGCACAAAGCTTTCTCATATCCAAATATTCGTGAATAATATGTCCAACACGTTCCTTTGATATATTTAGGGTGTCAGCTATCTCGATCAACTTCACTTTACGGTCATTGAAAATCATTTTGTGGATTTTTTTCAAGTTTTCATCGGTAACAGCTTTTTTTGGACGTCCACTGCGTTCATCGTCTTCGGTGCTCATATGACCAGTACGAAATTTTGCAAACCACTTACGAATTGTTGCTTCGCCCGGTGCAGAGTCTGGATAACACTCATCAAGCCCTTTTTTTGGTATCGGTGGCACTTTTTTTCATCAAAAAATAGTGTTTCATCAACACACGAAATTCCTTTTTTTCCATTTTTTTCACAATAACAAGAGTAGCTTCACTCAAAATGCAATATCTCATAAACTAATAATCAGACAACTGTCAAATTTATACACGTATCTTTTGAAGGTTGGTACTTACTGAAATTGGTATGGATTTAATTTTAGTGGCACCCTCTCATAGAAACGATACGAACTTTTCAGCCGATCTGTTACTTCTAGCTCTTCAGAGATGGTTATAAGTCTATTTTTATAGGAGAGTGAGTGTTGCAAGTGTTATTAACAAGGGGAGTCATTAAAAAAATTCATATAACTTGACGAAAATCAATATTTTTTGAAGAATTTAGAAACATTTTGCATATCTTAGATATGATTATATGTGGGAAGGATGTAGCAAATGCCATTAAAAAGGGGGGTGGAATGTTTGTAATGGCATAACTCCGAAACTACTTAACGGATTGTTATCAAACTTGGCACCTGTATATCTTGCTCTTCAGAGATGGCTATAAGAATATTTTTATAGGGGAAGGAGCGTAGCAATTGTCCTTAACAAAGGGGTCATTGAAAAAATTATCTAATTTAACGAGAATCGGTACTTTTTGAAGATCATAAATACTTTTTGCACAACTTTGGATTCGTAGGAGGAGGGTGTAGTAAGTGCATCCAAAAAAGGGAGTGTAATGTTTGTAACGACATAACTCCGGAACTACTGCACGAATTACACCTGTCACAGATGTTTTCAGAGCTAGTTATAAGGGTTTTTTCCATGGGGAGGAATCGTAGCAATTGTCCTTAGCAGGGGTCATGAAAAAAATTATTTAATTTGACGAGAGACGAGAGATACTTTTTGAAGACCATAGATATTTTTTGCGAAACTTAGATATGATCATATCGGTATTCGTGTGGGGTGGATGTAGTACGTGTCTCTAAAAAGGGGGTTGTAATGTTTGTAACGGCATAACTCCGAAACTACTGAACGGATTGCTATCAAATTTGGCGCAGATACTTCTTGCTCTTCAGAGATGATCATTACAGAATTTTCAGGGGGAAGAGTGTATAGCAAGTGTACTTAACATGGGGTGAGCGGGTCAATGACGAAATTTATATAATTTGTAGAGAATCGACATTTAGAATAGAAAAAGGGTTTTTGAAAATAAATGCTCATCTCCCATTTTTTTGTAAAACAAGAGAGTGGCAAGAATTTCAAGGTCGTAGTAGAAAGTATGGATGTTGTTAATTTCAATACAATGCAATTTTCTTTAAATAGTTTCAAAGGATCTGGTTCCATTTTGCCGGAAAATTCAAAGAACTAAGGGAAAATAATCTTTATCTGGCTATGAACGCGAGTGTATTTAAGTCTCAGCATAGCTACGAAACAACTAAACAAATCGCCACCAAGTTTGGCACATGTACCAAAGGTGGGAATCGATATTTTTTGAAAAGCACAGATACTTTCAAACTACTCAGGGTAATAATGAAGGAGATCTGTAGTAAGTTCACTGACAAAAAGGAAGTTAAATCAAAATAGATTATAAGGTTATTTGAGGGTGAGAGAGTGAAGTAAATTGGTACTTCTTTACTAGTACAGTATATTTCAAGTAACTAAGTGAGGTTCACAAAAATATTCACAAGAGGAAGGGGGAATAAGTATTCTCAACATTGATCTGAATTGACGAAATCGTACAATCAAGGTGCATTTATGTAAGTTGAGAAAATAACGTACGTTACAAGCACATGTACATATGAAACTTGGAGGTTACTGAGAAGGAATTTCTAGAGAGAAAGGTGTTTTAAATGTTTCTAACAAAAGGGTTCAGATATAAAACTGATCCAATTTGTCAAGAATACCATGAAAATTATGATTATTGTGAGATCTGAGATGGAACACTGATCATTCGCAATCTGAACATGAACGGAGTATTGTTCAAACGGGTTGTCGTCTAAGTTGTGTTTCATTACAATCGGAGTATCAATGGGGAGGACAATTTCTAGAATCCGAGCAACACCGGATAATTCAGCTAGTTAGGAATAAACTATTCTCATGGATTAAAATGACAATGGGTAACATACATTCAGTCTGATTCATGATGATTAACACACAGTTCACTAACATTTCAAACGTAACTGACAGTCATATAATTATGAATGGTAATCACCAGGCCGGTGGCAAGGATAAGACGCTTCAGCAAGTGCTATCGCAACCAACATCTCGGGTGTTCGGGGTTTTAGAAAGCTAGCAAGTCAGTGGAAGCAAAGTAAACAAAATGAAGAAAAATACAACACATCATCGATTGTGAAAGTCAGTATTACAATTTGGCACCGCACGTTTCATAACGATATCACATTTATAATCAAACATATAAAAATCAACTGTGTTTCAACAAATCACAGATATTTAGCATCAACAAACTTTTATTTATGTTCACATACTTCTTCGTTGTTTTCGTCTTTGCGGAAAAGATGATGGTCGCAAGAACATGGCGGCCCAGCAGAGGCTTGGTAATCACACATATAACATTGTTCTATCATTCAATAGTCGGAATTCTCAGTTATTTATCGCATTGAATGAATGATTATTCAAAATGCGGCTGGCGTTTTCTTTCAGTGATAGGAGAGTGTATTTATATTCTTGATTACTGAGCAATCAGCAAAATTGTGTGTTGCCGTTCTGTCTCGGTATATTACTTTAGTGAGTACATAACAGATCGGCTGAAAAGTTCGTATCGTTTCTATGAGAGGGCGCCATTAAATCCATACCATTTTAGTTAGTACCAACCTTCATAAGATACGTGTATAAATTTGACAGCTGTCTGATTATTAGTTTGTGAGATATTGCATTTTGAGTGAAGCTACTTTTGTTATTGTGAAAAAAATGGAAAAAAAGGAATTTCGTGTGTTGATGAAACACTACTTTTTGATGAAAAAAGTGCCGCCGATACCAAAAAATGGCTTGATGAGTGTTATCCAGACTCTGCACCGGGCGAAGCAACAATTCGTAAGTGGTTTGCAAAATTTCGTACTGGTCATATGAGCACCGAAGACGATGAACGCAGTGGACGTCCAAAAGAGGCTGTTACCGATGAAAACATGAAAAAAATCCACAAAATGATTTTCAATGACCGTAAAGTGAAGTTGATCGAGATAACTGACACCCTAAAGATATCAAAGGAACGTGTTGGACATATTATTCACGAATGTTTGGATATGAGAAAGCTTTGTGCAAAATGGGTAACGCGTGAGCTCACAATCGATCGAAAACAACAACGAATTGATGATTCTGAGCAGTGTTTGGAGCTGTTATATCGAAATAAAACCGATTTTTTTCATCGATATATAACAATGGACGAAACATGGCTCCATCACTTCACTCCGGAGTCCAATCGACAGTCAGCTGAGTGGACTGCACGCGATGAACCGAACCCAAAGCGTGGAAAGACTCAACAAACGGCCGGTAAGGTTATGGCGTCTGTATTTTGGGATTCGCATGGTATAATTTTCATCGACTACCTTTAAAAGGGAAAAACCATCAACAGTGACTATTATATAGCGTTATTAGAGCGTTTGAAGGACGAAATTTAAAAAAAAACGGCCTCATTTGAAGAAGTAAAAAGTTTTGTTTCATCAAGACAATGCACCGTGTCACAAGTCGATAAAAACAATGCTGAAATTGAACGAATTGGGCTTCGATTTGCTCCCTCATCCACCGTATTCTCCAGATTTGGCCCCCAGTGACTTTTTCCTGTTCTCAGACCTCAAGAGAATGCTCGCTGGTAAACAATTTAGAAGCAATGAAGAGGTAATCGCTGAAACTGAGGCCTATTTTGAGGCAAAGGACAAATCGTACTACAAAAATGGTATCGAAAAGTTGGAAGATCGCTATAATCGCTGTATCGCCTCTGATGGCAATTATGTTGAATAATAAAAACGAATTTTGGCAAAAAAATGTGTGTTTCTATTAAACGATGCGAACTTTTCAGCCGAACTGTTATATTCTAGGAAATTATCATCAACATTGTAAACTGCCGAAGTGATTTGATTAACAGGTTTGTTTTTAGAACCAATAAATTTCTCCTTGTAACATTTTCTTCTGTTGAAATTGAAAAATTACTAGTGAAATAATAATTCAGAATCGAAACCGTTCTAAACTGCTAGGCTTTGTTTATTGTTAGAAAGTGAAAAATGCTGAAATGTTTTCAATTGAAAACGCAATGCCAATCCTGAGTCAAGTCATGTCGTTTTCCCCCAAAAATACCAAAATCCTTTCCAATTCAATTGTTTGCCTAGGACTCGAGCCGTAAGATTACAGATGTTTTGCGATAAGATTACAGCCCGGTATCGTGTACGGAGCCCTTTCCACACCGCCACATGGTCTAAAGGATATGTCTTCCATTGAAAACAGAGAAAAAGTTGCCAGAGTCAGTGCCCTGTGCACGGGGGAAGAGGGCAGCACCAAAAACACAACAGCCCTACATAACGGCACAGCTCCCGGCAATTGCACATACGCTGCAGGCACACAAACGTTTGAGCTCATGAATTATTTTGCGCAATTTGGCGGCGAACAGCAAACAAACACACTCACAGGTTGAACCCGGGCGAAACCGAACAACGGAGTGGTTTTCGCTGTCACCGCTAATGTAATCCGCAAAAGTAGGCCTCCGAAGTACCGGTGCTGTTACTGTTGCAGAAAATGGGATGTGCCCAGCGAGAGCCTGGAAGCGGTACATGGCCACGGTACATCAAAAGTTAGATAATGTCGGGATTTGTTTTGTATATTGAAGCCCATGGGTTTCGGTTGCCAGAAACAAGGTTGGCGTTGGTGGTTGATGTTTTTTTTCGATTGTGGGTGGTCAAATGTCTGGCTAGGCAATAAATCGGATAACAATTTAATAATGAGAGATTTTTTTTGGGCCAATCCCAATAATTCATCCCTACGCCGACCTCGACTTAACAAAATGTTCTGAAATATTGCAAAACAAAGAGAGCCCATTCCAGCAACATTCATAAAATAGTTGCGTTAGCACAGTTTCCAGTGAGTTAGCAAAGTTCTCGCGATCAACGGTAATGGCTGTCGCATATTTCATCAATCCATTCCGTGCCGTTGATTATAATTACGCCTCGTACCAAATGCTTCCGGTTTTGGCAAAAGCCACGGAATTATGGGTATGCGGGCGGATTACATTCCAGAAAATTAAGTGCATTCATAAAACAATCACCAAATGGGTGCAAAAATGTGTACGGCTAATGAAAACGAATAAAGCCTGCATTATACTCACCCAACTCGGGCGATTGCAGGATTAGTGAATGGAATGGAGTCAGAAACTTTGGCTTTAAAATGACTTGACTTGCGA
Source organism: Malaya genurostris (assembly GCF_030247185.1). Classification (NCBI taxonomy): domain Eukaryota; kingdom Metazoa; phylum Arthropoda; class Insecta; order Diptera; family Culicidae; genus Malaya; species Malaya genurostris. The sequence continues at coordinate 68,278,862 of NC_080572.1, read as the reverse complement.
AACTTATCGATCGATATTAACTTAAAAATCGACGATATCGATCATTTACATCGTTGACAAACAATATCGATATTCGATATAGCAACCATGGAGTTAAGTGAAATTATAATGTAATATTTTTATATCACTTGTGTTGTTTTTAGTCAATGAGAGATATGGACACTTTGCTCGAAAATATGTTAACCAGATTTTCCTAAAACCGACTTCAACTTTTTGGTAGTAATGAGCAATAGAGATATCCAAGGGCAAATCACTCTAAACTTTGTCTGAACTCAAACAAGTTTTATCGGGAGTAAAAAAGTTTAGCAAGGATCTCGCTGGATTAGAATGGGATTAGAGAAGTTTAGCCGAGATCTGGAAAAGCATTATTTTGACATAAGAAGCTGTAAACCTGGGAGCAGAGATGCCAGATATTTTCATAGAAAATCTGTATTGCTTTGTATAAAAAATCTGTATTCACTAATTAAAGGAAATTTCGGAAAAAGAATGATGTTTAAAGATGTTATTCCATTAGATTATTGGTATAGAATAGCAGATGCAAGGAGCATTTCTTTATATCGTAAGTCCTTGCCGCACTGACAAGAACATTCAACGACGAAATTTAATTGTTTTTGTTATCAACCACAATTGAATTGTAAATCCATATACTTTTTTCGTTTGAAAATGATGGCTTGGAATTTAAACATGGAATTCAAACGCCCAATACGCAACGTCAAGTCAGGTCATACAACTTTTCAGTCTGACAATAAAGTTTCATGACGCCATGACTTCCTTAAACATCAGTTCAAATTGGTTTCAAATTATGATATAAATATATTTCAGCGTTCATCATTAAACAGCTGCACAAAAAAATTTCATTTTAATATGGGCAATCAAACACGCTCAGACGGAAAAGTTTCATTATTTCTTTCTTACTTTTTGTGGTATCTGTATAAATCTGTATTTAATTTGAGAAATCTGTATAAAATCTGTACTCTGTATTAAATCTGTATGCGCATGTAAAAATCTGTATAATACAGATAAATCTGTATAAATGGCATCTCTGCGTGGGAGCTCGAATGACAGATACACTTCAAACAAGATTAGGCAAAAGTAGGTTGGGTTAGTTTTAAATTACCCAAACTTATCTAGACTAGTTGGGATTAAATGAGATTAGAGAAAATTATTTTGGAATGACATGAGTTTATTAGTATGAGTTTGTCTAGAGCTTAGAGTGATTTGCCCCTTGGAGATATCCGAAACAGCTCGTATTGATGAGCAGCTCCGAACCGATTGGCTCTCCAAACTGAACCGATTCAATGTATCAGCTCTTCAGCTCATTTAAATTCAACTGATGGTTTGTTGCAATTGTTGTTTCACGCCTAAAGTGAAGCGGTAGTATTTGTATTTTCCAGAAAGTGCACCTCTAGCAATAGGCTTATCAGCTACATTCTTAAAAACGGAATTAGAAATGCTTTTCCAGTGAGCAATCCTGCAAGTGTAGTAAAATTTTCTCAACGCCCTAAGAATATTTTGCTGGTTAATTCCATCTGGGGAATTACAATCAATGGTTGCATTTCTACACCATATGTGAGTTTAGTGTTAAAGTTATAAGCAACCACTTAGACAACATTTCGTTGTTTAAATTGTGAACAATTAGCTGCCCTTGATAAGCCGATTAACAGTAAAAAAATATTTATTGCAATAGACGTCTTAAGTTCAAAAAAATTGAATAATTGATTGAAATGACTAAGACATTTTTTGCGGTCAAGTATACAGGTTACTTTTCTAGAAGTGTGTCATTGCTCAGTTGCACGAGTGACACCTCATTAAAACGTAACATTTTCCGTTTAGAGTGTATGTCATTGCTCAGCTGTAACGTTTCATTCCTCGTTTGTGGTGCGGGTCTTTCCTGGGTGTCATTGCTAAACTGCCAATAAAGACTGTCCCAGAAAGTATGGACGCAACCAAAAATCGCTGCCATTTCGCAATGGTTCAAAATCTGTCAATTTTTATGACTGCGTCCTGTTGTTTAAACTCTTCTCTAACCACTTGTGCAGTTGTTTATTCGTTTTCATTAATTTGTTTCGAAATGCGTGGACTTTTAGCAGAACAACGTCGAAAAATTGTGTACAAATGGTGCACAGAACGCGGATTGTCACTGAGAAAGATAGCAAAAATGGAAAGAGTAAGTGACAAAACCGTGCGAAATGCAATCAGGAAGTTCGGTGAGGATAACACCTTTGAGGATAAACGGAAACGGGTCGAATAAAAGGTCCTGCTAACCCTCAGTTGGATAAATGTATACTGAAGGCGTTCGAACAAAAGAAAAAGGTTTCAGTTCGGGATGTGGCCAAAAAAATGAAGTTAAATGTTCTTCGTGCTAAAGAACGTATGAGTCTTCGAACCTATAAGAAGCAGAAACAACCAAAACGTAGTCCAAAACAAGAAGCATCGATCAGGCCGAGGGTTCGAAAGCTGTACAATACGATTCTTGCTGAAAATTTGAACTGCATAATCATGGACAACGAAACCTACGTGAAACTCGATTACAAATCCTTTAATGAGTGATGTGGCGAGCTGCGGTTCTTTTAAAATGAGCTGTGAGCTGTCAGTTCACTTTTATGATTCGATTCACTGGAAGTGAGCAAGTAACAAATAAACAAACAGCAACTTTTAGCCGGAGAATAAATTGATGATTAAAGGGTACAGTAAGTAGTCCGAACGCGTCTTCGAGATATCTTGGTCGAAATCTCCAAATATTTTCGGACCGTCTCAAAACGACGGAGGAAAATGCGACAAACGATCTTTAAAGTGAGGGATTGAACTTAATCTTGATCCCGATGATAACGCAAATAGGACTATTTTACCAATAGTGATCTCCTTAGTAGAGTCGCCATATTATTTTGATGATGATTACCGCAGAAGAGAAACCGCATAACTCTGAAAATTCCCATAAAAAAGTCGCATAAAAAACCGCATAAAAAAAGACCTCAGTGTACAATATCTTTGCTTCGACTCTAAGAGCAAAACCACAGAAAAAATAGATCAAAAATTGTGCATTACTGCTGTTACCCTTGAAATGAATCTATCGAGACAGATCTCACGCATTAAGGGTTTTCGTATATGAGATGACTACTGAAGATGAGATGAGTGGGGGCACTGTAATCCTACATAGATTCCGTTTTGTGGGCAAGTTTATACTGTGCCAAACGGTGCGGTATTTTAGTCATGCATGATGCAAACGCTCCCTATACCGATCGAACCAGAACTGTTACTGAACAGCGACGCCAACCCTACGGATTTATCCGTAGATCTACGTATTTCTGTATTTTCTACGGATCTACGGATGGACCTACATTCTAATCCACGGATTTTGTAAAAATTTAAATTAAAAAAGTTATCAAACACCAACCGTCACTGATTACTCATTTTTGGAACCTGGCCTTTATCGCTAAGAATTCCAAGCAGTTAATATTACGTAGATTTTTGATTTATTGATTTATTTGTATTTGGTACGTAATTAATTTCAATCTGCACATATTTTTAGAAACATTTAGTTCGTTGTTTTTCCCATATTGGGAGCGAAAGAGTTCCGCACGGCACATACGAGTGTAAGTAGACTTGGAGCTAAATCTACGGATTTGACCTCCGGAAAGGTTGCATCATTGCTACTGAATGAAATGCGGAAATGTGGAACTACGATCGAAGACGTCAGCTGTGACATCATTATGGCATACTGTGGTTGGCTCTTGAAAACATAGGTCAATTAAAACCGATTTTTCAATTGTATACTATTGAAATACTAACGTTGACGACGTTGTAATACACAGTGCTTAAAATACTCAGCTATTCTCATTGACAAGCGACATACTCGGTATATCAATATCAATGACGCAAACCACTAGTCAAATCTTTGTACCTCACAAACAAACAGTCATGCAAAGTGCTAGATTCTCATTCAATTCGAATGAGAGTGAAAAAAATTCCTTTGCATGCTCACGGTGTTCTAAATTCTGTCAACACTTCTTTCATTTTCTGGAGACAAAGCTTAATTTGAGTATTGTTCATCGTCTCTTTCATTTTAGTCATTATTACGTCAGATTTTGCTTGAGCGTCTGGAACTTCAATTAGTGCTTTCTATTACCTGATTTTTACGCATTTCCGATATGGAAAAGCAAATTGTTCTTGATGGTTCCTCTAAACAAAACGTTGCATCGAAAAAGCAAAGTAATTGCAAGACAAATTTTACAAAAACAGCAGAGGAGTTCATCGAACGTAAATCGGAAAAAGTCACTTGCAAAATTGATCCAAATAGCGGATGTAACTATTTTCAAAAATCGTATGACAGCGTGAATTTTATTCGTCATTTTCGTTTACGTCATTACGACATGGCCGTCAGAAATGAACTGTTTCGTGTTGTTCCACCTAAAAAATCGAGAATCATCCTGAAGCGACCGGTAGCAATGGACAAGCAACTTTTTCTTGAGTCTACTATAAAACTGGTTACATACCATAGTCTACCGCTTTCGTGCTTTGAGTGGGAATGATTGAGGCAACTATTAGATCCTTTTGCCCATTCGGTAGGAATTACAATGAATTCAACGAATATAAAATATAACTTAAATGCAGCAGCTAATAATATTCGTTCTGCTCTGTCGAACGAAATGAATAATAAACTTATTAGTCTAAAGGTCGATTCCGCATCTAAACATAATAGAAACGTTATAGGAATCAATGCACAATATGCCATGAGAGACCAAGTCGTTGTACGTACTCTAGATAAGGTTTTGTTCCGCTATGAACCGAGAATTACACTGATGTTGTAATTAAGTAATTCACCCAATATTTTCGTGTTTTTTTTTTACTTTTCCATGTTTGAAATGATATTACATTTACAGGGATACTTGAAGTTAGTGAGCGACAAACAGCTCAATTTTTAAAATATAAAATTTTGGATACTGTGCATAGTTACGGAATAACTACCGAACAAATATTTTCGCTTACATGTGACAATGGGGCCAATATGATTGCAGCTGTCAAACGTATTCAAAGCGAAACAGATGATGCTTTTTCTGATGAACTCGAAGACGTCGGCGAAATTCAAGCAGTACAAGATCAAATATAAGAATAGGAATTTTTAGTATTCGGAGCAGTTGAATTTAGTACGCTGTGCAGTACACACACGCCAGTTGGCTATTTTAGATGTTGTAAATAAATCTAATGAATCCTTTAAACTTATCACGGAAGTGGCCAAACGATGCAAAAATGTTAAATTCAAAACATATTTTGAATACCACTAGGCATCATATCCTCCTGTGTGGGGCCAGTCAAGATGGAGTGGAATTTCGCGATGATGAATAATTTTAAAAAACAAGAACAATTTTCCAAGCAGATTGTTGATCAATTTTCAGAGCTGGGTACGTACAGCAATTCACTATTCCTTATGTAACACTCATTTGGAGTATAATATATTTCAGACCTCTCCTCAAATTGGGAATTCATTTCTGATTATGTTGATGCATTTAGTCCACTCTACATTTGCGCACAGAAAATGCAAGCGAATCATGTCTCCCTGAGTGATTTTTCTATAGAATGGCTAATGGCAATCAACGAAGTTTCAAAGCTTCATAAAAAACCTTTCTCTAAAATACTCACCGGAAAATTAACAACTCGACTGTCAAAATTGCGGACTTCGATGGAATTCAATTATTTAAATTCAACCATTTTTAGTCCAGAGGATAAACAAGAGCTTTAGCTTCATGATATTTTTTCAATAATCTGTGATCAAGCCAAAAACCTATCTGTGTAAAATTTGTGCACGTTTCTCGTACCATACTGTTCTGTACTTTTTGGTGCTTAACCGTGAACGAATTTTAAAAATCTGTTTAAAACTGTGATCGATTGCAGAATCTGTTAAAATCTGCTAATCTGTGAACCTGGCATCCCTGCTGAACACTGCAACAAGACCAGAGATGCCAGGTCAAATACTTAAATGTTGGCAGATTTCAAAATGCTCCAAAGGAAGTGTTGCACTTTGTAGATTTAGCGAGCAATGAACAGAATAAAATGGCCGTGTCAGGTTCAAAAGTCTGCCACTTTTGATGACTGTCTGCAAAAAAGTATCGGAAATCTGCAGAATTTTAGCAAAAATATACGAAAATCTGAACAAACGTAATCTACCGATTTAAAAACGAACCAGCAAACCTGGCATCCCTGAGCAAGACAGCTTTCAATTCCAACGCTATGACAAGTTGATGTTACTATAGCAAGTTTGATCGTATGCCGTATTTCGAGCCGATGGGTTCTCAAGGCGTTCAAAATATAGTAAATAAACAAACAAGCTGTGTAAAAATAAAATAATGTTCACGAATTTTGACTCGATTACATCCACAAACCGGAATGAACTAATATTGTTCTAGTTTGTAAAAAGGAGGAATCTGGTATCCACACACGGAAAGACCGATATCAGCATTTTGGCGAAAAAATTAGTTGATTTTCTGATTTTAGCTAGTTATTTTTTGAGACAACTAAAAAAATCTTACTTTTGCTAATTTAGATTTTTTAATTCTAATTTCCTTGATAATAATAAAATATTTATTGAAATGGATATTTTTTTAGTTGAATTCACCAATTATCATTTCTTAGCTAAGGCACACTTCATATTCATTCAACTAATTTTTTAGTTGAATTAGAGAAATAAAACGTTGTTTTCAACCAACATAAATGGTTGAATTGGTTTCTGCAATTTGCAGCTATATGGCGCTCTGTCGCCGAAATAACGCTAACACCGTAATGACTACTAGCCACTAGATGGCACACTACTACCGAAAAAAATTTCAGTCGCGGTTGTCTTTTCTATATTGGCAGGTATAAATACGATGTTGTATTGGAGAAAAAGACATAAGCGAAACATAAACTTCTTTTAGAACATTTTTCTTCTAAATCGCTGTTTTCTTCATTCGACTTCGCGAAATCGACTCTCCCACTGAAAACTTTGAGAACTCGGAAAATAAAAACCGAATACAAGTAGTACATCGAACGGCGTGGCCCGGAAGGTGGGAAGATACAAAAAACATCATTTGACATGTACAATTAGAGTGCAACATTCGAAACTCAATTCACTGTTCCGCGTAAAAACATTATTACGCACAATCGCTTCAAATGCGCACAAATTCTGAATAAATACACTTTCCACTAACAGTTTCCGTCATTTTTACATACATTGCAATTTATATATGGATATATCGTAACACATGCGTAAAACATCTAAACAATTTGCAAGCAGTTTCAACAAGACTGTGCCTTTTAGCTTTTTAATGGATTGTTTTGTTTTGACACTTCTCATGAATTTTGTGGCTAATAAACTGGTGATAGATAAATAGAAACAAATTTTCTGATTTAAAAAACAAAATTAGTTGTCAATGAGAATTTCGTGTTGGATTGAGATATTGCTGGTTTGTGTCCAGAATATTCGCCAACTAAACGCGATCTCTAAAAATAAGAGCTTTTTTCAGCAAATAAATTCTCAATTTTAACTAATTTTATAGTTATTTTGGAAATTTTGTTGTTAAAATCAACTAATTCAAAAACAGTAATACGAATTAGGCGCAGAGCTAATTTCGGTCGTTCCGTGCAGAAAATGATAACCTTTCAGCAGGCCGTGGAGAGATTATATAAATGAGTGAAGTGAGAAGAAATGGTTTAAAGAGACAAATCAATCGCTTGTTTTCGAATTGAGCTCAGAAAAAGCATCGAACGTCTATTTCTTTTTGTATTTGAGAGATGACAGTTCTCTGGTTTCTCAGTCAAAGCGTAAAAGAATGAATGGAGAAATGAGAGACTAAAGGCGCTTTTTTTTATCGTAGAAACTTTTAGTCAGTCAAAGTGTAGTCGATTTCATCTTCATTTTCATATGCATGATTGAGAAAGAAAACGATGTTTCGTCATTTTCGTCAGACTTTTTTCATTTCAACATGACTTTTTGAAGCACTGGTAATACCTGTTTAAGTAAAATGTTTTCGAAACGATTGGTAGTTCAATTATATAAATCCATCAACAAATGATTGAGCGTTCAAAATTACGACAGCAAAAGGTAACGCGGTTGGTCGAAATAAAGGGTGACTTTTTGCTGGTTTAATTTCGGCAACACTGTTTTTGACAGATCACGCGTGAATCGTGTCTTGTGTCGTTGTTTAACTTGATAAGTTTGGTCTATAATTGATTCATGACTGGGCCCAGGTAAAGTTGAAGGAAGATCTACTTTTCTATCGAAAAATGTTGTTCAGCGACGACGAAGCTCATTTCTGGTTGAATGGATGAAATTGTCACATATGGAGTGAACACCATCCAGAAGCATTGCAAGAGCTACCAATGCATCCCAAAAAAAATCATTGTTTAGTGCGGATTATGGTCCGGTGGAATTATTCGTGAAATGCCGGTCGATATGTTGGAGAGATTGTGCCAAAATTGGACCTTGCGCATGGGCCATTTAAAGCGGAGCCGCGGTCACTTGAGCCAATTAGTTCTGATTCCTGATACTCTTGGTCTGTTATCAGTAAAGACCAGTGTCTTATGTTAAACTTGTTGAACACTTTTCAGAAAATTTGTATATCTTCAATGATGACTACCTTTCAATGTAAACAATAGAAGTAGCCCTTCGATTTGATATCGAATATTTCCGAAGATTAAATTCAAATGTAATAAATGTATAAAACAAAAGTTAGTGACTTCACCACATATTATTGGTGCAAGGTTCTCGACCATAATTTGCTCTGCATCCCGTTGCGCACTCGTAAATAGCTCGAAATCCATAGTTTGAAACTGCCACGGAACAACCGCTTCTAATAATGCCAACCGCTCAGCCCAGATTTTCCCTTTATTCTAACCAATCTGACATTCCAGCCACCGATCCTCAACCCACCCAATCCAACCCAATTAATATCCGATCACGGCCGGAATAATCATCAGCAGCATCGGTTCGACACCGCAATGCGATTCGGACCCCGGGAATACTGATTTCATATTCCGACCCGAAGCTGACATTATAAAAAGGGCAGAATGAAATAAATTTCCCGCTCCCTTTTCCCTGACTTTCGTGACTATAGCGGCCACCGGGTGCCACCGGTGGGGTGGCATGAACCGAAACTGTACAAACGCGCACCAATGGAAAACGAAATTCCGCAGTCATATTCGCCATATTGGCGCCGCCAGCGTCGGAACACGGTGTACAGCTAGTACCAACCAGAAAAGGGCTTAAAATTGAAACTGAACACTCCGAAGCGAATTTTGTTGCTACTGGTGCTGCTGAGCCAGCATCATCACACATCAAGAAGCGTCACGGAACTGGAGCGGAAGGAAAAATCGGATGCCGAATCCATAAAGGATAACATCACGTAAAGTGTCTTTAACGGGCAGAACAGGATTGGATGGGATGGGACACGACGTCTTACAACGCTCAAGATCGGTTGGCTGCCAAGGCAACACTGATTGGGGCGAAGATAGTTGCGAAAAAAAAAATACGAACTAATGTCGTTTTCGTTTTTAAATTGCACTACACCGGTGTAGCGAAAGGTGCACTGAATCCGTTCGTTTTTGCCAATTGCACTACACCAGTGCTACACTTTTTCTGCACCGATACCACTGGTGTAGCACTCATCAAAAGTTTGGTGTAGCTCTGTGCAATGGAATCGTTTATTGTAGTCAATGGTTACTGTTTATGTTTTCGTCAGTTTTGTTCGTTTATTCATGCCTCAGTGTAGCACTGCACCGGTGTAGTGCAAATTAAAAACGAAAACGCCATAAGTGTGCTCTGAATGAAGATTGTTTGACCGTGGGAGCAAAAAATCGAGAACATCTGAACAGTTTGATAAAAGACGACACTTTAAAAGAATATTTGTTCTTTCGCCCGTCGGGATGCGTGTGTGTTTGCAGCATGAACAAATTGGTTGGAAACGTTCCATCGAAGCGCGAAAATCGACTACTATTGCACACAAAAAAAAAATATCGGTTGATTAAAAGAGAAGTTCCGTTTCGCTTCGATTGATGAATACGACAAAGCAACCAACAGGAAAGTGTAGATAGAGTTTCCATCAAACAGAGTGTTTTGCTGCTAGTTGCCATCCCTCCTCCTGATTTTCAATGAAAACTAGAGCCGCATATGAATCGGGAGGTTACAGCGGCTTTAGATCTACTTTGAGGATATTTTGCTCAAAAAGGTTTCCCGGGTCAGACTTTTTCGTTTGTAAAATGATTGATGACTAAGGCGATAGTGTCAAATGCACTGTTTGAAGAAGAAATTTTTTTGTTGATTTGATGGGTGAGGTCCATATTTAATCGTATTTTTCTCAACATGCCGATTTTTTTGTATGGATAGACTAATTTTTAAATAACTAGACTTTGTGATTTTTTTTAATTTGAATTCCATTTGCCGACAATGTTGCCGACGTTTGCTAGATACAGCAAAGAACATCACAGGACAAAAGCTCTTTCAATCAGTATTTGAGGCAATTATTTCAAGAACTATTCAATCGTTCATTTAGTGTGCGATTGCCAACCCCACACATAGAGCCCGAAAGTTTTTCTGGCCCGAAGAGGCGAATGATCTGAAGGTTAAAACCGGAACAAAAAAATTTATATATAAGCAAAATATTGTCGCTGCACCACTGACTTGTAATTCGCTAGACAGTTCAGCGCAACGAAGGTTCGGAGCAGAGATGACAGGTACACCATTTCAAATAATTTGAACTCGTGTTCAAAAAGTGTGTAAACTCGAAAACAAAATCTGCGGACTCTGCGCTGTAATTTTTTTTAAAGAAAACATGATTTTTAAAAGTCTTCAAAAAACTCTGCAATCAAAACATAACTGCAGCTTATTTGCAAACAAATCTGCAGACCTGGCATCCCTGATTCCGAGTGGCGTCAGTTGCAGGGATGTCAGGTTCACAGATTAATCTGTGTTTTACAGATTTTGAATTTTCTGCACAGATTTTAAAAATGACACAGATTTTCACAGATTTCTGAAAATGATCACAGATTTTCACACAGATTCTTGAATAAATCACAGATTTTGGAAATCGAGCACAGTTTAACACCAAAAAGTACAGAGCGGTTGAGGACAAAGATACAGAGCGTGTTGGTAGAGAGACCTTTTTTTTGCTCTCGAAATTGAATTTTATCTGCTATAATGGTACGGAAAATGGATAAATGGATAGCGAGACCTTTTTTTTTTGCTCTCCAAATTGATTTTGAACTGCTATTGGGGTACGGAAAACGGTCACAGATTTTCACAGACAGGTTTTGGGTTTGATCACAGATTTTTGAAAAAATTACCTGGCATCCCTGATCAGTTGAACTGTCATTTCCTGTTCATCACGCAGAGGAGAAAAATTGTAAATGTAACTAAATTTGGGTTTTTCGACATATTTTATTGAAATAGTGACAAATGAAACATTGGTTTAATATAGCAAATATCGTTGCTTGGAGCAACTAAACTAGATATTTGATTTTTCTCAACTTTTTTACCTCTTTATAAATATAAAAAATAGGTATAAAATTCGCTCAAACTTTAGAAACATTTTCCGAGAGCCGAGTGTCATACACCAATCGATTCAGCTCGACGAACTGAGCAAATGTCCGTGTGTGTCTGTATGTGTATTGTCAACAAAGAGGTCGTTATACGAAGTTTTACGACAATTTTTTTTTACCATGAAAACAGAATATGGTTTATGACTTAGATTCCGCACGGTAATATCTATCCATCAAGCCATAGATTGTTCAAATCCGTCCATTTTTAACGGAGATATCGATATTTTTGTGTAAGCGACTTTTTGCCATATTCCAGCAGTAGAAGTTTTGAGCGCTGTATGACAAAGCAATGCTTGGGAGCAACGTGAAACACGATTTTTATATTGTTACATACAATTGTTTCTAAGTACCAAAAAGACTGTGTACAGCATCCTTTTTCGTGACAATTTGCTTCGGACCGTTTTTAGCACGGTTCGTTTTTGGCAATATGACATATGCAAACCAGATGATGGCAGCATTTTAGAGTTGAAAGCAATTCCATAATTTTGTTTTTTTAAACTACTTACAACAATAAATACTGGAAGAACATAACACCCATATACCATTCGAATCAGTTCGTCGAGATCAGCAAATGCGCGTGTGGAAAATAATTTCACTCAATTTTTTCGGAGATGACTCAACCGTTTTCTACAAACTCAGATTCATATGAAAAGTTGTACGCTTCTAAACTAAGTTCCTGAATCACGTTTAGATCCGACTTCTGGTTCCAGAACTACAAGATGATATGTGAAACAAAATTAAAATAGTGGAACTCATTTTTCTCGTAGATGGCCGAACCGATCTAAGATTCAAGTGAAAAGTTTTGAGTTTCTGTAAAACATCTTGCTTTTTAGTCAGATCCAACATCCGGTTTTGGAGATACATGGTGATTAGTATAATAGTGTCCATCTCACATAAATTAATCAGGTTTATCGGGTTTGCAGTTTCAGCGGTACTCAATTTTCGATTCAGCAGAAGGTACCCAACAGTTTACTACTACGCTTTCTCAAAGATGTCTACACTGATTTTAGAAACTATACATCTCCTCATGTGAATTTAACTGACTTCGGCTACACCGATTTTCGAATTCCGGTTCAAATATCGAATCGTTTCTCAAAGCACAATTGTTTTCTCAAAAAAAGGCCAAATCTAATTTCAAAAACAAAAATTCAAATTTAAGGATTTATGGTCCCATTCATAATTAATGAATTTCATCCGATTTTGATGAGTTTTGATGTGGAACACAGCTTTATTTGCTATATAGGGGTGCAAATCAGAAACTCAAGAAAAAATACACGTAGAAATGTGGTCAGGTTTTAATTACTTACAGCTCAGTATATTTTGTATCAATTTATAATATTATTTCATTATTTGATTGGAAATATTTCTAAGATTCGATTTAAATGTATCAAGCCTCATATTTTCAATTATAAATGATTGAAATTTTGATTAGTAGCGAGCAGTGTCCTATTTTGTCTGCTAAAAATCTCCGGAAGATATGCTCATATCTTGTGTCATGCAAGCTCGGATGAAATTCCATGTTATGTCATTTCGCCTGAGAAATTGACAACTTCCCAGGGTAAATGAGCGCTTAGGATTAATTTCTAGTTTATATAAGATGAACTCGATTGATAATGAGAAAAAATTTTATCGCTTCAACCGAAATCGCAGAATGGTAGAGAAAATTATCACTATGAAAATAACTGCTTGCATCCAAAACTTGAACACAAGCTTGGCGAAGAGAAGCTTTAATATCAAAATCCGTATCGCAAGTATGTACAAAGATATAATTGCATACATTTGGGATATTGGTGTAATTTTGTCGGCTATAAAACAAGCAACGTTCGGTGTTGGTTCCTAATCAAGATAAATCTAGGCATACTCTTTTGCAATAGCGGATTCAAAAGTGTGACGATTGATTGAACTGTTTGATTGCAGATCATTAGAAATTTTGGTTGCCTTGTTCCACATCAATGGCTCGAACAACCCTATGGGGCTATGGACTCAAAACTATCGCAATTTATTCGTCATATTTATTTTTTGGCCATACGAATCGTTTTGGGTTATGCCGATTCCTGAATACCGGCTCTAGAAGTACCGTAAATAACCGTAAACTCTAAAGAGGAACTTACTTCGACATCTCATGGAATGTTCACTTGATTGTAACACGTTTAGACTCGATTTGCAGCTTCGTCATTTCAAGATAATGTGTTATTAAAATCTCAAATTTCCACTTAAAACGACGGTCATTAAAATAATGTCATGAGAACTAAAACACCGAAGAATCTTCAAAAAACACATTCGGATTAATAAAAAAGGTATCATCTCACTGCTAGGTGGATTAAGCACGTTTTTTTTGTTAAAATCATACATTTTGTTTTTGTTTTAAAAGTAAAATGATTTCTTACAAAATAGTTAAAAGGGTTGTTTTTCTTCGGTTTTTTACATTTTTCGGCAATTTCAATTACTGACATATATTATATTACAATTATTTATATACCACTGTCAAGCCCTGCTATATATTTGATGGCCTTTTAGTCCAAGACAGATAACCTGCATCAAACATTTGTGTTATGAAATGTGTGATGAAATGTTTCTATTACTATTGTTGAAAAGCCCGAATGAAAAGTAGTAAGCAGATAAAATTTCATTTCTGCTCATTCACGGTTGTTAAAACTGCTCTGGTTTATAAGCAATAAAACTGATACGGTTCATTTCAACAATAAACTTGTATCATAACACGAACAAGACCAAAGATAAAATAAATCAATTTTTTTCTTAACATTAAGGTGAAAAAGAATTGAATCAACATAGATATTGCCAAGAAAACCAACTCTATGCAATAAATAAGTGATTTATTACAACAATAAAAACAGTCGGAACAGTTATTTTTTTCATTTGGCAAGATAAAAATTTTGATTCACATCAAACAGAGATCATTGTTGATATTGAATGTGTTCTGGCATCACTGTACCAATTCAGCGTCTGGTGCAGTTGACAGTTGGTGTGACTGTTCAAGATCCGGATAAAATGGACGGTAATTATTGATTGGAGCAACGTGGATAGGAATGGCGGTTATCTATATTTATTCCGCAAGTAATACTGTAAAATTCAATTATACAATTCTTTCCTTAAAATACCTTTATTAATTATCGCAAGTAGCAAATACGTTCGATCGTTAGTGAAACGTAATATTCTGAGGGAAGTGAATTTTTAGGAAGACTAAATGTAAGCGAATGAATTGAAAAGGTATCTTACTTATAAACTTGAATAAAATGAGCTTTCAGCTTTGAGTTGCTGAGAAACGAATCACAACTTCGAAGAACCTTCATAGCATCCCTCCGAATAGAATGGAGAAAATGGTTTGAAACAATCGTATTCTAGCGTGAAATTAACATGAATCAGATACTAAAAAATCTACTAACCGATTTGTTATTTTGAACAAGCGCCATTTTTCTTCTATGACGGTTTGAAATTTTTAAAACTTATCACCTTGTAATGTTAGAACTGGAAGTCGGACTAGGATATTTTGATGGGATTATCAGATCTGTTAATTTGAGCTTGGTTTTATGAAAATCTGATATAAGTTTACGGCCCTAAACTGTCTTGATCTGCAAACTAGAGAAATTTATTAACCAA
The DNA here is from genome assembly GCF_030247185.1 of Malaya genurostris. Lineage (NCBI taxonomy): Eukaryota > Metazoa > Arthropoda > Insecta > Diptera > Culicidae > Malaya > Malaya genurostris. The sequence continues at coordinate 68,263,679 of NC_080572.1, read as the reverse complement.
TTTAAAGAGTTCGCTACTCAACACATTGTTACCGGAATATTATTATGCTATCTGAAGACTTCTCAGGTGAATCCAACATGGTACAAATCGGTTAAGTCATCTTGGATAAAAGCTACTACATTATTTTCATTCTTTTCTCTTTTTTTCGATATTCAGCTAACCAGAGACCATTGCGTAGAAACAGGAAATGAAAATTATATAATGATAGTACTAAAGGGTGAACAAGAATTTGAATATACAGAACGGAAAAGTGAGACGTGAACGAGGCCCATTCGAGCAAGCAGAAATCATTTAGTAACTTAACTTTCTTTTTAGATATGTGCTTCTGTGGCTCAGTCGATTAACTGGCGTGCTTTGTGATCTAATATTTCCCGGTTCATGTCGCGCTGTTGTTATCGATCTTTTGTTTTCTTTTTCATTCAATATCAAGCCATGTATCGGGTGTACAACTTTGCTTCCGCCGTTTTTCCCGAATTAAAAGCTTTTTTGCGAAAAAGTGCTTACAGATGTATTATTCAAATTATTGTCCGTCGCTAGCGACAACTTTCTCCCACCTTTCCGGCAATTTTCGGATCCCGGCTGGGAGTCCCCTTTTGACGCTATCCATGAAGCAATCCATTTTTCCAACTCTTCGAAAGATTGAAAATGTTGATCTGCCAGGCTGTGTGCCATCGAACGGAATAGTTGGAAGTCAGAAGGGGCGACATCTGGGAAATACGACGGGTGGAGCAAGAATTCTCATTTCAGCGTTTCCAGTAATTTTTGGACCACTTTTGCGACGTGAGGTCGAGCATTGTCGTGAGAGAGTGACATGACAAAGACATTCTTCACTTGATATTGTGGCCGCCTTTCTTTCAGCGCGCGACTAAGGCGCATCAGTTGCGTTCGGTAGCGATCCTGTGATGGTTTCGCCCGGTTTTAAGAGCTCGTAGTAAATCACACCGAACTGATCCCACCAAATACAAATCATAACCTTGGCGCCGTGAATATTCGGTTTTGCCTTCGACGAAGTAGCATGCCCGGGCTTCCCTATGATTTTCTGCGTTTAGCGTTATCGTATCGAACCCAGTTTTCATCACCGGTTACGATTCGATGTAAAAACCCCTTACGATTTTGTCTTTGAAACAGTTGCTCACATACAAATAGACGGTGCTCGATGTCCTTCGGTTTCAACTCGTACGGCACCCAGTTTCATTCTTTCTGAACCATGCTCAGGGCTTTGAGACGTTTCGAAATGGTTTGCTGACTCACTCCCAACGATTCGGCAAGCTCTCCTTGGGTTTGGCACGAATCTTCCTCAAGCAATGCTTCTAGTTGTTCATCTTTGAAGGTTTTTTCTCTTCAACCACCATGTTTGTCTTCGACTTCGAAATCACCATTTTTAAAACGTCGAAACCACTCCCGACATGTTCTTTTACTCAGAGCAGCATCACCGTAAGTTTCTGAGAGCATTCGATGCGCTTCAGCTGCATTTTTTTCGAATTGTAACAGAAAAGTAAAACTTCCCGCAAATGGCGAGAATTGGGCACATAAACAAACATTTTCGAGCGTGAATAATACGAAAACAAGAACAACTGTCACTGAAACGGCGATGAAAATTCGTTAGGCACAGCCTCAGCCGGTACAGCCACCTATCGGAAAACGGCGGAATCAAAGTTGTACACCTGATAATTTTCGAATAATACAATTTGACGTGTTTGGATTTTTACAATTTTTTTTCGAACTGTGTACTTATTACGAAATTTAGTAAAAACCCAACAGAAGAGTCCAAATTATCCTTATTTTATCATTATGAGCATTCATTGTGTTGTTAACAACTAGGAAAGCTCTAATGTTTTCTGGTTGATTTATACTGGCTGCCAAATCCTTACAAAAATCGTTGAACGAAACACGGCATGTTGACTCATTTTTTAATGGATTGTGCAACATAGAGTCTGTGTGGAACAATAGGTTGTTTCAAAACTCTTACTGACCTTCACTTGTTGAATCAGGGAAGTGATGATGCTGAAAATCGTTACTCGGATTTGGGTTAGTAATATGTTTCCCGGTTGTGCATTAAAATTCCTGGCTTTATCCCGGTTTACTGATTTTCCTGGTCACTTAGAACGAACCAGCGAATAGTACAGAGTTCGAAAGCAATACGGGTTGGTGAATTCTTTAGCGATTCTTGTGATGAAACCAAATTTTTTTTTCGCCTGTGCAATGATATGTGAATAATGATCCCAAAACGAAAGTTGTGAGACTAAAAGTACATCAAAATCTCTAATAACTGACACTCTTTCAAGAGTAACTTTGAAGTATTGGGTGTTTTTCGCGGGCAAATTTACCAATAGAACAATTAGAGTTAACAAATTACGACTACACCAATTACAGAATGCATCCAGGTATCGTTGAAGTTCTATACAATCTTCTCTAGATCGCACTATGAGAAAAAGTTTTAGATCATCAGCGTATATGAGTTTACATCCAGGAGGGATCACATAGGAGATATCGTTGAAAAACAAGGAAAAGCGTAAGGGCCTGAGGTTACTTCCTTGAGGTACTCCAGATATATTGATTAAACTGAATGATTCAGCATTCCTACGCTTCACTGATAGAGAGCGACCAATCAAATATGGTTTCAATCAGATAATGAAATCGATCAATGCATCAAGTTTATCAATTTTCGCCAGCAAAAGGGAATGATTTACACGTTCAAAGGCAGCTTTAAGGTCATGTCTACTGAATTGGGCTAAATAGGTAGTTGTTGATCTCTTGATATGGAAGCTTTGGTTTCACGGAACAGTACTACACCTATTAAGATCTCGAATGGCTTCGATCCTACACAAAGAGCCGACGTTGAGGACTTGAGCTTATTTATACCTTTTAGAATATATTCATCAGAAAAATGTATGTTTCCTGTATTGATAACATCGCGAGGAACATCCGGCAATCCATTTTCAATCTGTGTTGGATCAGCTAAGTCAGTTTTTAATACACTCGAAAAGTGTTTCGCAAACAAATGGCAGATCAGATAGATCAGAAGTTGCGTAGGTTTTGCTTAAGATTGGACTGCAAGTGAGCTGAATCGATTGTATCTCTTATTAATTGTTACTGGTTTGAGTGAATTCCTGTTGGTTGGAGTAGTGTCTAAGAGCAGCTGCACTTAGTCTTTTTAGTTCACGTAAACACCGATTAGACCACGATGGATTCGGCCGAGAACGAGGAACGGGAACATGTAATTGAAATAGTTGCTTCTAAACACACTGTAGTTTCTCAACCGCAAAATTCACTTCATACGCTTGACTCAGTGTTTTTTTGTATTTAACGATATATTTACTCAGGCAGTGTTAGCTCTAAGATGCCGAGGACTGGTTGACGCAGTATTGCTGCCCAAATTTTCAACTGGATATTGTAATTTTCACTGGCAGCTAACAAAGATTGCGTTGCGACAAGATAGCGATCATATGCCGCAAAGATAGCGAAACTGTCATTCGCATCGATTCAACTTCTTCGAGACCACAAATCAGAGAAAATATTTTTTTAAATTGACCGTGAAATGACCATGTTTTTATAACCGAAATGAACAAAGATATATTTGCATACATTTGGGCTATTCATTTAATTTCGTCGGCTACAAAACAAATACAAATCAAGACAAACAGAGTCTTTATTCTGGGTTCGCGTGTTCGTAGTTGATTCCTAATAAAGATTAATCTAAGCAGACTCTCTTGCAATTGCGGATTCAAAAGTGTGACGTTTGATTGAGCTGTTGAATTGAAAATGCCGATCATTAGACACTTTGGTTGCCTTGTTCCACATCAATGGCTCGAGCAACCCCATGGGTTCCTTGTAGTTTTTTATTTATTTTGCACATATTGCCTCGCAACTCCGGAACTGGAGGTCGGATCTAGATAGATAGAACTGCATAGAAACCTGTGGTGAGACTATGAGGCCTTTTATTTGAATTTGAATGAATTTTATTTGAATCTAAGTTGAAAAAAGTCTTTCGAGGTTGTCGGAGAAAATCGAGTACACTGTTTTTTTACCCTTTTGCAAATTTTACCTCACTATTCTCGAACCGGAAGTCCGATCCAGGTAAAATTCAATAGCAACCTATGCAAGCATCCTTTCATTTAAATCTAAGATTGCTAAGATTGTGAAAATCGGTTCAACCATCTCCGAGAAAATCGAGAGCACATTTTGGTTACATACACACATATATACAGACACATACATTCAGACACACACACACCGACATTTTGCGTACTCGACTGGTTCAAAAGTCGGATTTCACAGTAGTTGTATACACAACTTTTCTACAACTTCCTCTTGGACACCAATTTTTGTTCAATTCACAGTTTCTGATGTCTGATGATTTGTAGAAAGTGCATGCAAAAAATCATACACTTTTTTCCAAAATCAGTCCTGAGTCGAATCGGTCTCCGAATCCGTGCAAACAAAATGTTTTGTCATACATGTGCAAAGTTTCATCCAAATCGGAGGATGTAAATTCCTATGACTTGCAAATCATTTCTGGAATCATGCAGTTTAACAACAAAAGCAGGTTACGGAAGGCGCTTTCCTCAAATAATCAACAATTTGTAGTTATTGTACCTACTGAATAGATCGTAGATTCTCACGTCTTCTTTTAGAACTACTTCCAAAATATCATTCATTTTTTCAAATGATCATGGAAAATTTTTTGCAAAATATTGCGTCAGAAAATCACTGTAAGGAGTGTATCGAAAATAAGCTATCCACATACATTTGTGTTGTACGCATGTATTTGTGATGGTTTTTTTATGCTCAGATCACAGCATGCTGTGACTTTGGCTGTCAGCTTTCGTTTGTTTACTTGTTTGTGCGGTTGAAACTCTGCGTTTTCAAAATATCAATACGCGATAGGAAGTGAAAATTAGGGTTCTGGAGACATGACTAGTTGAGAAGGGTATTACTATGCGAAAATTGACGAAGCGGTTTGGAATTCACCATGCCAGTGTTGGAACCATCATTAATAAGTTTGGGGAACACTATTCTTTGGATGAGCTACCAGGAAGATACAGAAAACCCGGGTGTTCCAACCCGAAACTGGACCAGAAAGTGGTATCTCAAATCACAAAGAACAAATCAATGTCAATACGTGATTTGGCCAAAAAAGCGGGAACGAGTGTCGGAATGATCCAGCGTATCAAGAGGCGAAATCATCTGAAGACCTACAAGAAGCAGAAAATCTCGAAACAAAGTGTAGAACAGAAGAAGCGAGCAGCAACAAGGGCCCGGAAATTGTATTCGCGTCTTCTGCAGTTTTCGGATGCAATATCTTCCTGTGGTTTGAAGTCAACCATTTTTTAACTACTACCGGAACTATAAATGCCGAAATCTATCGATCTTAGTGTCTCCAGAAGAGATTGCTGCCTTTATATAAGAAGCATAGTACACCTCCACTGTTTTGGCCGGATTTAGCACCGGCTCACTATGCCAACTCTCTCAATTGGCTTGCAGAAAAGGGTATTAATTTCGTTGAGAAAAGTATCAGTCCACCAAATTGCCCTCAGCTTCGACCCATCGAACGTTACTGGGCAATCGTGAAGAGAGTCTTCAAGAAGACTGGTAAGGCAGCTGGGAACATGAGGGAGTTCAAAAAAATTTGGGCTCAAGCGTCAAAAAAATGCGATGCAACACTTGTCCGAAACTTGATGAAGAGCGTTCGATCAAAAGTTCGGAAATTTGTGAAGGAATAACTTAAATTTCATCCGGTTTTCATTATGCTCAAGTTTAACCTCGTACAATAAGGGATCAATTTTTAGTTTGAATAAAATGTCGTTTTTTATCATAATTTGAAAGAAAAATTTGTGGATAGCTTATTTTCGATACACTCCCTATTAGTGCCAAGCGTAAATGTAGAGCGGGAGTACAGTAGCAATGCTAATTTTCGGCAAAAAGATGCGCATTAGCATTAGAGACCGCCCAAGTGTTGCTACTCCGTTATTGATCATAACCATTTAAGTTTGCAAAATGTTTTTTTTTCTGAAACAACTTGCTTGGGAATAGCGAGTTGTTTCACATTGTGTAAACTGCCTTGATCCCATGCATGCTGATAAATACTGACGCAGGTCACGTCCAAATGCAGATCTACTTCGGAAAAAAGGATTATTAGTTCAATGCATGTAAAATAAATCAGATAACACCGACAATGATATGCAGATGGCGCTTCGATCGGTTTACATGATTTAATTTTGGGCGGTAAATTTGCAGTATCCGTCACTTGCACATTTTTTAGTTTCGCAAATCAACATTATTCAATAAATATATTCACTTTTCCCCTAATCAACAATTGTTTGAAACACATTGAAACTAGACTTTTTTGTGAGCAACATTTAGGCACCGCATTGTACTCCCAGAGATGCCAAATCTCGAAAAAAAAGATGCACATTAACAAACAATCGAAAAAAATCCACTACACGAATCTCGATCAACGATTAACATAATCGTAATTTCAGTAACCTTCCGGTCCACCTTCTTTTCTTTTTTCTGGCTCCGCTCATTGACTGTTTTGTTCGAAGTCGCCCCATCAGAAGAAAAAAGCACCACTCCAACCACACGCGATGTCATGATGAATTTATTGTATTTTTTCTTGTGGGGGGGAGGTTATTTCTTAGGTTTATTTTTTTTTGCTTGTTCCGTCCGAAGAAAAAAGTTCCTCCCATCCAATTTCTTCGCAGTTTCTTCTGCCCTAAGCTTCCGAAGAGCTCTCATCGAGATTCGAACGTCAACCACGGAGGAGCACAATCAGGCGAACAAGAAAAAAAAATGTTACCCAGCGGCAGCAGCATTTTTCCTCTGCTTTTGTCCGCCGCTGTGTGAATGGGCCATGTGCAGCCTGAATGAATAAGGCCGACCCGCCCGGCCGCTCACGTCTTCTTCGGATAGCCATGAAAGGATTTTTCCCCCATCGTCTTCCGCTGGCTAAACCGTGGGAAATTTTTCTATTTGTGGAGGAAATTGACTCTCCCTTACACAGCATCCGAAATAATACGGGTGTCGTTTGTGTGCGGTTTCAAAAGTCATCACGGTGCTCGGGGCTGGTGGGTGGATTTTTTGTTGACGGACACCGGTTCTGGGAATCTGTATTGGAGAAAGCGAACTAAATTTATTAACCCCCTTCTGGTTGGTTTCGTCCATTGTGAAGCAGGCAGACAGTCACCAGATGGCTTTATTTCTCGCCACCTCCCGCCGCCGCCGTCGTCATCGTCGTCGTCGTCGATTGGCACGGGTCCTCACAAAATTGACTGCACAAATTGAGAATGTAAAGAGACTGGTACCGCTTGTACCGCGCTGAGATTCTTCAGCGATCCGGGTTAAGCAGAAGAGTACAGACAAAAAAGAAGGAAGAAAGCTTTTACTTAGAAATGAGCGCCTCCAGCATGACGACGAACTTCAGGACGGAGCGTGCTTCGACGTGGGTGGGATGTTAATTTTTGCTCTTTTATATTGATGGATGCATGAGAGCGGGCGGGGATTGAAATCGTTGTATAGTGACGTATTACCGGATTGAGTAATTTACGAGCATGCATCGTGCTGCTCTGGCAGGCATATCGAGTAGATTCAATTAGGAAACTTAAAGTTTTCTTTTCTTAGTGTGAAAAATGGCACTCGTTCGAAGTTACAGGAAAATTCACTTCCTGATGATTTCAAGTAAGCAGTTGGAGTTAATTCTTCTTTTTTTGTTCTACAAAATAAACAGATTAATTATTCAACATTCTTCCATCGATTGTGAAACCGCTCGATTGTCAAACGAAAAAGCAATAAACATTATTTTTTACTCGCTAGGTTTTTGAATCTTTGCGGAACCTCGTATCGAATCAAGTGAACGTCCGCTTTCTATACAACCATAAACCATCGCCTAATCCTTGATGGAGCCATTCCGGTTAAATCTGCTGAGCCATTCCGACGCAGTACCTAGATTGACGGTACATATTTTTCAAAGAAACGGCAGCGGTTATCGTCTAGAATAACACTTCATCGGCGATAATCCCCGGAAATTCTTGTTTGTCTTGAATGCTGTGAACTTCGACAAACGATGCGGTTGCCATGACAGTAATTAAATCATCATCATCATCAAAGTCTTACAGTATTAGGCCTATGCGGAAAATGTCAGTTCGTCGGTTGGACTGCCGGTAGCAGCCAGAAAATGGTTCCGGCTTGGAACATCGACGCTAAGTCAACATGTTAGAACGATTTAGTTTGGCTAAATGCAAACCCCAATCGGAAACATTTTTTTGTTTGAAAATTCCGTCTAACCTCACTTCTCAAGTGGAGAACCATTGACAAGGGGAGCTACGGCGTTGTCTGCTGCATGATCCTAGTAGCCACTTGGGTTAACTGACTTACTCCTGGCATACGAATGAATATTCATGTTGATCCTTGCCAAGAAGTCATATTCGTATTTGTAATGAAGTTACCGTAAGTGAAATGCCACACTCGTTCACGGTACGGTGGCAATATTCGAAAGTGACTACGGAAGTGAAAGTTTGTATAAGTGTCGGTGTGTCTGTGTGTGTGTGCGCGCTCCTGGCCCGCATTTATCCGACCGGGGCTATCAAAGTCTAACGAAGCTCAGCAGCTACCAGGGTAGATGCCATAGCCATAATCCCTTGAAATGTGAAGAACAATTAGAACCGAGTATTTGTTTTAATTAGAATGACTTTGGGAAAAGTTTTCTTCCCACTTCAGTCTGATTTCCGCCATCGTTCTATGGCGTGTACTCTGATGTGGCTGTTTTAAATTGGTCGTTGGTGCCTGGTAATCTGAAACAATGATAAGATTAGATTGTGTGGCTCATGAGTGTTACTTGTACAAAGTGGGATGTTTTTGGCAAAACGAACCCTCTGAATAACTTGATGTTAATTGTAATTTAAACTAGACAATGGATGCGGCGATGGTTGGAGATGTTCTTTTAGTTGTTTTCTTGCTGAGAGATCAGAACTGTCGGTACTGGGGTTAGTGATTTGCAGATTCGTTGGACTGTGCTGCAGGATGTTAGAAGCCGTGGAATTATTTTCAGAAAGGATCATTTGCAGCACTTGAGTAGTTTTTCGGTAGACAAAATTTCCGAGTATCATCATTTTTATTGTGGTAGAAATCTGAAAACGAAGTTTGGCTGAAAGCGGTGTTCAAAAATGGTGAAATCATTGTCTGTGGTTAAATCTGTCGTATGTCTTTTCCATATGTGAACTACTGATGTTCATCTCGCTATGCTTTTCCTGATCAGGCTCGATTCAATTTTGTCAAGGGGTGGCTTCTCATTATTTTATGTGATGTTGCTCCTTGATAGAAAAGTGACCGGAATTAATTCAGAAAATTAAAAATACAAGATTGTTCATCAAAATCGATATTGTCCCCTTCAAAGTACTCCCCATCGACTGCAACACACTTCTGCCAACGCTTGAACCAATCCTCGAAACATTTTTATCTTTATATATATATATATATATATATATATATATATATATATATATATATATATATATATATATATATATATATATATATATATATATATATATATATATATATATATATATATATATATATATATATATATATATATATATATATATATATATATATATATATATATATATAAACGTGCTTAATCCACCTAGCAGTGAGATGATACCTTTTTTTTTATCAATCCGAATATGTTTTTTGCATGAATATTCTTCGGTGTTTTAGTTCTCATGACATTATTTTAATGAACGTTGTTTTAAGACGCAGTTTGAGATTTCAGTCATTCCGACATTACCGTGTAATGTCGAAATTGCAAATCGGATCGAATTTAAATTTAAACGTGTGACAATCGATTGAACACTCCATAAGATGTCGAAGTAAGTTCCACGGTTATTTAAGGAGTTTATCGAAAATAAGCTATCCACAAATTTTTCTTTCAAATTATGATAAAAACGATATTTTATTCAAACTAAAAATGGATCCTTTATTGTACGAGGTTGAACTTGAGCATAATGAAAAACCGCATCAAATTTAAGTTATTCCTTCACGAATTTTCGAACTTTTGATCGAACGCTCTTCATCAAGTTCCGGACAAGTGTTGCATCGCATTTTTCGGACGTATGAGCCCAATTTTTTTTAATTCCTGCATGTTCCCAGCTGCCTTACCAGTCTTCTTGGGAACCCTCTTCACGAATGCCCAGTAATGTTCGATGGGTCTAATCTGAGGGCAATTTGGTGGATTGATATTTTTCTCAACGAAATTTATACCCTTTTCCACAAGCCAATTGAGAGTGGCTTTTGCATAGTGAGCCGACGCTAAATCCGGCCAAAACAGTGGAGGCGTACTATACTTCTTATATAAAGGCAGCAATCTCTTCTAGAGACACTCACATCGATAGATTCCTGTTTTGATAGTTCCGGTAGTGTAAAAAATGGTTGACTTCAAACCACAGGAACATATTGCTTGCCATGCCAGTACCTTTCGATCGAATTTTTCCACTTAAATCGACCTGTCCGCATCGCTCACATCCTCCCCAACGACGATAGTAAAGTATTGTGGACCTGGAAGGGTTTTTGAGTACTCCTTTACATAAGTCTCATCGCCCATTAAAACGCATGCACCCGGACATGGCAAAAAACGCGAATACAATTTCCGGGCCCTTGTTGCTGCTCGCTTCTTCTGTTCTACAGTTTGTTTCGAGATTTTCTGCTTCTTGTAGGTCTTCAGGTGATTTCGTCTCTTGATACCGATCATTCCGAAACTCGTTCCTGCTTTTTGGCCAAATCACGTATTGACATTGATTTGTTCTTCATGATTAGAGATACCACTTTCTGGTCCAGTTTCGGGTTGAAAGAACCGGATTTTCTACCTCCAAAGAATAGTGTTCCCCAAACTAATTAATTATGGTTTTAACACTGGCATGATGAATTCCAAACCGCTTCGCCAATTTTCGCATAGTAATAGTCGTCGGTAATACCCTTCTCACTTAGCCATGTGTCCAGAACCTTAATTTTCACTTCCTTTTCAATACGCGACATTTTGAAAACGCAGAATTTAAGTAAACAAACAAAAGCTGACAGCCAAAAGCACAGTATACTATGATCTGAGCATAAAAAACCATCACAAATATGTGCGTACAACACAAATGTAAGTGGATAGCTTATTTTCGGTACACTCCTTACGGTACTTCTAGAGCCGGTATTCAGGAACCAGCATACCCTAAAAGAATTCGTATAGCCATAAATTAATATGACGTATGAATTGCAATAGTTTTGAGTCCAACTTTGAAGCTTTTTGGTTTGAATTTTAAAAACTCATCACCCTGTAATTCCAGAATCGGATAAAATTCATTCATTTTGTATGGGACCTTTTTTGAAATCCTTCAATTTGAATTTTTTTGAGAAACTATTCAATACTGGAACCGGAATCCGAATATCGGTGTAGCCGAGGTCAGATAAATTCACCTGAGTAGCTGTATAGTTTACATTTGTTTCAAGATGTTTGAAAATCAGTGTAAGCATCTTTGAGAAATCGTAGTGTGAGTTGAATCCAAATAGAAAACTGAATACCACTAAAACTGAAATATCAGTTCGCTTTCACATCTCATCCAAGTCAGTCGATAAAACAAAACCGCTTACGTTCGGGACAGAAGAAACCAAGTACAGTATTGTGTAGTGAACAATAGAACGATCTCGGAATGAATGAACCAAACGAATAAAAGCTACCGCCGACACGAAAGAATACAATAGTTATGACTTCAGGCAGTGCAAAATTCGACCTTCGATACGAGAACTTGAAGGTTTGCTTAAGAAGCAAATGTATCTTGACATTAAACGTGTGCATTTACTTCAATGCAATAAGACGAATAATGATATTTACATCCAGTTTTATAAAGAGTTGGATGCAATTCAATTCGCAAAAGACAATAACAATGTGCACTATGTGGAGCACGAGAACATTAAGTACAACATTCCAGTATATATGGAAGATAGTGCTATAGAAGTGCGTGTGCATGATCTTCCCTCAAGCGTCATCGATCCTTATATTCGCAAAACTATGTCCCAATACGGTGAGATTCTCTCTATCGAAAAAGAAAAGTGGAAGATTTTTTTCCCGGTAATCTAAATTGGCGTACGTTTATTACGTATACACTTGAAGAAGGCTATACCTTCTTATGTGATTTTCGGTCAAAATATAAGAATTCCGTGCAATTTTTTTGTTACCTATTACAATCAGATGGTCACATGTCAATATTGCCAAAAAGCTGTTCACTACGGTAAGCCATGTGATAAACTGGACAAGGAGACAACCACACCAAAGGACAACGGTGCTTCCTTCACACCAACCCCAAGCAACCCCAGTACACCTGTGACATCCTCCGACAAAAATCGATGCAATCTTCAATTGAATCGATTCGCTCTCTGTGTTAGTTAGTAAGTAGGTTTAGAATTTTCCCTACACAAAAAACTCAGAATTGCGGAAGCAAATGAAGTCCTCATGGTAATAACCAAATCATATATATATATAATACGGCTGAAAAGTCACCACAATTTAAATCTTAATAATTTAATTTTAACTCATATTTCAATAAATAGTTATTAAAAAAAATCAATCCATCATCGTCCACTATAGAACAAAGTACACCAGCTGCAGTTAACAACTTACCCACCCAACCAATCAGCAATTGCAACCAAAGTATAACAAGGTGCATCTACCGCAACTAGCAAAGAAAAGATGACGGAAATCGACAACAATACCATCGATGCGGCAATGGATGATGATTCGAACCACGAACGAAGTTCCCCTCAATCCTCGCAGGAGGGAAATGGAAGCTCCTCTCCCCCTAGAAAAAGGGTGACAACGAGATCCAACTCAAAAAAAAATTATTTAAAAAATCATCTCAATCGGCCACGTATAGCTTGTACGCAAGTAGGCCTGAATAAAAATATCTTTGAAATAAAAAAAACTGAAATAAGTTTATTTGGTTATCGACTATCCAAATCTGTAAACCCGATAAACCTGATTAAATTATGTGAAATATACATTTTTATACTAATCATCCTGTATCCCCTAAACCAGAAGTTGGATCTCACTGAAAAGCAACATAATCGTTCGAATATGACATATGTAAACCAGATGATAGCAGCATTTTTGAGTTGAAAGCAATTCCATAATTTTATTGATTTAAACTACTTACAGCAATAAATGCTGGAAGAACATAACACCCATATACCATTCGAATCAGTTCGTCGAGATCAGCAAATGCGTGTGTGACAAATAATTTCACTCAATTTTCTCGGAGATGACTCAACTGTTTTCTACAAACTCGGATTCATATGAAAAATCGCATGCTCCTAAACAAGGTTCCTGAATTATGTTTGAATCCGACTTCTGGTTCCGGAGCTTCAGGATGATATGTGAAGCGATATTTATATTGTGTAACAAATTTTTCTCGTTTCTTGCTTTTCAGTCAGACCCAACTTCTGATTTAGGGGATACAGGATGATTAGTATAAAAATGTATATTTCACATAATTTAATCAGGTTTATCGGGTTTACAGATTTGGACAGTCGATAACCAAATAAATTTATTTCAGTTTTAGTGGTATTCAGTTTTCGATTCGAATTTAACTCGTACTACGATTTCTCAACGATGTCTACACTGATTTTCAAACATTTTGAAACAAATGTAAACTAATCAGGTGAATTTGTCTGACTTCGGCTACACCGATTTTCGGACTCCGGTTCCAGTATCGAATCGTTTCTCAAAAAAATTCAAATTAAAGGATTTGTGGTCCCATACACAATTAATGAATTTTATCCAATTGTGACTTCCGATTCTGATTTTAGAGGAAGATGAATTTTTTAAATTCAAACCGATATCGAAGATGACAATTCCGAAAAGCTTTAAAGTTGTACTCAAAACTATTCCAATTTATTCGTTATGTGGTCATACGAATCGGTTTGGGTTATGCTGGTTCCTGAATACCGGCTCTGGAAGTACCTTAAATAACCGTAAACTCTAAAGTGGAACCTACTTCGACATATCATGGAATTCTCAAACGATTATCACACGTTTAGATTCTAATTCGATCCGATTTGCAGTTTACATATTACAGAGTAATGAGTGATTAAAATCTCAAATTGCCTCTTAAAACGACGGTCATTAAAATAATGTCATGAAAACTGAAACACCGAAGAATATTCATGCAAAAAAACACATGCGGATTGATAAAAAAAAAGGTATCATCTCACTGCTAGGTGGATTAAGCACGCTTTTATATTCAGTTTTCGGTATGACCATCAGAGAAATCTGTGATTTTTCCATAATCTCATCACGGGTGCTGAAACGCGTTCCACGGAGCGGTTTCTTGAGTCGATCGAATAGAAAAAAGTCGCAGGGAGACAAATCAGGTGAATTAGGTGGTTGCTGAATTGTGTTCGTTTCGTTTTTAGCCAAATGTTCACGGATAACGACGGCATTGTGTGACATGCGGTGCGTTATCGTGATGCAAGATCCACAAGTGTTTACCCACAAATCTTTTTCGGTGAATTGCTTCATGCAAATGTTTCATAAAGCCTAAATAATACTCCTTGTTGACGGTCTGACCTTGCGGAAGGAATTCATGATACACAACACCCTTGTAATCAATGAAAACTCTGAGCTTCGCCTTCTTTTTCGACTGAAAACAACTCACAGACTCATGGCCACTTTTGAAACGTTCGTGTCACTGATAAACGACTGTTTTCTTCAGAGTATCGTTGCCGAAACACTCTTCTAACATTTGCAATGTCGTCGCAGTCGTTGAAAGTTGTACAAAATCGAGGACACGCACAATCGCAGACGTGCTCAATACAGCGTAACTTTTACAAACGTCCAGGTGTTGTGGTTTTCAGTGGGGCATAGAATGCGACGTAATCGGCGAAAATGGCGCAGAATGGCGAAATAATAAGCATCAGAATCACAGGTGCCAGGTTGTAGATTTGCATGTAAATTTGCCGATATTTTTTGTACGCAGACTCTGCAATTTAGCAGTTTTGTACAGGTTTTTGAAACTTTTATATACAACCCGATCAGATGGTAATTTATTTCAGAAATAATAAATAAATAAATGAATAAATTTTGCAACAAATTTTAAAATATTTTTGGCTGGTAAGCTGTTAAAATAACAAAAATCATAACTTCGGCGGGAACAAAATCGTAACGAATTTTGAAACGTTTGTATCATAATTATTATTGCAGAAGTCCTAGAGAAACTTATAACAATATGTAGTTGTAATAAATTAGAAAGCAAATTTAACACAGAAAAACTATATCACAGTCAACTTTTAGCATCGTTTCAATCCAGAATGGTTGAATGATTGTTTTTCATTAAATGAATATTTTATCCAGTGATCCGAATTCTGAAAAAGTGAAGTGATTCTGATCATTATATTTCGATATAAAGCAACGGAAGAACTCATTTTTCCAATTAATGAACGTTATCATGAGTTTTGCGAATGGAATTAAAACATCAAAACTGATTTTGTTATTAGATTGTTATCATAAGTTTCAACTTTCAACTGTTTTCATTTGTTAAATATCTCAAAATAACACAAATTGTTATGCATATCAACTGTTGATATACTTGTGTTATGATTTTGTTATGTGCATCTGATCGGAAATTTACAAATTTCTGAAATTGCGTTGGGTTTCTTGTTTGTTTTTTCTCGTTATACTTATAAATGTTAACACTTGCATTGGAGGATTTCTAGTATGTGGACGTGAAAATATTATCTGGCATCTCTACCAGGAGTCGAGCAGTTTTGTTTTCGACCCCATCGCTGTCTGTTGTACTGAAGTTTACAGCATTTTTACACCAAGCATTAGAGCGAATAGAGAAATAAATCGTCTGATGGATCAAAAGCGGTTACAGATTTGAAAAGTAATATTCTCTAGCGACAAGAATTATTTGTTTGTTCACTAGCATCAACAAGCATGTTTCTGTCGAAGACGACTGGAGTTTTAGAGTGGAGTTTTTTATAGTAGTTTATTTTTATAGTTTATATTGATAATGTTCCGAAGAAGACAAAGACGTCAATTAATACAAAGTATCATTGTATAATTATTTTGGTTATAAGAACATGGTCATTTCACGGTCAATTTAAAAAAATATTTTTCTGATTTGTGGTCTTGAACAAGTTGAATCGATGCGAATGACAGTTTCGCTATCTTTGCGGCATTTGGTCGCTATCTTATCGCAACGCAATATTTGTTAGCTGCCAGTGAAAATTACAATATCCAGCTGAAATTTTAATAGAACATCAATGACAGATGTGATGGCAACCTAAAATCGGGTGACTGAGAACGCCACGCGGTGGTGATTCCGGGAACTTTTTGTTCAAGGTAGTATGTGCAAAATGTCTACAATAACCAATGAACTGAATAGATCACTGCCACTTTTGCCAATTGTTGTTTACGACGCGGTGCTGGAACACAGTGAGCTCATTTTCTGAGCTCTACAATTCACTGCATTCATTGGACTGGGCAGCAATACTGCGTCAACCATTCCTCGGCATCCTAGAGCTAACACTGCCTTAGTAAATATATCGTTTAATACAAAAAAAGGTAAAACTGAGTCAAGCGTATGAAGTGAATTTTGCGGTTGAAAAACTATTGGTGTAGAATTTTATCCAAATCTGGCTTCCGGTTCCGTAGATACAAGGAAGTGTGTATGAAATTGCAACCTGTCATATAGAGTGATAGTGCAAACAAAAACCTTTTTTAATCTACCTAGTAGTGCACAGTGGTTTGAATCGACAAAAACGTGAACTTAATTCTCTAGCTGCTAAACCGTTGATCCGATATACATTGTTCTTTTAGAGAACTCATTCACAAAAATATACTTCGTGATTTGATCACAATAAAAATGTGCAAAGCCTACTACGATAAAAGTTCATTTCAACAACTTTTTTCCCTTAAGAGATAGAAAAACGATGTCTTCTACAAAGTTTTAGAACTTCTAACGAGAAAAAACTTTGCCGAAGAAGCTATAGGTCTAACGCAAAAAGTTTTGGATATATGAAGCAATTTCGTTTGAAATCACTTAAAATCAATTTTTTGTACATAACTTTTTTCACAATTATTTTCAGTGTCTACTATGTTGGAGACAATTACTAAAATAGTAAAATTACACATTTTTGTTGAAGACTGTGCACGGTTTGG
Source organism: Malaya genurostris (assembly GCF_030247185.1). Lineage (NCBI taxonomy): Eukaryota > Metazoa > Arthropoda > Insecta > Diptera > Culicidae > Malaya > Malaya genurostris. Next base: position 68,246,482 of record NC_080572.1, on the reverse strand, counting down.
CCTTTTCCTTAAAAAGTTATTCAACATTTAAACTTTTATATGCACTAACTTTAACTACCAATAGGAAGCAGGGTCGCTGAACAAAAGGCACATACAAATACTTTTTGGAAAGCTTAAATCAAGTTATATAAAATTTCGAAGTGTGTTGCGTGGCCCTTTTAAATTGTGTGAATGAGACAACAAAATATAGCGTGCTTTTTTGACCATTTTCTTAGGAAAAACGTAAATTAATAAAATCGTTTATCTTCATATCACGCGTTTTTTGTGATATCGATCCACTTTTGCAAGAAATTGCAGTCGAGGTATAAAAAATAGAGCATTAGTTTTAACACCAGACGAAAGAGGAAACTTTTCACTGTAGCTTACTATTATGACTTACCGAGTACCGAGTCTTTCGGAATTCCTCTTCAAAGTGAATGTTGATAGGTTATTGTTATCACAAAAAAATGCGAGACATTACCGACTTCAGTAGAAAATGTAATAGAATTGCAGTTAGGAAACAGATCAGTTACAAATTCCCTGAAACCAAACAAACTGGTTTTTGTTGGTTATTATTCTTTATTCTTAGTCTGTGCACGTTTTCATACTCAAGTTCAGGCATTTCGCTTTTAAAAAATGTCTAGACTCATAATTTACATAATTTGATTTGATACTTTACCGAGTACGTCTGTATGTGACGTTGAACCACTCACGCATTTTATTGTAATATTATCATCGACCTAATGCTCCAGCATTTGTATTCTTAACTAACTCTTTTGTGATCTTAAAAATAATATTCAGCGCTGCACTCACCAACACCAACGGTGCATATTTGGAGCAGGTAATTTAATATAAAGTTATTTCACTGTGCTTCATATTTCAATATACTTAAAAAGTAAAACGTGATTAATCCACCTAGCGGTGAGATCAATTTTTTTTTATCAATCCGCATATGTTTTTTGCATGGATATTCTTAGGTTTTTTAGTTCTCATTATTTTAATTATCGTCGTTTTAAACGGCAAATTGAGATTTTAATCACTCATTACCTTGTAATGTAGAAATCGTATCAAATTTCAATCTTAACGAGTGACAATCGATTGAACATTCCATGAAATGTCGAAGTAAGTTCCACTTTAGAGTTTTTCGTCATTATTTATGGAACTTCCAGAGCCGGTATTCAGGAACTAGCATAACCCAAAATGATTCGAATGGAATTAATACGCCAAACAATTTGCATCTTCTATATCGGTATGAATTTTAAAAACTCATCATCTGTAATTCCAGAATCGGATAAAATTCACCAATTTTGTATGGGACCTTAAGTCCTTTAATTTGAATTTTTGTTTTTTAAGTCGGTTTGGCCTTTTTGAGAAAATGATTGAGCTTTGAGAAACGATTCGATACTGAAACCTGAATCCTAAAATCGGTGTAGCCGAAATCAGTTAAATTCATACCGCTTAAACTGAAATAAATTTTTTTGGTAATCGACTATCCAAAGCTGCCAACCCGATAAACCTTATAAATTTATGTGTTTTTAAGACCTCTCATTGGAATCATAGATGATTCTTAGATTTCATTTGAATCTAAGATCGGTTCAGTGAATTGCATTATTTTAATTTCGTTTCACATATCATCCTGTGGTTCCACAATCAGAAGTCGGATCCAAACGTAATTCAGGAACCTTATTTCGGAGTATACTACTTTTCATATGAATCTGAGTTTGTAGAAAAGGGTTTAGCCATCTCCGAGAAAATTGAGTGAAATTATTTGTCATACACGCATTTGCTGATCTCGACGAACTGAGTCGTATGGTATATGGATGTTATGTTCTTCCAGCATTTATTGCTGTAAGTACTTTAAATCAATATAATTATGGAATTACTTTCAACTCGAAAATGTTGATATCATCTGGTTTACATATGCCAATTCGAACGATTATGTTGCCAAAAACGAACCGTGCCAAAATCGGTCCAAGGCAAAATGTCATAAAAAAGATGCTGTACACAGACTTTTTGGAACTTAGAAACAATTGTATGTAACAGCATAAAAAATCGCGTTTCACGTTGCTCCCAAGCATTGCTTTGTCATACAGCGCTAAAAACTCCTACTGATGGAATAGGGGGAAAAGTCGCTTATACAAAAATGTCGATATCTCCGTTGAAAATGGACGGATTTTAACAATCTATGGCTTGTTGGATAGCTATTACCTTGTGGAATCTAAGTATAGAAACATATTCTGTTTTCAAGGTCAAGTGTGACAGATACTGTCGAAAAACTAAAAATTTTGACATAAACTTCGTATAACTTAAAAAGTGAACATCCGATCTCAAAACCATTCAATAGCGTTCTGGGTGACGGGGAGACCTTTCATTTGCGACTAGTTTGATCAAAATCGGTCCAGCCATCTCTGAGATCTCGACCTCTTAGTTGACAACACACATACAGACACACACGGACATTTGTTCAGTTCGTCGAGCTGAATCGATTGGTATATAAAATTCGGCCCTCCGGACCTCGGAAAATTTTTCTAAAGTTTGAGCGAATTCTATACCTATTTTTTATATATATAAAAAAAGGTAAAACTAAACGTCAATATAAATAAACGGTCATATTTATTGAAATTAATGTATTCCAATTTAGTTTTACATCGAGGATGGTTTTAAATCGAATTTTTTATTTAACAGATGTCCATTTCATAGTATTATTTATTTAGAAATAGTGTGAATTTCATTATTTTCTCAGTGTATGTTTTAATTCATAAGAACGTTTTTTTTTCAGGCGTACTGGTAATGGTGTAAGATATCATCCTTGAAATAAATTGGATTGGAATTAAAAGAACGGATAAGGAATATTCTATGAAAAGAATATGTAAAACTTTTCGAAATTTAATGAGCACGTTAACATGCTTCTTTAGTTTGTTCAATTGCATACAAGAATGCATCATGAAATTATATTCAATCATTACACCATTGCACCAAAGCTACACTAACGACCGATTCCAGTTTTTGAACATTTCCTGCAAAGCTCCTTTTAATAAATCAAAAATAGTCGTTTTAGCAAATGTTTTTGCTACGAAAATGGTAAAAAAGCACTCTATATTTTGTTGTCTCATTCACACAATTTAAAAGGGCCACGCTACACACTTCGTAACCTTATATTACTTGATTCAAGCTTTCCAAAAAATATATGTATGTGCCTTTTGGTCTGCGACCCTGCTTCTTATTGGTAGTTAAAGTTAGTGCATATAAAAGTTTAAATGTTAAATAACTTTTTAAGGAACAGGCCAAACCGTGCACAGTCTTCAACAAAAATGTATAATTTTACGATTTTAGTAATTGTCTCGAACATAGTAGACACTGAAAATAATTGTGAAAAAATTTATGCACGAAAAATTGATTTTAAGTGATTTCAAACGAAATTGCTTCATATATCCGAAACTTTTTGCGTTAGACCTATAGCTTCTTCGGCAAAGTTTTTTCTCGTTAGAAGTTATAAAACTTTGTAGAATACATCGTTTTTCTATCTCTTAAGGGAAAAAAGTTGTTGAAATGAACTTTTATCGTAGTAGGCTTTGCACATTTTTTATTGTGATCAAATCACGAAGTATATTTTTGTGAATGAGTTCTCTAAAGGAACAATGTATATCGGATCAACGGTTTAGCAGCTAGAGAATTAAGTTCACGTTTTACCTTTTTATCGATTCAAACCACTGTGTAGTGCAATGATGCTTTTCTCATATATAACATTGTGGTATTCTATTCAAAAATTTTCTCTTCGATTTTTGAAAGAAACCAGGGGATTGTTTGTGCACTCACAACCTCACAAAATGAATTGGATGAACATCGTTTGACAGCTATCAGTGGTTTGCCCATTTGTTCAGTGTGTATTATTTTATTCTATTCTACAATATTCTATCTCATTCCACAGTATTCCATGGTACACAAACCACCAATAAAAGTCAAAGATGGACTGCATTTACCGTTCGTTTGATGTCATCGTGTGAAACCCAATTGAGATACGTTCACTCCATTTAATTTCCACTTTACACTGGTAATAAGGGGCGGTAGTATGAAAATGAAACATAAAACAGAGCTCAGTTAAGCCCTACCGGCATCCGTATTTCATTCCTTAATTTCAATAATTAAGCTAAAGCTGTAACATATATCTACCTATATTAAATTCTAACAATTGATTGTATCTGATGATGTTTGCAATACCGTCAAGCCCACCAACCACGGGAGGGGGGTTGACTTATAAACTTTGCTCCAAATTGTTCGAAAATTGAAAAGGTTATGCTGGTGAATGCCCAAACAAACTATTTTGTTCTTACTGAAGATTCAAAAAAAAGTTTTTATAAAAATTCCTTAGTAATATTTATGAAAACAATCTTCGGTCTAGTCTTGAACGCCGTAGGATTGTTTACATACATACGTTATATTTTGTAGGATTTGTATTCATTGATTTATCATTTATGACTTCTCTCGAATACGAAGCAATATGTTACTACGGTTTGCCCCAATCCTACTACCTGGTGTTTCATGATAAAGACTCAAAATTTAGAAAAAAAAGCTACAGGAAACTTATTCTTTCGCCTAATAAAAACCTGTTGTTGCCTCATACTGTGCAGTATGCAAAGTAAAAATCTGTTCCCAATAGATAAACTTAATTTTTGTTACATTTTATTGTTTATTTAAGTGTGCCAGCACAGAAACGACCCACGTCCAACCGAAACGAAACACTGCTGCATTTTACCCACAGAGTCGCAGGCATGCATGCCTACGTGACAATCTCACTATTTTTCCTAGATTTGCGTTTGAGTCAAACAAAGCCAGCCCGGGGGGCACAGCATTCCCGTACAGCAAGATTTAACAAAGGGAAGCTCGGGAACAGGCCTATCTGGTATCTTCCTAACCGGGAGTTTTGTTTTGCATAATAGTTCCCACATTGTATCCAGGTAACCGTCGACCGTGCGCTTGCTGTAGCAGAACAAAGAAAACGATGTTATCACGTGCAGTTTTTCGTTAGTTTTCAGAAATTTCTTTCCGCCAACACTACAAAAGTCAAAATGAATAAAGAGACAAACAAGAAACCGGTCCTTGCAGCCGGTGCAGCCGGAAGTTGAACAGGACAGAAACCAGATAGATATTTACACACACACTGATACACAAACCTATGAACAGAACGCGACAGGAAAAGCGAGTGTTTAGATTGTGGTCAGTCGTTTGGTCCTGGATAGCACGTTTCGAGGGCAGAACGTCGTGGAGAGAGAGAGAAATAGAGAGACTGCCTTAGGCGCACTGTATGTTGAACAAACAACCCGAGGAGGTTTGTGATTTAGGAACAAACATACATGGGTTTTCCGGTTTCTGGTTGGGCCTCGTTGCCATTCGGACACAGTTCATGAATGTACTTCCCAGCTGTTGCTGATGGAATAAACATGTGTTACATTTTGAATATGTTCTGTCCCCAAGCTAAGCGGTGGTGGTTGCGATTGGTGGTTTGAATGATGACGTCTGTTTAGCGGAATTGGTTTGGGCAACCATGCGCCTCCATTATTCACATTTGCATCTGGTTCGGTACCACTCGGGGTTGTTTCATTGGCTACTATTCAATTGGAATCACCTGGTTAAAGGACAACTTTTTGTTTATCAGAAAACCAGCAAATAAAAACAATTTTTTTCATCACTTATTCTACTGCTTTCCTCGTACTTTTTAATTAGTAAACCGACATAATAACTGGACTGTTGACTTTTGTCGTTGGCAGTGGGCAGTGCCGTGGTAACGGGCCCAGTTCCAGACACAAACACGACTGTTCCGAGGCGAATGACGACAATTGTGAGCTGATCCCTCAAGGGACTCGCGAGCTCTGTCTTCCAGTCCACAATGGGGGAATCGAGTGATCATCTGTTGTCCTCAGCAAGCAAATAGAAAACAGGTGTTTTTTGTTAGGTATGCTTTATTTGCTTCTGATTCCCATCCTTACGGGGGATCGATTATTGTGGTTGGAAGGAGGCGTCTGTTTGATGGTTTTCCTCACGTTGAGTCTTTTTGCAGGCGAATTGTGCGACGACACGACCTGCCACTCGTCTATAGAAACTTTATCGCAAATTTAACTACCCCTCAGTAACTAGTAATGTCAAAACGAAATTGCTTGAAAATATATTAAAACTGGCAACAATAGTCGAAAACTGTTTATTTAAAATAACAGTTATCCATGGTTACGTATGTTGTTTCATTGGAATATATTTAAAAAAATCTCAGAAGAAAAACAACACGTAATTTTTGTAAATCAGAAAGAGGTCGATCGGTAGAAAATATTAAATTCGATCAGATTATCTCCGAGGCCCAGAATTATCACAAAAATGTAACCAAAATGGCACATTTGTAGGTATTAGCTTTGAATTACCATTTTGATACGGGTCTTAACTCTATTTCTTTCTATATTGTAGATGATATACTTCGGTATGGAAGACGTTGTAAGTCTCATCTCGTCAACCGAGAAGAGCAGAAGAAATCCATATGTGGGAAAGTAAATTTGGTAAACTAGGAATTCTAGCTCGGATAATAAATCCTTAACTACGGCCCAGTTGTCGAACTGATCGGGTTCCTATGTACGATAATGCGAAGCATAATATTGATCCTGTTGAACTGGACAGTATGAACAAAGATTTTTTTGTTGATTTGTACAAAATCAAAAACTTTTTATCATGCTAATGCAGATAAATATTGGAAGAAGTGTATATAAATTGCTAAATCGAAGAATATATATTAATTATTATCTTCTCAATGAAATTTCAAATTATTGTGGCATAATTGAAACGATTTTTATCAGTTTTACGGTACTAAACTCTCCGGTTATCATCCAACATGAACGGGGCAACGGCTTAGTAATCAATACACAAGACAGTAAACAATAAGGAACATTCAATCGTTATTCCTATAGTCATTTATGTCGTTTTCGCTTGAGAAAATTGAAACTATCAATAAACCGGAAGTCGCCATTTTGGAATTCAGAACCACCTCAAACATCGTTTTCTAACATGTACTCATCAAACCCGTTCCAAAAATATCCATATTATAAGTGTTTTCAAGGAATATCAATAAACCGGAAGTCGCCATCTTAGAATTCAGAACCACCTCAAACATCGTTTGCTGACATGTACTCATCAATCCCGTTCCGAAAATACCCATATTGTAAGGGTTTTCAAGGAAAATCAGTAAACCGAAAGTCGCCATCTTGGAATTCAGGACCACCTCAAACATCGTTTTCCGACATCTACTCATCAAACCCGTTCGGAAAATACCCATATTGTAGTAATTTCCATGAAATATAAATGAGCCGGAAACGATTTTCATTGTGTGCAAAAACCTTTTTTTTAAGAAGTAGGTTCGTAAAAAAAGTTTAAGTTATTTGGAATTTTCAACGTAAAAAAAGATTACGTTATTTGGGATTTTCGTCGTAAAAAGAGGTACGTAAAAAAAAGGTAACGTATAAAAAGTGTTCGTAAACGGAGGTTTGGGTGTAATACATTGGCCAACACGTTTGCTGCCACTTCTGGCTCTTCTATAACACCATTATTTGCTAATACTAATGTTAGTCAATGAACAATAGGTGAATCCGTCATGTCCTCCCATTTTTTAAATGAGGCATATTTACATTTTCAATGCGTTGCAAAAATAAATGCGTTGCAAAAATAAACATCGATCTATTGTTTCTTAATAGGGTTCTAAATGCTAAGCATATATCGTGTAGTAACCAGAAAAATAATCAGAAAGTACTAGTTTTTTATAATGAATTCTGCGCTGGTTTTTAGCCAGTTTTATTTCCAAATAGCCCAACTAGTTTATCTTCTATGAGAAATCCTTGTACAATTGATCTGGTTCGAGCAGATCGATGACACATTTCTAGTGAACTGATTTAATTCAGAGCATCAACCAAAAACATAAAGGATTTCCGTCTTCATCAATATCAACATTCTTGTGATCCTACTAAGGAATCTATGGCTGAGGCCCTCCAGAAGAAAATTAAATATAGATTTACTGAATAAATCAAACCATATTCTAAACCATTCTAAGGTTCTGTGCTACTCCTCAGAAACCAGTTTTAGCTCTCAAAGGTAATCAAACACTCCCTGAAAACGGTGGATAAGGTGAAAATCAATAACTTTTGGCGTGAATACGACTTACTTTACTATGGGTGGCCTTTTCAAAATTTACCCTCTGAGAGAGTGATAAGTTTTTTATCGTGAATATCTATCGTTGTATCTAACGAATCAACATAATTTTTGCTACATGCCATCGGAAATATGATCACAATTTTATGATAAAATTTTCAGTTTTGTGACATAATCTCAAATAATTCAAAATTTAACTTTTCTGAAATGTTTGGTATAAACGAGTATCAAAGGGGATAATTCATAAGGCGCGTTTGCCTTTCTCGTATTTTTAAAGCTCATAGCTCAGTGGTCTGTGAAAGGATTTATATAATCTAACTACCAATAGAATCGAAATTTTTCAACTTAAACGTGTGTAGCAACAGCATTGAAGTATTTTAATAGTACACTATTGAAAAACCTGTCTCATTTGACCCATGTCAACACCAGCCAATCAGAACGCGGTCTGAGGAAGAGAACAAAATATCTGCTGCTGTACAACAAATCGGTCGAGGAAAATGTTCCGAACAGTGTTTAATATCGAAGTGAGTTCCACAATTTGGTCCTTCTGAAAGGAATGAATCCCGTACAGCATCCCGATAGTTTCTTTCAATGAAATGCAAATCCGAAATGAAATAATCGACATTGAACTTCTGTATGCGGCTATTTTTATAGCCGTTAGGACCGTCCATTAGTGAAAAAGCTACAAACGAAATCACATAAAAAAAACCTCTTAACAAAAATTGAATCAGTTTGGATTCTATCGCCACTGCGAGCAGATGTGCTTTGTGTCGTCTGCACAGCTAGTTTCGTTTTCGACAAGAGCGATTACGTCACAGCTGCCAGTCATTAGCATTGGAGAAAAAACAACGGTGGAGAGCGAAGGTAATTATCCTCAGTTTAGTGCAAATCAAGAACAGTTTGATTAGATTTGTGCACTTTTCGCTGTGTGAAATTCACAGTAATCGAGATCAAGTGAAGCCTTATTTGTTATGTCTCTGACAGTTATGTCTCTGACATTACCCACCCGCCTTTTTCAATTTGATATGCCCTATTGAAATCTCAGCCAAATATGAGCTTAACACAAGTATTGTCATAAATTGGCAGTCATTAGCAAACTTAAAACTTTGCCAACAATTTTGCAAGTGTTTTGAATACTTACTCTCAAATTTAATTAAAATCCAGCAGAAGCATCCAAATTATCCTTATTTTTTATTATGAGTTTTCATTGAGCTGTTATTGATAACAATACAGAAAAAAGTGGTGCTTTCTTGATTTAAAACTGACAACTCGCGAAATTGGCTATTACCTCCTACTTTTCATTTGTTGAATAAAATAAATCATTTCGCAGAAAATTGGTATTCAATTTACTCGGGCTAAAAATATTTTTCTCGGCTTGTTCCGGAATTCCCAACAGTTTCCTGGTTTTTCTCGGTCACTTGCCAGCTACTTTCGACGAAATTCCCCTGACTCCTTGATCAATGGGGCTTCAGCCATCTCTGTGAAAATTGAGCGGTAAAAATACAACACGGTTTATCGATTGTGTCTCATATACCAATATATCTCCAGAAATTACAGAAATTTCCGATCTCATCGAGCCGAGTCGAATGGTATGTAACAGTATGAGTGTCCGAGTTCGAGTTCGAGTTCGAAAGTCGGGTTTTTCAGCAATTCTATTGAGCAATTCCATGCGAAATCGAAGATCGATTTTTTTTTCTAATTTTTTATTTGGGTCAAATTCTGCATAACAGTTCGGCTGAAAAGTTCGTATCGTTTAATAGAAACACACATTTTTTTTGCCAAAATTCGTTTTTATTATTCAACATAATTGCCATCAGAGGCGATACAGCGATTATAGCGATCTTCCAACTTTTCGATACCATTTTTATAGTACGATTTGTCCTTTGCCTAGAAAAAGGCCTCAGTTTCAGCGATTACCTCTTCATTGCTTCTAAATTTTTTACCAGCGAGCATTCTCTTGAGATCTGAGAACAGGAAAAAGTCACTGGGGGCCAAATCTGGAGAATACGGTGGATGAGGGAGCAATTCGAAGCCCAATTCGTTCAATTTCAGCATGGTTTTTCGTTGTTGTTTTTGATCGATTGTGAGCTCACGCGGCACCCATTTTGCACAAAGCTTTCTTTTCCATTTTTATCACAATAACAAAAGTAGCTTCACTCAAAATGCAATATCTCACAAACTAATAATCAGACAGCTGTCAAATTTATACACGTATCTTTTGAAGGTTGGTACTAACTGAAAATGGTATGGATTTAATTCTAGTGGCGCCTTCTTATAGAAACGATACGAACTTTTCAGCCGATCTGTTATGCACTCTTTATCATCAAAAAGTCTCACTTTTGAGAAGGTACTAAACAAAATTGCCTCGAAAATTTTCAATAATATATGTTTCAGAAACGGTTCGATTTGGTGTCTTGTGCAATGTTTTAGGTAAATATAAGGACTATGGAAAAAAAATTCAGCACTGTTGAAAAAAATGTTTTGCCTGTTTATTATTTTAACAATAACACTTAAAATTTAAATATCTCATAAAATGTATTTTTGATTGTTTTGATATGTCGTAGCTGAAGTATACTGGCCAATTTTAGAACGAATAAACAATATTTGAAAAAGTTAAATATTTTCAAAATATTGTTAATTTTTGAAAATCATGAAAAAAATTTCATATATTTTTCTAAAAGAATTTATGAAAGAACGATAAATTTCCAATAAAAAAGATTTTAATTAACATTTCGCTATATGCTACCGTTCTTGAGATACAGCGATTTTGATTTTGTGACTATTTTTAATGATTTTTGAATCTTGTTAAGATAGAAGCAAATTTTATTGAAACAGTGGATGAATTGTTAAGAAAAACTTAGAAGCTATGATTAACATCTTTTTCATTGTAAATTTAGCGTTTTTCATAAAAATGTTTAGAAAAATATAGAAATTTTTTTTCATGGTTTTCAAAAATTTACATTATTTTAAAAATATGTAACTTTTTCAAATAATATGTCTCAATTTTAGAAATGTGGCAGTATTTTATTCTGTTCCTCGACTATAACACACTCAAAAATAAAAAAATCGAAATACATTTATTGATATTTTTGAATTTTAAACGTTATTTGAAAAAAAAATAACAAAAAATGGTTTTCAACGATACTGCATTTTTCTACATAGTACTTATGATTATCTAAAACATTACAGAAGACACCAAATCGATCGGACCCACCGTTTCTGAAACATATATTATTAAGACTTTCAAGGAATTTTTGCTTAGTTCCTTATCAAAAGTAAGGCTAGAGTTAAAATGGCAAACTGATGATGCAAATTGTTTCGTTTGACCATAAATAACGCTTATGTAAAATTTGAGCCGAATAAAAAAAACCCTTCCTTATCCACCTGGTGGTGTGATAATGCCTTTCTCTTCTTTCATAACAGTCACACACACACACACATTCACAGGCATTTTTCGATCTCGTCGAACTGAGTCGAATGGTATATAACACTATGGGTCTCCGAGGCTCCGTTCAAAAGTCGGTTTTTCCAGCAATTCTAATACCTTTCTATAGAGAAAGGTAAAATACAAATATAAAATTTCAAATAAAATCTGTCACTTGCGGTTTACTTTTTACCTTTTTTTATATATATAAAAAATAGGTATAGAATTCGCTCAAATTTTCGAAAATTTTTCCGAGGCCCGGAGGGCCGAATGACATATACCAATCGATTCAGCTCGACGAACTGAGCAAATGTCTGTGTGTGTGTGTGTGTGTATGTGTGTGTCTGTATGTGTGTTGTCAACTAAGAGGTCGAGATCTCAGAGATGGCTGGACCGATTTTGATCAAACTAGTCGCAAATGAAAGGTCTCCTCGTCACCCAAAACGCTATTGAATGGTTTTGAGATCGGATGTTTACTTTTTGAGTTATTCGAAGTTTTATGTCAAAATTTTCAGTTTTTTGACAGTATCTGTCACAATTGACCTTGAAAACAGAATATGTTTTCAGACTTAGATTCCGCACGATAATACCTATTCAACAAGCCATAGATTGTTAAAATCCGTCCATTTTTAACGGAGATATCGAAATTTTTGTGTAAACGACTTTTTCCCTTATTCCAGCAGTAGGAGTTTTGAGCGATGTATGACAAAGCAATGCTTGGGAGCAACGGAAAACACGATTTTCTATTCTGTTACATACAATTGTTTCTAAGTACCAAAAAGACAGTGTACAGCATCCTTTTTCATTACATTTAGCCTCGGACCGAGTTTAGCACGACTCGTTTTTGGCAACATAATCGTTCGAATATGACATATATAAACCAGATGATGGCAGATTTTTTTAATTATATTGTTTTAAACTACTTACAGCAATAAATGCTGGAAGAACATAACATCCATATACCATTCGAATCAGTTTGTCGAGATCAGCAAATGCGTGTGTGACAAATAATTTCATTAAATTTTCTCTGAAAATTTCTTTTCTACAAATTCAGATTCATACGAAAATTCGTATGCTCCCAAACAAAGTTCCTGAATTATGTTTGGTTCTGACCTCTGGTTCCGGAACTACAGGATGATATATGAAACGAAATCAAAATTGTGTAACTCATTCTTCTCGTAGATGGCTGAACCGATCTAAGATTCAAATAAAATCTAAGAATCATCTAAGATTCAAATGAAAAGTTTCAAGATTCTATAAAACATCTTGCTCTTCAGTCAGATCCAACTTCTGGTTTCGGGGATACAGGGTGATTAGTATAAAAATGTCTATTCCACATAAATTAATCAGGTTTATCGGGTTAGCAGATTTGAATAGTCGATAAAAAAATTAACTTTTTTCAGTTTTAGTGGTATTCAGTTGTCGATTCAGAAGGCACCTAAAAATTTAATTCATGCTATGATTTCTCAAAGATGTCTTCACTGATTTTCAAATATTTTGAAACAAATGTAAACTATACAGCTATTCAGGTGAATTTATCTGACTTCGGCCATACCGATTTTAGAATTCTGGTTCCAGTATAAAATCGTTTCTCAAAGCTCAATCGTTTTCTCAAAAAAGCCTAATCAAATTTCAGAAACAAAAATTCAAATTGAATTAAACTTATATACAAAATTAATTAGTTTTATACATACATACAAAAATTAATGAATTTTATCCAATTAAGCTTCAAAGTTGGACTCAAAACTGTTGTAATTTATTCGTCATATGGCCATACGAATCGGTTTGGGTTATGCTGGTTCCTGAATACCGGCTCTGGAAGTACCTTAAATTACCGTAAACTCTAAAGTGGAACTTACATATCATGGCATGTTTAATCGATTATCACACTTCTAGATTTAAATTCGATTGTATTTGCAGTTTCGACATTACAGAGTAATGAGTGATTACAATCTCAAATTGTCGCTTAAAACGACGGTCATTAAAATAATGTAATGAAAACTTAAACACCGAAGAATATTCATGCAAAAAACACATGCGAATTGATAAAAAAACAAGGTATCATCTCACTGCTAGGTGGATTAATCACGTTTTTATACATACACGGGTAAAATTCCGATTCTAGAAATGAGCCAAACGAGTCATGATTTGGGGAAAATAATATATTTTCATGTTATGATAATACACCATGAATAAAATTTCTCGGATCATGATCCATTCGGACTGATTTCGCTGAAATATAAACGTACGTACTTGTCGTTTTTGGATATAACTTCAGGCGTGTTTTTGTTACGATGGTAAGTTTTGCAACATAAATTCAGTGAAAAGCACGAAATGAAAATATCCTGTTTTTGAAAAACGACGACGCAAGAGATAACGTGTTTACTTGCGTTCATTGTTTCAGCTTTGATTTTGTGTTTCAGAATTTAAACACTTAAACGAACTGCGTGAAAAAACACGTGTGAATCAAACCTCTTAAAAAAAACTCTATGTCGAATTCTTGTAAAAAAATCGTCTTATTTACAATATTTAGGTGAATCAATACAGCTTGTGTTGTTATATCTATGAAACAAATTAATCAAAGTGGTTGAACAAAATATTTTTCTGATTTTCGTTACATGGTGTTCCAAATTCACAATCGAATTAAACGCTAGCTCTCGGAATATTATGTAATGGTGTCACATTTCGGTTCATTATCTTTATTTTTATGTTCTGTTTAATTCTCTTTCAGCCGGTGGGTAAAACAACACGATTATTAAATGAACATGTTTCAGAATCAAGTAAACATTTTCAATTGATGCTGCTTTCCAATGTCTGCTTTTTGCTTTACCATTAATCTGTTACATCACTTGAAGCAGAATGTTCAAAGTGATATCCGGGTAGAAAATTAGAGTTGCGAGCTTTGAAAGAAATGCATTCTTCAAGTAACGCATTTTCGAACAATGATTAATTTTCATGGGAGAAGAGTTATTGCTCATGATTGCATGATAATTCTCAAATTAAATCAATCACAATGAAATAAAGATACGAATTGTTTTTTTTTAAATATATATCGTCATATTGAAGCCAATTAATTCGTTCGAAGCGGACATTGAGAGATAAACGGTCAGAATATAAGACTAGGTAGAGGCTCGTAATTTTTCATCATGACAACACTCGGTGACACGTGGCGGCTCCGACCAACAACTAATTGCGGAATTGCAAATGGGAAACTCGTCATCACTTGCTATGTGATCCAGATTTGACACCATCGGACTAACACTTATTTCGATTGCTGCAAGACCACTATTACCGGTATATTTTTCACTTAACTCAAGGCTTTTTGATGTGGAACACATCTTTATTTTCTATATAGGGGTGCAAATTAGGAACTCAAGGAAAAATACACGTAGAAATGTGGTCAGGTTTTAAACACTTACAGCTCGGTATATTTTGTATCAATTATTAATAATATTTCGTTATTTGATTGGAAATATTTCTAAGATTCGATTTGAATTTATCAAGCCACGTATTTTCAATTATAAATAATTGAAATTTTGATTAGTAGCGAGCAGTGTCTTATTTTGTCTGCTAAAACTCTCCGGCATATCGGATTTCCCTGCCCTAGACGACGGTTTTGAAGGGGTAAGCCATATATCAAGGGGAAAGCATCGCTCTGATTGGTCAATCGATGCAAAAGCAAAGCTGTTGGAAGCACGCGAATCTATAAATAGAAGCAAAATTATAACTAACGTTTCAGTCCTACGCGTAGCATGCTAGAGGTAGGTTGTTGCTAGAAAGCAAGACAAAAAGTGCCATGAAACGATTTGAAGCTTTAATTGGTATGCTCTAATCTTGTGACATGCAAGCTCGGATGAAATTCCATGTTATGTCGTTGCACCTGAGAAATTGACAACTACCCCAGGGTAAATGTTGAGTGCGTAAGATTAATTTCTAATTTATATACGATGAACTCGATTGATAATGAGAAATAGTTTATCGCTTCAACCGAAATCGCAGAATGGTAGAGAAACTTAACGCTATAAAAATCACTGCTTGCATACACAACTCGAACACAAGCTTGGCGAAGAGAAGCTTAAATATCGATATCCGTTTCGCAAGTATGTATAAAGATATAATTGCATACATTTGGGATATTGGTATAATTTCGTTGGCTATAAAAAAAACAATGTTCGGTGTTGGTTCCTAATCAAGATAAATCTAGGCAGACTCTCGTGAAATAGCGGATTCAAAAGTGTGACGATTGATTGAACTGTTTGATTGTAGATCATTAACAGATCGGCTGAAAAGTTCGTATCGTTTCTATGAGAGGGCGCCACTAGAATTAAATCCATACCATTTTCAGTTAGTACCAACCTTCAAAAGATACGTGTATAAATTTGACAGCTGTCTGATTATTAGTTTGTGAGATATTGCATTTTGAGTGAAGCTACTTTTGTTATTGTGAAAAAAATGGAAAAAAAGGAATTTCGTGTGTTGATGAAACACTACTTTTTGATGAAAAAAAGTGCCGCCGATACCAAAAATGGCTTGATGAGTGTTATCCAGACTCTGCACCGGGCGAAGCAACAATTCGTAAGTGGTTTGCAAAATTTCGTACTGGCCATATGAGCACCGAAGACGATGAACGCAGTGGACGTCCAAAAGAGGCTGTTACCGATGAAAACGTGAAAAAATCCACAAAATGATTTTCAATGACCGTAAAGTGAAGTTGATAAAGATAGCTGACACCCTAAAGATATCAAAGGAACGTGTTGGACATATTATTCACGAATATTTGGATATGAGAAAGCTTTGTGCAAAATGGGTGCCGCGTGAGCTCACAATCGATCAAAAACAACAACGAATTGATGATTCTGAGCAGTGTTCGGAGCTGTTATATCGAAATAAAATCGATTTTTTTCGTCGATATATAACAATGGACGAAACATGGCTCCATCACTTCACTCCGGAGTCCAATCGACAGTCAGCTGAGTGGACTGCACGCGATGAACCGAACCCAAAGCGTGGAAAGACTCAACAATCGGCCGGTAAGGTTATGGTGTCTGTATTTTGGGATTCGCATGGTATAATTTTCATCGACTACCTTGAAAAGAGAAAAAACAATCAACAGCGTCTATTATATAGCGTTATTAGAGCGTTTGAAGGACGAAATTTAAAAAAAACGGCCTCATTTGAAGAAGAAAAAAGTTTTGTTTCATCAAGACAATGCACCGTGTCACAAGTCAATGAAAACCATACTGAAATTGAACGAATTGGGCTTCGAATTGCTCCCTCATCCACCGTATTCTCCAGTTTTGGCCCCCAGTGTCTTTTTCCTGTTCTCAGACCTCAAGAGAATGCTCGCTGGTAAAAAATTTAGAAGCAATGAAGAGGTAATCGCTGAAACTGAGGCCTATTTTGAGGCAAAGGACAAATCGTACTACAAAAATGGTATCGAAAAGTTGGAAGATCGCTATAATCGCTGTATCGCCTCTGATGGCAATTATGTTGAATAATAAAAACGAAAAAAAATTTTGGCAAAAAAATGTGTGTTTCTATTAAACGATACGAACTTTTCAGCCGAACTGTTAGAAAGTTTGGTTGCCTTGTTCCACATCAATGTTTTTTTCCGGTTTCCAAACATTTGTGTTAATGACTGAAACAAAAACTTTAATTTGAACGATGCATACCTAATCAATATGATGATTTATTCCTCCCTACAAAGTCTGCGGTAAAAAACATAGTTCCTGTGGTCATTAGCTCAATGATCGGTTTCTACACCAATTGCGCGTAATTCATATTAGGGTCGCAATATAAGTATCTGATGAAATGACAAATTTTCCCCAACTGCACACTTAAACTCGGCTACTTACCGGACCGAAGAATAATTGCTCGGCGAATGGGTGGCTTTTCTGTTTGGGTCGGACTGCAGTTTTCAATTACCTGTAAAGAACAGAAAAGAAAACCATTAATAACATTCATGTACTGCAGCATACTAAAGTTAATGTTTACTTAGGTCCCGACCAGGGATGCCAGGTTCACGGATTAATCTGTGTTTCATAGATTTTCAATTTTCCGCACAAATTTTCACAGATTTCTGAAAATGATGACAGATTTTCACAGATTTTGGATAATTCGATCAAAGTTTAGCACCAAAAAGTGCATAGCGGTGAGAAATAGTGAGACCTTTCTTTTTTTGCCCACCTTTTTCTGCTCAGCTAGAAAAAATGACCTGGCATCCCTGGTCCCGACTTCTAAATGTTCCACGCACAGCAGAATCTGGCTGGCCACATCGAAACGGGAAGTTTTAGTCACGCAACGATCCACCTCCTACTCCGCGATGGCTGCAGTAGTCCCCGAGGACCGTACCAGGCGAAGGCGAGCGCGGACCGTGACCATAATTAGACTCATTTTTTTTTCGTAACGACTGCCTAGGACGCCAAAATCTAGAACAACTTTCTTTCATAATTCCCTGCTTGGGAGAAGGACAGTAACGTGCCGCGCACCGTAATCACGTAATTTTTATTTTCAGGCTATGAATTATTTTTCCTGAAACCAAACAGGGAAAGGCGTTTTACAGAAAGGAAGAAAAAACAAAAAAAAGCTGTCTGCCAGATCCCGCCTGCAAGACGCAAACGGGTGTTTCCCAAGTAATTTCTAAAGAATGGAACGGATGTCACGTTTTGCCAACAGGGACAACCGCGGAAGGCAGCGCGCGCGCTTTTGGGTGGGTTTGGCACCGAAGTGGGCACATTAGTCTAATAGCAAACTGCGGAAGCGTGTGATTAATCATACCGAAGCAAACGACCAGGTGACTCCGCACACTTCTATTCGTTCAGTTGTCGCCTTAATGGTAAACGTGTTTCACCAAACTTTAATTAATTATCTGCATAAATTAAATCCACTTTTGAGAACAGATGTGAAATTAAACTGTTATTGAGTTCGAAGTTCAGAGTGTCTTCTGGTCACTATTCTTGGCAGTAGATTGTGAGGATCCGTTCGTGCAGCGAGCGGCACTCGTTTAGATGCCGTTGTCTTCTGTCGCCAGATGATCATCAACCGTTCCACTTTGGCAAGGATCCAGCTGCTATCAAGGTAGAACGATGTGCGAAATTTCGGAGTAATGTGTGCAAAAGTACTGCCTCGCTGAATGGGTCATCTACTCGTATTGGATAATGGTTCCGACACGGAGCCGTTGGCGAGATTTTGGTACGATTTAACCAGCATTTAATGTGAATTACAACAACAAAAACCGAGAATGACTCTGCTGTAACACATTTACACTGTTCTTTGGACTAGTGACAAAGTGAACGGAAGACAAAACCCCTACTACCTAATTCAAACGAAAACGATTGCATCAGCACTTTGATGATAGGAAAAGTCATGCCATAGTCGGTTTCATAAATTGTTGTTGCATGATTACGAATATTATTGGGTCATATGAATAATAAAGTTTGAGTTTACTACCAGTGTGACGTTTCTACCACGCTAATCTCTATTACATTTTTCATCAACTCTCGGAAGATTACTTATTTGTTAATTTATACGCAGCTGAAATTTTCTAATCTCTTCAACAGGCATAAAACCGCCTCTTTTATTATGCCAACCGTATGCCAATATCCAAATGTTAATTTAGCCAATAGGGCAAATTTTCGAGCATTTAGAGGGCTTGATGATTTTATACATTCTTTATTATATCACTATAAACAAAGTTTTTTTGAAGGCACGTTGAAAAACATTTAACTGGAACTTGAATTTCGCTTGACAGTTTGAAGCTCGTTGTAAAATTTGTGCATCGCGTCTATTAGTTATTCCAAGTAATAGGTCAACTTAGCTTGAATATCATACATAGAAGTAACAGGAGCGCAGACTCTCGCTACGCCAATCCAAACGCCAAATTCATTCAACGCTGCGCCTGTCCTGTAACGTCTATGAATCAAATTCAGGCTAAATATCGTTTTAGTGTACAGTATAATCAACCAGCTGGAATTGACACAGCCTATAATCACCATTTGGAATGTGAAAAGGAAAATTGTTGTTCATATTGTACCGCCCTACGTACAACGGCAATATTTAAGTCATTATTTCTCAGTTGTGCCTTTTTGCAGAAGAGATTTTTTTATTGATGAGAATATAATAATCAAATCATGCACGAATCACTACGGTGTAAAACTAAAGCGTAGTGAATACTCCGCATCAAAATTTCAGAAAATTTTCTCCCTTTGGATTAGCTCTCTAGCAATATTTCTGCGGTTGAAAATTCGTCATCATGATTTTTTACAGCACTGGTGGTTGGTGATAAGTTGGAACAAGTTTACTAGATAAAAATTATTTTCATGTTGCGTAAAGATCAGTTATTTTAGTATGCCATTGCAACGAATCTGCAACTACATTTTAACTTTTTTTTAACTGATCTCCAATATGTCACTAGTCGAAACTGCACTATCTGCAACACGCAAAAGGGTAAAAGGTAAGAAACAATCATCAATGAATCGTTATTTTTGTTGCAAACTGATCACAAATAAGCTGCAGTAAAGAAAATTGTTACTTGGAATGGTGTGCAATTTCAACAGATCGGCTGAAAAGTTCGTATCGTTTCTATGAGATGGCGCCACTAGAATTAAATCCATACCATTTTCAGTTAGTACCAACCTTCAAAAGATACGTGTGTAAATTTGACAGCTGTCTGATTATTAGTTTGTGAGATATTGCATTTTGAGTGAAGCTACTTTTGTTATTGTGAAAAAAATGGAAAAAAGGAATTTCGTGTGTTGATGAAACACTACTTTTTGATGAAAAAAAGTGCCGCCGATACCAAAAAATGGCTTGATGAATGTTATCCAGACTCTGCACCGGGCGAATCAACAATTCGTAAGTGGTTTGCAAAATTTCGTACTGGTCATATGAGCACCGAAGACGATGAACGCAGTGGACGTCCAAAAGAGGCTGTTACCGATGAAATCGTGAAAAAAATCCACAAAATGATTTTCAATGACCGTAAAGTGAAGTTGATCGAGACAGCTGACACCCTAAAGATATCAAAGGAACGTGTTGGACATATTATTCACGAATATTTGGATATGAGAAAGCTTTGTGCAAAATGGGTGCCGCGTGAGCGATCAAAAACAACAACAAATTGATGATTCTGAGCAGTGTTTGGAGCTGTCATATCGAAATAAAACCGATTTTTTTCATCGATATATAACAATGGACGAAACATGGCTCCATCACTTCACTCCGTCACTCCGTCCAATCGACAGTCAGCTGAGTGGACTGCACGTGATGAACCGAACCCAAAGCGTGGAAAGACTCAAAAATCGGCCGGTAAGGTTATGGCGTCTGTATTTTGGGATTCGCATGGTATAATTTTCATCGACTACCTTGAAAAGGGAAAAACCATCAACAGTGACTATTATATAGCGTTATTAGAGCGTTTGAAGGACGAAATTTAAAAAAAAAATGGCCTCATTTGAAGAAGAAAAAAGTTTTGTTTCATCAAGACAATGCACCGTGTCACAAGTCGATGAAAACCATGCTGAAATTGAACAAATTGGGCTTCGAATTGCTCCCTCATTCACCGTATTCTCCAGATTTGGCCCTCAGTGACTTTTTCCTGTTCTCAGACCTCAAGAGAATGCTCGCTGGTAAAAAATTTAGAAGCAATGAAAAGGTAATCGCTGAAACTGAGGCCTATTTTGAGGCAAAGGACAAATCGTACTACAAAAATGGTATCGAAAAGTTGGAAGATCGCTATAATCGCTGTATCGCCTCTGATGGCAATTATGTTGAATAGTAAAAACGAATTTTGGCAAAAAATGTGTGTTTCTATTAAACGATACGAACTTTTCAGCCGAACTGTTAGACATGTGTAGCAGGCCATCAGACTTCACATAAAGACTGTCCCAGAAAGTATGGACGATATTCAAATTTTATTCGATATACTGATAATATTAGACTAAAACAACAGAATATTATTCTCAACATTTGCTACTTAGCCATTGTAGACTAGCTGGCGCACTCTTCTCTAACCACTCGTGCAGTTGTTTATTCGTTTTCATTAGTTTGTTTCGAAATGCGTGGACTTTCAGCAGAACAACGTCGAAAAATTGTGTACAAATGGAGCACAGAACGCGGACTGTCACTGAGAAAGATAGCTAAAATGGAAGGAGTAAGTGAAAAAGCCGTGCGAAATGCAAGCAGGAAGTTCGGTGAGGATAACACCTTTGAGGATAAACCGAAAACGGGTCGAAAAAAAGGTCCTGCTAACCCTCAATTGGATAAACGTATACTGAAGGCGTTCGAGCAAAAGAAGAAGGTTTCGGTTCGGGATGTGGCCAAAAAAGTGGGCACTTCGAAGTCAAATGTTCTTCGTGCTAAAGAACGTTTGAATCTTCGAACCTACAAGAAGCAGAAACAACCAAAGCGTAGTCCGAAACAAGAAGCATCGATCAGGCCGAGCGCTCAAAAGCTGTACAATACGATTCTTGCTGGAAATTTGAACTGCATAATCATGGACGACGAAACCTATGTGAAACTCGATTACAAATCCTTGCCGGGACCACAATATTATACGATGCGAGAAGGGCAAGTGTTAAACCAGTCCGAGACATCGATTGAAGTCGAAAAAGTTGGTAAAAAAGCTATGGTCCGGCAAGCAATTTGTATCTGCGGTAAGATTTCGAAACCCTTCATCACCACTGCTTCAATGAACAACGAAATGTATATCTAGGAATGTTTACAAAAACGACTTCTACCCATGATTCGAAGCATATTTAACTTTTTATACTCGTCCAGTTGAACATCGGGACTTAAACAACCTCAAAACCGTCATCCAAATGTGAATAGGGCCTGCAAGCGTGATGAGTTTTCCTGATTGTGGGCAAGATTTTGAGAAAACGAATTTTGAAAAGGCAACCCATAGTAAAGTAAGACATATTCACGTCAAATATATCTTGTCTCTGGGTGTCGCGCAATAAAAATAGAACCGCGAGCATATTCCGGAAGCGTGTTTGGCCATGCAAATGCGGAATCGATTTGGAACTGCTGATGAAAGCAGGATCTACAATTGCAAGTCAGAGAACAGTATGGCTGCCCGGCAATGGACTGAAGCCGGTACGAGCGCTCAAAAATTACCTGTAACGGCAACGGCTGAATGTAACGTGTAATTTGTAACATTTCCGTCGAGTAGTGTTGGAATGATTTTTCATGAAAACATTTTTGTCTAGATCAGTTTTGAATGACTCTTTAGGCATTCCCAAGGTATTTTGATTTGTATTACCGCAATTTCAATAATTCGCACACTCTTAAGTTATAACAAAACCATGATTAGTAGTTAGTACTTTTCTTCCAAGCAAAACCGTCAGTATAATAATTTACTATTTTAAACAATCATCTTACCATCATAACTGACGCCGACGAAATAACCAAATTCAAAGGCTCAGCCCACAGCTCCACGTACGGGTTTGTAATTTAATTCAAACGACTTTCCCTCCAGCACCCGCTCCCACCCCGCACAAACTGTGACTAAATTTCTATAATTATATTAAAAACAGCTCGTTGCAAATGCCGGCATATCCATCGGGGACCATTCAAGAGTACTTTCGCCCATTCAAGAGAATCCCAACCGGCAAAGACGGAAAGACTTGAAATATGGTTCCTTGTGCCATTTCATCATCCCTCCCGCCAACGGAGCTGCTTTCCTTCCATCAAGCGAAAAATACCGAATCCTGATGGGGGTGGGCTCACCAACCGGACATTAAATTTATTAATGTTACATTCGTAGACAGACGCTCAGCCAGGTATCCGAGTTTAGTGCACCGAACGAACAACCCACGCTAGCTTCAGTCGCTTCAGTACTCCTCTTTTCGCTATCCGTAATGCAGGTTGTGTCCTGATTTTTCCGCATTATGCCATTGCAAAGCTGCCGTTTGCTGTTTACACATTACCTGCCTCGTGTCGGTACGTGATAGGATGCAATGCGTTGCCGCAGTTTTCAGCGCTCGACCAGCGCCAGTGGAACCTGACATAACGGCCGGTTCTAACATTGCCACTGAAAGCACGGATAGGATGAAAATGTGTTTGTCTACTCACTTACTAACTGTACGTAGTATCACTTTAGCTATCCGCTGAGCTGTCTGAAGTTGCATCATAACTCGGGTCATGGCCAAACAAGTATGTTTACCATAATCTGTTACAGCATCCCATCACTCGCCATTCTTGCGATTCCCATGTGTATGTCAGTGTTTCAGGATTATCTCAGTTATAGCCATGGGAAAATTTCGATGGAAAATATGAGGGGTTTTTTTTTGTACTTGCTCTGTACCGAATGGATAGATTAGATTCATGGACTCAATTATGTTGAACAGTAGACTGCTTCCTTATGGTCCGATGGACGAAATTTTCGACAAACCTCGTATGTATGCAAATTACGTTGGCAGGATGGATACCAAAGTTGAAAAAAAAATAGCGAACTCAATTATCCTGATTGGTACGGTATGCTCCAAATAATACTAGTGGCAACTTTGAAACACTTCGTCGTCATCTTTTGGAATAACGATCTTCAATCGTTACAAAAATAGAATATGTCGGTATTCTTGGTGTTTTGCATTTCAAATTGTAAGCAATAGCGAAAATTGCGAGCGGCTAATGCTGGGGACATAACCGGTTAGGACTAAACAGTAAGTGAAGTATTCCATCACCAGCTAATCCATTATTGCTGTTTTGCTCTGATGAGTCAAAAGGTATATTAGAACAAACCATCAATTTATCAATATTGTCATATTCAATGACTGACAGCATCATTCAAAATCTTATTTAACACTCCAAATACCAAGCCTGAAGAAAAGTTGGAACGGTAACTTCGAGCTGTCACAGCTCTGCTGTGTTTCAACGAATCTCAATAAATTTTACGCCCTCGAATTTTGTGAAGTTCGTAGATTGATTTAAAAACCTGCAAGGATCAGCTCCATGGGGTTGTTTGAGCCGTTGATGTGGAATAAGGCAACCAAAATTTCTAATGATCTACAATCAAAAAGTTCAATCAATCCGAACCAACACCAAACATCATTTGTCTTGATTTGCATTTGTTTTATGACCGACGAAATTACACCATTATCCCAAATATATGCAATTATATCTTTGTACATACTTGCGATTTCGATAATTAAACTTCTCTTCGCCAAGCTTGTGTTCAAGTTTTTTATGCAAGCAGTTTTTTTAGCGTTAAGTTTCTCCACCATTCTGCGATTTCGGTTGAAGCGATAAACTATTTCTCATTATCAATCGAGTTCATCTAATATAAATTAGAAATTAATCTTAAGCACTCAAAATTTATCCAGGTGTAATTGTGTTTTAAGGCGTTTTAAAGGGCTATTTTCACGCTTCAAATCTGATTTTCTCAGAAACGGTGACGAATATCAAAAAACCCAACAGACAATATCTAAGAAATTTAGTTTAGATTATTCTATGAAAATTTCAGAATGATTGTTTGACTTTAGCGGTCGGGAAAGTCTTTTTTCTGAAGGAAGAGTTGCATAGCTGAAAACGGCAACTTTCAACTTGTTCATTGAAAATCTCGCCTTCAAAAGCATGGATCAGAAATCTATCCTGACAATGTCTAGATAATTTAGTTTGGATGCGATTAGTGCATAAAAACATGTATGTTGTCGCGATGAAAATTAAGTGAAAGTTATTTTTGTGGAGGTAAGTCGATTTCTATGTCGGCGCCATTTTAGTTCCCTGGTAACGTAACGAAACATGAGAGAGAAATAAAATCGGCTCATCAAGGCTGCCAAACAAGCGGTAGCTTTATTGGATTTTATGTGATGTAGTCAAACTTGTAACCGAAAATAACAAAACTTTCTTGGCCACCCGGCCACATCGAGAGTAATTTTACACATTTACGAGAGAGCATGAAGAGAAATGTAAAACGCACAGCGAGCGACACGGTTTTACGCTAACAACTGGCATCAGCCCTTAAAGCTTCAAATCGTTTCATGGCACGTTTTTGTCTTGCTGTCTAGCAACAACCTACCGCTAGTATGCTAGGAAGAGGACTGAAACGTTAGCTTTAATTTCGCTTCTATTTATAGATTCGCGTGCTTCCAACAGCTTCGCTTTTGCATCGATTGACCAATCAGAGCGATGCTCTCTCTTTGATACATCGCTTACTCCTTCAAAACCGTCGTCTGTGGCAGGGAAATCCGGTATGCTGGAGATTTTTTGCAGACAAAATAGGACACTGCTAGCTATTAATCAACATTTCAATGATATACAATTCAAAACACATGGCTATGAACATTCAAATCAATACGTAGAAATATTTCCTATCAAATGAAATCAAGATGAAATAATATTAATAATTGATACAAAACAGACTGACCTGTAAGTGTTTAAAACCTGACCACATTTCTACGTGTAGTTTGTGATTTGCACCCCTAATAAGCGGAATCCTAATCTGTCGGACCGTGATTTGGCCAGAAAATTCGGTGCTGCCCATAGTACCGTGAGAACTCGACTCCGGGAAGGAATCAAGTCGTATTGAGCTAGCAAACAGCCAAATCGTACCATTAAACAGAATAGTGTGGTCAAAATTCGTGCTCGGAAACTATATGACCTGGTGCTGACTAAGTTCGACGGGTGTCTTCTGATGGACGATGAAACCTATGTCAAGGCTGACTTCGGGCAAATCTCAGGTCAAAAATTTTACTTGGCAACGGCTCGGGGGGATGTTGTTTTTACCGACAAATTTGCAAGAAAATTTATGATTTGGCAGGGCAATTGCAGCTGTGGCAAAAAAAACGAAAGTTTTCGTTACAAATAAGACAATGACATCGGAACTATACCAAAAAGAGTGTCTCCAAAAACGAATTTTGCCGTTCATTCGATCCCACGACAATCCTGTAATGTTTTGGCAAGATTTGGCAAGCTGCCATTATAGCAAAGTCGTTCAAGAATGGTATGCAGGGGTCCAGTTTGTTCCGAAAAAACTTAAACCACCCAACTGCCCCCAGTTCCGCCCTATTGAGAAATACTGGGCAATCATGAAGAGGAGACTCAAGGCAAAGGAATAAGTTGTCAAAGACATCAATCAGATGACGACCTGGTGGAATAAGATAGCTAAAACGAAGAAGGTGGGCGCCGCCTAATGAGCCGTGTTAGAGGAAGAATTCGAGAATTCCTTCGACACCGTGACGAATAATTTTATCCGTATTTTTTCTTGAAAGTATGAAGAAAACGCTACATTTGTATAAAAAAGATCTTAAAATCGATAATAAATACCTGAAATACAGGAAATTATCTTGGTTCCAATTCTATCTGAAGCAAGCTTTATATAAAATTCTTATATTTTTACGTTCCATTTCTTATTGTACAAAGCCATGTACGTGGTGGACGATGCCATAGAAGTGCGTGTACATGACCTTCCCCCGCACCTCACTGAGTATCACGTTCGAGGAAAAAAATTCATCTTTTTGGACAGCGCAGGAGAAAAATCTGTGGTAACTTACAAAAATCAAGTTGATTACAAGTCAGTTTTATGAACAACCTACTCACTACGGTAAATTTTGCACGAAAACTGCGAAAGAGACAATTTCGACCAAAGACAAGAAAGCTAGTTCAGCAACGGTAAGTATTATTTCAAACATAAGTTCATCATCGAACCAACTAGCATCTGGCTGCGAAAAATAATGAAAACGAACAACAGTACGTTTGATAACAACAATAACAACAGTTCGCTTTCACATCTCATCCAAGTCAGTCGATAAAACAAAACCGCTTACGTTCGGGACAGAAGAAACCAAGTACAGTATTGTGTAGTGAACAATAGAACGACCTCGAAATGAGTGAACCAAACGAACAAAAGCTACAGCCGACATGAAAGAATACAATTGTTGTTGACTTTAGGCAGTGCAAAATTCGACCTTCGATACGAGAACTTGAAGGTTTGCTTAAGGAGCAAATGCATCTTGACATTAAACGTGTGCATTTACTTCAATGCAATAAGACAAATAATGTTGTTTACATCTAGTTTTATAAAGAGTTGGATACAATTCAATTCGCAAAAGACAATAACAATGTGCACTATGTGGAGCACGAGAACATTAAGTACAACATTCCAGTATATATGGCAGATAGTGCTATAGAAGTGCGTGCGCATGATCTTCCCTCAAGCATCATCGATCCTTATATTCGCAAAACTATGTCCCAATACGGAAAGATTCTTTCTATCGAAAAAGAAAAGTGGAAGAATTTTTTCACCGGTATTCTAATTGGCGTATGTTTATTACGCTATACCTTCTTATGTGATTTTTGGTCACAAGAATTCCGTGCAAATCACTTCTTACCTATGACAATCAGATGGCCACATGTCAATATTGCCAAAAAGCTGTTCACTACGGTAAGCCATGTGATAAACTGGACAAGGAGACAACTACACCAAAGGACAACGGTGCTTCCTTCACACCAACCCCAAACAACCGCAGTACACCTGTGACAGCCACCAACAACAATGAAGCATCCCCTTCAACGAAACCATCCAACGTATCCCCTATAGAACAAAGTACACCAGCTGCAGTTGACAACTTACCCTCCAACCAACCAGCAATTGCAACCAATGTACAACAAGGTGCATCTACAGCAACTAGCAACGAAAAGAAGACGGAAATCGACAACAATACCATCGATGCGGCAATGGATGACGAGACGAACCACGAACGAAGTGCCCCTCAATCCTCGCAGGAGGGAAATGGAAGCTCCTTTCTCCCTCAATCGGCCACGTAATGCTTGTACGCAAATAGGCCTTAATAAAAATATCTTTTAAATAAAAAAAAATGCTGGTACCGTCTAATAGTTTTTTTTCCCCACCACACTCTCCCACACCAAAAAGCTTTAATTTGGAGCCCCCTGGTAGTGGACGCAACTAGTCTCAGCGGAAAACAAGAAACAAATAAACACTGGCAATAATAACACTAGAAATACAAATTTAATTTTGATACAAATTTAGTTTTGATACAAAGTCCGCTGAGATTCTATTTATTCATGGTTTGATGTGCAATTTATTATTAACATAAAGTGGAGTTCCAGTGGAAAAGCTTTCCTTTTAAGGGATCCACAATTTAATTACTAGACAATGTAGAAGAAAAGCAGATAAAGAAGATATTCTATGCATCAGAAATAAATTTTTATAAACAATTAATTACAATTGGGACCAACATTTTTGATCCTCCCATCGCAAAATTTATTTTAATAACCGTTATAATTCTTTAAAACAATATTTTAACTCAAGCATGGCTTTGTTTCTCTGGATTTTAATACAGTAAGTAGAGACATTAGCACTGCTAGTAGTTAATAACTAAGTTGCAACCGACCATTAGACGTTTTATATGGTTAAAATGCTTGTTTAGTCGAAGCAAAACCTTACATCAAAAAGCTGCCCAATGATATTTTCAGTTTTTTCATATTTTCAAGCAAACGACAACTGCATAGCAGAAAAATCTTACGAAAAGATATTGTTAGTGATAAAACTTTTGTTTAGACAAAATTTTGAATTCCTAAAAAACGAAGGGGAGCGTTTTGGCCAGCAGGGGTACTTTATAATACTTTCTCCTACGAACTAAACGGGGTATCTTAAATCGAGTTAGCTCGTAAAAAAGTTTACGTTATTTGTAATTTACTTTGTGAAAAAAATTACGACATTTGGGATTCGGTTCATAAAAAAAACTTTACGATATTCGAAATTTAATTCGTAAAGAAAGTTTTGGCAGTGAATGTTATAAAACCTAATCATATGACTGCTTTCGGAATGAATTTGAAGATTAGGAGCCGGAAAACAAAGTTTTAGGTTGATCCGAAATCCGAGGTGCGACTTCCGGTCAATTGATATTCATTTGAAACCCTTATAAAAGATCGGCTGAAAAACCTTTGTGTAATCAAACCAGAATGTTTATTGTCTTAATGACAACAAAAATTCATTAGAATTATCCGCAATTCATTGTTACAATTTTTTTTCTTTGCGTGAAATACGTGAAAAATTGTTTATCGTGAGGCTCGTACCCAATTTTTTTTTTTGTATTTTCTAGAGCTTAGACGAAGTATTTCTAGAGCTTAGACGAAGGACACTTTTTTGTGTGATATTGGTAATGAACGAATACGGTTTCCCGGATAAACTGACGCGATTGGTCAAAGCAACGATGGATAGAGTGATGTGCTACGTCCGAGTATCTGGGACGCTCTCGAGTCCCTTCGAATCTCGAAGAGGGCTACGTCAAGGTGATGGACTTTCCTGTATCTTGTTCAATATTGCCCTGGAAGGTGTGATTCGAAAAGCGAGGATCGACACGAGTGGCACGATCTTCCGAAAGTCCGTACAACTTTTTGGCTTCGCTGACGATATTGATATTGTGACACGAAACCTTGAGAAGATGACGGAAACCTACATCGGACTGAAAGCTGAAGCTAGGCGTATCGGACTGGCCATAAATGCGTCGAAAACAAAATACATGAGAGGAAGAGGCTCTAGAGAAGAAACACTACGCCTCCCACCACGAATATTGATAGACGGTGACGATATCGAGGTGGTTGACGAGTTCGTGTATTTGGGCTCACTGGTGACCGCCGATAATGACACCAGCAGAGAAATTCATAAACGTATTTTGGCAGGGAATCGTGCGTACTTTGGACTCAGAAAAACTCTCCGATCGAGGAAAATACGCCACCGCACGAAATTGACCATCTACAAAACGCTAATTAGACCGGTTGTTCTCTATGGCCACGAGACCTGGACTATGTTGGCAGAGGACCAACGCGCCCTCAGTGTTTTCGAAAGAAAGGTACTGAGGACCATCTATGGCGGAGTGCAGATGGAAGACGGAACGTGGAGACGGCGTATGAATTACGAATTGCAACAGCTGCTAGGAGAACCACTCATCGTACGGACAGCTAAAATCGGACGTCTGCGATGGGCTGGGCATGTCATAAGCATGTCGGACGACAGCCCAGTGAAAATGGTTCTTGAATCTAATCCGACTGGTACAAGAAGAAGAGGAGCGCAGCGAGCAAGGTGGATCGATCAAGTGGAGGGTGATCTCAGAAGCATCCGTGCCTTGAGTGACTGTCGACGAGCAGCCATGGACCGAGTTATGTGGAGACGTATGCTTGAT
Organism: Malaya genurostris; assembly: GCF_030247185.1. Taxonomy (NCBI): domain Eukaryota; kingdom Metazoa; phylum Arthropoda; class Insecta; order Diptera; family Culicidae; genus Malaya; species Malaya genurostris. Next base: position 68,215,765 of record NC_080572.1, on the reverse strand, counting down.
ACAGCAAAGGACACCCCAGGCCTATAGCTGTTAGGTAAGGTGTGTGGTAATATTTTTTCCGAAAACCTAGATATTCAAATATCTTCATATAGCATCTATGAGCGAAGCACAAGCTTGCTACATTTTATTCATTCGGCCCTTTGTTTACTATATGTACAGATAGGCAAATGACTACTGAACAAAAACAGTACCTGGAATAACTGCACGAGTAGTGCTAGTACGGACATGCACAAGTTTTCACATGAAATGAGTTGTGAACTTTGAAAAATAAGCGAACTTTTGCTTTTCATATGACATTCATTCATTATAAAATCTATAATTGGTAAATGTACGCAAGTGCACAATTTTGAAGCAATGTTCTTTACATCGAATGAAATATGCAACGTGTCTGAAATGGTAATGCATAAGTCACGAATAAGAACCTGTTTTAAAACACCTAGTGTTGTAATGAATTACAATACAATTTTTAACTCTCATCACCCTAAAATTCTGGAACTTAAGGTCGAATCCGAAAAAAATTCAGCAAAGCTAGTGAGATTGTGAAACATTTGATGTTAATTTGTGAAAGTCTGCTCGGCAACCTTTGAGAAATTGGTTTGTGTTTCATTTAGGAGTTTTCGATCACAATATTCGGAGTTTTCGGTAACATAAGCTGTGCACCGGTAAAACCGGAGTCGGTTTGTGTGGCCATCAACTAATAAGACTTCTGAAACGGAAATTTTTTGATTTATCGTCCTGTAATTGTAATTGAATCGGTGATCAGATCCAGATGAATTTAAGAAATCTTCCATGGAACTACAAGACTTTTAATTAGCTCTGAGAAAATGGGGTGCATATTTTTCGAACCTATTACCCCCAAACGGAAGTCGAATCTCGTTGAAATTCAATTGTAAGACCTTTCATTTGCAGTCATCTTTGAAAAATATTTCGTGCATAGTTTTTCTTCTAATTGCGAAGCTGGATCCGAATAGAATTCAATGCCAGCCTAAGCGAATATAAGACCTTCAATTTGAATCTAAGTTTATTAAAATTGATTCAGTCATCTACGAGAAAATTGAGTGAATATTTCTGTCACAAGATGAATTGAAACAGGATTGAAATATCCCAGAGTTCGCTCGATTTTGTCTGTTGCTGCTGTTCGGTTTTATTAACATGAAATTTATGAAAACATTTTAATTCAAAACTAAATAAACTTTAGAAAATTTATTATTAAAATCTTCAAAATCCAATTGAAAACGATCGGTACAATTCAACATTTATTCATAAATGCGCGGGTGTTATATACCATTCGACTCAGTTCGTCGAGTACACAAAATGTCTGTATGTATCTGTGTATGTAGTATATAATATTTAAAAAAAACTAGGTATAATCTCTCTGCTAGTTGGATTAAGTGCGTTTTATATCTATAACTAAAAGGTAAAAACGTAAAAAGAAGGATTGCTCAGATTTCCGCTTACTACTTCTACTAAGACGCTCAACTAGCTATTAATTATTTTTGTTCAGTTTTTGTTTCCAGCTCATTGTTTGATGCTGAATGTTCATTTGTACGTGTCGCCCTCGACCCCTTTTTAGTGTATAGTAGTTCGAATCAAACTGCCAGTGCAAATTGATAGTTCTATTTGAACCGTTATGTAAAAGAACTTACTCTGTCTGACGAAATAAAATAACGAGATTGTGATCGTTTGGAGCTATTTGGATACACCTGATCGTATACGGAAGAGTATGATTATTTGCATTTAACATAATGTGAAATATCGAGCTTATTGCTTCAAAATGAAATTCTGTAACCTAATCCCAATCTAATCATTAAGATACTCTCCAAACAATCATTATATATAGAACCGAAAGAGCCCAGTGAAGAACAACTCTTTCCATTGCACAGTGGCCTTTTCCATGATTTTTTGTATCATTTCTATAATAAAATGCAGATTCCTTGTTACGCAACCATTTGTAACCTTTTGCAACCGTCTGAAATAATTAAGTACGAAATATGACCACCTTTTATCTAAAACTATCCATAACAATTTTTAAAAAATGTCATAAAGCTTTGAAGTTTACTACAATTTTACGTATTTTAATAAAATCTAACACTTTTCAGAATTAATGTGAAAAACGTGATTAATCCACCTAGCAGTGAGATGATACCTTTTTTTTATCAATACGCATGTGTTTTTGCATGGATATTCTTAGGTGTTTTAGTTCTCATGACATTATTTTAATTATCGTCGTTTTAAACGGCAAATTGAGATTTTAATCACTCATTACCCTGTAATACCGAAACTGCAAAACATATCGAATTTCAATCTCAGCGTGTGACAATCGATTGAACATTCCATGAGATGTCGAAGTAAGTTCCACTTTAGAGTTTTTCGTCATTGTTTATGGTACTTCCAGAGCCGGTTTTCAGGAATTAGCATAGCCCAAAATGATTCGAATGGCCATAAATTATTACGCCAAACAATTTACATGAAATTTATAAACTCATCATCTGTAATTCCAGAATCGGATAAAACTCACCAATTTTGTATGGGACCTTAAGTCCTGTAATATTTGTTTTTGAAGTTCGATTTGGTCTTTTTTGAGAAAATGATTGAGCTTTGAGAATCGATTCGATACTGGAACCGGAATTCTAAAATCGGTGTAGCTGAAATCAGTTAAATTCACCTGAGCAGTGTGTAGACATCTTTGAGAAATTGTAGTGCGAATTAAAATTTGGGGGTACATTCCGAATCCAAAAACGCATACCGCTCAAACTGAAATAAATTTATTTGGTAATCGACTATCCAAATCTGCAAACCCGATAAACCTGATTAATTTATGTGAAATGGACATTTTTATACTAATCACCCTGCATTTTCTAAACCAGAAGTCGGATCTGACTAAAAAGTAAGAGGTTTTATAGGATTTTAAGACCTCTCATTTGAATCATAGATGATTCTTAGATTTCATTTGAGTCTTAGATCGGTTCAGCCATCTACGAGAAAAATTAATTGCATTATTTTAATTTCGTTTCACATATCATCCTGTAGTTCCGCAATCAGAAGTCGGATCCAAACGTAATTCAGGAACCTTGTTTGGGAGTATACGACTTTTCATATGAATCTGAGTTTGTAGAAAACGGTTTAACCATCTCTGAGAAAATTGAGTGAAATTATTTGTCACACACGCATTTGCTGATCTCGACGAACTGAGTCGTATGGTGTATGGAAGTCATGTTCTTCCAGCATTTATTGCTGTAAATAGTTTAAATCAATATAATTATGGAATTACTTCCAACTCGATAATGCTGGTATCATCTGGTTTACATATGCCATATTCGAAAGATTATGTTGCCAAAAATGAACCGTGCTAAAATTGGTCCGAGGCAAATTGTCATAAAAAAGGATGCTGTACAGAGTCTTTTTGGTACTTAGAAACAATTATATGTAATAGTATAAAAAACCGTGTTTCATGTTGCTCCCAAGCATTGCTTTTTCATACAGCGCTCAAAATTCCTTCTACTGGAATAAGGCTTACACAAAAATATCGATATCTCCGTTAAAAATGGACGGATTTTAACAATCTATGGCTTGTTGGATAGGTATTACCGAGCGAAATCTAAGTCTGAAAACATATTCTGTTTTCAAGGTTAAATGTGACAGATACTGTCAAAAAACAAAAAAAATATGTCATATTCGAACGATTATGTTGCCAAAAACAAACCGTGCTAAAATTGGTCCGAGGCAAAATGTCATGAAAAATAATGCTGTTCACAGTCTTTTTGGTACTTAGAAACTATTGTATGTAACAGTATAAAAAATCGTGTTTTACGTTGCTCCCAAGCCTTTCTTTGCCATACAGCGCTCAGAACTTCTCAGAACTGCTGGAATATGGGGGAAAAGTCGCTTACACAAAAAATTCGATATCTCCGTTAAAAATGGACGGATTTTAACAATCTTTGGCTTGTTGGATAGCTATTACCGTGCGGAATCTAAGTCTGAAAACATATTCTGTTTTCAAGGTCAATTCTGACAGATACTGTCAAAAAACTGAAAATTTTGACATAAAACTTCGTATAACTCAAAAAGTAAACATCCGATCTCAAAACCATTCAATAGCGTTTTGGGTGACGGGGAGACCTTTCATTTGCGACTAGTTTGATCGAAATCGGTCCAGCCATCTCTGAGATCTCGACCTCTTAGTTGACAACACACATACAGACACACACACACACACACACACACACACACACACACACAGACATTTGCTCAGTTCGTCGAGCTGAATCGATTGGTATATGACATTCGGCCCTCCGGGCCTCGGAAAATTTTTCGAAAGTTTGAGCGAATTCTTTACCTATTTTTTATATATATAAAAAAAGGTAAAACTACATTAGATAAACATCTCGTTCAGTCTGTGCTTAAAATGGTACATTAGTCTAGCCGCAAATGTGGCACGATTGCTTATTCCTCGTATGTCAGGCGGAAGTGCATTATATTTAGTTGGACCCACAAAAAGGATCCGTCTTTGACCAAGGCTTGTAGCTGCTCGAACACGAAACAAATTGTTACTACGACGTTTTGTTCTAGAATGGAATATAGTTGGGAACTGTAGGTTATGGTGAACTGTGGAGTTATGCAAATTATCATGGATGAATAGCAACGTTTGGACATCGCACAAGTATGTTATTGGTAAAACATTATGGTTTCTGTCAGTGCATAATAATAGACTCGAGAATAGTAAGGGTTTATTGAAAATGATTTTTAGGCATCTGTTTTGTAGAGTTTGGAGTTTCTTCAGATAAGAACTAGCGGCTCGCTTCCACACCGAAACCAAGTTAGTTGAGCTTTGAATGGATGTAAGCAAAATAAAAATTTAACAGAGCACGCTGGGGAACAAAGGACTTGACTCTCCATAAAATACCGCAGTACGAAGCCACGTGCTTGGCAACAAACTTTATGTGGTGAGCCCAGGTTAATGTGGGGTCGAAATATATGTGATGTGATGTGATGTGAAGTGAAGCCACCATCAGTTCAAGGACTTGCCAGTGGATGCGGGTAGACTTACAGTAGCCCCGATATGACTCATCCATTCACCTTCTTACTATAGCTGTTACCGAAAAGCGAACAAAAAGGGTTGGGCGGATACGTAAGTAGAGTCACTTACTCGTATTCCGCGGGAATAAAAGATGCTCTTCCAACCATAATATCCAGTGCATGGATGAAGCATATCGCTATACATGCTTGAACCCGCCTGATGGTTTGTTTGAGAAGGGCGCGTCAGACTCATTTCAAACCTTCAGAAGGAAACAAGTTTCCTTCAAGTGACTTGGGCTGGCTATCCACAATCCCTCGTCCAGTCATCAATTCGTCCGATGCCCTGATGCTCCCTCCCCTTTACGCCCCCGTGCAAAATGTTTTATATTGATAAATACAATGAAACATAGTGTAATGAAATTAATATAACATAAAATGATATAATAGATTACAAAATAATATAATACAATGTCATACAATATAATATAATATATTATAAAACATGATATAAAATAACAGTCAATGTAGAGAGTCAGTTATGCTCTTCTATCTTCGCAATACTGCAGGAAGTAGAATATTTCTCTTCTAATAACAATAATAATATCCACATCTATAAAAATAATATATGTTATTATTATTGATGACAAATTAATAATAATAACAATCAATATAATAATGAAGATAACAACAAAAAACAATATAATATAGTACAATGAATTATATAATAAATAATAGAATAAATAAAATGATATGTTGCGATATGCTATGATATTATATTACTCATTCTGCCATCAACGCATTCCATCGACCTTTTGTCACCACAGACACACGGGTAGGCATGAAACAGGAACCAGTGAGGACCAAGCTCACCTTGTGACGACCTTGATATTTAGTTGAAAGTTACTTTGAAAATGATAACTTATAAGGAAAACAAATTTATATTTTGCGCAGAGGTACGTAGTACTACTCATAATAAACCCTACAATATAATATAATATAATACAACATAATGCGATACAATATAACATAACATAATAGAAATATAATATAACATAATATAATAAAATATAATATAATATAATACAATATAATATGATATAATACAATGCAGTATAATACCATACAACATAGTATTTAATAACATAAAATAGGGTAAGACGATAATATATGAAATAATATGCTATGATACAATATAACAGGTAATGTCGCAGTGTAAGTTACGCTCTTCTAATAATAATAATAATAATAATAATAATAATAATAATAATAATAATAATAATAATAATAATAATAATAATAATAATAATAATAATAATAATAATAATAATAATAATAATAATAATAATAATAATAATAATAATAATAATAATAATAATAAAAATAATAATAATACATGATGTAATAAACAACACAATTATATGTAGTAATATACTATGATAAACACTGCACTTTAGGATGGGCTTCAACCTACAAGCCATTTCGCACCCTCTCATTCTGCTACTAACGCAGAAGGCGATAGCACCCAGTCGACGCCGTTCTATTGACCAAATGTCATCATAGACGCTCGGGGAGGCATGAGATAGGGACTTGTGAGGACTTAGTTATCTCACCATTTGACGACCTTTAATGTGGGGTCGAAATATATGCCCAGATACTTGAAATAGTCAACTTTTTCAATACTATTGTGTCCGAGCTGGGGATGATTATGCGTTGGAATGGTTTTCCTTATGGAACGGAAAATCATATACTTAGTCTTTGTGGCCTTTAATGATAATAAGTTTGCATTAAAATATTGATCAAGAATTCTCAAATCACTTTCTATTGAGTTAATAATAGCATTGATGTCACTGTCAGGAGAGAACAGAGCTGTGTCGTCGGCGAATAGTCATGGAGTTCCTTTAAGATGTAAATTACCTATGTCATTAATATATTAAAGAAACAATAGTGGTCCAATATTACTTCTTTGTGGAACACCAATGTTTATTGGAGCAAGGTTGCTGCTGTCACTTTCGATGGATACAAATTGTTTTCTATTAGTCAAGTAATGAGTTTGTCCAAAAGTATACTACGATCTAATGTGTCGAAAGCTTTTTTAAGGTCTAAACATAATGCAACCAACATGTAACTATAGTTGTTGATAGTGTTTGATTTGAATTAAAAAAAAAGCAAACGTACTTAAAATAAAAACCACAAAAAAAATGTCATAGAGGATTCGAAACACAAAAATTCTAACGACTCTATTGTCACTGGTTCGCTCGTTCCAGAGATACGAAGTCGTATGCGCAAATCGCAGTGTCCATTAATCAAAACTCTTACCCATTGGCACTTACCCTAATCTGGATGGATGAGGAAAGTTTCCAGCGTAAGAGAATCCTGCTTCAGTTAGAGCATAACATAATAATATGCAACAAAGTTCGCACCGTTTGGATGCAACGATTCGAACAAACGCTAAATCTAAAACGATTCCGATAACGGAACAGAAAACGGTGCGAGTTTCCTCTGTAGTTCGGTTTCCATTTCCACCGAAACTCGATAAAAACCGTGTCAGACGTTAGTACGTTGGCCGTTTGCTGCATGGAGATGTTCCCCATTTTCCGCTGAAGGATCCCTGAGCTCCATTGTACTCGAATTAACTCGGCACCGTCCTACACAGGGGTGCATTCGTTTTCGACAATCGCTTTCACCGAGTTTTCCCACTTTGGTTTACCGAAACAGTTTCCGCCCACCCCCGACCGTATCGAGTAATTCCTGGGCGAGTGGGCGTAACGAACCAATTTCGACCTTTTCCCGGGTCTCGCATTTCAAAAGCGAAACACCCCGTGCGGGTGTCTCGGGAATCGACCTTTCACGCAGCCCAGCACCGGGGAACCAGAAAACGTTCCGACACTTGCACGCGCTGTTATGATGTTTCATTTTTCATGTGGCTGATCGATCGATCGATCGAACGTTGCCTGTGTTTTTGCCTTTCAACGGAAAAGCGAAACAACACTAGTGCAGTGCAAAAGTGTCAGAGTAATCCAATCGAAAATTCGAAACCTCGATTGAAACTGTTGTGGGTGGGGGAAGGGGGGAGGGTGAGCAACCGGAAGGTCAGAAGGTGTCAAGGTGCACATGTGGCTTTGTTCGCACATCGGAAAACCGGTGGCTTTTCATTCACGGCACAACAAATGCGGATATTCGGGGGGTCTGACCGCGGCCGGTGCTGCTGCTGCCGTTGCAGGTTTTACTCGAAACACCCATGAAAATGGCCTATTTCCAACATAGTGTCCATGTCTGGATATCGGGAAAATGCGCAACGAATGCTGAACGAATTTTTGATTGAATTCTGATAATCGCTGTTACATTTTGTCAGTCAATGGGTCTGCTCGGAACTGGTGTTCCATCCCACATGAATAGACATGGGATGACTTTTGCTGGTATTCTGGCATGGGCCGTTCATAATTTTTGGGGAAGTTTGGCAATCGGATAGTCATTTATCAAAAGCATCATTCCAATTATCTGTCACCGAATGATATTGCAAATGCTTCATCTAACGTTGGAACCTGCGAATTTGTTTGCAAATGTTGGCTGCATCACTGCATATGATAAACGTTAGTTCCGTTTACTAAATTAAGAAATATCGCAATCTAATAGCATGGAATATCAATAGCTTCTGCAAATGTTCGAAAATTAGCATTTCACTAACACGGGCTGAAATGAACACAGTTAGAAGAGTTTGATTTTATCTGTTATCACCATAAATTTGGTCACTCGAATGCAAATACAATGCTCCAGAAGGTCGTTTTAGTATGGACACAATGATTTCTCGTTCTCGGCTAAGCCTATAGAAAGTACCATGCTTATGAGTGAATAAATGTAAATATGGTTCGCACTATCTAGTATCGAAGAGCGATTTCAATATAGCAGAAATAACATAAATACTGGTTTTGTAGTCCATAGTAAGAAGACTTTATTTAGATGCGATAGTGCCATTCTGCAATTCCAATTTATATAAAAGTACACATGTTTCTAATCAGTGTAACTGTTCTGCATCTAGACTAACGACTTCTTCGAATTCACCACTGGAAAAATGGAGCTAGTGAAAATGCAGAGCAAAATTTTGGGATTATATGAGGCACTAATATTTTCGTGCGGTTTCTGTAACAACGACCGATACGCCATCTTTCAATATTCACTTTTAGGATGAATTACTAGTAAACGATCCAACAGGCTTACTTTCACAGGGTGGCAAGTGAATTACCGATTTCAATTTTTGAGATGAAAATTCCCAGTTTTTGGAATAGGCTCAAATCGCCCCTGTTTAGTTTTTTTTTAATTTTTAATTTAAACTTTAAACAGATATCCCATGTCCAAAAAGGATCATTGTAATAGGCCCGCTAATTGAGAATTCAATTACTTTCCAGGCATTTCGATGAATAAATAAAAAAATATTCATTATTTTTACGTTTCGTCTTTGACTCATCAGTGCAGAGCAGTTCAAATTGAATTGCTTAGTGCTAAACTCGGCAGTTCAATTTGAACCGCTAAGCAGACGTAAAGTTTCTGCTACTTACAGAACACTTTTTGTTTTGCAACAAAGTGCAATGTCTTTTCTGACGTGCCGAACGAAAACGTGTTTTCGACTATTTCTGGCCGATGCAGGTATGGTCATTTAGGGGTTAGCCAAATTTTGTGCTAGGGCACATAACCGTTTTCATTATTTTTACGTTTCGTCTTTGACTCATCAGTGCAGAGCAGTTCAAATTGAACTGCTTAGTGCTAAACTCGGCAGTTCAATTTGAACCGCTAAGCAGACGTAAAGTTTCTGCTACTTACAGAACACTTTTTGTTTTGCAACAAAGTGCAATGTCTTTTCTGACGTGCCGAACAAAAACGTGTTTTCAGCACTAAGCAGTTCAATTTGAACTGCTCTGCACTGATGAGTCAAAGACGAAACGTAAAAATAATGAAAACGGTTATGTGCCCTAGCACAAAATTTGGCTAACCCCTAAATGAAAAAAATATTAATTATAACATGTGCGTATAAGAAAAGCATAAAGCCTTTTCCAAGTCATTCAGGGGTTTTGGTTACACGTACCCGATTTCTTCCGAGTGCACATGACTGTTTTTATCATTTTTTGGTATACATATGATTGAAATTAAACCAATAAGGAACAACAAACCCAAAAACGGACGCTTGCCACTCGGAAAAAACAACAACAATCTATGCTTGCAACTTCAAATCATTTTGTACAGAGCTTCCTTCGCTCCTTCCGGAAGTAAAAGTGAAAATTTCAGATCAGTGGGAAAATTATAAACGGCATAATGGCCAAGAATGGGTTTTGAAATATTGTATATTGTAACCTACACAGAAAGAAAAGATGAAACTTACACGACATGTAAACCGATAGTACTATAAAATAGACATCAGTTGAAACGAAAATCTGATTTAAAACCATAATTGATGTAAAATTACATTAAAATTCATTTAGTTTTTCATTGAACAAGACTGTATATTTACAAACCGCTTCGTTTTGTAACATAAATTTCCATTCAATTGCCTGCTCCATATATGTGCATGAAAATAAATGTAAATTCACAAAATATTTTTATCTGTGTAGTATGAGAATCATCAAGTCGAATTATCTGCGATAATTATCAGTTTGCGATTCTCTCTTGGATCATTGCCGGACTGTATATATTTTGTTAAGGGCTGTGAAATACTCAGAGTATGAAGTGGAGCGAAGAAATGTAGAAAAAATCTCTCACGGTTCATGCATCGAGAGAGAGCGAGTTCTTGTAGTATCTTCTACCAGATTGAAAATTTTGTATACAATGTAGAGAAATATCGAGCCTTTTTCTGCCAAATTATCGGCAATCACTAATACTGATGCTGGTACAGCGAATCTAACATAATATCGTCATTGCCTTCGGCCATGGTACAATAAATTGTTATAAGAACATAAACTGTTTAAATTATGTCGCTTGCAAGCACATTTGTTCAATGAACGACACCCTCAGATGAATTTTCATGTAGTAGAATTGAATTTAAAATCATTAGATGTATGTATATCAAAGATTTCGCAAAACCGTTGACTTGCTCTTTTAAAACACCATTTTTTTCTAATATATCTGTTAGTCAATAAACAATGTTTACGATTTCAATGCGTTGATGGGCAAATGAATCAAATGATAACTGTTAAAATGCACAATATATCGATCCAATCCTAATGGGATTTTAAACGCTCGTAGAGTAATCAGAAAGTACGAGTTTTTCATGATGCACTCTCCGCTGGTTTTAAACCAGTTTTTTTCCAATAGCTTAACTAATTTATCTTCTATGAGAAATCTTCCTACAATTGATCTGATTCTAGCAGATCAATAAAAAACATTCAGGGTTTCAAATTAAGCAATGATTAGTTCAATTAGTTATATATGCTACCAGTTTAGAACTAATCGACTAGAATACTATCGAATGTAAACCCTGAAATAGTTCTGGGAAATATAGATATAGCCGTAAATAATTTAAATCATTACTTTATTGAAGTTCCAAAAGCTCAAACTAAATTCAATTCATCTTCATCTACATCAATATCAACGTTCTTGTGATCCTACTATGGAAATTTTGCGATTCCTTTTGACATCTTACAGAAATATAAGCATAACACAAGTATTGTCTCAAGTTAACCTCACTGAGTCAAATTATGATTAAACAAGGGCAATTATTAGCAAACTTAAAAACTTAAATATTTTCCCTATGTTACCTTGAGATTTTGCCATAAATTTTGCAGGTGTTTTGAATACTTAATTAAAAATTTAATAAAAATCGAACAGAAGCATCCAAATTATCCTTATTTTTCAAAATGAGCTTTCATTATGCTGTTATTGATAACAACTTAAAAAAAAGCTCTGATGATTACTGTTTGATTTAAAACTACCTGTAAGCCTCTAATGATCGTTGGACGAGACATGGGGTGTTGGCCCAATTTCCAATGGACAATAAGTTATTTCAACACTTTTACTGAACATTTCGCTCAAACGCAAAATTGGGTATTGTCTCTTACTCTTCGATTGTTGAAAAAAAAAATATTATACTAACAACTGTTACTTATAGGTGAGCTAGTAATATTTTTCCCGGTTTTTCACTAAAATTCCCGACTTTTTCCCGGTGAAAACAAATTCCCGACTTTTTCCCGGTTTTCCCGGTCACTTGCCACCCTGCTTTCATGTTTTTTTTACTGTCTCCTTCGTAAATGATCGCTATCAAATCAACCTAATAGAAGCGAAACATTTTCGTCATTTACTTCGGCCAAAGAGAACATCAATGCGTACTAGAGATGTTCAGGTTAGCATTTTTTCAAACGCGAGCCGGAAAAAATCTGAAACCCGACCAAATTGTGTAACCCGAAACCGACCCTTACCCGTTGACAATGATCGACAATCGGCACCCATAACCGATCCGAACCCGACCAATATATATTTTTCTGCGTCCGAACCCGACCATCCCTAATACCAACGTCACTCGTGTTTCTATATCGTGACTAAGGAGAATATCATATAATAACCTTCCGTCACCATTATTTCTAATAATTACGAACAAATACCCGCTGAATACACTTGAAAAATTGATGAAATATCTTATTTTTCTAAATTCTTAAAAATTGTCCATTGAAATATATGCGGGCCACGACACCCGATCGTAGAGAACATGAAAAATATACATTCTTTAAAGGCGATTTGCAAAAACTCACAAGATATCGACCGAAATTATGCGTTATAGGGGACTTGGTAATTGTAAAATATTTCATAATCAACTCTCTGCTAGTTTCTTTACAGTTCTATATCCCAGTAATCCGACTTGTTGCTCTTCCGTTAAAAACCCCTCTACAATTGATCTGGCTCTAGCAGATCAAAGTCACATTTGTAGTGAACCGATTACACATCCTGACTTCGACTCTGATCATCTTCCTGTAACATTCAGACTTTCCAACGAAGCTATAATTAATCAAATTAGTTCTATATTCAACTATCATTGGTTTGAATACAGATCTCACATTGAAAATCATGTGGATCATGGAACTCTTTTAGAAAATTCTGCGGACATCGACACAGCAATTGATAATTTGAATCATTACATTATCGAAGCTAGAAATCTTTCAGTTCCCACAGCTCAAACTAAATTAAATTATCCTATCTTCTCATTCGGTTGAAGAATGTTCGTCGACGACAATATCAACGCTCTCGTGATCCTGCTATGAAAAACATAGTTAAGGATTTACAAAAAGAAATTTTACATAGATTTACTCTTTTGCAGAATAAAAATTTCGCTAGAAAAGTTAAACAAATTGAACGATATTTTAAACCTTTCTGGAAACTTTCTAAGGTTCTTGAGAAACCTCAGAAACCAATTCCTGCTCTCAAGGAAGGAAATCAAATACTTCTTACAAATGGCGAAAAAGCTCAAAAACTTGCTCAGCAGTTCGAGAGTGTCCACAATTTTAATTTGAACGTTGTGAGTCCTATTGAAAATGAAGTCTCACTGAAATATGATCATATTTCAACTCGGATCAGGGTCATTTCGCCGAAAGCCATTTCGCCGAAAGCCGTTTCGCCGAAAGTCATTTCGCCGAAAGGGTTATTTCACCGAAAGGATCATTTCGCCGAATGCCATTTGCCGAAAGCCATTTCTCCGAAAACCATTTCGCCGAAAGGGTCATTTCGCCGAAACCTGAAATCGTCCTGAAATCGTAATTAGAATTGATTTAAATTAAAGACAAACGAAACATGATAGCGTTAACGCCCGTTTTGTTAACCTACCATTGTACTTCTTGAATAATGATTGATTGTTGTACTCTTGAATAAAGATTAATTCATGAACCTCAGAAAGTAGTTCCCAAGAAAACTTGTTGAGTATTAGCTAGTAAGCATCAAAGAAATTGCATAGGTGTATCTACTAGGCAAATGCAGGTGGTATTTTCCGTTTATTAAGTGAAAATGAAAAAATAATAATGCGGCTACGCCACATCGTTTTGGTTCATGTGCTGTCCGATCTCGCTACCGCTCGTTCGGACTAACTAAAGCAAAAAAAACTTTGCTTTGAGTTGACCGGGCAAACGAGGCGGTTACAGGTTTGTATGCAAGAGGCCGCCGCTTCCGACGGCTTCGGTTATATGGCTGCGCCACATCAGTTATACAGGAGACATAACATGCAGGAGATAGGACCCTTTCGGCGAAATGACTTTTTCGGCGGAACGACTTTCGGCGAAATGACCTATTCGGCGAAACGACTTTCGGCGAAATGGTATTCGGCGAAACGATTTTCGGCGAAATGGCTTTCGGTGATATGACCCGCTCCCTTTCAACTCAAGTGTTATTACAAGATGACATTATTGAGACGAATTTTAATGAAATTAAGTCAATTATGAGGAAACTTAAAAACATGAAGGCTCCTGGTAATGATGGTATCTTTAATATTTTTATGAAAAATCTTCTCGATGTGGCCTCGAGACTCCTGGTTAAAATTTTCAACGAGTGTTTTTCTTTAGCTTACTTCCCAAAAAGATGGAAAAACGCTAAAGTAATTCCTATCCTCAAACCTGATAAATACCCAGCAGAAACATCAAGTTATCGACCAATTAGCTTACTTTCCTCTATCAGTAAACCTTTTTAAAAAAATTATCTTGTTGAGAATGATGTCTCATATGAATGAGAATTCAATTTTTTTACCAGAGCAGTTTGGATTTCGTCATGAACATTCAACTACTCATCAACTTGTCAGAGTAACGAACATGATAAAATCAAATAAATCTTCTGGGTTGTCCACTGGAGTTGCTCTTCTAGAAAAAGCATTCAAAATTCAAAATTATTTAATTGATCTTACTTTTCAGGTTAGCTATCAGAATTGTAAATCTGAATTGCTACCCGCACGAGCAGGTGTTCCGCAGGGTTCGAGCGTAGTTCCAATCTTGTATAATAACAGTTCGGCTGAAAAGTTCGTATCGTTTAATAGAAACACACATTTTTTTTGCCAAAATTCGTTTTTATTATTCAACATAATTGCCATCAGAGGCGATACAGCGATTATAGCGATCTTCCAACTTTTCGATATAGTATACGATTTTATAGTACGATTTGTCCTTTGCCTCAAAATAGGCCTCAGTTTCAGCGATTACCTCTTCATTGCTTCTAAATTTTTTACCAGCGAGCATTCTCTTGAGATCTGAGAACAGGAAAAGTCACTGGGGGCCAAATCTGGAGAATACGGTGGATGAGGGAGCAATTCGAAGCCCAATTCGTTCAATTTCAGCATGGTTTTCATCGACTTGTGACACGGTGCATTGTCTTGATGAAACAAAACTTTTTTCTTCTTCAAATGAGGCCGTTTTTTTGAAATTTCGTTCTTCAAACGCTTTAATAACGCTATATAATAGTCGCTGTTGATGGTTTTTCCCTTTTCAAGGTAGTCGATGAAAATTATACCATGCGAATCCCAAAATACAGATGCCATAACCTTACCGGCCGATTGTTGAGTCTTTCCACGCTTTGGGTTCGGTTCATCGCGTGCAGTCCACTCAGCTGACTGTCGATTGGACTCCGGAGTGAAGTGATGGAGCCATGTTTCGTCCATTGTTATATATCGACGAAAAAAATCGGTTTTATTTCGATATAACTGCTCCAAACACTGCTCAGAATCATCAATTCGTTGTTGTTTGTGATCGATTGTGAGCTCACGCGGCACTCATTTTGCACAAAGCTTTCTCATATCCAAATATTCGTGAATAATATGTCCAACACCTTCCGTTGATATCTTTAGGGTGTCAGCTATCTCGATCAACTTCACTTTACGGTCATTGAAAATCATTTTGTGGATTTTTTTCACGTTTTCATCGGTAACAGCCTCTTTTGGACGTCCACTGCGTTCATCGTCTTCGGTGCTCATATGACCAGTACGAAATTTTGCAAACCACTTACGAATTGTTGCTTCGCCCGGTGCAGAGTCTGGATAACACTCATCAAGCCATTTTTTGGTATCGGCGGCACTTTTTTTCATCAAAAAGTAGTGTTTCATCAACACACGAAATTCCTTTTTTTCCATTTTTTTCACAATAACAAAAGTAGCTTCACTCAAAATGCAATATCTCACAAACTAATAATCAGACAGCTGTCAAATTTATACACGAATTTTTGGAAGGTTGGTACTAACTGAAAATGGTATGGATTTAATTCTAGTGGCGCCTTCTTATAGAAACGATACGAACTTTTCAGCCGATCTGTTATTTTCACTTCTGATCTTCCAAATCTACCCGTTGGTTGTCAGAATACTTTTTCAGCAAAACACTACATGGTGTCCGTCTTAAAATTTCACATTTCAAGGAATTCATTTATATATTAAGGTTCACTTTTTTCATTAGAAAAAAGCATATCACTTTTCTCATTAAAATTTTTACTATTTCACAAAAATAAAATGTACTAAAAATTGATTGAAATACGCCTGCAAACGGCTTTTGAAATTCGTTTATATTCTAATGAAATGAAATTTTTGGTTTGAGTCAATGCACATATACCATCAAGCTTATACACACTCCAGCATATTTGGTGTCGTGAGGTCGGGTTCAAGACGAAGCAGTGAGGCTTGTTTGCGTTTTCTTTAACTTAAATAAAAAAAGGATAAACCCTTTTTATCTCAAGATTGCTATCAAAACTATCACAAACTATAAAAGATTAGAATAAAATTATACCATAATTTTATTATTCGATTTGAAGAAATTTTTGAATTTGCCCCACATTCTCGTTTTGGTTTACTCGTCGTTCGTTCCACACTGGATACCAAATTTGCGATTAGCTGATTTCTCAAAGTGTGTCTCAAACTTTCGGAGTGAACAAATTGATTTTTCTTAAATGCCGTTTAAAAGAAGTGCACAGACGGTAGCTCGAGTATTATAGTGCTAGTATTACGGTTATCTGTTTCGGAAAGTCTGCCACTTATTTCAATGCAATCTATGTATCGTATGTTGATACGTTGAGGCGTTTAAGAGTTATGCAATGTTTTTGAGAATTTTGAAGGTATTTTTAAGACTAATTTAAATAAGTTGAAAAAATAACAACCTTCCAATTTTCTCCTAAATTTTTACTTATATTATGACCTTTCAGGAGCCGCATAGGATTCATTTTTATCGATTTGACATCTAATGAATATTGATATTTAAACCTTGACTAGTTTTTGATGAAAAAACAATTATAACTTTTTACTGGTAGCTCATATGAAAAAGCTTGGTTGAGCAAAATTGTGCGCAATGATTAATTCATCAACTCTTCTCAAGACAACTTTTCCGTAGAACGTTTCACAAAAAAGTTAGAAAAAAGTGGTTTTTCAGGAGCCACCCTACTTTTATTCGGGAAAATTGATGTAACTCGATCAAATGAAAAGCTAGAGAGGTGCTTTTTTTAATCAAAGTTGCTCAAAATAAAATTTTCTACAACTCTATTGTACAACAAAATCATTTTTGAGTTCAATTAAGAAAGTTAGATTTCAGATTTCAATCTAAATGAGGACCACCCTAGTAACTTTTTTCATCAAAAAAGAACGCCATTTGAAAACAAACAACTTTTGTGAAGACACCAACCACAAAAACTAATATTTAATAGGGAAAATATTTTTGTCACGCTAATTTCCCGTTTCGGACCACTGTGCAGTGATTGCATAGCCTTTCTATTTGAGAAAGGCAAAAAATGCTTAAAATGATTCAGAATATACATATATCGTCTATGTCATTGTTTAGAAACATACTTTTTTTGGGGAAAAAAAGTATGTTCCTTCTCGGCTTAGTTCTACTATCGAGAACCATGTAAACACAACTAGGTGAGAATTATTTCGATCGGATTCTACTGGCCATATCTGAAATATTATGCAATTCTTATTTTTCGGAAAGATGCCGAATACCCACCGAAGCTTGACCAGGATCGTGAAACTTCGCTTATATCTGATTCAGTAGACGCACTTTCTCCTTTAATTTCAACGAGCCGGTTATCATATATATTGGAAAAGTTTTTCTGTGTACTTCTAAACACACACACACTCATCCTATCACCGATCTATTCCTTGCTCGACAAGCACAAAACATTTGCCCACTTGGTCAGCGGCAAGGTCGAAATGTACAACTTTCGCCTGCGTCTACGGAATAGTTTTGCTCCACAGAACTCGTCCGGCCGGCAGCTGGGCCTCCCAAAAACGAACCCCACTCGGCTGGCTCTGAATGCTGCTTAAATATTAATTATTCAATGAATAATTGTATTATTATGCAGCTTCTCTGCTTTTCCGTAAAAGTTGAGTCCGAAAGTCGTTTTATTATTTGTTGTTGTTGTTGTTGTCGTCGTCGTAGTTGCAGCAACTGCTCGAGTTCTAACCGGGTGCTTGGCTTCCACTTCCACTACGAGCTCTGTGGTGAAGCCTTGGGGAAATGATTGTGGGCATCATAGTTTGCTCTCTGTCGGTATTTATTCTCCGGTTTCTATCACCAACAACGAAAAGGTGGCAGCTTTCGTACATGTGAGAGTGTGGGTGGGTGTTACGTGTGTCGTACGGATGATGGTGCGGAAGTTGTCGGTTGCCGGGTGCCACTTATCCTCGAAACTTATGAATATGGACATATTTGATGGCCGGTTTTAATCCGACAAGATCTTGGCTGGATGTGGTGCTGGAAGTTCAAGACAAAAGGCGGCAAAGGCTATTTAAATTTTATTACTCATCCAACTTTTGGACGGATTGACTTTAATGGACGAATTTCATGAACGGCTGGGGAAATGAATAAATAAACGACGTCCCAGAATTAATTAAAAATAAGGACATTCTGGAACTGTTGGAGGTTCTTATGGTCGGTTAACGATTTCTTATGGACGAGAAGGTCTTCGTGACTGCACCGAGAAACAAAGAGTATCAATAACTTGCACGAGTCTGCAAGCTACAAAATAGTCAAGTTTGCTACGAAGTCTGTGGAATTATTGCCATTTTGTTTTGGTAAAGTATACAATCAATTGTAGTCTCACAGCGTTCCTCTTGAAATATACAGATACCTCTACCACCGCTCCACGATCTACGTCATTATTATATCTATGTCGTTCACCAAACCAAGAAGCATGTGATAATTCCGTTCCTCAGCAGGTCGTATCGCATTTTTGAGCTCTGTAATATACACACTTCTGAGCGCAGGACTACATACAGAATGTCCCTGGATGTATGAACGCGCCTACTTATGTAGGAAACAAAAAACAAATTTTGTCAGCTGATTTAACACACGTTTTATGCTTTCTGATTTATTTCCTAGTGTTGAAGCATGTAACCTCACGCGCCTACCTGTAAGGTAGGGATGGTTTGATACATATTTAAGTCATTCTCGTTGCTATCTATATATATATATATATATATATATATATATATATATATATATATATATATATATATATATATATATATATATATATATATATATATATATATATATATATATATATATATATATATATATATATATATGTATATATAAATGGATGTAAGTTTGTATGTTTGTAACGCGATAACTTCGGAACTACTGAACGGATTGCCACCAAACTTGGCACAGTTACTTCTTGTATTTCAGAGATGGTTTAGGGAGTATATTTATATGGGAGGGAGCGTAGCAAGTGTCATAAACAAGGGGGGGTCATGGAAAAATTCATATAACTTGACAAGAATCGATACGTTTTGAAGACCATAGAAACATTGTGCATACCTTAGATATGACAATATGGGGAGTGGATGTAGCAAGTGCCTTTAAATAGGGGGGTGTAATGTTTAAAACGGCATAATTCCGAAACTACTGAACGGATTGCCACCAAACTTGGCACAGATACTTCTTACTCTTCTGAGCAGTCATAAGCGTATTTCTATGGGGGGAGGGAGCGTAGTAAGTGTTCTTAACAAGGGAGCTCATGAAAAAATTTGTTTAGTTTGACGAGAATCGATACTTTTTTAAGACCATAGAAACATTTTGCATATATTAGATATGATTATATGAGGGGTGGATGTAGCAAGTGCCTTTAAAAAGGGGGGGTTAATGTTTGTAATGGCATAACTCCGGAATTACTGAACGGATTGCTATAAAACTTGGCACATGTACTTCTTGCTCTTCAGAGATGGTCATTAGCGTATTTTTATGGGGGGAGGGAGCGTAGCAAGTGTCATAACCAAGGAGGTGTCATGAAAAAATTCATAAAACTTGATGAAAACCGATAGTTTTTTAAGATCTTAGAAACATTTTGCATACCGTAGATACTAGAGCTGTGCGCCGATCAAAATTGTCAACATCGGCGGTTGAAACGTCTTTTTGACCAGCGGCGGCGGCGAATCGGCGTGACGCTATTTCCTGAAAACATCGGCGGCGGAGGCGGCGCGATTCGGCGTAATCATTTATAAACATATTAAAAATTTTAATATTGATTCACACAGGACAATTTCTCTATCTTATTGTTTTGTCGGCCTACAATCAAAGATCCTAATGTTTATGTGACCCATTAAAGCCAACGTAGTGAATAGAGATGGTAAATGGTTTCGAATGCATCGAATTAGAAGAGAAATTGAGATGAGTATAAGTGCGATTATTTGGAGATGGTTGACTATTGTTTAAATAAATATTTCATTCATATACAAAGGTTTTTTTTATTATGAGCAAGAAACATGAAGTTTTATTCGGAACTATTTTTCAAATCGCTTTTTACATAGTTGATAAAAATCGTTTTATCAACTCAAAAAATAAGTATATCTTTTTCGTACGTATGTAATTAACATAAAATCGATTTGGCGCTCAAATTCATTCAGATATCAAAAATAATATCAAATTAACAAATTCAAATTTTAATTACTTCACATTTGTAACGATTTCTTATAAAAACGGGTAAATTCATTTGAAAAGTCATAGTAGAAGTAGAAGAAAATGTTTTAACTTTGAGTTAGTAACGTTGATCTTAATTTATTGTGCGAAAACTAACGTTTATTTAGAATGGAGCATGAAACTTTGTTCAATACCATTTTTCAAATGCCCGGAAATAACAAATAAAGTATCCAAAATAAATGGTACTCGATCGCTAAACATTCTAGTACCCGAGAAATCAACACTACACTGGTTTCTAAAAAAAATGTAATCCGAAAAAACCTAACATTATTTATTTTTTTCGGAAGAACCCTCCTTTTCTTGGTTCCATTTTTCATTTTCAGATGTCGCGACCGATAATGTTGCGATAATGTGCCAATAGCTCAAAACCTTTTAAATAAAGACAGAAAATAGACTTTGAATCAAATGACATTGGCTTCGGTTGACATCGGTACTACTGATTTTCAGTATAAGTAGGAGGAAAGTGAATCGGCGGCACGATTAAAATGGGATAACCGGCGCGCTGATCATCTTTTTCTTAAATTGGCGGCGTGTCGAATTTATCGGCAGCGGCGGCGCAGCGCGGCGCCGCACAGCTCTACTAGATACAATTTAATGGGGGATGGATGCAGCAAGTGCCTTTAAAAAGGGGGGTGTAATGTTTGTAATGGCATAACTTCAAAACTACTTAACGGATCCTCAGATCCTCAGATATGGTTATAAGTATATTTCCATGGGGGGAGGGAGCGTAGCAAGTGTCCTTAACAAAAGTGGTCATTAAAAATATTATCTAATTTGACGAGAATCGGTACTTTTTGAAGACACTTTTTGCATAACTTAGATAAGATTATAAGGATATTCTGTTAGGAGAGGGTGTAGTAAGTGCCTCTAAAAAAGGAGTGCAAAGTTTGTAACGGCATAACTCCGGAACTAGTGCTCGAATTGCTATAAAACATGGCACATTTATCTCTTGCTCTTCAGAAGTAGTCATTAAGGTATTTTTAGAGGGGAGGAAGCGTAGTAAGTATCATTAACAGGAGGGGCCAAGAAAAAAAATTCATGAAATTTGACAAGAAATGATAATTTTTGAAGATCATGCAAACATTTTCCATACCTTAGATATGATAGATATGGGGAGTGAATGTAGCATGTAGGGGGATGTAACGGCATAACTCCGACACTACTGCTGCACTGCTATCACATTTGGCATAGCTGCTTTTTGCTCTTCAGAGATAGTTGTAAGGGTATTTTTATGGGGGAGAGAGCGTAGCAAGTAACCTTAACAGGGGTCAGAAAAAAAATTATTTAATTTGACGAGAATCGATACTTTTTGAAGACCATAGATACTTTTTGTGCAACTTAGGGTATTCGTGTGGGGTGGATGTAGTACGTCCCTCTAAAAAGAGGATGTAACGTTTGTAATGGCGCAACTCCGGAACTACTGAACGGATTGCTATCATTTGGCACAGATACTTCTTGCTCTTCAGGAATGATCATTAGGACATTTTCAGGGCGGAAAGTGTGTAGGAAGTGTCCTTAACATGGGGGGAGAGGGTCAATGACGAGGGTCAATTTACGAGTACAGTATATTTCTAGCAACTGAGAGAGGTTCACAAAAATATTCACAAGAGGAAGGGGAAATAAGTATTCTCAACATTGATCTGAATTGACGAAATCATACAATCAATGTGCATTTTATTATGTAAATTGAGAAAACTGTCAACTCAAGGTGATGGAAATAGGATTAAAACAACATTTGTATTAACTGAATCATTATTCTATAGGTTTTCCTCTCCGATGTACGACCAAAATGGTTGAAACATCGGTAAAAGAAATTATATAAAAACGTCATTCTATAGTACGAATGTAGTTAGGATGTTAAACAACCTTTCGTTATAAAATAATCATTATCAGATGGAAAATTTTGAACAATTCATAAATGTCATAAATTTTTTATAAATAGGAGGGAGTAGCAAGTGATTATATCCATGGAAGCCAAAGGTATTGTAGATCGATTGTGACAAGGAAGTAAGGAAGTACGTTACAAGCACATATAGATATGAAACTTGGAGGTTACTAAGAAGGTATTTATAGAGAGAAAGGTGTTTTAAATGTTCCTAACAAAAGGGTTCAAATATAAAACGGGCTGAATTTGTCGCGAATACCATGAAAATTATGATTATTGTGAGATCTGAGATGAGACACTGATCATTCGCAGACTGAACATGAACGAAATATTGTTCGATCGGGTTTCCGTCTAAGTTATGTTTCCCTACAAGAGTATTTCACTAAGCAGGGCAATTTCGAGAATTTTTCTCGACCTTCCCTCCACGAAACATTTCCGAGCAACGCCGGGTAATTCAGCTAGTTTGAAATAAAAACAAAACTTACAAAGATGAGAATTGTACATAAATGTTCCGGAAATACAACATTACATACGCAATGAAAACAAAACTCAATCAGAACAATTGTGTTTGGTTTTCATCTTGCTGAAATAATGAGCAGATCTGACATCACTTTTGAACGAAAAGTTAAGTTCATTAAAGTTACTCTCATGATACTGTTTGTGCGACTTGTTTGTACAACTCCAACACATGGGCTTGCCAAAATAATACGTACAGTGCGTATCACAAATGTCGGACCGTTAAGAATGTTCATACTGTATTGTTACTTAATTCAACTAGTTTGTTTAAAATAAAAACGTATAATATTTCTCTCTGAAATATTCACATGTTAATGTATACCGTTATTTAAATAATATAAATCATTACGTTGCGTGAACCATTTTCTATTCAACTCACTGTTACCATCGATGCCATATTAGAAAAAATTGAAGAATAATTCATTTCGAGATTTTTCAGGTTCAATAAAACATTAGTTCGATCAAAACCGTCTGGAAATTTTAGGTATGCTTGAATATACGTATTTTAAACACCATTCCGATGATTCTCTTTAAAAATAATAGATTGTTATTTTCACAGAAGTTGGTGTACAATCATCCAAACACGGTGATTCAAAGGCGCTTGAAAATTTCATGCGTACGAATACATGTTTCACCATAAAAAAGCAGTTCGTTGTCGATTTTTCACTTACAAAAACACAAAAGATTAATTCTACAATATGTAGCATTATCATTTTTCATGTGCAGGTCATTTTACAAGATCCATGTTTGTGTTAAGAACAGCTGTGTTGAAAATCAAATGTGAAACTTATTTATTAGAATTTAGGTTTGTTATGTTTTTGTAAACGTCATTCCATTTCTTGTTTACAGTAGGTAGTAGTTTTCACAAGTTTCACAATTGTTTTTTCGCTGACTGCCTTTTTATGACTGCCTCTGTGATGGGATCGACGCATGAGTTTTGTATCAGTTGCACAATAATAAACTTAAAGGGGAGCAGCCCAAGGGAACAATTTATATCAAACAGTCGGAATTGGCATCCGTACTGACATCCCTTCATCAACGGTGAACTTGGACACAGGATTGATTGCTATAGCTAGAATGATCCATCTACCAATAACACTAACTATAGTCTCTATTTATCTACCAAACGATGTAAGAAACGTTGGAATTGAGTTACAACGAATCATTAACCAGATCAAAGGTCCATTCCTTCTACTCGGAGATTTTAACGCCCATCACCACATGTGGGGATAAAAAAAAGATAACTGCCGTGGGAAAGAAATTGCTAAACTTATAGAAGACAATGACGCTATTGTCCTTAATGATGGAAATACGACCTTCATGCGGAGTACCACGAAATCAGTTCTAGATCCATTATATCGAATACCATAGCAAGTTACTGCGGATGGACGGTGCTCAATGACATTTGTAATAGTGACCATCACCCTATAGTTCTACACTACAATTGGTCTCCTCAAACCACATCCCGCCGTTCTCGTTGGCTGTATCAACAAGCCGATTGGAACAGTTATCAAGAAAAAATAGCCATTGCGATCGAATACGGAACTGTTTACAGCCCGGAAAGTTTATGCAAAATTATCAATGAAACAGCCAAACAGTGTGTACCAAGAACATCAGGTGTTCCTCCAAACCGTTCACTGGTGGTGCCCTGAAATGGCAGCTGCCGTAAAATCCAGACGGAAAGCACTCCGATTACTCCAAAAAACCGCAATCGATGACCCCCGTAAGGAAGAGAGAGCGACTAATTTCCGCAATTGCCAACGAGATGGGCAAATATTTCGCTTCGCTGTCTGAAGATTCGGCACTACATCCGACTTTCGTTCAGCATAAAAGGACAGCAGACAGTACCCCTACGATATTTCCACCTGACTCTGAACAAATCTTCAATAAACCCCTCACAGGGATAGAGCTTATCTTCGCTCTTTCAACCGCCCACGGTAAGTCAGCAGGTATTGATGGAATTGGCTATCGCTTGTTAGACCACTTGCCTCCAGAAGGTAAAAAGGCGCTATTAGATTGCTTGAATGGTGTGTGGGAAAATGGTAAACTACCTATCAGCTGGAAGACTGCACTCGTTATTCCAATTCCTAAGAAATGTGAAGGAACAAGACAGGTTGAAGACTTTCGCCCAATTTCACTTCTGCCCTGTATCAGTAAAACAATGGAGAGAATCATTAATAGAAGATTAATGGCTTTTCTTGAGAAAAATAGCTTACTTGATCAACGTCAATTTGCTTTCCGTCAAGGTATGGGAACCGGTATTCATTTAGGATCATTTGGAGAGATTTTACACCAAGCCTTAGATGATAATTTACACGTCGATCTAGCCATACTAGATCTAGCTAAAGTTTATAATACAGTGTGACGAGAAGGTGTGCTGCGGCAATTACAGCAGTGGGGAATAACTGGAAATTTAGGGAAATTCATACAGGATTACCTTCATGATCGACGTTTCGAGGTTGGAATAGGCGGCTGCCAATCTGAAACTTCCCAGGAAGTAAACGGCGTTCCACAAGGATCAGTTTTAGCAGTTACACTGTTCTTAGTCGCAATGAACTCTCTTTTTGCTGTATTGCCTAAAGGAATTTTCATATTTGTGTATGCAGAAGATATCATCATAGTTGTTACTGGGAAAAGTGTCAAACGGATCAGACGTAGATTACAAGCATCAGTCAACGCCATTAGTACTTGGACACAATCTTCAGGATTTAATATATCTGCCTCCAAGTGTTGCATTTCACACTGCTGCAATTCAAATCATCGAGCCGAAGGAAATCCCGTTAAGTTAGATGATATAAATATTCCTTTTCGTCGTCAACCAAAAATTCTCGGAGTAACTATCGACAGAAAGTTATTGTTTCTACCCCACTTCCAAAATATCAGGAAGGACTGTGAAAGCCGTCTACGGCTCATACAGACTATTAGTAGCCGTCACCCCAAATGGAACCGTCAAACTGCGTTAGGGGTAAGCAGATCTTTGATCAACAGCCGAATATTTTATGGAAGTGAATTAACATGTCAAAACTGGAGCGGAATGATATCCATACTCGCACCTTTATATAACCGATCAGTACGTCTTGCGTCGAACCTACTACCGAGTACACCAGCTAGTGCTGCCTGCGTTGAAGTTGGAATTCTGCCTTTTCAATGGTTGGTGGCAATCATGTTATTCAAAAGTTCAATAAGTTTCCTGGAAAAGACTTCAGGCGGTGAATGTTTTCTATCCCGATTGGCGAACGAAATATACCACCGATACACCGGTTCAAACATGCCTCCCCTAGCACGCCTACACTCTGTCCGCAAACGTGAGTGGCACAAGAGAGCTCCTAACATCGACCTGCGTCTTTCTAAATCAACGAGAGCTGGTTCATCATCTAGTATTGCTAGATCTAACTACCTACAACTGATTATGTATCACTACCCTTACCACATGCAAATCTTCACCGATGGGTCCCGTGCTAACAATCGAGTTGGTCTAGGAATCAGCGGAATCGAAAATGGAATTGCATTAAAGATGCCCTCTCTCTGCTCAATATTTACTGCGGAAGCTGCAGCAATATTATACGCCGTTACTAAGAAACCATCAAATCAACCAACACTGATTCTATCCGACTCCCTATCCGTTCTCACCGCTCTTAATACTGGAAAATCTCGTCATCCATTTATCCAGGCAATCGAAAACCAGTGTGATAATGATACTACTCTCTGTTCGATCCCGGACACAGCGGGATTAGTGGTAATGAAGATGCCGATCGTTTAGCCAATTTGGGTCGGATTTCTCATAGTACCCTATATAAGAAAATTCCCTCTGTAGATCTGGTCCACCATCTTTCATCAAGAATTAACGACCACTTCACGCACACATGGAGGAACCAAATAGGCCACACACAAAAAATAAAAGGTTCCCTTGCGAAATGGACTGATCGTGACAAACGTGTAGAACAGCGCGTACTATCTCGCTTGCGCACCGGACATACATGAGTCTCGCACTCTCACCTTTTTTCAAAATCTCCGCCATTATACTGCAAAGTCAGGTACACGGTTGAACACTTTCTTATCGACTGCATCGAACTTCAAGATTAACGTCAATACTACCAACTTTCGTCATCCATCAGGGACGTACTGTCCAACGATCCAGTTGCAGAGAATACTCTATTCAGTTTTCTTAAAGACGCCAACAAGTTTCACGAAATTTAATATCGACCGTTTGCTTTGCTTCAAGTCCACGGCTCAACTGACGGGGATATTTTCCACGACCTATTGTCAATGCTACAATAATCACCAGCTCAGTAACATCAAAATCTAATGGGAATTTCATGAAACATAAATAATTCAAGATCGACCAATATGAGATGTAATTTCAATTACTCCCCGGTGAATGATCGATAGGTTAAAACCGGACTCAAATAAACAACTAACTAACTAACTAACTAAACTTAAAGATATGTTGCACAACACAGAAAATTGCGCTTTTCCCATAGCACAACAGTTACAAGAATAGTAAAATAAACTTACTTGATAAATTGCACAATCAGTAGAAAAATACAGGACAGCAACTTAACATGCTACTTGGGAAAGTAACGCCAACTTATTTCTATCTCTCTCTGGCAACCTAAAGACTGTACCAGAAAATATGGACGCAACCAAAAACCGCTGCCATTTCGCAATGGTTCAGAATCTGTCAATTTTTATGGTTGCGTCCTGTTGTTTACACTGTTCTCTAACCACTTGTGCAGTTGTTTATTCGTTTTCATTAGTTTGTTTCGAAATGCGTGGACTTTCAGCAACATTCATCAACCTCTTTCTGCTGCAGTTCCCGAAAAGCTCAAATCCAAACAAATGGACGAATCTCAATGCTTTTTCGGTTCAAAGGAGTTCCTGAAACTTTTCAGGAACTTTGTAGTCAAAATTTCAAGGGAATCAAAAAAAACTTATTCAAAAAATAAATTTGCTTAATCCTCCAGTGAGATGGGATGTCTTGGTTCGCCACGGTTCCATGCAAAAACAAAGTGAATAATTAGTCCGTATCTCGCAAATCCACCACTCTCAAGCCCAAAGTAAACTTTCTCCCCAGCGAACCTACGATGTAACGCTTTATCGTACTCCCGTATGACAAATCACCGCTCAACTTGACCGTTCGGAAGCGATAGATAACCGGCCTGCCTCACTGGCAGTAGCAGTAGCAGCCGTAGAAGCAGCATCAGCAGTAACCACAAACGGTGGAAGCACACCTGCTGCCAGTCCTTTTCTGAGAGTTTTTCCTTTTCTGGCTCCTCCGCCTACCCGGTGCGACAGATATCGGGGCTCACATCGGGCAATCAACCGATTTACCTATACCAAATATTGAACGAAAATTTTCCCTGCACTCGGGTGCCATAAATTTTACGGAACAAATTCACTTTCCGGACTTATGTCTCTTACGCGGTTCGGTAGCTGATCCGCCACCGCAACCGCAACCACGCACCTGCAAAAGTGGATACAAATTTCATTATCAATTGAGCTTTGCGTATGTTGGGTGGGTGGGGGTGGTGAGAGAATGGGTAGATAGCGTTTGGTCGGTCTTGGGGTAGGTTTTAAACGTGGGCAGGATATAGAAGATAAAGTGCCGGAGCGACAGCTGCATGACGCCGAAAACCGGAGAGGATAGCTTCCGTACCGGAAAGCCATGTGTGCGCGACGTTCTACCAGACACCGGGAAGATTAATGTGGAAGAGCTTTAAAGTTGGTGGTTGGGTTTTCTGTTAGACGACGCTGTCGAATGGCGGTTTGCGGCTACAGCCTTGGTCGGTTGCAGTGGTTGCGGAAAGTTTAACTAATTGAGATATTTTTCATGGAATTTTTGTTTGTGCAACTGAATTCTGGCAAGGGGTTTTATCGGTTACTCAAATACGTAGTCACAAACAAACAGACGGGCAACTGATGGTTCACGGTTGGGTTGGCCATCCCTTTTTTGGTGGTGGCAGTTATACGATTATGAATACCCGAATCAGAAACCCGTCCAGGGCACAAATCGGTACTTATTATCGGCACACAAATAGTTATTTACAGCAAAATATTTGTAGCTTGATTTTAAACCCAAAACTGTTTCGAAATAATAGTGAAAATGAGAAAAATATGTTATTCCTTTCCGAATACTTCCTACATTTTAATTGTTTTAACATCTGGCAAAGAGTTAATTGATTTAACCGTTGTTGCTGTCGTGTCAGTGCAACGCTAGTCGGATATAATGAATGGAAACCACATTAACCCAAACCCACTTCTGCCCTCCATGGGACATCGGATAGGGTATTAGGAGCTCCTGAGAAAACTTTATACATTTACTAGTTGACGCCACAGATACAACCACATCCTTAGATCGCCTGCCGAACAAGAAATTTATAAACCAATTTGGACAGCTTTTATTGCAAAGCTTCGTTTAGGAATGGTCAACCTGATCTTAGTGACGCAGAATAAGGTCTCTGTAACAGTTTGCTGTCGGTTTCGAAATCAGTAATGGGTGTTGTAAATAAAAAAAAGTTTGTAAATCGTTGATTAGTAAGTCTCTGATCAGACAGACAGATGACACCACCAATTTAAAAAACAAACCTATCGTTCAATATAAAGACTGTCCCAGAACGTATGGACGCATTTTGATTTCGCTGTAAATAATTCACAAGTGTTAGATATTCAAATTTTATTCGATATACTGATAATATTAGACTACAACAACAGAATATTATTCTCAACATTTGCTACTGAGCCATTGTAGACTATCTGGCGCACCTTCTTGCGAACGTTCCTCATTAAATTCCGTACAGACTTCTTGGCGACAAGTTTTGACACTTTTTTCCAATCTTTTTCGAGCTGTTGAATGGTTTCAGCTGCCGCGACATGTTTCCTAAGATGTGCCTTCGTTAATGCCCAAAATTACTCAATTGGTCGAAGTTGTGGGCAATTTGGTGGATTCATGTCTTTTGGGACGAAAGTGACATTTTTGGTAGTATACCATTCTACCGTTGATTTCGAGTAGTGGCAAGAAGCAAGATCTGGCCAGGAGACAACAGGATCCTTGTGGCTTCGAATCATGGGTAGAACCTACGTTTCACGTAGGTTTCGTTGTCCATGATTATACAGTTCAAATTTCCAGCAAGAATCGTATTGTACAGCTTTCGAACCCTCGGCCTGGTCGATGCTTCTTGTTTCGGACTACGTTTTGGTTGTTTCTGCTTCTTAAAGGTTCGAAGATTCAAACTAATCAAAATAAGTTCTTTAGCACGAAGAACAGCTGACTTCGAAGCGCCCACCTTTTTGGTCACATCCCGAACTGAAACCTCCTTCTTTTGCTCAAATGCCTTCAGTATACGTTTATCCAACTGAGGGTTAGCAGGACCTTTTATTCGACCCGTTTCCGTTTATCCTCAAAGGTGTTATCCTCACCGAACTTCCTGATTTCATTTCACACGGCTTTTTCACTTACTCCTTCCATTTTAGCTATCTTTCTCAGTGACAGTCCGCGTTCTGTGCACCATTTGTACACAATTTTTCGACGTTGTTCTGCTGAAAGTCCACGCATATCGAAACAAACTAATGGAAACGAATAAACAACTGCACAAGTGGTTAGAGAAGAGTGTAAACAACAGAACGCAGCCATAAAATTTGACATATTCTGAACCATTGCGAAATGACAGCGGTTTTTGGTTGCGTCCATACTTTCTGGGACAGTCTTTAGACGTCCTACAACAGTCATCTTACATTTTTTTTATGCCAATCGATTCATCAGTGTTCATCACTGCTAAAAATGCTTTCTATAAATACACTTCATGTGTTTAGGCGCACTAAGAAATCAATTACGCTTCATTTGTGTTTCAAAAATTTAACGCATAAATTTAAAGTGTGTCGTCGTATGAAAAATGCTAGTGTTATTACATTTGAAGCTCATGTGTGGCCATATTGATTCGAACATAAGACTAAAGTGTGTAACTTTATGAGATAAATCAATGTCATAATTTTCAATTCTTTATTTTCCATCGTCGCACTAAATGATTAAACACACTTTACCCTATAGTTCTGGAACCGGAAGTCGAACCCGGATGAAATTTGATCAGTCGTCTATGAAACTATAGAAACTTTTATTTGAGCCTGTTTGTAGAAATCGATCAAATCATTTCTGAGAAAATTGAGTGAGTCTCGTTCTCGTCTTTTTGATCACTCTTTCCGGAATTTCTGAGACCGGGAACTTGGAACCATATACCATGCGACTCAGTTCGTCGAGTACGTTAAATGTGTGTCTGTGTGTGTATGTACCCTCTGAGAGAGTGATAAGTTTTTGATCGTGAACATCTCTCGTTGTATCTAACGAATCAAAATAAGTTTTGCTACATGCCATTGGAAATATGATCACAATTTTATGATAAAATTTTCAGTTGTGTGACATATATTTAAATAATTCAAAATTAAACTTCTCTGAAATGTTTGGTATAAACGAGTATCAAAGAGGATAATTCATAAGGCGCGTTTGCCTTTCTCTTATTTTGAAAGCTCATAGCTCAGTGATCTGTGAAAGGATTTATATAATTTAACTACCAATAGAATCGAAATTTTTCAACTTAAACGTGTATAGCAACAGCATTGAAGTATTTCAATAGTACACTATTGAAAAACCTGTCTCATTTGAAACATGTCAACACCAGCCAATCAGAACGCGTTCTGAGGAAGAGTACAAAATATCTGCTGCTGTACAACAAATCGTTCGAGAAAAATGTTCCGAACAGTGCTTAATATTGTAGTGAGTTCCACAATTTGGTCCTTCTGAAAGGCAGGAATGAATCCCGTACAGCATCCTGATAGTTTCTTTCAATGAAATGCAAATCCAAAATGAAATAAACGACATCAAAATTTTGCATGCGACTATTTTTATAGCCGTTAGGACCGCCCATTAGTGAAAAGGCTACAAACGAAATCACGTAAAAAGAAACCTCTTAACAAAAATTGGATCAATTTGGATTCTATCGCCACTGCGAGCAGATGTATTGTGTGTCGTTTGCAAAGCTAGTTTCGCTTCCGACAAGAGCGATTACGTCACAGCTGCCAGTTGTTTGCATTGGTGAAAAAACAACGAAAAGAGGACAACGGTGGGGAGCATCACAAAAAATCAGCCTCTGAACGAACGGCTCTAAAAGTTTTCTAAAGAACTATTAGGATTTCTCGCTCGCAAATCGAAGGTAAATATCCTCAATTTATTGCAAATTTAGAACTGTTTGATTAGATTTGTGCACTTTGCGCTGTGTGAAATTCACAGTAATCGAGATCAAGTGAAGCCTTATTTGTTTTTACGAAAAATGTGAAAAAGGGGAATGCTTGCATAATGCATACAATTGATCAACTAATTGATATTCGGAAGTGTTAAGGAACATGTCAGTTGTTTACTTATTCACGACATCCAATTATGTCTCTGACATTACCCACCCGTCTTTTTTGCACTAACTTCTCTCGGGGATGACTTAACCGATTTTCACAAACTTAGATTCAAATGAAAGGTCTTGTGGGCCCATATAAAATTCGTGAATATTATTTGGCTCCGATTTCCGGTGCCGGAATTATGGGGTAAAATGTGCAAAAAATTATGAAAAAAAGTGCATACACTTTTTTCGGAGATGGCTGAACGGATTTTTACAAACTTCAAATGAAAGCTCTTTAGGTTCCATACTAAATTCCTGAATTTCATTTAGATCTGACTTCCGGTTCCGGAGTTGTGGGGTAAAATGTGCAAAAAATGAAAATATGTTTTCTTACGTTTCTCATAGATGGCGAGACCGATTTTCACAAACTTAGGTTCAAATGAAAGATCCTGCGGTCTCATTCGGAATTCCTTAATTTCATTCGGATCTGACTTCCGGATCCGGAAATATAGGCAAAGTGTGTTAAAAATTTTATACCATCACTGAAAAGGGCGAAAAACCGTGAAAAAAATTTCTAAATCGACCTCAAATCTTCTCCAATTGATAGATTTTATCAGTAGACGGTCAAACAAACCGATTTCAGTTGTAATTTGAAGGGGAAAAAGTTTGCCTTTACCCCGAAATTTATGCTAGGTGCACAAAACCATTTTTACATAAGTTTACGTTTCGTCTTCGACTTATCAGTGCGTCAGCAGATTATGTTGAACTGCTGACGCAAACCCCCGGATCAACATAATCCGCTAAACAGACGTAAAGTTAATGCCATTTGCAAGACACTTTTTTTGTACACAAGAAGTTTCAGTTATTCTTTCAAGATTCAAATAAATTTTTTTTAAGAATACCACAGTACATATATATGATAGTATGATTGATATAAGAAAGGCATCATTACACCACTAGGTGGATTAAAATTTAATGATTTTATTTTTATTTTATGAATGGTATTATTTGACAGATACTCACACACATACATTGCTCAGCTCGATAAACTGTGGCGAGTGATGTAGAACATTTAGCCCACTTTTCACTAGTCAATTATTCAAGTGATTGCATAAACTTTCTATATGAGAAAGGCCATAAGTGTACTTTTATAGACAAACATCGTTATCATGATCTTGTAATAACACTAACAAGTGGATACAAATTAAATAAAAGAATTATAAATTTACATTTTTTTCACCTGAAAAATATCAATTTTAATGTCGCAACCCTTCACGCTAAACGAAATTGAACAAAGCACGCTGCGAACGGAGAAAAGCCGCACGTACCGACGCGTACCAGTTTCCCATCGTCATTTTGAATGACGATTTGAATGTTTTGACACACTCATCGCCCTATAATTTCGGAACCAGAAGTCGGATCTGGATGAAATTGCACAATATCTTTTAAGACAATGAGAGTTTTAATTTGAATCATGCTTTTTTTTTAATAAAATTTTTTTTTATTCAGGCCAATTTGCGTACAAGCTTTACGTGGCCGAATGAGTCATGTTTTTATTAGATAAAATAATTTTTTTACCGTTTGATCACGTTGTCACCCTTTTTCTAGGAGGAGAGGAGCTTCCATTTTTATCTTGCGATGAGTGAGGGGCACTTTGTTCGTGGCTCGTCTCGTCCTCCATTGCCGCATCGGTGGTATCGTTGTTGGTTTCCGTTTTTTCTTCGTTTTCCTTGTAATTCGCATTCTTGGGTTGGTTGTTAGTTGCTGTAGACGCGCCTTGTTGTGCATTAATTGCAGTTGTTGGTGGGTTTGATGGTACAACAGAAGTACTGCGCTCACTAGTTTCCGTTGTTGGGCGGTTGTCCTTATTTTTGTTTAAAGATGTCCTTTTTGCAGTTTCAGTGCAAGGTTTGCCGTAGTGTGCAGGTTGTTCACAAAACTGACATGTAACCAGTTGATTTTCATACGTAATCAGCGTTTTACACGGATGTATCCCGTCTTGATCACAAATGATGTAAGATGGAATTGCTTTACGTAGTTGCATACGTACCACTCGCACGCCATTCCGGATACTCGGAAAAAAATTCCGCCATACTTCCCTTTCGATGGAAAGAACTTCACCGTACTGCGACATACATTCCCGAACATACCCCTCGCTAGTCTGCGGGGGAAGGTCATGCACGCGTACTTCTATGGCATTGTCCACCATGTGCACAGGGATTTTATATTTAACATTGTCATGATCAATACTGTGCACACCGTTATTAACCGAAGCAAATGCAATTGCATCTTTTTCACGTTTGAACATAATGTACACACAGTTAGACGCCTTGTTGAATTGAATCTCACTTACATCAGTAACGTTTAGATGCATTCGTTCCTTAAGCAAGATTTCAATTTCGGTTGCTGCTGGCCTAACTTTGCAGCGCTTGAAATCAATACAAATTGAATTTGGCCTTGTAGGCCAAGTTTCAGGTTTTGTTAAATCGTATTTGCCCATTTCGTACACTCTATTGTTCACTACACTGTATTGTCTTTGTTTCTATCGTCTCGACCGTAAGCAATTGTCGACTGTGTCTGATGAGATGCCAGCACGAACTGAGAATCATGATTTGTGAGAAATCGAAGTGAGTTTCGCTTTTGGAGATTTTCTTCACTATTATCGATGCTTTCGGAAGTGGAAACCGGGGACTAGTAGCCCCAAAGTAGTTTTATATATTCACTAACTAACAAGATCAGTCAAATAGATGAGTTTAGCAGTAAGTTTAATAAAAATTGAACCTCGTTTCGCCATCGCTTGTGAAAAAATACTCATGAAATTTAAAATTTTCACTAATCGCACTGTAATACCGGAACCAAAAGTCGGATCTGGATCAACTTTTCTCGGACTTTTTAAAGAATTTTAGGACTTTTTATTTGCTTCTTAGTTTGTAAAAATCGGCTAAGAAATTTCCAAGAAATTGAGTGTGCATTTTTTAATAAATAATTTTCTTGTAATTCGGAAGTCGGATCCAAATGAAACTTAGGAACTTTGTATGGGATATTAATGCCTTTTATTTGAATCAAAGTTTGTGAAAATCGGTTCAGTCATCTTTAACATTATGACACACACACACACACACACACACACACACACACACACACACACACACACACACACACACACACACATTTTGTGTTTTCACAGCGATTGCATACCCTATCTACAGGGTCCGGCACTCGAAGTGTAACCAATTAAAAAGGCCATAAATTCAGTTTGGAAAATTACTTTTACTTATTTCAAAGTACAAAATGTGTAAAAATAATACAAAATTCAGAATCAATTCACTTTTGCTCGATATGACCACCTTTTGCCTTGACTTGATGACTTGAGAGAGCGAAGGAGTTGCTTCGTTTGGCCAAATGTGACTTGCAGGTATTTTGGCCCACTCGCGGACAATAACTTTTTTCAGCGCCTCGAGACTGGTGTATCTTTTAGTTCGGACTTTGCTCTCCAAAATGGCCCAAAGAGAATAATCCATTGGATTCGCATCTGGTGAATTCGAGAGCCATTGTGTGGACGTGATGAAGTTCGGAACGTTGTTTTTCAGCCATTCTTGGTTCACTCGGGCTTTGTGAGACGGTGCCGAGTCCTGCTGAAACGTCCATGGTCTGCCACCGAGATGTTTGTCTGCCCACGGCTTCAAAGCAACCTCCAGAATACTTTCCCGATAATATGTCGCATTTACCTTGACGCCAGGCTCGATGAAAACGGTTGGAGAGCGCCCATCTGGGGTTACAGCGGCCCAAACCATTATCTGCCTCCTGGTGGCCAATCGATGACTCAAATTCTCGTATGAACGGTCTGTCAAATAAACCCTATCGTTTTGAGAGTTTACGAATTGCTCAATTGGAAAAATTTTCTCGTCAGAAAATACAATGTTCGGAAATTGACCGCTTTCGGCCAAACGAAGCAACTCCTTCGCTCTCTCAAGTCATCAAGTCAAGGCAAAAGGTGGTCATATCGAGCAAAAGTGAATTGATTCTGAATTTTGTATTATTTTTAGACATTTTTTACTTTGAATTAAGTAAAAGTAATTTTCCAAACTGAATTTATGGCCTTTTTAATTGGTTACACTTCGAGTGCCGGACCCTGTATATGAGAAAGGCAAAATCATTTTAGCAATCTCATAAAAATTTGAGCGGTAAAATTTTGAAAGGTGCACACACATACAATGATAATTCATGGGAGAAGCTCACGATTTGAATCATTTTGACAATAGAATCATGAATAATTTTCTTTAATTTATGGTATGATAAATCGATTTATTTCATGATTTTTCATTCTTGACTCCGGTAACGGATTTCATTTCATGTAGTTTCAATAATTCTTACCTACGAACTAAAAAAAAGAAGCTAATGAGAAGGTCTCAATCTATTCGAGAATAGATTTTATGATAGAAGTAGAGTTAAAATTAGAATAATTTCGTAGGATTCGCTAACTAATTTGGCCGGACTTCCAATGTTCTTCATAATGCTTATCTGAAATGTGCTAACAAATCGATTCGTCTACTCCTAATTTTGTACCTTTTTGGTATCAATTCACACACAGCAATTGATTACACTTTGCTTGATCCGTCGTCCCTCCGAGTGTATGTCCCCCCCTGGAGAGCGCCAGTAGGTTAGATAAGACACGTTTTGAATAATCCAAAAATCACAATTTTGCGGTTCATGATGCACCACTGAAGCAGAAATGCCTACCGGCACAAACAAATAAATCTCTCCGGTCCCTTGCGAAGACAAACAACCACGTAAAAACCTTCTCCGTTCTGTTCTATCCTGCCTACCCAACCACCCACCTACCAACATATGCCGACGTCTATTTTGTGCTAGCGCTTCCAGATTTCCTGGTGTACAAATGACAATCCCCTAAAGTGGTTTGCGGCCGCACTCGGTGACACTGCAACCTTCCCCATAGTGTACGTAAACAACTAGCCCGGAAACCCTCAAACCCACACCGACCCGTTCGTTCATCGGTTCGTCAGCCACCAGTCACTAATTCGGAAAACAGGAAAACTAGTCAAGTTCCCAGAGAAAGTTCATAATGGGACAACTTCCCAATGCAGCTCCCACAACACCCGTATCACGGACGGTGTTTCGTGGATCGTTGTTAGGCAAAATGACACCAACCAAGAAAAAAAAATAAAGAATAAATAAAATCTGGTTTATTCCGCGGCTATACGTCATTTTTGTTTAAATTTCTTCTCTTAGCTCCACAGCAAAAACGACGATACTTGTCTTAAAACAATCAAATCAACTGTGGCGCAAAAGTCAATCACTTGTTCTTCTCAGAACTCAGATTTTAGTAACCGCATATATTCTTTTTTCAAAAAATCACGAACACTGGAACACCGCACCATTCGACCGACCACACAAGTTGGTATTAGAAGAGCATCCCACTTACGGACGGCAAACTACTGTCATTATCACTTCACAACGCGCGGATGCTTGTAAACCACGATGGATGCCGCTATCCGGGCTGCCGGTTTTCTGAGATAGTGCAAGGATCGGCCACTCCTTCGGGGATGTTATGAAGTTTGAGTCGTAAAGAGTTTGTCTCACTTTACGCCATTCAAATAACGTAAAGTCGTAAAGTTTGTTTTCGTATGCTGTGCAAGTTCTCGTACGTTTACTAGATACGTCGGACCCAGTCAAAATCCAGCCAGTTGCTTTGCCTTATGCTCCTCCAGACCATTAAGCCAAGCGGCGAATTGAAGAAAGGGATGCTGCCTAGAGTAAACGACATTATCTCACCCGGCGAAATTACGTGGGAGAAGTATAAACAGGGCATAATTAGATAACATCAACTACGGTTGAGTAACTCGCAAGTGAAAACAGGACTGATGTTTGCCGTTTTGTGGTCTTTGGGTGATTGCCGGATGTTTTACGACGCAATGCAAGAGTATTTGCCAACAGGTGAATGAGGCTGAGTGTTTAAATCTTTTTGAATTCGGAGGTAAACCGGGCCAATGCTCGATTCGTTTAATATTTGGAATCAGTGCTTTTTCTACAGTGCCTCAAGTAGTCGGCTCTGGTGGGGTTTTGACAGTGTCTAGGAATACACTGAAAGAAACAGCCTTTCCATCAGTCGGTGTTGGACAGTCGTTCGCACCGCACGCGTATAGCTCTTGGCTCCTGGAAATTTTTTCTGGCTACCTAGAGTTTCATTGATTCAAGGCTTCAGTCTTTTTCAAGGCTACCTGAATCCCTAACAGTCTTTTTAAAGACTTCTCAAGGCTATACAAAGAGTGATATTCTAAAATAATCAGTCTTTTTTAAGACTAAGAAATTAATCAGACCTTTTTTAAGGCCAGCTATTCAAAATCTATTCTTCGAACTAATCAGTCTTTATTAAGACTACCACAAAATCAGTCTGTATCAAGACTTTTCCAAACTAGGAGTCTAATCTAAGACTAATTTAGCAAAGTTAATTTTTATTTTTCAAAAATGCCTGCGTCCAACCGGAAAGGCAACAATACGGAATAAATCACAATCCGTTATTCAACATTTTTCTAATAACATTAACGATCTTACATAATCTGAATGTAAAAATGAAGACAACGGACGGAATCCCCTTCCGTTAATTCTATGCCGTCTAACAATATTTACGATAATCTTCCTGAATCCGATTGTAGCGAAATAGAAGAAAACTCTTCTAAAATTCAGAAAATGGACGCTTGTCGTTCTGGGAAGAAACAACAATCTATGCCACCAGTGACGGTGATGATTTTCGACTTCAAAGCATTACGTACTCAGCTTTCTACCTTTCTCCCGGAAGTAAAAGTCTCATTTCAAATCCGACGAAGAGGAGAATGTCGAGTCTTGGTTGATGGATTGGAAGATTACGAACGTCTTATCCGGTATTAGTTCGAGAAACTTCATAAATTTTATTCATATGATATAAAATCAGACAGACCCTTCAAGGCTGTCTTGAAAGGCTTATCAAATGATCAAAGTACTGATGAAATTAAAAATGAACTAAAAGAATTGCTTGGTTTTGCCCCTTCCCAAGTAATACTTATGAAAAAAAGAGCGAATGGTACTTCTAAACCACGCTCTGGAATATCCCATGAACTTTACCTAATACACTTCAATCGAAGTGACGTAAACAATTTGAAAACTTTAGAAAAAGTACGTTTTATTTCCCACATTAAAATTCATTGGGAACATTATCAACGGCATAATCGTATTGCAAACTTAACGCAATGTCGTCATTGCCAAGGCTTCGGCCATGGAACCAAAAATTGTCATATGGATTTACGGTGTTTGATTTGTGGTAAATCGCATTCGAAAGACGTTTGTCCAATGAATGAAACCACTGATAAATTTTCATGTTCAAATTGCGATGGAAATCATAAATCCAATTATTTGAAATGTCCTGTCAGGGAAAAAATTTTAAACACTCGTTCGCATAGACAACAAGTCAAATCAACGACCTCAAATTTACAGAACATACCTGAAAATCAAAAAAACCGTTACAAATGCCACGCCTAATTCTTCTAAGGCACTTATTTCTTAGAATTTAAAACAAAAAACAGTTACGCCTTCCAATTCGTCTTCTAACGAAAACAATTTATTGACAGGTAGATCGTCATCATCTTCTTTTAATGACAGCTAGTGTAACAGGTAGAAATCTACTACTTAATTCTTTTAATGTAAATAATCAAAACACAGGAACTGGAATGGGTGGTGGAGTTGCCATTTTTGTCCAACGGCAAATTAAACATCGAATTTTATCTCCTTTCAATACTAAAGTTATTGAAAACTTGGGAATCGAAGTTGAAACCATTTATGGAATTTATTTCATCGCTGGAGCATATTTGCCATTCCAATGCACCGGTGAACAATTAAATTTCTTTAAAAGCGATTTACAACAACTCACAAGATATCAACCGAAATTTTTCGTAATAGGGGACTTAAATGCTAAGCATGTCCAGTAGAATTATAGGCAACATAACAGTAATGGTAAAATACTTCATAATCAACTCTCAGCTGGTTACTTCGCAGTTTTTCATCCCAGTAATCCGACTTGTTTCTCTTCCGTGAAAAAACCCTCTACAATTGATCTGGTTCTAACAGAT
Organism: Malaya genurostris; assembly: GCF_030247185.1. Taxonomy (NCBI): domain Eukaryota; kingdom Metazoa; phylum Arthropoda; class Insecta; order Diptera; family Culicidae; genus Malaya; species Malaya genurostris. The sequence goes on along the minus strand of NC_080572.1, from coordinate 68,174,949 downwards.
CAAAGTCACATTTGTAGTGAACCGATTACACATGCTGACTTTGACTCCGATCATCTTCCTGTAACATTCAGACTTTCCAACGAAGCTATCATTAATCCAATTAGTTCTATATTCAACTATCATAGAGCTAATTGGTTGGATTACAGATGTCACATTGAAAATTATGTGGATCATGAAACTATTTTAGAAAATTCTGCGGACATCGACACAGCAATTGATAATTTGGATCATTACATTATCGAAGCTAGAAATCTCTCAGTTCCCAAAGCTCAAACTAAATTAAATACTGCTCATTCGGTTGAAGAATGTTCGTCGACGACAATATCAACGTTCTCGTGATCCTGCTATGAAAAACATAGTTAAGGATTTACAAAAAGAAATTAAACATAGATTTACTCTTTTGCGAAATGAAAATTTCGCTAAAGAAATTGAACAAATTAAACCATATTCTAAAACTTTCTGGAAACTTTCTAAGGTTCTTAAGAAACCTCAGAAACCAATTCCTGCTCTCAAGGAAAGAAATCAAATACTTCTTACAAATGGCGAAAAAGCTCAAAAACTTGCTCAGTAGTTCGAGAGTGTCCATAAGTTTAATTTGAACGTTGTGAGTCCTATTGAAAATGAAGTCTCATTGAAATATGAGCATATTTCAACCCAAGCGTTATCACACGATGACATTATTGAGACGAATTTTGATGAAATTAAATCAATTATTAGGAAACTTAAAAACATGAAGGCTCCTGGTAATGATGGAATTTTTAATATTCTATAAAAACTCCCCGACGATGCCTTGAGACTCCTGGTTAAGATTTTCAACAAGTGTTTTTCATTAGCTTACTTCCCAAAAAGATGGAAAAAACGCTAAAGTAATTCCTATCCTCAAACCTGATAAAAACCCAGCAGAAACATCAAGTTATCGACCAATTAGCTTACTTTCTTCTATCAGTAAACTTTTTGAAAAAATTGTCTTGTTGAGAATGATGTCTCATATAAATGAGAATTCAATTTTTTCACCAGAACAGTTTGGATTTCGTCATGAACATTCAACTACTCATCAACTTGTCAGAGTAACGAACATGATAAAATCAAATAAATCTTCTGGGTTATCCACTGGAGTTGCTCTTCTAGACATAGAAAAAGCATTCGACAGTGTTTGGCACAAAGGATTAATAGCAAAAATGTCTGATTTCCAGTTTCCTATTTATTTGATCGAAATGATTCAAAATTATTTAACTGATCGCACTCTTCAGGTTAGCTATCAGAATTGTAAATCTGAATTGCTACCCGTACGAGCAGGTGTGCCGCAGGGTTCGAGCGTAGCTCCAATCTTGTATAATATTTTCACATCTGATCTTCCAAATTCCGTTGGTTGTCAGAAATCGCTATTCTGTGACGACACAAGTCTGTTAGCCACAGGTAGAAATCTAAGAGTGATCTGCAGTCGCATACAAAGAAGTTTAAATATTTTCAGTGATTATCTGTCACAATGGAAAATTAAACCAAATGCAGCAAAAACGCAATTAATTATCTTACCTCATAAGCCAAGAGCTTCTTTTCCTAAACCAAACAATAGTCACATTCTCAAATTGAATGGATTGGAATTGACATGGTCTGATCAAGCAAAATACTTAGGTCTGACAAAAACTCACTTTCAAGGATCACGTTGAAGGAATAAAGGCAAAGTGTAATAAATATATTAAATGTTTATATCATCTCATAAACAGAAATTCTAAGCTCTGTTGTTGTTAATTTATAAACAAATTTTCAGACCAGCCATGCTTTATGCAGTACCAATTTGGTCAAGTTGGCTTTCCACCAGGAAGAAAACGCTTCAAAGGATTCCGAATAAAATTCTGAAAATGATTTTGAAGCGTCCTCCCTGGTTTAGTACAAATGAGTTACACAGACTCACAAATATAGAACCATCAGATGTAATGTCACATAATATTATAAGCAAATTTCGACAAAAATCGATGCAATCTTCAATTGAATCGATTCGCTCTCTGTAATAGTTAGTAAGTTAGTATATAAGTTCCTTTTCCCTATTACACAATACAAGTAGGTTTAGAATTTTCCCTACACAAAAATCTCAGAATTGCGGAAGCAAATGATGTCCTCATGGTAATAACCAAATGATATATATAATAGGGCTGAAAAGTCACCACTTGTGGCTGAACACCCAATGTAAATCTTAATAATTTAATTTTAACTTATATTCCAATAAATAGTAAAAAAAGCCTTTCCAACAACACCAGACCAACTCCTACGAATCTTCATCGAAGTCCATCAGGAATATGGAATGAAACCTAAGGAAGCGTTGGCCGACCAGGACTCTTATGGGAAATTTTTAACAAGCGAACACATTCGCCGGCTCCAACTATTCCGGGAAGCCGAACATAATTTTACAAGGGTGAATTTTCGGAAATAACGACGCCCTCTATTGAGGTAGTATCCTATAATGACGTAAGAGGCACAGAATTTCAATCAAATCCTTAAATTTCTTCGCATTAACAACAGAATGCGATTTAAATTTCTTGTCTACTGTCAGAATTTCAATCGCATGACAAATGAAGAAAATTCAGCAGAATATTTTATCATCTTCTTTATCAGTTATTGTCATTACCGTTGAAAGCATTGAAAACCAGTACCGTGTGTGATAAAGTGAGCGGTCGATCGAAACGGTACCGTTAGTCGGTTATTGTTTCGCCGATCAAGGCCAAGTGTGCGGATTATAAACAAGCGGCCATTGTGTGCGGATTATAAATAAGTGTGCCTTTTCCTCTCGGAGGTTTTTTGCACACCATCAAAGCGGCCATACGCCGATTGACGAAGCCCAGCTTGGTGTTCCCCATTGGATTTTAAGTTAAGTACTGTAACTTCGTTTATTTTTATTTCCTTATTCGACCATTCTATTTCCCCTCGAATAATTTGTTTTTGCGCAGAAGTAGTTCCGCTATGTCTAATTTAAATCCGGACCCCCCGTTCCCGTTGATCAAATGGAGACTTCCCTTGACTGAAATAAGTCTCGCATAAAGAGCTCTCCGGATGGCCTCGAACTACCGGCCGGGCCTTACGCGGTCTATTTCCGGACCAAATCAAAAGAAAAAAAAATTAAACATTTTAAAAATATCGCAGGACCCGACATCGCGATATAATACCATCAAAAGTATTGATAGAATATGTCCAGACAAGCTCAGGGTTCAGTTTACCAGCTCAAAACAGACTAATGAGAGCTCGTTCAACAGGATCTTTTTACGCAGGAGTACCGCGTCTACGTGCCCGCTCGCGAAGTAGAAATCGACGGTGTGGTCACCGATTCGAGTTTGACTTGCGAGGATATTCTTAAGTACGGGACGGGTTGTTTTAAAGACCCCTCAATGCCAAGACACTGGATTGCAAGCGATTGCATTCAGTATCGACCGCCGGGGATGGAACAAAGTCCTATCCCCAATCAGACTCTTATCGTGTGACCTTCGCAGGTCCAACTACATCCTCTTGGACCGGGTTCGTTTGCCTGTTCGCCTATTCGTACCCCGAGTAATGAATTGTACTAATTGCAAACAACTGGGGCATACAGCTACCCATTGCAGCAATAAGCCACGTTGTGCTCACTGTGGGGAAGCCCATGCGGACGGCTCTTGCGGTAAGGATGCTTAATGGCATGTCCCGCGTACAAACTACGAGGAGATCGGATGAAGCGCTCCCTGAAGGAACACTCCAAGCGTTCCTTTGTCGTGATGGTTAAGAGTGCCACCCCTCCTAAACAGACAACAAACCCATATGCCTGCTTGTCAACTGACGAGAGCGATTCCGACGACCCTTTGGAAGGTCCATCTTCGGCGGTCCCTCACAGCTATAGGAAAAGAGCAAACAAATCCTCTCATACGCTCTCTAGTAAGGGTTCGAAGGTGTCTTCCGAAGGGCTTCGAAAAGTTACAGCTAACGGGAATCTTGACAAACCACCGAAGCAAAAAGCCCCTGGTCTCGGAAAACTCAATTCCGAGAGGGAATTCCCACCATTTCCCGGAACTACAAAATCTTCAAGCGTCCCTGAAAATCAACTAGGTGCTGGACTTATCAAGTTCTCTGATGTTGTGGACTGGATTTTTACAACTTTCAATATTTCTGACTCTCTTAGAAGCATCTTAATTGCTTTCATGCCAGCAGTAAAAACCAACATGCCAACAGTAAACATCATCCACCGAGGTCATGGAACTAATCACTGTTTTACAGTGGAATTGCAGAAGTATCATCCAAAAAATAGAAAAAAAAAATCGTAGTGGGACAAAGAGTGCACAAATTTAAACGCGGAGAGAGGCTCCGCGTATAAAATATTCAGAAAAAATGGAACACCCGATAATTACCGGAATTACGCGGCGTTAGACGTTAAAATTAAGAACTTGATTAGAGCCAAGAAACGCGGTTACTGGTGTCGGTTCCTAGACGGCTTAACGAAAGAAACATCTATGAGCACTCTTTGGCACACAGCCCGACGAATGCGCAATCATAACTCCACGAATGAAAGCGAGGAATATTACAAGTATGCCCAGACTCTGCTCCGGACCACAGGATCTCCCGCGCCGTGACTTCAAATGCAAACGAAACACCGTTTTCGATGGTAGAGTTCTCATTTGCACTCTTATCATGTAACAATAGAGCCCCGGGGTTAGACAGAATTAAATGTTGTTGAAAAATCTGCCTGACCTCGCCAAAAGGCGCTTGTTGAGTTTATTCAATAAGTTCCTTGAGGACAATATTGTTCCACATGACTGGAGACAAGTGAAAGTGATCGCCATTCAAAAACCAGGAAAACCAGCCCTAGATCACAATTCGTATCGGCCGATTGCTAAAATTCCTGCGCTCTCGAAAATACTGTTCCCCATCTATACAAAAAAGAAGTATTGTTATCATCGGATTTTTTTGCGATAGCAAGGTTTTAAATTTTGATAATATATTCACTCATATTTTTAATCTGTCATGTTCGATTGATTTCAAGAATAATAACTATAAATCTCCTTACTGGTCAGAAACAGATTTTCAAGCGGAGCCGTTTAACGTCTGTTGTCGTGGATTCGTCAAACAACTTCCACACATCTTTCAGCTCAGTAGCCAAAGGTATTGAAAAATATTCAAGATCGTCGAAAGATTTGCCTGATATCTCCCACGAAATTTCGACGTTGAATCAGTGGAAGTGAAAGAAAAGCTTTTCAAAATGTCAACAGATTCATGAGTGCTCCCATTGGTAGGTTGTATTTGTTTTGGAAGTTTTTATTTCTTCTCTTTGCAATTTAAATTATGAGTGGATATAGCGAGTTTAAACAAGATTGAATTCTATATTTTAGTTATGATTATCGAATCAACTTTTGGTCGTAAATGTTGAATGGGAAAAACATTGACACAAACTTATATTTTCTGTTTCATTGTGTGACTGATATGCGCGCTGAATCAAATCAAGTAATTGTTACTGAGAAGTTGTTTGGCAACCTTTGGTAAGCCGCACAAGCTCCGCCTCTTACGCTTTTCAGGTTACATAGCAGTTATAATGCACGTTGCAAAGTCTTCGACTTGTTCCATGAATTTGTTTCATATAAGTTACTGTCATTGAAGTGTAATAACGTGTGCTACTTGGAAAATCTCGAATGTTTTTTGCCGAGATTCAGCAAGAAAATTTAAGTGTGTATGAGCACTTTTTTTACGTTACCTCTTTTTACGTCACTCTATTTACGAACTAAATTCCAAATAACGTAATTTTTTCCTACGAACAAAATCCTAAATACCATAAACTTTTTTTACGAACCTATTTCGTAAACAGAGGTTTTTGCATATAATGAAACAGATTTCCAGCTCAGTATAGTGAAAACTACTACAATATGCGTATTTTTTGGTTTAAAGAGTACATTCCGGAAGATGATGTTTTAGGTATTTTGGAAATCCAAGATGGCGACTTCCGGTTTTTTATTGTCCTTAAGAACCCTTACAATATAGGTATTTCCGGAACGGGTTTGATGAGTAGATGTCGGAAAACGATGTTCGAGGGTGTTCTAATATCCGACTTTCGATTTATTTATAATCTTTGAATACTATTACAAAATGAGTATTTTCGGAACGGATTTGATAATAAGATACAGGAAAATGATGTTTTAGTGCGTACCGCTTCCAGATTTTCAGCACCTATTCATCAAATCCGTTCCGAAAATATTCAATGTGTAAGGGTCCTTAAGGAATATCAATACACCGGGAGCTTCAGAAGTTCAATCCGGACTTAAGAATTTTGTATAGGACCGTAAGATCTTTCATTTGAATCTATGTTTGAGAAAATTGGTTAAGCCATCTCGGAGAAAAATGAGTGAGTACCGTTCTAAACTTTTTTACCACTATTTCCGATACTTCAGGAACCAGAATCCTGGGCCCGGTATGTCCCATATGAGTTTGTGTGGTCTTCAACTTACAACTCAACTTTGAGGAATTTGTTTACTATTGCTTGAAAGTTCGCTCTTTTTTTTCATGGAAGCATACTTTCGAGTTTACAGTTTTTGTATAATAGCACCCTCCATTTGAGCTTAAGTTTGTCGAAATCGAATCAGCCATCTCGGAGGAAAGTGAGTATTACACACACACACACACACACACACACACACACACACACACACACACACACACACACACACACACACACACACACACACACACACACACACACACACACACACACACACACACACACACACACACACACACACACACACACACAATCATTTATTGAACTCAACGAACGGATTCGAATGGTATATGAAACTCAGCCGTCCGGGTCTTGATTCAAAACTGGATTCTCACAGTGATAGCATAGCTTTTCGTTTTGAGAATCACAAGCAAACACGAATTGTTGTTTCGATTGTCAAGTTTTCTATATTTTTAATATTGAAAAACGAGAAAAAAGGGAAAGCTTGATGTTTGAGTTTACGTTGGAACAATATGGCCACTCGTCAATTCGAGGACCCCATAAGCTGGGTAGCACAGCCGAGGCAATCGTTCCAGTTGATCGATACTCTCTCCAAAACAGAACTGCTTTGTATTTAAAATCGGTTGAAGTGCGGATTTTGCTTAAAAAACAATCATCCCGTCTACGAGGTCTGTTCAAAAAGTTCCCGGAATTTTTTAATTGCGCGCGTCTGGAGAGTCCGGCGGTCAAAATTTTTTTTATATTGTGTTGGTACATATGTCCCTAATGTATGGTGAAATTTTCAGCTGTATTCATTGTTTACATTCTGCCTTGTAGCGGCCGGTGTAGACGTGTTTTTTTTAGCTCGGCGATTTTTGTTAGTTTAAACAATGGAAGAATTGAAGAGTCAAAGAATTTGTATTAAATTTTGCGTGAAAAATGAAATAAAGTGTAACTAAGTGTGCGAAATGTTACAGAGAGCCTACGGTGAGTCTGCTATGAAAAAAACAAGTGTTTACGAGTGGTATAAGCGTTTCCAAGATGGCCGCGAAGACGTTGAAGACGACGAACGCTCCGGTCGACCCAGCACGTCAATAATCGATGAAAATGTGGGAAAAGTTGAAAAAATGATTATGGAATCACTATTAGAGAAGTTGCTGATGAAGTTGGCTCATGCCATCATATTTTGTCAAATGTTTTGGGCATGAAACGAGTGGCAGCAAAATTCGTTCCAAAACTGCTGAATTTCATCGTTGCTTATTCGTGATTTTTTGGCTAAATACAAGACTTTTATCATTCCCCAACCTCCTTATTTACCAGATATCGCTCCGTGTGATTTTTTCCTGTTCCCAAAGTTGAAGAGACCCATGAAAGGACAGCGTTTTTCATCGATTGAAGAGATAAAGGCAGAATCGCTGAGAGTGCTACAGAGCATTACAAAAAGTGACTATCAGGGGTGTTTCGAAGACTGGAAAAAAACGCTGGTGCATTATGTCTAGGGGGGATTACTTTGAAGGGGACCATATAGATGTAGACGAATAAATAAATATTTTTTTAGAAAAATGAGAATTCCGGGTACTTTTTGAACAGACCTCGTATATGGGTCAGAATATTTCAAAGATTTTTATAAAACATTAGTTTCACTGGAATGCAATGAGTCAGTTAAATGAGGGCTGACATTTTTCTTTATTATCACCGTTGAGGTCGTCCCGCAGATCGTGTTAGCAAATCACAAAATTGCTTGTTTTTATATGTTAACCACAACAGTTCTTGACAACCAACATAATCCATTTTTTTTGTTTTGGTTACACTACTATCACGTATTCCATGCTCATTTGCTCGGGCATGGAGGTTTGTCGTTTTTTTTTCGCCCCCGGTAAACCATCAACTAGGAATAGCACATCCGCTGCTGCGGTGACCGTTCGCTATGAAATAACACGAAAAAAATTGCCCCCGCTGATACCAGCAGTTACTTGCATCGGTTGCCTCCCGCAGAGTATTTAAAATGAATTCGATTAATGCTTCAATGTTGCAGAAGTAGCACCTCAAACGTTACCCTTCGCATCGGATTCCATCCGTCGGGCCAAATTGATCTGTGCTCTAAAAAGAAAGTATGACGGTACTACATACCTTCATCAGTTTCGGTTTCACCTAAAATTCGAACAGAACCACCAATTGAGAGGCCATGCAAAAACTTCCAAACCAAACATACTTTTTTCACCGTGTTAGCAAACGTGTCCCGAGTATCCTTTCGACTTGTCCGTCTATTCCGGTGTCACCGATCAGAGCCAGACCGTGTCAATAAACGAGAAAACAAGTGGCAAGCCAAATTTTTGGAATTAATTCATTGTGAACCTCAACCTAGCTGACGGGTTCGGTAATTTTTATTCCCTAGCTTCCGGACCACGTCGGTGGTCTGCCCATTCTTCCTTTCTGCATCGCATCGCATCCACCGATTCGGTCAACCGGGCAATGTTCCAGCATGTGGTCCGCGTTCTGGTGTAAGGATAAATCATAGGCATGTTTTTGGGATTTCGACCTCAAATTTTCTCTGCAAGGAAAAGCTTCGGAGCCTTAGCCCTTTCATCCAAATGAAGAAATAATACGCTAATTGGTGTGGATGTTAGCCGAGTGAATCGTTCTGTGAAAACAAACAAATTCAAGTATTGAATACTCCAAAGAGTGTCTAAAAAAGTTACTCGACAATATTCAATAATTATCAAAAGGGTACTTTCACACACGATCAGTATCTTTTCATCGAATGATGATTTTGATGTAGAACCCGTCTTTGTTTTCTATGTAGGGGTGCAAATTTAGAAATTTAAAGAAGTAAACAAACCGAAAAGTTATCAGGTTTTGAACACTCAATTTAATTTCGATTAGTATAATTCTTTCATCTACTGATTGGAAATAGCTAACGTCACGTATATTCAAACCCATTACCAATTAAAGCTTCAATTCTTTGCGAGCATTGTCTTATTTGGCCTGCTAAATATCTTCGACTTGTTATATGCCATAATTGGTTAAAACAAGTTTTCGCATAATGATGGAGATTTTAATATACGAAACAATCCTACATGCTACAATAAACGGAATATTGTGAAATTATTATTCACAATTTAAAAACCTCCACCTAGTGGTGTGATGATGCCCTTCTCATAGCTCACATATATTCTCATAAATAAATGTGTGGAATTCATAAAAATAATTTTCTTTGATCCTTAAAAAAAAACAAAAAGGTTTGTACATAAACTAGTATAACCTACAGAGTGAAACAGTACTCAGGTCGGTTAGGCAATCTTTGAGGATCCAAAAAGAGGAATCTGGGAACCGGTATAATCGAAGTTGGTTCGAGAAAAGTGGCTGGGATCCATATTTGAGTCTATGGCTACAATCTTCGGTCGTTCATCGAAAACCCAAGAACACGAAAAGCCAAATTTACGCTTGGCCGTCTACTGACAATGACTACCGATTGGAATAGTTTTGAGGCAAGTTAAGAAATTATTTTACTTTTTATTTCCGCTGCTACCGGAATCAGAAAACGAGAACCAGCATAGCCGGAGTCGGGTTGTTTGGTTGTCTATTGATAATGGCTACCGATTGGAATAGTTTTGAGGCAAGTTAAGGAACTAAATCGGTCACGCCATCTCTGAGAAAAGTGAGGAAGTAATTTGAAATAATTTTATCACTAATCACCCGCTAACTCCGGAACCGGCAGTCGGATCAAAACAAAATTCTCCTCTAAGGAAAGGGCTGACAACGAGATCCAATTGTAAACAAATCATATGTATCTATCAAGAATATGACTCAATCGGTAACTTAAAGCTTGTACGCGAGTAGGCCTGAATGACAATTTAATTAAAAAAAGTTTGTGCCATATCAAAGCATTGTCCATCGCTACCCACTACTTTCTCCCATCTTGCGGACATTTATCAGGATTGGCGATTCAATGCATGGGGCGCTGGTCTTACAAGCCAGCTGTCTGATCTGTGAAGTCTGATGAAACAGAATAGCCAAATTACACAAAAGGGATGTAAAACCAAGACTTTGCATTATTAGTAATTCGCGGATACCAAGTTTGGAAAAATTCAACAGGAAGTTGTGCTGGTCAGTCGGGCCATGCTGTATCAACCGGAACAAATAGCAATCGGAAGGAGCAATGCCTGGGCTATACGACGGGTGGATAGGACTTCTCATTAGAGTATGTTTTACCGGCTGTGGAACATGTGGGCGAGCATTGTCATGTAGTAAAAGTCATGTAGTTGATATCTATGCAATGGCAAATGGCTGGCTAAGTCACTCCGAGAGATTAGTAAGGGTCTCTTCAAACTTTGATGGCGATCCGACTCGATTTTCGTATATCAAACAAAAAAATGGCAGCTTAAAAACCGTACAAATCACTTACGACACGTTCTTTCAGCTAGAGCATGCACACCATGTTAGTCCGATACACCATGTTAGTCCGATACTCGTTGTTTCTAGAGACCGCGAGTACCACTGTATCTCCACGAGCATCCCGGGATAGGAGATTTGTTAGTAGAGAGGGAAAGAGATCCGGATATGTTTTGGTACACAATATGATCTCAACAAAACCTGATTTTCGATACGCAGGAGAAATATAATAAGAAAGAAAAATATAAAATATCTCCAAGGAACGATCTCACCAGTATCCTTTTCTCCTGCTCGCTCTGCTGTCAGCAACGCGAGATGAAACACGACTACTGAAAGAATAAAACAAAAACACTCGCGAATGGGTCAGCTGCAGACCAACCCTAGACCTTCAGTCTGAATGACACGATCGACTTGTAAACTTTCACATATTCCATAGAAATCCGACAACACCGACAATGACATGCAGACGGCGCTTTGATCGGTTAACAGGTTAACATCGTTGAATTTTGGGGCGGCAAATTCACAGTATCCGCCACTTGAGCATCTTTAGTGTCGCGGATTAATATTTTTCAATAAATAGCACTGTCACTACTAAACACACACTTGCTGCACCTGCACTATCACTCAAAATAACTATTTCAACCTAATTTTTAACTATACGTATCAAACAACACATTGAAATTATACTTTTTTGAGAGCTGCACCAGGTCACCGCAGTTGATGCCAAATCTCCTCCGTCTTGCTCCACACTAGGAATTGATTCACATTTTATGGAAAACAAACTACACACTTAAAAAAATCCCTATGATTTTACATCTTATAAGACGCACATAAATGGAGCGTCGCTGTTCACGCGAATTCACGTAGAAGAACATTTAATATTGTGTCTCCATGACATGAAATTCGTTGAATTAAAAAAAAAATACTGATAGCAACCACCGCGACTTGAACCGAGAATAAAAATTGGTAAAAGGTCAAACCAGTAAAATTCGAAACCAGTAAAATTCAAGCTATTCTAACATTAAGTCATTACAAATGAAATTTTCCGTCATTTGACAAATTAGGTCTTTATGAATTACATCGTATAAGGGACTAAGTCACCTGTAAAATTGAAAATTTTTTGGTGTGTTGCATTCAGAAACCCGCTAAAAACACTTCTGATATGTACACTACTCTGCTCCTAATTTCATTCCAATGAATTTTTTTTTATCCCATCGTTGGTCGTTTATTCATTCTATAAATTAGCAATGGCGACAACAATCAAAACAAAATATTTCACTATTACACTCTCCGATTCAAAATTTCAGAATGCTTCTTAAAAAGGGCCTAATACCAACTATGAGACAACACACGATATTTTTAGATCAAGTTGGGAATCATTTCGACGTATAAAAATGTTTGGATCGTTTTCGTTTCCTTTCGTTTTAAATTTAAAATTTTACTGTAAAGTCAATTTGATAAACCTTAAACAAAAAAGGAATTGTTACTATTTAGGCATTAGCCTTCTAAAACAAAATGGAGAGCCAGAGATCCCATTTATACAGATTTATCTGTATTGTATAGATTTTTGCGTTCGCATACTGATTTATATCAGAGTACAGATTTTATAGAGATTTCCTAAATTTAATACAGATTTGTACAGGTTCATAAAAAGTGAGAAGTTTTCTTTCTGAGTATCTTTTAGTATTTGATATCAGTGATTCTTTAAAAGTTTAATAATCAACGAAAAAATCACATGTTAAAACGCAAATGTGACAAATAATGTCACTCCATTTTCTCAGAGAGATGGCTGAACCGATTTTCACAAACATAGATTTAAACGAAAGGTGTTAAGGCTTCATACAATTTTTTTGAACATTTGGATCCGACTTCCGGTTCCGGAATTACAAGGATATGTGTGCAAATTTATGAGAAAATGCGCACTCAATTTTCTCGGAAATTTCTGATCAGATTTTCACAAACTAAGAAGCATCTTAAAGGTCTTAAAATTCTTTGCAAAAATCTCTGAAAGTTGATCCAGATCCGACTTCCGGTTCCAGTATTACAGTGCGATGATCATGATTATTTTTTCACAAGTGATGGCGAAACGAGGTAAACATTTTAATAAAACTTACTGCTAAATTCATCTAGTTGACAGATCTTGTTAGTTGGTGGATATGTAAATCTACTTTGGGACTACTAGTGCTTGGCTTCCGTTTCCGAACGCACCGGTAATAGTGAAGAAAAGCTCCAAAAGCGGAACTCACTTTGATGACTCAGCAACGGTTAAACCGATTTTCACAAATCAAATGATTCAAATTAAAGCTCTTATTGTCTTAAAAGATACTGTGCAATTTCATCCAGATCCGACTTCCAGTTCCGAAAATGTTGGGTATCAAAATGAGTATCAAAACTGTCATACAAAATGATGCAAAATTGGTACGCATCGGTACGTGCTGGTACAGAAGAAGAAGAAGAAAACGCACCCACCTAGCACACAGCGTGCTTTGTTCAATTTTGTATAGCACGCAGGGTTGCCATATTTAAATCTTCATTAACTTGACCTAACTGTTTACAAATTGAAAAGGTGATGGTAGTTTATACCGAAGAAAGTTTTCGATTTTATTCTTATTTAATAAAAAAAACTTAACAGAATCTACTCGTGATTATCATTACATCACTAGGTGGATAGAAAAAGGTTTTTTTTAGGTGTACAACATTGCTTCCGCCGTTTGCCGATAGGTGGCTGTACCGGCTGAGGCTAGTTAAAATACATAGATGATAATGCCTTTAAAGTGAGTGTGTACAGTGCCTAACGAATTGTCATCGCCGTTTCAGTGACAGTTGTTCTTGTTTTCGTATTATTCACGCTCGAAAATGTCTGTTTATGTTTATGTTTATGTGGTTTCAACGTTTTAAAAATGGAGACTTCGATGTCAAAGACAAACATGGTTATGATTTGTATTTGGTGGGATCAGCTCGGTGTGATTTACTACGAGCTCTTAAAATCGGGTGAAACCATCACAGGAGATCGCTACCGAACGCAACTGATGCGCCTTAGTCGCGCGCTGAAAGAAAAGCGGCCACAATATCAAGAGCTACACAACAAAGTCATCCTCCAACACGACAATGCTCGGCCTCACGTCGCAAAAGTGGTCAAAAAGTACCTGGAAATGCTGAAATGGGAAGTTTTGCCCCACCCGCTGTATTCCCCAGATGTCGCCCCTTCTGACTTCCACCTATTCCGTTCGATGTAACACGGCCTGGCAGATCAACATTTTCAATCCTTCGAAGAGTTGGAAAAATGGATTGCTTCATGGATAGCGTCAAAAGAGGACTCCTTTTTTCGAGCCGGGATCCGAAAATTGCCGGAAAGATGAGAGAAAGTAAAGAAAGAAAGTAAGCACTTTTTCGCTATAAAGCTTTTAATTTTGAAAAAAAACGGCGTAAGCAAAGTTGTTCACCTGATACTTGTAAAACACTATGGCACTATGGTAATAAACGATGAGTCTTTTCAATTAATATGAGAGAAACACATTTGTGTATCTCGTTTAAGACGGTTCTTTATAGATCAAACTCTTTGGCATGAAATGATGGCAATGATTTGTTTGAGTCTTGTTAAGCCGTAAAGCCGTCTTGAGGTAGTTTTAAATTCAATCAGTATCTACCGGAGAAAACAGATTGGAAAAAGGACACACAAATGCAACTATGCGTTTGTGTGTGTGTACTTTGCGAATTTTTGAAGCTTGTGAGTTTTATGAAACCCTAAAAAATTGAAGATGTGCGAATGTTTTAGCAATTGGTCGAGCTGGCTGAATTGGTGAATTTTCACCTTGATGAAACCAGAATTTACTTGAAGGCGGTTCTAGAAAATGTTAAGTTTTTATTATGTTTTTTTATTATTTTATTATGATATAAGTTGCTATTTCAACAGAGCTGTTATTAGGAATTACAAAAACTTTTCGAAAGTGGGATTGTGTTTTCCCATTCCAATGTGGAATTCGAAAGAAGATTTTCGCACTCATGGATATTGATGTCTGATGGAAAATGCAGCACTTTCGCGGAAATGCTGCCAAGCCGTCATTTTGTTTTTCCATTTTTAAAACTGATCATTTTTTTGTACTTAAATATACATATTAAAAAGTGTTTTATTCAAAATTCGAATTATTCCATTTTTTGGACCAAAATAATTCCCCAAAAAAGTCCTTCTCTCTTTTTCTCCAGTGGTGTAACCCCTTAAGTAAACTAGGATTAAACGGATCATTTTTGAATTCGCTCATATCTAACTGGTAATGAAATGATACTGAAAATAGAAGCCTGTATCTCCCCGGTGAATGACCAAAATGGCTAAAGCCGGGGTAAAATAAATGATATTAAAAAAATGAAACCTGTACAACCTCACCATTTGCTGTTACCTCCGGAGTTCCTCAAGGAAGTCACCTTGGACCGTTATTGGTTTTATTGTATCTCAACGATCTACGATTCAAAATGGTTTTAGATGCTACTAAATGCTGTTCTCGAACGCGCATCGTTTGTTAAGGACCCGGGTGTTCTTCTGGGATCCAAGTTAAATTTTAAAGAGCACATAGAGCTTACTATGTTCTAAACCTCCAAGCTATTAGAATTCGTTATCCGCGTTATTAAAAATTCTCTTATGTACATTGCTTGTAAGCTCTGTATTGTGCTTTAGTTCGCTCAAATTGAATATGCTGTGGTTATCTGGTCACCTTATTACTAAAACGATATCCAACGCATTGAAGCGAATCAACGCAAATTTGTACGATTAGCTCTCCGACGTCTTCCATGGAGATATCCTTTAAACTTACCGAGTTACCATGATCGCTGCAAACTGATTGGTATCGATTGTTTATTTGTCCGTCGAGATGTTTGTAAGGCTAGTATTGTGGTAGACCTACTTCAGTCGATTGCTCCGAGTAATTTCAATTGTTACAATTTGTCATTCGATGTCGTAATCTTCGATCCTATTTTTTTCTTCGGATTCTATATGTTGGAACTAATTATGGATATAACGAGCCCATTGCTAGCATGTGCCGCATATTTAAAAAATGTTTCAATTCTTTCGACTTTCATTTATCACGTAATGTTACCAAGAAATCGTTTCTTATGTCTGTCTCATTAGATTTAGTCACTATAGAAGCACTAGATTTAAGGAAATGTATCATTTGAATGATTTTATTATATTAATACAAAAGATGAGGAGGTTTTATGCCTGATGGAGAACAAGTTTGACAGAAACTAATTCCAGTGGGCTTTTCCCTGATCCAAATAAAAGAGCAAAAGATGAGGATGAAAAGAAAGACATTCAGAGTAGAATCTGACAACTGGAGGCGGCTCTATTATAAATGAAACTGAAATTAAAAATAGCAAATCAGATCATCCTGATGTGGTCTACCTAAAAATTCTTCTTGGAAATGTTTGCCGAGCAAGATGTTGAAGGAAAAAAAATGTCTTCGCTGAAATCTGTTTAACTTCTTTTGAAATCACGATTGTAAGCATTTTTATTTTTTATTTGTTAACTAAGGATGTCAAAAAAGATGTAAAATAAAAATGCAATCATTATCATGGGGTTTCTCGAAGTGACGTGTTGTATGCAGACTTATTTATTGCGTTCATATGAAAAACTTATGCAAATTTTTAATTTATATTTAAGTGAATTTTCAAGTTCTGCGGAAATTATCACTTGCATAAAAATAGTTGTCTAACGCTTCGCTCGAATATCGCGCGTTTCAGTTTTCAATTTCGCGCGGATTCAGCGCATTTTAGTTTTCGACTTCGCGCGGATTTCGAGCGTTTTGATTTCAAAATTTTTCATAACAACCCTGGAAATAACAACACAATCAATCGTCTATCAAACAAAATTAATAATTAATAAATGGTTATTTGCCCTAGCACAAAATTTGGCTTACCCTTAAATGATTTCTCCATTTGTCGAAATGATTAGTTATCGAGTAAACCATTGCAAAGTTAACAGTGCATATATTTCATTGGAAGAAGATAACAACTATGAACACCGAGACATAATAGGATACAAAAAAAAACAGCTATCTTCAAAACAATTTCCGAAATAAATACACCACAAACTGATAATCAAATCCAAATAAGAATCGATTATAGATAAAGTACGAGAAATAAGGCCAAAGTCCACACTACCGCTGATCACTGGATGGTGCCTGAATCCCGCTGAATCGGAACCGACAGGGGATGAATTCCGCTAACCTAATTGAATCCAAATTGAAGAGAAATAACGATTCTAAGATATTGGCTGCGATTGGAACGAAATGGCTGAGCTGATCGCTCGATTGGTATCCACACACCGTGCACTGGCAGTTACAAGGGGCGGAAAATTGAAAATTGATTTTCTATCTGCATTGCAGAGTCAGTACTGTTTGCTGTACTGTGCTGTGGCAGACCACGCGACCAGTCGGGACTTATCTCCGTAATGGACTATTTCATTTGTGTTGTCAGTCGGGAGTTTCCCCGCGTCGGAAGGGGATGGGGGTGCGGCCGGAAAACCAACAACTGCCACCGCCGTTGGCCCGTTGCACGGTGGGTGAACTGATCCGCTTTACTCTCGATGGAGGGAGATTTCCTAATGAACCGTACCGCGCAGACCACAATTGAGGGGAAGCGGAGCGAACAATAACAACCTGAACGATGCTGTAAATGTTGAGTCAATCAAACTTCAGATTAGTTCAATGGAGCAAGAGGCATCTGGTAGATATCGGTGGGATACAATTTCAACCGTTGATGAGCGGTTATGCACTTCTAGTTTCAGAACGTTTGGGTTTAATGACAATGATAGTGAGAAATACATTTTTTCATCCCATCAGATTCTATGACAACTTTTAACGGATTTTGTTATGGTCTTTCGATCGGGAAAGAACTCCACTCATTCACATATGAATGAGTGTAATTTTCGTCGCCATATTTAGCGCCATCTTGGCTGCCACAGCACACGATCCGTTACTGTGTATAATTTTGGCATCGCCCCAGTCTTCAGTTGTCAGCAAACGGGGGAAGTTTTATATAATCATTTCCTAGAATACCGATTTATACTTCCAACAGCCAGGGTAAAAGTGGTTCAGGTGTGTTCAAATTTGCATTTCGGTCTGTAATTACTAGCGCTGCCGGTGGGTTCCGCTGGGGATTAAATTAAAGATAATTTGAACAAAGTTTGCATGAAGGATGAACGGAACACGTATGGCGTGCAGAAGAAATTGGGATAGTTAAAGTGGTAACACGTTATGGAACCGCAGGAGTGGGACGAATCGACGGCCGAACAAAGGTTTTCTCTGTTGGGTATTAAAGCGCGTTCTTCAGTAGATCAATGGAGTTAAACTCAAAGTCTAACCCAAATTTAGCGACAAAAATGCATGTAATGCAGGGTTTTCACCATCACGGGGGCCTTGTCCTGCAGTGCCGGGTCTAACAGTTCGGCTGAAAAGTTCGTATCTTTTAATAGAAACACACATTTTTTTGCCAAAATTCGTTTTTATTATTCAATATAATTGCCATCAGAGGCGATACAGCGATTATAGCGATCTTCCAACTTTTCGATACCATTTTTGTAGTACGATTTGTCCTTTGCCTCAAAATAGGCCTCAGTTTCAGCGATTACCTCTTCATTGCTTCTAAATTTTTTACCAGCGAGCATTCTCTTGAGGTCTGAGAACAGGAAAAAGTCACTGAGGGCCAAATCTGGAGAATACGGTGAATGAGGGAGCAATTCGAAGCCCAATTTGTTCAATTTCAGCATGGTTTTCATCGACTTGTGACACGGTGCATTGTCTTGATGAAACAAAACTTTTTTCTTCTTCAAATGAGGCCATTTTTTTTTAAATTTCGTCCTTCAAACGCTCTAATAACGCTATATAATAGTCGCTGTTGATTGTTTTTCCCTTTTCAAGGTAGTCGATGAAAATTATACCATGCGAATCCCAAAATACAGACGCCATAACCTTACCGGCCGATTTTTGAGTCTTTCCACGCTTTGGGTTCGGTTCATCACGTGCAGTCCACTCAGCTGACTGTCGATTGGACGGAGTGACGGAGTGAAGTGATGGAGCCATGTTTCGTCCATTGTTATATATCGATGAAAAAAATCGGTATTATTTCGATATAACAGCTCCAAACACTGCTCAGAATCATCAATTCGTTGTTGTTTTTGATCGATTGTGAGCTCACGCGGCACCCATTTTGCACAAAGCTTTCTCGTATCCAAATATTCGTGAATAATATGTCCAACACGTTCCTTTGATATTTTTAGGGTGTCAGCTATCTCGATCAACTTCACTTTACGGTCATTGTGGTCATTTTGTGAATTTTTTTCACGTTTTTATCGGTAACAGCCGCTTTTGGACGTCCACTGCGTTCATCGTCTTCGGTTCTCATATGACCAGTACGAAATTTTGCAAACCACTTACGAATTGTTGCTTCGCCCGGTGCAGAGTCTGGATAACACTCATCAAGCCATTTTTTGGTATCGGCGGCACTTGTTTTCATCAAAAAGTAGTGTTTCATCAACACACGAAATTCCTTTTTTTCCATTTTTTTCACAATAACAAAAGTAGCTTCACTCAAAATACAATATCTCATAAACTAATAATCAGACAGCTGTCAAATTTATACACGTATCTTTTGAAGGTTGGTACTAACTGAAAATGGTATATATTTAATTCTAGTGGCGCCCTCTCATAGAAACGATACGAACTTTTCAGCCGATCTGTTAGAAGTAGCTGCGGGACTTACAAAAAAATCCTATCCGTTTTTGGTGTGAGCAATTTTTATAACACTCTAATTTATTGTGTTTTACCGATGAACTTATCTAGTTTTACCATTCAAAAGCATTACAAAACTCATATTATACATTTGTAATTTTCTATCGTTGCGACATTTAAAATTTCGTGACGCGCTCTAGTATTGGTAACACTATCCTTTTATACTGACTGGCTGGCTAATTAGAAAAAAACCTTCAAATGAACCCAAAATGGAATCATTTTCAACTCATCATGCTTCGATATTATTGGAACTAACGGATCTAAGCTACTTTTGTACAACACCATTTGAAACTATATATATTTTTTAAATAAAGAAAAAAATTTTCACAAAAAAATTTGTGCATCGAAACGAAACTATATGAAAATATGAGTGTTTTTCGGATCGTGAGTGAGTGCGGGGCTCATCAATTCAAGCAGTTAGTGAATTGCCGGAAGTACTGAGTCAGATCAATTTTTCAACGGAATTTAAAAACTCTACTGCATCCAATAATTCGATGTCAATAGGGAAAGTTTTTGAATATTTACGTTATAATAATTTGTAGTTTCAAGATCGGCTGATAAATCTTTTCAGAGCAAATTGCCCTCTTGTGCAATGCGACAATAACATTGTTTGTGTACAAATTCCTGGAAAAGCCACATGTCTGCTTTCTTTCTACCCGAACACGATAACTTGGTAGACGAAATCGAAAATTTAGAAGTTGCTAGTTTGTGCGAACAAATAGGGATAACATCATTTTACTATCATTGCTTATTGACAGGGGCGGCAACTATGCGGGGGCAAAGCACGTTTTGCCCCTACAAAAGATTTATTCGACTGGCCAAATCGTCCCAATATTTTGCAATTGGAATAAATATTTGAAAGTTTACTAGAAATATCTTATAATTTAACATTTTTTTCTGATATCCCCGTAATTCGTCTCCGTAGTCGTTTATGTTTTCCAACTAAATTACTGAAATATTTAAACTAATTTACTAAAATGTGAAATATGCTATACTTTACCACTTTCGAATATTGGTTATTACTGAAATAGTGAGGAAAATGTTTGTGGTCTTGTTACAACATTCGGAAGAAAAACTAAACTCGCTTACTTGGTTGCATTTTACTTGCTCTAACCTCGCCGTTCCTTTTATAAAAATGATTTATTGTACGACCACCTTTGAAGCGTTTATACCACTCGTATGCCTGTGTTTTTCCTAGACACTTAAATCGTTTTGCAACACAAAATTTGATGCACGCACGTTGTTCTAAATTTTCATCCATTATAAAAATCGCCACACGAAAATTTTTCAACTTCTTTGTATAGACGCCAAACAAAAACTAATCGTACGATATGCGTCAAAATTTGACAGAATGTGTATAAAAGTGTTGCCAACGTTGAGAGAATAAACGTTTACCGATTGGACAAGCGCGGGAATATTAAAATGAAAATTCCGATTCTTTTTTGATTATAAGGTTTATTGAAAAATTTAATGATCTGTAGTAATAGATAGATAGCCTACATTATGAAGAATATGTTAGTTAAGAACTCATCCGTGCGCTCGAAAACTTCGGTTACAGGACAGACTACGATGTATTTCAACAGTTTATTTAAGGGGCGGGTAGGGTCTAACACTTTTTAAAAATCATTTATTATTTTTTTTATATTTTCTTACAGTAAAACATTTCAAGAATATTCCGTGAAATTTTCAAGCCTATCAAGTTATGGACCTTTTTCAATGGCTATCTCATTCTGCGACGAAGCAAGAGCTCGACGCACAGGCCCAAGTTTTATACTTCGATTGACTTCAGAACTTGACAACACATTCTTGAAATGCTTTGTTTTAACAGAATACAAAAGAAAATACATGTTTTTTTTGAAAATATTAGACCACACGGGCTCCCTAGAGTAATGAATTGTTTCCTTCGATTTTATTGACAAAAAACTTTAAACGCGTTTTTCTCGTAAGCAGGTTTTGAAAGTCCGTGTACATCATCATTCAAAAACTACTGGACCCATTTTTTTTTCAAATTTTGCACACACTTTCTATATAAAAAAAACAGACCCCAGCGTTTTCCTTTTCATTGTTTGTTACTTTGGCGAGGTTTTACAGCTACATATTGGCGGATTTTTTCGTGATAAATCGTAGTTTTCACTTTGAACAACAGACAAAAATTTAAAAAATAAAAAAAAAATCAAACAGAAACGTTGGGGTCTAGAAAAACTTCTACTCTAACTATGATGCTTTGATTTGTTCACTTCTGATTAGTTTGCGCTGAGATATAGTGGACACCGCAATTTTCAGGAAGCGTCCTCAAAAATACCTCTTCACCGACTTATTTCTCAATATTTTTCCAGGAAACAATACTAATTGTGGTTCGAATGATGCTTTTTATCATGCCAAATATTTGAATTTATTTTGTTGAACGATAGCTCTGGAAAAAATACGCAAAAACGATGATTTTTTAATCTTTTAGACCCATTCAACAGCGAGAGTTTCGTTCCATAAGCTAAAATTAGGCAAACCGAATTCAACCCAAGATTGAGTGAATGTAACTCAACCGTTGAGTAAACATAACTTACTATTCAGTAGATATTTCAGTACATTTTTGCCAGAGTGTTATGGTAACTACTTAGGGTCACTTTACCTAAAATTAGGCTGTTGAACGAAGCCTCGAAATTAGGTGAAAAACGTTTCAAAATTAGGTAGTTTCGTGGTTCCATGTACGACCTCAATTGAGTTACTAGAAAGCTAAGGTCGCACCCAAGTGAATTTTTGCATGAAGTCTTAACCCATTATTTCCTAGCGTATGATTCAAGTGTCACCGTTTCATTTGTATTATAACCTTGCAAAGAACACGAAAATGACCAAAGAAAAGTAAGCAACATATTTGTTTGAATCTTATATTCGAAACCATAGGTAATACTTCCATCTTTTGACGA
Organism: Malaya genurostris; assembly: GCF_030247185.1. Classification (NCBI taxonomy): domain Eukaryota; kingdom Metazoa; phylum Arthropoda; class Insecta; order Diptera; family Culicidae; genus Malaya; species Malaya genurostris. Next base: position 68,152,420 of record NC_080572.1, on the reverse strand, counting down.
ACCATTGACAACGATTCAAATTAGTTATTTCTGTAGCGAAATTCCAAATATATATGTTAAACTATAAAAAAATGTTGTTAAAATTTGAACGTATGATACATCATACGGTGGGATAATACAGAAGCATTTTTTCCAAAGTATATCGTTAAAAATATGCATATGGTGGAGGTATTCGAGCAATTCGAGTAATATCGACACAGATTGTACGGGTTTTTAAGGAATATCAATAAACCGGAAGTTGCCATTTTTGATTCAAAACCACCTCAAACATCGTTTTCCGACATGTACTCGTCGAACCCTTTCCGATAATACCCATATTGTAGTAATTTCCAATGGAATATAAATGAACCGCAAATAATTTTCATTGTATGCAAAAACCTCTTTCTACGAAGTAGGTTCGTAAAAAAAGTTTACGTTATTTGGGATTTTGTTCGTAAAAAGAGTTACGTAAAAAGAGGTAAGGTAAAAAAGTTTACCTAAACGGAGGTTTGGGTGTACAAGTCTCGGTTAAATTTTAAAAGGCTGTTTCTTCTATTAATTATCAAGCGGTTTCAACGTTTGACACTCAACTTTTTTGTATAAAATGACACCCGAAAACTTCGACATTTAACTCGAATTGTAAAATTCAAGAAAACTTTTATATTCACATCACAATAATCGAAAGAGAAAGTAAACAAAGAAAAACTTTCACTTGTTCATACGATCATTTGAAAAATCAACCGAGAATTATCATACACTGATAAAAATTTGCACGATCGATTCATATGTAAACAGCATTTAAATTTAATATGCTTTTTCGTTTCAATACATTACCAAAGCGATTTGTTTTAAGATTTCATGTGCAAATTCACTAAGATGCTAGGTTAAATTATTTTTCACTTAGCTTCGATGTGTTTTTTATTTGGATGTGATGTGTTTTGCTATTGTATCGAATTCCATGTGTTAAACACTTCATTTTCTAGTGGAAACGAGTACAGCACAAATATATGTGCAAAACACTTTATTCGGCCAACTGTGTTTCACTTGAAATCTATGTGAAAAACAATGTGACATTCGTTTGAAATTCATATAGAATCTGGAGGTCACGTTATATCTTACAGTTTTGAAGTGCATTTCAGATATATGTAGCACGATTTCCACTAAATATCAATAGTTTTTACATTCATTTTATGAGTTTAGAGTATATTTTCATAAATTTCATGTGTTCCAGTTTTTTTTAGATGACACTAAATCTTGACGTTTCATGCAATTCTAAGACGTTTGGCATCAACAAACAAATTTTCGATTTTGGAAATCTCATGTACTCCCCCCTACGGTGATTTTTCAAGATCGAAAATTTTCAAACCTTAACCGTCGGGCAGCACCTCTTACCCATATCTGATTCAGCTCAAATTTTGTATGGGGACTTTTTTCGAAGTGCTCAAACTCAAACGTCACTTATATCTTATATCATATCTCCAGAAGTCGCAGTCATTTGATCTTCGAACTTGATCAAATGCTCAATAGCAGCTTTGAAACGAGTCTAAGTTTGTTAAAATCGGTTTGGCCATCTCTGAGAAAATTGAGCGCGTAAAATACAACGCGTTTTGTTGGTTACGTCACTTATACTATCATATCACCGGAACCGAAAGTCACAGCCATTTGATCTTTGAACTTGATTGAGCATTTGATCAAGTTTGAAGATCAAATGGCTGTGATTTTTGATTCCAGAGGTAGAATGGTATAAGTAACGTAACCGACAAAACACGTTGATTTTTTTTCGCTCTAATGTATATAAGGGTGCCAATATTTTGGGATCACCTCTAATTTCGTTAAGCGCTATTGTTCAAAAAATTTGAGCTAAATCGGACATAGGTAAGGCCCGGCGGTTAAAGTTTAAAATTTTCGATCTTGAAAAATAACCATAGAGGGGAGTACATGAGTTTTCCGAAATTGAAATTATTTTTTAGGTCAAACGTCTTAGAATTGTATGAAACGTCTAGATTTAATGTCATCCCAAAAAAAATTTTATTGAAAAAATCGAAGTCCCAGAAGGTCGATTTTGTAGAATTTTTTTTTCAGGATGACACTAAATCTCGACGTTTCATGCAATTCTAAGACTTTTGGCATCGAAAAAATTCGATTCGATTTCGATCGATTTGAAAATTTCATATACTATTTTTTTTTTCATGACATTTTGCATCGGACCGATTTTAGCACGGTTCGTTTTTGGCAACATAATCGTTCTAATATGACATATAATGAGTGTATCGAAAATAAGCTATCCACAAATTTTTCTTTCAAATTATGATAAACAACGATATTTTATTTAAACTAAAAATTGATCCTTTATTATACGAGGTTAAACTTGAGCATAATGAGAACCGGATGAAATTTAAGTTATTCCTTCACGAGTTTTCGAACTATTGATCGAACGCTCTTCATCTAGTTCCGGACAAGTGTTGCATCGCATGTTTTGGACGCTTGAGCCCAAATTATTTTGAACTCCTGCATGTTCCCAGCTGCCTTACCAGTCTTCTTGAAGACCCTCTTCACGATTGCCGAGTAGCGTTCGATGGATCGAAGCTGAGGGCAATTTGGTGGATTGATATTTTTCACAACGAAATTTATACCCTTTTCCGCAAGTGAATTGAGAGTGGTTTTGGCATAGTGAGGCGACGCTAAATCCGGCCAAAACAGTGAAGCTGTACTATGCTTCTTATATAAAGGCAGCAATCTCTTCTGGAGACACTCCGATCGATAGATTTCTGCATTTAAAGTTCCGGTAGTGTGGAAAATGGTTGACTTCAAACCACAGGAACATATTGCTTGCCAAACCAGTACCTTTCGACCGAATTTCTCCACTTGAATCGACCTGTCCGCATCGCTCACATCCTCCCCAATGACGACAGTAAAGTATTGTGGACCTGGAAGGGTTTTTAAATCTTCTTTTACATAAGTCTCATTGTCCATCAAAACGCATACATCCGGACACTGCAAAAGACGCAAATGCAATTTCCGGGCCCTTGTTGCTGCTCTACACTTTGTTTCGAGATTTTCTGCTTCTTGTAGATCTTCAGGGGATTTCGCCTCTTGATACGCTGGATCATTCCGAGACTCGTTCCTGCGTTTTTGGCCAAATCGCGTATTGAAATAGATTTGTTCTTCATGATTAGGGATACCACTTTTTGGTCCAGTCCAGTCCAGTGTTCCCCAAACTTGTTAATGATGGTTTTAACACTGGCATGATGAATTCCAAATCGCTTCGCTAATTTTCGCATAGTAATACCCTTCTTACTTCGCCATGTGTCCAGAACCTTAATTTTCACTTCCTTTTCAATGCGCGACATTTAAAAAACGCAGAATTTCAACCGCACAAACAAGTAAACAAACGAAAGCTGACAGCCAAACAAACAGCATGCTGTGATCTGAGCATAAAAAACCATCACAAATACATGCGTACAACACAAATGTATGTGGATAGCTTATTTTCCCTACACTCCTTACCAGATGATGGCAGCATTTTCGAGTTGAAAACAATTCCATGATTATACTAACTACTTATAGTAATAAATGCCGAAAGAACATAACACCAATATACCATTTGAATCAGTTCGTCGAGATCAGCAAATGCGTGTGCGACGAATAATTTCACTCCGTTTCCTCGGAGATGGCTCAACCGTTTTCTACAAACTCAGAACCATATGAAAAGTCGTATGCTCTCAAACAAGATTTCGGAATTAAGTTTGGATCCGACTTCTGGTTCCGGAACTACACGATGATATGGAAAACGAAATTGAAATAGTGTAACTCATTTTTCTCGTAGATAGCTGAACCGATCTAAGATTCAAATGAAATCTAAGATTCAAATGAAAGGCCTGTAGAACATTCTGATTTCCGATTTAGAACAAGGTGATTAGTATAAAAGCGGTGATTAGTATAAAAATGTCCATTTCACATAAATTAATCTGGTTTATCGGGTTTGCAGATTTAGATAGTCGATAACCTAATAAACTTATTTCAGTTTTAGCGGTATTTAGTTTCCGATTCGGAAGGCACTTAAAAATTTAATTCGCACTACAATTTCTCAACGATGTCTACATTGATGTTCAAACATTTTAAATCAAATGTAAACTATACAGCTACTCAGGTGAATTTTACTGACTTCGGCCGATTTTTGAATTCTGGTTCTAGTATCAAACTGTTTCTCAAAGCTTAATCGTTTTCTTAAAAAGACCAAATCGAATTTCAAAAACATAAACTCAAATTAAAGGATTTAGTAAATTTCATATAATTCTGATATCCGATTTTGGAATTACAGGGTGATAAGTTTTCAAAATTCAAACCGATATAGAAGATGACAGTCCCAAAAAGCTTCAAAGTTGGACTCAAAACGATTGTAATTTATTCGTCATATCAATTTATGGCCATACGAATCGTTTTGCGTTATGCTGGTTTCTGAATACCGGCTCTGAAAGTACCGTAAATAACCGTAAACTCGATTGTCACACGTTAAGATTCATATTCAATCCGATTTGCAGTTTCGACAATACAGGGTAATGAGTGATTAAAATCTCAAATTGCCACTTAAAACGATGGTCATTAAAAAATATTATCAGAACTAAAACACCGAAGAATATTCATGCGAAAAACACATGCGGATTGATAAAAATAGGTATCATCTCACTGCTAGGTGGACTAAGCACGTTTTTTAGATTAGCATCACTCTTCTCAAAGTCAAAAATCAGAATAAAAAATATTCCCAAATTAGTGTTAGAAATCATTTAATAAAAAGAAAAAAAAATCTTAAGACTAATGAAAAAAAAGAAAGGCATTCTCACACCGCTAGGTGGATTAAGAAGGGTTTTTTAAACTAACACTGCACACCTGTACAATACTTCTACTTCACGTAGAATAACAACAAATTTTCTTTCTTTCATATATAATCAAAGTTAAAATGAATTTTGTAAGAGAAAAAACAACAACAAACCGTTCCAGCAAACCGAACGATTATTTCGTGCAGTATGTCGTTCAACAAACGCTCAACGACCAACGATATATAATCGCTTGCTGAGTGGGAAACCAAATATAACAGTTTAGAAAAAAAACGACAGTCGATTAGCTGTACCAAATTTTAACTAATCGAATTCAGAATAACAACTAATATTTGAGTTTTCCTGCCATCGCGTGCTGTTCCAGCTTCTTTTTTCTGTAAAGCTTCTGTTCCAATGGGAAATCAGATTCCACAATTCGAAAGCAAAATGTCTTCGCTATTAAATTGATTGCTCACCGACTGAAACTTTGTTGTTTCAGCTCACCAAGACAAAACGAAGCGTATCCTCCGCGCGTCCGTGGAGTTTTCGCAGCAGCATTTCTAGTATCAGATATTACAATACAATAATATGTTGTTTTGATTTTGATCTTATTAATTACACAATCTTTTCTTCGAGGAATCTTATTTTCAATTACCTTAAAGCATTTGGAACAAGGATTATCTGAAAAGAAAGAAACAAAAAACGTACTGTTAGCATAAATACAGAAAATATTACAAGTAGTACATGTTAATATAAATGTTCTCCAAATTACTTAATATATATCATCGTCCACTGAGCAGATACTTGTTTCGTGATTGTATCGATCGTTCTTTTACGGATTTTACTTGCGGAATGTGCACTTGAATAAATTAACCGAAACTGCTGCTAAATATCCACCCAGAAAGCAGTGTTTGATAGAGTCACTCTGTTCCGATTCGTCACAGTCCGTCCGTCATCATTGCGAGGATTGGGTGCGAGGGAACCCTTCCTAGAGTTTCCACTTATACGATGTGCCATAAACCTAGAATGATGACTCGCGTAAACTAAAACGAAAAGGTAGTTCTGAGCTACCGTTATTTGTAGCGTGCGTGTATTCTTGTCGTGGATCATAAAAGTTTTTACGACCTCATCACCAATTTGTCCACTCACCGCGACAAATGGACACCGGAGTAGGTTGATATAACAAACAATAATGTGAAAAAATTAGAGGGTTGTATACAAGACACGACCGACCACGATTACATTAAAAATGAAATAATGCTAAGGTACCCATAATAAATACAAAAATAAAGATGATGATGGATGCACTAAAAGTCACAAATTACAAACAACTTATTTGTACTATGTTCCGAATCTTTTGAAGCGTTTTATTCCTGGTAAGACAACAGCTTGTTCAAATCGATACTGCATAACGATTTGTATTGCATTATTTTTACTACACTTAGTCTGGATCCCTTCTATAAGATTCTTGGAAGCAAGAATCGACCTAAATATTATACTTGATACGACTAAATCAATTTTTAACTATTCAATTAGGTCACACGATTATTGTTTGGTTTAATAAAAGGGCCTGAGAGATTATGCTGAGATATAGTTCTTTGTATTTAGCCACATTTAATGAGAAATAATTATCTATGATTATCATCATAACACAACTTTTTACTGAATTTTTTTGCGCGCCACCGTGTTGTTCGTATGTAAATAGAGATTTCAGTATGCACACTACACGTTGACAAATTAAAACATTTTTAGACTTTTTCGAATCAAGTTAAATGAGGAAAATTTATCAATAAATCACAGAGATACAAGCGCTTCTAATTAGGTTCGAAAAATCTATTGCCGATATTTCTAAGTTGGCCTGCTAGTTACCGGAGAATCAAGATAAGCCATGGGTAAACTAAAGCAGAAATGTATTCGAGCATATATTTATAGATTCCCTGTTGTGCTATAGTTCATACTGCGCAAATCGGACGAGAGTTTGACATCATTCACTGAGACTGTCATTGGCTCGTGAAAACATAGGTCAATTCAAACCAATCTTTCAATAGTATGCAATTGAAATGCTTAAATCACATTACCGCATAAGTTTAAGTTAATTGTTTTCGAATCGATTGGTAGTTAAATTATATAAATTCATCAACAAATGACTGAGTTCTAAGCGTTCAAAATTATGATAGAAAAGGGTTACGCGGTTATTTTGCATTTTTTTAAACTGACACCCAGCCTCGTACAGTGAGTTAGCAAAAGCGAAAATCCAACGAGCGAACGCATATACAATCTAGTCATTACCTCATTGGACGAGCTACTTGTTTCATTCGCAGTCAAGCATCAACTGAAATCAAGAAATGATTTGCAGCATATATTTATAGATTCCTCTTCGAACTACGCAGAATGATGCGGTGTTTTTATGCATGATGCAAAGCCTCCTATGCCGAACAAGAAAATGATGTCAATTTCCTCAGCTGGGATTGGTGGATGAAAACATTGTCAATTCTAACCATTTTTTCAATAGTATGCTATTGAAATACTGAAACGACGTTGCCATACATGTTCAAGTTAAAAGTTTCCGAAACAATTGGTTGTTAAACTATATCGATCCATCAACAAATGACTGAGTTATTAACGTTCAAAATTATGACAGTAAAAGGTTACGCGGCTATTTTTGAAACTTTCAATTGACACTCGGGCCCGTATAGTGAAGAGTAAGACATTTTTATTACCAAAGATTTACTAAAAACATGGGCTATTTCAAAAGAACCGGTAATAACGCTGATTCGGTTCTTCAATACTGATATATAAGATACTCAAGCGAAAACGGTGTTGCGCTGATAGCAGGAAATTTCACCAGCACATAATGCAAAAGCTACAATCCAGCGAGCGAACGCATATACAATCCAGTCATCAGCTCACTGTTTCATACACAGTCAAGCATCGACTAGGCAAAGAAATATTTTGCAGCATATATTTATAGATTTCTCTTCATACTACGCATAACGATGCGGTGTTTTTTATGCATGACGCAAAGCCTCCTATGCCGAACAAGAAGTTGACGTCATTTTCTACAACTGGGATTGGTGGATGAAAACATAGGTCGATTAAAACCATTTTTTCAATAGTATGCTATTGAAATACTGAAACGACGTCGTCATACATGTTTAAGTTAAAAGTTTCCGAATCGATTGGTTGTTAAATTATAACAATCCATCAACAGATGACCGAGTTATTAACGTTCAAAATTATGACACAAAAAGGTTACGCGACTATTTTTGAAACTTTTAATTGACACCCAGCCCCATATAGTGAAGAGTAAGGCATTTTTAATGCCAAAAAAACAGCGCGGTTGTTACAGCAAGCAGACTACGGAGGAGACTCGGACAGTTGAAAAGTTGACGGAACTTGCCATCATCAATCTCATTCTGAGGACTTTGAATCGAACCGGGGCGTGACGATGCAATTATTCAGGTGGTTTTAAGCTAGTATACATGTAGGTATTTCCTAGGAAAGCTTTTGATGGGCGTGTTAATTTTAGTAAATTCGGGATAAGTCGGTTTCGATTTGTCAACTAGTCCATACGAATATGTTATATGAAACCTTAGGGTAAAGTGTTATAATATGGCCCCCTTAAGAAAATATTGAGATATTTCTAAATGTACTGATATATTTTCTTCGAGAATGTATGTATTTCTTGGCAACATAATTTTCAATGATTTCAGTAGAAGTAATAAGAATTGATCGATACAGACACATTTTCCAAAATGGCCACATTCTCAGTTTTTTCGCTTGCCGTTGGCATAATGTCCCAGCAACCGTATGATATGCCCCACAACATTGATGCAATATGCCCCTTGAAATTTCGATATGGAAGAAAAGCAGATAAAGAGGATATTCTTTGCATCAGAAATCAATTGCATAATCAATTAATTACAATTGGAAACCAACACTTTTGAACCATCCAACGTTACGTTTTGTGTTAATAACCGTTATAAATCTTTAAAACAATATTTTAACACGAAGCTAAACAACTGTTGAATCGACGGTGGGGCATTATGTCCGTAGAGTAGAAACATTTGCACTGCTGAAAGTTAATTACTAAGTAGCAACCGACGTTTTACACGGTTAAAATGCTTGTTTAGTCGCGGCAAAACCTTACATTAAAAAGCTGCCTAATGATATTTTCAGTTTTTTTTTCATAATTTCCTTCAAACAATAACTGCCAAACTTGCACAGCAGAAAGATATTAGGAAAAAATACTGTTAGACTAATACTAAAAGTGTTGTATACTTAAAAACGTGATTAATCCACCTAGCAGTGAGATGATACCTTTTTTTTATCAATCCGCATGTGTTTTTTGCATGGATATTCTTAGGTGTTTTAGTTCTCATGACATTATTTTAATTATCGTCGTTTCAAACGGCAAATTGAGATTTTAATCACTCATTACCCTGTAATTTCGAATCTGCAAATCGTATCGAATTTCAATCTTAACGTGTGACATTCGATTGAACATTCCATGAGATGTCGAAGTAAGTTCCACTTTAGAGTTTTTCGTCATTATTTATGGTACTTCCAGAGCTGGTATTCAGGAACTAGCATAACCCAAAATGATTCGAATGGCCATAAATTAATACGCCAAACAATTTACATCTTCTATATCGGTATGAATTTTAAAATTTCATCATCTGTAATTCCAGAATCGGTTAAAATTCACCAATTTTGTATGGGACCTTAATTCCTTTAATATGAATTTTTGTTTTTGAAGTTCGATTTGGCCTTTTTGAAAAAATGATTAAACTTTGAGAAACGATTCGAAACTGGATCCGAAGTTCTAAGATCGGTGTAGCCGAAATCAGATAAATTCACCTGAGGAGTGTGTAGACATCTTTGAGAAATTGTAGTGCGAATTAAAATTTGGGGGTACATTCCGAATTCAAAAACGAATGCCGCTTAAACTGAAATAAATTTATTTGGTAATCGACTATCCAAATCTGCAAACCCGACAAACCTGATTAATTTATGTGAAATAGACATTTTTATACTAATCACCCTGTATCTCTTAAACCAGAAGTCGGATCTGATTAAAAGGTAAGATGTTTTATAGCATTTTAGGACCTCTCATTTGAATCATAGATGATTCTTAGATTTCATTTGAATCTTAGATCGGTTCAGCCATCTACGAGAAAAATTAATTGCATTATTTTAATTTCGTTTCACATGTCATCCTGTGGTTCCGAAATCAGAAGTCGGATCCAAATTTGGAAGTATACTAGTTTTCATATGAATCTGAGTTTGTAGAAAACGGTTTAGCCATTTCCGAAAAAATTGAGTGAAATTATTTGTCACACACGCATTTGCTGATCTCGACGAACTGAGTTGTATGGTATATGGAAGTTATGTTCTTCCAGCTTTTATTGCTGTAAGTAGTTTAAATCAATATAATTATGGAATTACTTTCAACTCGAAAATGCTGATATCATCTGGTTTATAAATTCCATATTCGAACGATTATATTGCCAAAAACGAACCGTGCCAAAATCGGTCCAAGGCAAATTGTCATGAAAAAGGATGCTGTACACAGTCTTTTGGGCACTTAGAAACAATTGTATGTCACAGTATAAAAATCGTGTTTTCCGTTGCTCCCAAGCATTTCTTTGTCATACAGTGCTCAAAACTTCTACTGCTGGAATAGGGTGAAAAGTCGTTTACACAAAAATATTGATATCTCCGTTAAAAATGGACGGATTTTAACAAACTATGGCTTGTTGGATAGCTAATACCGTGCGGAATCTAAGTCTAAAAACATATTCTGTTTTCAAGGTCAATTGTTACAGATACTGTCAAAAAACTGAAAATTTTGACATGAAACTCCGTATAACTCAAAAAGTAAACATCCTATCTCAAAACCATTCAATAGCGTTTTGGGTGACGGGGAGACCTTTCATTTGCGACTAGTTTGAACAAAATCGGTCCAGCCATCTCTGAGATCTCGACCTTTTAGTTGACAACACACATACACACACACACACAGACATTTGCTCAGATCGTCGAGCTGAATCGATTGGTATATGACATTCGGCCCTCCGGGCCTCGGAAAAATGTTCGAAAGTTTGAGCGAATTCTATACCTAGTTTTTATATATATAAAAAAAGGTAAAAAGGTAAAAACGAAGGGGGGCATATTGGCCAGCAGGGACGCTTTATAACATTTTTCCCAACCTGCACTGGTACCATTGTTCGAAAAACCAACTTTCGAACGGAGCCTCGGAGACCCATAGCGTTATATACGATTCGACTCAGTTTGACGAGACCGGAAAAATGTAAGCGTGTGTGTGTGTCTGTGTGTGTGAACTTTTCGAAAGTATTTTTACCGCTCAATTTTCTCAGAGATGGCCTAACCGATTTTAACAAGTCTAGACAAGACCGTTTGAAAGCTATTGATCAAGTTCAAAAATCATAACTGCGACTTCTGTTTCCGACGCTATAGTGGTATAAGGGACGTAACCGACAATACACCTTGTTTTTTACCGCTCTTATATACATAAGGGTGCCAATATACTGGGATCACCTCCAGTTTCGTTCAGCGCTAGTGCTCCAAAGTTTAAGCACTTCGAAAAACTTGAACTAAACCGAGCATGGGTAAGGGGTGCTGCCCGGCGGTTAAGGGGTTTCGTGCAAAATTCTTAAAATTGCATGGAACGTCGAGATTCAGTGTTATCTCAAAAAAAAAATTCAACTTTCTGGGATTTAGAAAAATTTTGAGATTTTTAGTCGATTTTTTCAAAAAAAAATTTTTTTCGAGATGACACTAAATGTTCACGAATGAGTAGACGAAAAAGTGACAAATTTAGAATCGACCTTCTCCGATTGGGATGAAACTTTGCACATGGCTTCAGTATGGCAAACCATAAGTTTTGAACCGATGGAGAGGTCAATCCGACTCACGACTGATTTTTAAAAAGGGCGTATGTATTTTTGCATTTCACAAAAATTACCTTTTTCAAATCGTTGTAACTCGGAAACCGTTAATTGTACAAAAATGGGGCTCAGGAAGAAGTTGTAGGGAATCGATTGGGCACTCTAAAAAATATACACTGAAATTTTTTTTTTGATTTTTTCTCAATAGTTACAAAGTAATCCGAAAAAGTTAAATAAAAAATCACGGTTTCGATTTTTTTTGATAATATTTATTTTAAAGCTCTTATTAAAACCTACAGATTGATGGCTATCCCATCCGTGCCTTTTGAAAAATGAAGAAGTTACAGCTAAAACAATTTACAGATATATTCGAAATTTCAAGTTCTCGTTGAAAGATAATAATTTAAACAGTAGAATATTATTCTACAGTGGAAAACTGTAAAACGGCTGTCTCATTCTCATAATACAAACGAATGTTGTATACTGTCCGACGTTTTGGCCTTTGATGTAGGCTTTTTTCAAGGAAAACTGGAAAAGTTATTGTGTTACATTGACAAAAACATAGTGCGTTGAACAAATAATACAATGTAAAAACATACTAACGTCTATCGTTTATAGTCAAAATATGTCGATGTCTGACGCTACGTTGTCTGGTCAATTTTAGAACATGCTTCAAGATACTCCGAAAAAATGGTCATTTACATAAATACTGAATCAACAATTACTTAAAACAACTCTTACTATTGACTGCATAAAAAATATTTTGTTTGCCTAAATTACGTACAGTGTCACAACTACTTAATTTAACGACTATTCTGAAGCTTTCATCATGGTGATCAAAAAACAATAAGCTTATCAACGTTATTAAGTAACGTTATCGTTGAAAAGCTCAGCAAAGTGCTGTGTAGAGTAAGGTAGTATTGTTTTTTTAATTGAATAATGTAATATAATTTTAGGCACACTGCTTAACCTCTAAGATGCCAAGGGTATCTAATCTTCATTAACGACTTACTTAAAACTAGAATAGTATCATTAGACTATGTCATCTCGGGTTCTCGTAAATCCAAGGTAGTATTGGTGTTAATCGGAGAGTTATCATTTCTTATCGTATTTGATGGATTTGATCGAATGTAGAATACCAGCGTAAGTGGTGTTGAGGCCTTGTACATCGGTTTTGGTAGTATTGGAAATATGACACATTTTCAACAGAGGCAAAGCTGTATATCGCAAAGATCGATCCATGATCTTTGTTTTCTCCAACGCAAAATTGTGTCCTTCGTTCATGGTGTGATGAATGAGTGCTGTTTTTTTGTTTAAGCCTTGATATTTCTTCATCTTGGTGTGGTGGTGGACTTTCACTCAATTTTAAAAATTGATTAATAGGATCTTTAATCGATCGGAGTAGAGATCGTGCGGTCTATGGCTCAGTTTTATTGTTGGGAAGTCCGGTTTTAGTGCTTTTGTAATTTGTTTGCTAAGAATGGGTATGAATGGTATGGATCTATATTGAATTTGTTGTTGCATATCGTTGGTTGGCATAGTGGTTTTATCGGTGATTTCAGTTTCTGTCTCCTGGGTTATATCGGTTTGCAACTCAATTTAATGGTTGTGTGTTATTGTGAGGCTGCTTTGTGTGAAAATGTTGATAAACCGGTTTATGAGTGATGATGGATAATCATTTTGCTTCAGATGTTGGTATATGATATGTTTTTGTTGATCTACTGATTTATTTGTGGTTAAAGCGGTAATTCGATTTATGAGATTTAAGGCTATATCGATTTTCATTGTCATTGGATGAAACGAGTGATAGTTTAACATCCTTCCAGATGCAATAGTTTTTGAATACCACTGCACTATGGTCCGAAACGGGATATAAGCGTGACAAAAATATTTTCACTACTAAATATTAGTTTTTTATAGGTGGTGTCTTCACAAAAGTTGTTGGTAATCAAATGGCGCTCCTTTTGATGGAAATTATTACTAGAGTGGTCCTCATTTAGATTGAAATCTGCAATCTAACTTTCTTAATTGAACTCAAATATGATTTTGTTGTGCAATAAAGTTGCAGAAAATTTTATTTTGAGCAACTTTGCTAAAAAAAGCACCCCTCTAGCTTTTCATTTGATCGAGTTACATCAATTTTCCCGAATCCACAGTTACTCAAACTCAATTGAAGTATTTATTTTAGTAATAAATAATTAAAATTGTTCTGCAATCTATTTTCGGCTGTAGTTTTTGTGTGTCTCATTTCTCGAAAGGACAACGTATGGAACATTTGTAGAACTAATTTGATACTATTATTTTGCTGAAGAAAGTATGTTGATATGTTAACGCGTTTATTAGTTATGCAATGTTTTCGAGTGTTTTGAAGGCATTTCTAATACTAATTTAAATAAGTTAAAAAAATAACACCCTTCCAATTTTCTCTTAAATTTTTACTTATATTATGACCTTTCAAGAACCGCATAGGATACATTTTTAACGATCTGGTATCTAATGAATATTGATATTTGAAGCTTGACTAGTTTTTGATGAATAAACAATGATAACTTTTTACTGGTAGCTCATATGAAAAAGCTTGGTTGAGCCAAATTGTGCGCAGTGATTAGTTCAACAACTCTTCCAAAGACAACTTTTCGATAGAACGTTTCACAAAAAAAGTTAGAACAAAAAAAGTGATTTTTTAGGAGCCACTCTACTTTCACTCGGGAAAATTTGTGTAACTCGATCAAATGAAGAACTAGAGAGGTGCTTTTTTTAACAAAGTTGCTCGCAATAAAATTTCCTACAACTTTATTGTACAACAAAATAGTTTTTTAGTTCAATTAAGAAAGTTAGATTTCAGATTTCAATCTAAATGAGGACCACCCTAGTAACTTTTTTCATCAAAAGGAGCGCCATTTGATTACAAACAACTTTTGTGAAGACACCAACTACAAAAAACTAATGTTTAATAGTGAAAATATTTTTGTCACGCTAATTTCCCGTTTCGGACCACTGTGCACTGTGTGCTTATGGTTTGATCTTCATTTCGTATTATTAGTAAAGTGTCCAGAAAGGATAGTTTTTGTTCTGATTCTACTTCTACGGTAAATTGGATGTTTTTATTATAGCTGTTGAATTTTTGTAATGTGTATTGCACTTGATCGTGAGGTAACGATAGAATTAAATCGTAAACATATTTGCGGAGTACCGGTATTTTAAACGGTACATTTTTAATCAATGTTTTGATGAGGGTTTCCATGACAATGTCAGCTAATATTGGTGATAGCGGACTACCCATGGCGGTTCCAAACGTCTGTAGATAAAATTTGTCTCGGAAGCGGAAATAACTGTTGTTAAGACAGAATTCAACCATCTCTATGCACAAATCCAAGTTAATATTTGGTGCTGTTTTGATGCTAGGCCAGTTCATGATTATGTTGTTGATGACTAAGTTCTTTGGAAGGTTCGTGAAAAGCGATACTACGTCGAACGAAACCAAAATATAGTCTTTTGGTATTGTTATCATGTTTATATACTTCGAAAATTCAAAACTATCGGCAATGTTATATTTACTGTTGAAGCTCTGTTTCAAAATCACTGCTATGTACTTCGCTAAGTTCTATGTTGGGCGGTTATGTTAGGAACAACATCTACGGCCAACCCAAGGCACCCAAACCCAATCTGCCTCTTCGTCCTGCTGTCCCTAGGGTATCGACGAAACCTTGGTTCAAGGGGATGAACGTGAGTCGCGATTTCATTCGTGTTATGTCGCGGCTCATGTCAAATCACTACACTTTCAACGCACATCTCCGGCGTGTTGGGCTTGCGGAGAGCGGTCTCTGCACCTGTGACGACGGTTATCAGGACTTCGAGCATGTCGTGTGGTCGTGCGTAGACTATCGCCAGGTCGAAGCTACTGCAATCCCTTATGGTCCGAGGTAGACCGCCTGAGGTTCCGGTTCGGGATGTGTTGGCGAGTCGGGATAGTTTATATATGCTTCTCATATACCAGTACCTTAAACACATTGATATACAAGTGTAATGTGTTATTCCTCGCTCAGAAAGTATAATCTCCACCTAGAGGTTCGACACTAACATCCACGACACATTGGAACTAACAAAATCTTTTTTTGTCACTAACTTTTTCGTTCCCCATTCCCTGTCTCTTCACCATCTCGATGGCAACTAATTAGATCTCTGTCGTTTTCAGCCATTTTGTTCCCACATCCGCGTTTTACCCCGTTTCCACAATATTCCCTTTTTTCATTCTCTTCCGTGACATGACCATCATCGCCCATGGAAGACCGCTCCAGTCGAAAACCAGCATGCGGACCACCCGCGGGGCCTTCGTAGTCGGGGGGTGTTTTCCGCGGACCCACACGGACCGAAGGATGCGGCTAGCAGAGATATTTACCAAACCATCTCATGCAATATTCAATTCATCGACCACTGCCGATCGCCAGCTGAAAGCTGAATTTTCGAGAACCCGAGATGACATAGTCTAATGATACTATTCTAGTTTTAAGTTAGTCGTTAATTAAGATTAGAAAAAAACCATTGGCATCTTAGTGTTTAAGCAGTGTGCCTGAAATTATACTACATTATTGAATAAAAAAAATAATTTTGGAATGCAAGATATAATGGCTATCCCACGGTAGTTCCGAATGTTAGATTTTGAACCAGATTTAAATATTAGTACAAGGAAAGAAGATTTCTATGCTTTAGGAAAAGTACATTTATTAAGAGATAAGTTAAGAAGTAGTTGTAGTGGTATTGTAAATTCTTCAGCAAGATTTTTCAAGAATATTGGTGGTATACTGTCAGGTCCAGGCCCTTTTGAGGGGTCAAAGTTTTTCAGTGCTGTCGAAATATCATGTTCTGATAAATAGTTTACAGAGATGGAGTTGGAAAATGCAGGTATGAAAGAAAAGTATTCACGGTCACGATCAGTTTTTGAATACGATGTATATACTTCTTGAAAAAAAAAGCAACTTGTTTGCAGATTTCTGTACTATTTTTTCCTACATGTCCGTCGAGAAAAATTGGAGATTAGAAATTGTCGTTTTTAGTATAGTTTTCGTGTAGTTAAAAAAAATATTAGATTTGATGTACCCACACACACAAGATTTGATGCACTCACACAAAAATCTTCTGTACAATTCGTGAAAAGAAGATCTAAATATTCATTTTGTGGATTTTTTACGGAGTTTACTTGATGCAGGTCAAAATTGAAAATTTGGTCGAATAAGTAATGCATCTTTGTGTTTTCTTCTACGACTAGCAGTAAGATGGATTCATATCGGGAATAAGGAGTGTATCGAAAAGTAGTTAGCAACATTGATTATTGAATGAAAAAGCGAAAAAAAGCATATTTTGACATCAGTTTTAGATTTATTATGGAGAAAATCCTAGTTTTTGTGAAACGCTCG
The DNA here is from genome assembly GCF_030247185.1 of Malaya genurostris. Classification (NCBI taxonomy): domain Eukaryota; kingdom Metazoa; phylum Arthropoda; class Insecta; order Diptera; family Culicidae; genus Malaya; species Malaya genurostris. The sequence continues at coordinate 68,135,302 of NC_080572.1, read as the reverse complement.
CACTTTGGACTTGACATTCTTCATTAAATTCTGCACAGTTACTTTTGTGACTTTCCTGGTGGCAGCTGTCCAGTTGTTTTTTTAATTCCTGCATGTTTTAGGACACTGTACCTTCCTTCCGAAAGTGCCGCTTGACAATTGCCCAATACCTTTCAATTGCCCGAAGATCCGGGCAGTTCGGTGGGTTGATGTCCTTTTCCACGAACTGTACATTATTTTTGACGACCACTGTAGAACGGAGTTGGCGTAGTGGGCTGAAGCCAAATCCGGCCAGAAGAGAGGAGGAGCCTTATGCTTTCTGTACAGTGGCAGCACTCTCTTCTTCAAACATTCTTCCTCGTACACCTTGGCGTTAATTGTGCCCTTCGTGAAGAAAATCGACGACCGTAAACCACAGGTACAAATTACTTGCCAGACCAACACCTTCTGCCCAAACTTTTCCATCGCCACCGTGGTGTCAGCGTCGTCCAGGTTCTGGTACACCAATTTCGTATAATATTGCGGTCCGGGCAGCGCTCGAGAGTCTTCCTTGGCGTAAGTTTCGTCGTCGATCAGGATGCATCCGTCTTTATTCTGTAGAATCCGGTTATACAGTTTTCGCGCTCTTGTTTTGGCCTGAACTTGCTGTACCAGGGACTTTTTCGGCACCTTCTGTTTCTTGAACGTTGTCAGGGAGTTCCGAATCATCCCGATGCTGGTGTTGAACTGCTTGGCCAAATACCGCGTCGACGCCGATGGGTTTTTCTTGATGTACTCAACCCCTTTCAAGTCTCGGCCGGGCTGGCTGGAACCCGTTTTCCTACCGGATCGGGGCAAATCCTTTATGGAAAGGGTCTTACCGAACTTCTCGATAATACTTTTGACACTGGTGTGGTGCACTTTCGCCCGTTTTGCAATTTCGTTGTACGTGACAACACTTTCTGAGCAACAAGTGTGCAGAATTTTCTTTCGCGTTTCCGGATCAATTCGACTCATCATTGAAACGATAAACCATACCGAAACCAATCGATTGCGCAGCTGTTATTGACATGTAAACAAACATGTCGCCGCAAAACACGCTGCAAAAAATTAAGCCATTTCAGAGTAATAACTGTTTGAATGTTGCTAACTACTTATCGATACACTCCTTATATACTTCTTGAAAAAAAATGCAAATTGTTTGCAGATTTCTGTACTATTGATTCCTACATGTCCGTCGAGATGCATTTGAGATGGGAAATTTTTGCTTTTTAGTATAGATTTCGTGTAGTTAGAAAAAATCTTAGGACGAGTCTTTATTTCGTTTTCAATTTTGCGTTTTCTTCATGTGCTGTATTTATGGCTATTTTGAATTGATTTCTGAGGTCTATGTAATTTTGGAGATGAGCGTCACTTTTTTTCTTGTTTGTAAATTTTGTCTGCTTTTTGTTTTTAATTTTTCAGATGTTTCCGTTGTGAATTGAACCATACAGGTAATTTGGTATTATATATGTTTCTTCTTCTTCTTCTCTTCGGTAAAGTTTCTGCTAATATATTGTTTACAATTTGATAAAATCTGTCTACTTCGTCAACGATATTTCCTTCTACACTGAATACTTTTAGCCAATTAATTATACTTAGTCTACGCTTGACTTCTTCAAAGTAAATTTTATTTTTATCATATTTCAAGTCGTAGGGAAGGGATACATTGTGTGTAAATAGTGAATATTCAATTGCGGTGTAAAATGCTTCATTTTTCCATAATGACAGGTTTGATGCACTCACACAAAAATCTTCTGTGCAATATGCATTTTGTCGATTTTTTACGGAGTTTACTTGATGTAGGTCAAAATTAGAAATTTGGTCGAAAAAGTAATGCATCGTTGCGTTTTTTCCTACGACTGGTAGTAAGATGGATTCATTTCGGGAATATTGTCGCATAATGTCGACGTTAGCATAGAAGCACGCTTTTGTGTACCACCCGAATCAATCTGAATGAATTTGTGTCAAAAATCCCAAATTCAAATAATACTCTGTTATAATTATCAGGGCCGGAGAAACGTGTAGAGCCCAGGTGGGTAATTTTGCGGACCGGGGGGAACGGTCCAGTTTTTATTTAAGTATTTCTGAATTCTAATGGAAATTGTATTTAATATGTAATATAGTTTAATATATAATATAATTTTTGAATGATTAAAGGGCAAACATAGAGGTTCGTTTCGAATTTTTAGAAATGAATTCATTCATGAGGATCTCAAGATTAAGCTGATCAGCTTCCTCTGAATATGAATGTAGACTTGCGATATGGTTTAGTCGATTTTGCGCCATGGTTGACCGTAAATAATTTTTCACCCTACGCAGAACAGAGAAGCTTCTCTTGTTGGAGCAAGTTGATCCCGGAATAGTAATTGGCAACTGGATGAAACGGAAAGGAACAAGTTCTCTACACCAATCATTTTCCTTCACAAATATCACAATATCTCTCAATGATTGCGGATTCATTTCTTTACGTTTCATCAGCTCTAATGCCATATCCCTGTCACTTACTAATCTCAACTCATCGAAATCACCTTTATAAAACAAGACAATTTTTGCAACATCAACTTTTTTACCTATTGCAAATTTTTCTAACATTTGAAAAAAAATTGCAGAATCATTATCGAATCTACTTCTCAAAGAGCAAAAAACTTGATCGAATATTTCGCAATATGCTCTATGATAATATTCTTCTGGAGTCTTGAAAATATGGTTGTTATCATTTTTGCTGTCTATTCGCTTCGAAATTTTACGTTGACGTGGCAAATTAGGTTCTTCAATATCGAAATTCATAGCAAACTCGATGCTTTTCAAACAAATTGATTCAAATTTGGAGTCACGAGATACATCCAATGCGAAGGCCACAGCTTCTATTTTTCGAGACGAATCAACAACACAAAGCTCTACCTTCTGAAGTTCTTTGTTTAAAATTTCTATTCGGTCTATAATCTCAATCAATGAATTTAAATGAAAAAATAAATGAGAAGGACTCCATACGTTCCAGAAAACCTGCAGCTTTGGCGACGATTGTGCTATCGATTTCTCTGTCTTCAATCAGCCCTTGGAAGAATGCCATCAATGGGTTGTAGTTGGCTAATACTGTTTTTAGAGATTTTATTCTTAATGTGAATCTGGAAGAAGATAGAAATCAAGAATATACTACCTTATTAAATTTGTGACGTGATTTTGAATTCTACCTTGTTGGACAGTATGCTGCAAGAGCAGGAACTTTTTCTTCACCACATTCTGATTCATGAAATCTCGCGAGTCGTTTGGGTGAATCCATGATAAAATTAATCAACTCTCTCACTTCTCCGACGAATTTCCTCGCAGTGAGAACTTGTTCAATTCCATCTTGAACAACAAGATTCAAATTGTGGGCGTTACAGTGGACGAAAAGTGCTCTCGGCTCTTCTTCTTTAATTAGTTGTTGCAATCCCGTAATTTTCCCAGACACATTCAATGCACCGTCATAGCATTGTCCCCTCATCTTCGAAATTGGCAAAGCAAAACGTAGAAGAACATCTTTGAATATATCGAACAACGTTTTTGCTTTCGTATTTGTTGTGGAATAAAATCCTAAAAAGTATTCAGAAGCGACAAGGTTTGGAGAGACAACTCGCAGATAAATTGAAATCTGCTCCGTTCTTGAGATATCCGCCGTTTCATACAAAAGTATATAAAAGTACATTGCGAGTTTAATTATCTGTACATTATCAGTTACAATTTTCATTGCCATAACTTTCAATATCTCATTTTGAATATCGTGATTCAACCATTTGTGACCCCTTCTTTTCAGCCAATATTCCAACTCAGAAACATCTTCTGCGCGCGCTCTCAATATTGCCATGAAATTCGAGTTTTCGTCGTTATTCGCTGTCGTGTCTTCCTAAAATACTCAGAGTACTAAATATTTTCCTCAAAGCTGTCCGGTGATGCATCATTTCTTTCTGAGATGCAGTTGATAAATGTTGCACAACGTTGACTTTTCCGCGATTTCTAAAAGCCTCTGCATATGTGATATGAAGAGTACTCTTTGAATGCTTTTCTATTCTTTGCGCTCCATGTTTCCAATTGCTAAAACCATTCTCCACCCACGTTACTTTCGACGTCAAATCATGTGATGTAAAACTGATTAATAAATTACTTTTGCACGCTTCTGTACAAATTGTGCAGATTAATTGACCACGACCGTTTTCATTGAGCCACTGATGATTCAGTTTCCAACGTTTGTAAGCTTGAGGAATTCCAGAATTTTGTCCTGAGATTAATCAATCAAAATCATTTTTGTTTTGTTTATTTATGATTATATGTATTTAAAAAGCTTTTTTTATTGTTTTTCTAAAACCCGGTTTTTCCTTAAACGTGAAATAAAGTCGAGAAACCCTAAGTATATTATACAAAAATTTAAAAAAAAATATTTCTCGGGAGTAAAAAATTTCAAAACATGTTTTTAAATAGAAATTTCTCATATAGAAAGGCTTTGCAATCACTGCAAAAAAAACGACTTTTGCACCGAGGCCCGGGAGGCCGAGTGTCATAAAGCATTCGAAACAGTTCGTCGAGATCAGCAAATGTCTGTGTGTGTGTTTGTGTATGTATCACTCAATTTTCTCAGAGATGGTTAAATCGATTTTCACAAACTCAGGCTCAAATGAAAGGTCTTGCGGTCCCATAGAATGCTGTAGATTGCGGGTCAGACTTCCGGTTCTGGATTTTTGGGGAAAATGTGCAAAAATGAATTAAAAAAAAATTATATACACTCAGTTTTCTCAAAGATGACTGAACCGACTTTTACAAACTTTGATGGAAAACTTATGGTCTTATAGAATGGTACTGAATTTTATCCGGATCTAACTTCCGGTTCTGGAATTAAAGGGTGATGAGTTTTAAATATTTCAAACCGTCACTCAAAGTGCCGATGCAAAAAACGGAAAAAAATCTAAACTGTTCCAATTTGAAGGTCTAGTTAGTTAGCAATTAATCGAACCCCAGTCTTTGGTACCAGAAGTACCGAAAATAGTGGTCAATTACTTCAATATGAATCTCACTCATTTTTGTCGAAAATTGACTATACTGATTTTCACAAACTAAGGCTCAAATGAAAGGTATTATAGTCCCAAGTTGAATTTTAACCGGATTCGACTCCAGGATCCGGAATTATAGGGCAAAGAGTGTTCGAAATTTTTAGCCGTCACTTAAACTACCGATGTAAAATACGAAAAAAAAATCAAAAATTAATATTAAAATTGACGACAAAAAACTTTTCAGAACTGGTCGTAAAAATATTCAAATGTGTGGATCGAATTTGTAAACCTACTTTGGATATGTCGGCTATGGAAATACCGGAAACACAACTCGAAATGTTTCGACATCTAATTTACTTTGATTTCTCTTATATACGTCGACGAGAAAGACATTTACTCCGCTAGATGGATTAATCTGTGTTTTATAGTTTAAAACATTGCAAGCTTAAAAGCGCGATTTACCCTGAGCGATTTCATTGGTCAACGCTTGAAATCATGTTCCAAACTTGTATTATTTGTTTGAGTGTAAATACGAGTACCTGAATGATGATTTTTCGATCGATTTTTCCATAGTTCTATTGTTACTAACCAATTTTTGTTTTTTTTCGGACTACCACCTGCTTCTGAAGTTATATACGGTGCACGTACGGACTGTTGTAATTTCTCTCCACGTTTTTGGCTAGAGAAACCAACCAGACTCTCCGCGGATTCATTTACCCTTTTACCGCGAACCTCTCGAACGGCAAACCGATCCATGAATATAACTTTCTTTTGAAGTGTGACAATTATTTATGTACGTTGTGCGTTTCTATTCACGACAAAGTTTAAACAAATGAAAATGACAAAGAAATAATGACACTTTCAGCGCATTCCGAAAATGAAAATAATTTTGTAGGTGGCAGTAGCATCAAAACGTTTTGTTTTCTTTCGTTTATCCGCTCATTCGCTTTCGTTTCGAACAAAGAACAAACACTGCGCAGTTTCAATGCTTAACTCCAAGAAACGAAAATGCTGGAATAAATTCCATTCATTTTTACATGTTGCTATTCAAATATATTTTTACAAATAAAGAGATGTTGGTGTGTAGAGTGTATAGTAACACTAATTTACCAGTGTATCAAGCACTGTTTATTGCCAAATTTGGCAGAACCTCATTATATGAAGAATTCAATAAAACCGACATTTGAATGAGCCACATTACAGAGGATGCTTCAGTTTGGTGTCCTTGAAAATCGAAATTTCAGGTGGGTAATTACCCACCTATGAAATATTCGGGTGGGTAGTACTACCCACCGTACCCACCTCTTTCACCGGCCCTGATAATTATAGTCATTGGCTAAATGTTTGTAAATTTACTTGAATCGAAAAAACCTTAATTCTTCCTTGTTCATTGTGTCGAAATGTCATACCGATGTGATAACTTTTGATAACCGTTATCACTAGCTCGTATTTTTTTTTTGTCGACTCTCGAAATGGGGTTAATTATGTACATCTCGCTTGTATAACATTTGTCGCCACTGATAAACTATTACGTAAACGTTTCGCAAAAACAGAACGGCTCAGTACGACAGTCAACATTTCGAACATGAGATAATATGTAGGGGCGACTGTTGTTTCTAGCATTTGCTATCTATCATAACAGGAAAGAATTCGCGACAGAGTAGATGTGCAATTAAAAAAAACTATGTATTGATTTAGAAACCTATTCGATCGATCAGTCTTAGTTCGTTGGTCTTAATTTGAAATTTAAAGAAATAGGTTAGAGACACAATTCGCCCCTTCTATTTATATTTAATTCGCACTAATCTAAATCTCACCCATACCAGCGGCCAGCTAGTATTATCTGCTCAAAGAAAAAGCAAACAAGAGAAAGAAAAAAAAACTTATTTCGCAACGATTGTCCGTCCATTGCGAGACCACCCTGATAGGCGTGTTGGTTGGTAACTCCGCGGTTTCGTCGGTTCCCGTCGAGGGGTTCAGGCGGATTTCCAAGCGATACCGACACGTCCAACAGAATGGGGTACTTACGGAAGGTAGATTAAATTAGCACATTTGTATTCGCGAAATAAAACTGACGTCGGCCGGGTAGGAACGGGAAACGGGAAACGAATGCTCGATGTTTGCCGACAGTGCGAGTATGTCGATGTCAAACGGGACGAAACCGAAATGTGTGCCCGAAAATTCTACTACTGCTGTCACGGTCATTGTCGCTACACGGCACAATCGGAAGGAAAAAAATGAAGTTTCCCGACACACCTCACCGTGACTGGGCTGGGCTGGTGGCTTAGGTTTGGGGTTTTGGGGCAGCTCACGCGACGAGGCGTTATCTTGTTCATTGCCCGTATCTTGCTCGGTAACATTTGAAACAAACGAGGCAGCTTAATGCTGCTGGCAACATGGAGCAGGAGACAGGCTATACACTTTCACAAAAATTTCAGCTGGTTTTGCCATTACTGAAGTAAAGAAAATAGATCGAGAACGACGGAATGCAGAAAGCGAGTTCTTCGTAGCTACTAAGCAGCTTCGCTCAGCCCCATTAACATATAGTAGTGAAAATTAGCTCGAGAACTGTGGGACGCGACGGGGACGATGTAGTTATTGCTGTGACATTTCAGCCTGAATCGCGACATTGAATGTGTTTCTTTCGTTAGGTGAGATGCTGGGCGGAGTAAGTCTACAGCTTAGGTTAGCCGCCAAGTTATTGCGATGCTAATAACCTTCGATGTAGAACAGATCTCGTGTAAATCTGTTTAATGTTCAGTATTCGTGCTGCTTAACACTCCAAATACCAAGCCCGAAAAAAAGTTGGAACGGTAATTTTGAGCTGTCATAGCTCAGCTGTTTTTTCAACGGATCTCAATAAATTTTACACCCTCGAATTTTGTACAGTTCGTAGATTATTTTAAGTATATCATTATTGACAATCGGTTAGTAAAAATCAATGAAAATTTGATTTTTCCCGTTCCAAGTATTTTTCAGGCGCAAAAAGTGCCCTATCTGCTATTTAATTTTGTTTCATTTGGCATCAACGTCGCGACTGAATATTGAGAGCTCCAACTTTATCGAGTCATAACTTTTTTGATAGTCAACCGATATTCAAAATTTGTTCACCATTGGAATGATACTAGTTTCAGAAATAAAATGCCCTAAAACATACGTAAAATAGAGTTGTCTACCTAAAGTTATAGAGAAAACTGTAAACAGAGACCACAAAAAGATGGGATTTTTTACAATGGTCGTAAATATCTCTGAATTCAAAACGATGACCTATATGTTTTTATACATCATTGGATTGCTAATAAAACCAGTTACAAATAGGGCTAAACTAGCAGTTTTTTTATATTCAAAAACATCTAAAAATAAATGACAAACACTAAAAAATTTCAAATTTTAGTTATTTTTACAAAATGCTTAGAAATTAAAGCGGTGACATACACTTTTTATACACTTAATTATTGTTATTAATACTTACGATTGTTTATAACAAATTAAACTCAATGTTCTTAAAGAGAATCTAAAAACAAACGCCATAAATACAGAAAATTTCAAAACTTTTTGCCTTTCTCATATGGAAAGGTTATGCAATCACCGTGAAAACCGACTTTTGAACCGAGACCCGGAGGGCCAAGTGTCATATTCCATTCGACTCAGTTCCTCGAGTACGCAAAATGTCTGTATGTGTGTATGTGTATGTATGTGTGTGTATGTATGTATGTATGTAACCTTTTTTTGTACTCACTTTTCTCAGAGATGGCTGGAACGATTTTCAAAAACTGGATGATATGTGCAAAAAAATGAAAATAAGTGCACTAACTTTTCTCAGAGATAGCTGAACCGATTCTCACAAACTTAGATTCAAATGAAAGGTATGAATGTCTAATACAAAGTTCCTGAATTTCATTTCGATCCAACTTCCGGTTCCGGAATTACAAGGTGATTAGTATAAAAATTACAATTTCAAATTATTTCATCACTTTGCTCAGAGATGGCGTGGCAGATTTAACCAAAATTAGGTTCAAATGAAAGGTCTCATAGTCCTATATAAAACTCCAAAGTTCCATCAGAATGCGACTACCGGTTCCGGAATTATAGGGTTAAGTGTGTTGAAAATTAATACAGTCACTTAAAGTGGCGAAACAAAAAAACATAAATAAAATTCTAGACTAACCGCGTGACTATTCCAATCGGTAGTAATTATCAGTGGACAAATAAAATAAATCGGTTCTGGCTATCCTGATTCCCGGTTTCCGATTCCGAAAGCACAGGGAAAAGTGTTCATTTATTCCAAAATGGATCTCACTCACTTTCCTCAGCTATGGATTGACAAATTTTCACAAATGAATATAAGTTCAAATGAAAAGCCTCGTGGTCCCATATTGAATTCCTGAATTTCAGCCGACACCAATTCCGGGCAACCGGTTGCGGAATTACAGGGTGAAGATTATTAAAATATTTATACCGTTACTAAAAGCGCTAAGTAAAACACGTTAACTAATTTCTAAACTTATCTCAAAACTAGTCCAATCGATAGTCATTGTCAGTAGACGGCCAAACAAATTGATGTCGGCTTTTCTGATTCCCGGTTTTCGATTAACGACCGGATATCGTGACTATAGACTCGGAAATGGATCCCAGTCATTTTTCTCGAACCGACTTCGATCGTACCGGTTCCCGAACTCCTGTTTCGGAAGTACCTGTAATAGTGGAACTCACTTCGTTTTCTCAGAAATGGTCTTATCGACTTGATAACTGTAGGTTATACTAGTTGATGATGAGAAAGGCATCATTACACCTCTAGGTGGATTAAAACAGATTTTTTCTTGTGCGTTCAAAGACCAACCAACTCAAAGTATCAAAAAAGATAAACTAATATTTTAACTAATATATTTATTAATTTTAAAATGCAAAAATTTTCAAGTATTGAATTTCTTCTGCATATGTTTTTTTCTTTCGCTCCATTGTTTGATACTGCATTTAGCTTAAATGTATAGGACATTAATTGTTTGCATCATTTACCGATAACACGACTAGTAGATGCACTACATGAAACTACCCAAAGTTCGAAAGTTGTGCGATACGATACTTGCTGAGAATTCAATCTGTGTAATCGAGGACACCGAAATCTACGTGAAACGTTGCAAGCAAGGTCCGAGATCTCGATTCAAGTAGAAAAAATGATAATAAAGATATTGTCTAGTAAGCTATTTGTGCATCCCTTCATCACAACTGCTTTGATGAAGAGCGAAATATAAATCAAGCAATTTTTTTTTTTTTATTCAAGAATATAATGTTTAAGGCACACTGCTTAAGCTCTAAGATGCCAAGGGCTTTTACTAATTTTAATTTACGACTAACTTAAAACTAGGGTTGTATCATTGAGTAATGTCATATTTGGGTCGCAATGGTTGACTTTGGCAGATCCAGCCTTCAGCTGGTGATCGGCAGTGGCCGGTGAATTGAATATTTCATGAGAGTCTTCCATATGGCGTTGGTGAATTTTCATGTTGGCCGCATTCTTCGGTCCGTGTGGGTCCGCGGGAAACACCCCCAGGTTACGAATACCCGGCGGGTGGCCCGCATGCTGTTGGTAAGTTTCCGTGGGCGATGATGGTGTTGTTACAGAAGAAAATGAGAAAAAAAATAGCGAAGTAAATATTGCGGAAAACGGAGTAAAAAGGGGATATGGGAATGAATTGACTAAAACGACAGAGATCTAATTAGTTGACATCGAGATGCAGAAGAGACGGGGAGGGGGGAAGCGAAAAGGTTAGTGACAGCACAAAGATCTTGTTAGTTCCGATGAAGATGGTGGACAGATGAGGAATCGGGATAATCGGCGGAAGTTAGTGTCGAACCTGCAGGTGAAGATTATTCTTAGCCACAGTTGAAACAACGTCGATAAATAGGAGGAACTTTCTAAGCCAGATGTAACAGATTACACTTGTATATTAATGTGTTTGAGGAACTGGTATATCAGAAGCATATATGAACTATCCCGACTCGCCAACACATCCCGAACCGGAACTTCAGGCGGTCTACCTCTGGCCCTGAGGGATTCCAGTAGCTTCGACCTGGCGTCGCGATACTCTACGCACGACCACACATGTCCTGATAACCGTCGCCACAGGTGTAGAGCCCGTTCTCCACGATCCCGATACGCCGGAGATGTGCGTTGAATGTATAGTGATTTGACATGAGACGTGACATAACGCGAATGAAATCTCGACTCACGTTCATCCCCTTGAACCACGGTTTCGTTGATACCTTAGGAATAATGGAGTGTAGCCATCGTCCCAGTTCGTCATTCGTCCATGAAGTTTGCCAACTTTCGAGAGTTTTCTGACGAGAAATACTGAAAAATTCATTGAAGCAGATTGGTCTTTCATAAATATCACCTTCTAATGCGCCCACCTTAGCCAATGAGTCTGCCTTTTCATTGCCCGGAATGGAACAATGCGAAGGGACCCAGACTAACGATATTGAATAAGACCGTTCAGATAAAGTTCTCAAGTGTTCCCGTATTTTCCCCAGAAAATAAGGGGGGTACTTTCCTGGCTTCATTGCCCGGAGAGCTTCTATTGAGCTTAGACTGTCCGTGACAATGAAGTAATGGTCTTTGGGCGAGGTTTCAATGATCTCGAGGGTGTACTGAATAGCAGCTAATTCTGCGACGTAAACTGAAGCCGGATCACTGAGTTTGTACGAAGCGGTGATGTTTTGATTGAAGATACCGAAGCCTGTGGACTCGTTGATGTTTGATCCGTCAGTGTAAAACACCTTTTCACAGTTGACTGTTCTAAATTTATTATAAAAAATATTTGGGGCCACTTGAGGGCGCACGTGATCCGGAATTCCACGAATCTCTTCTCTCATGGAAGTATCGAAAAACACAGTAGAATCAGAAGTATCCAACAAATGAGCACGGTTGGAAACAAACGAAGAAGGATTAATATTCTGAGCCATGTAATCAAAATACAAGGACATAAAACGGGTTTGAGAATTGAGCTCAACTAACCTTTCGAAATTTTCAATCACCAGAGGATTCAAAATGTCGCATCGAATGAGTAAACGATATGAGAGATCCCAGAACCGGTTTTTCAATGGGAGAACGCCCGCCAGCACTTCGAGGCTCATCGTATGAGTCGATTGCATGCAACCCAAGGCAATACGCAAACAACGATACTGAATTCTTTCCAGCTTGATGAAATGAGTGTTCGCCGCGGATCGGAAGCAAAAGCATCCGTATTCCATCACGGACAATATCGTTGTTTGGTACAGCCTGATCAGGTCTCCTGGATGGGCACCCCACCACGATCCGGTTATTGTACGAAGAAAGTTGATTCTTTGTTGGCATTTTCGTTTCATATACCTAATGTGACATCCCCATGTGCCTTTGGAGTCGAACCAGACCCCGAGATATTTGAATGTGAAGACCTGAGCTATGTTTTCACCCCCTAGTTGAAGCTGTAGTTGTGCTGGTTCTCGCTTCCTTGAAAATACAACCAGCTCAGTTTTCTCCGTAGAGAACTCGATACCCATTTGAAGAGCCCATGTGGATAAGTTGGCAAGAGTATCTTGTAACGGCCCTTGCAGATCGCCAGCTTTGGGTCCTATAATAGACACAACGCTGTCATCGGCAAGTTGTCTTAGCGTGCAAGATGTGTTGATACATTCATCAATGTCGTTTACGTAAAAATTGTATAAAAGGGGGCTTAAGCATGAGCCCTGAGGAAGACCCATGTAACTGAATCGTATTGTCGACAAATCACCATGCGCGAAATACATATGTTTCTCAGACAATAGATTATGTAAAAAGTTGTTCAAAACTGGCGAAAGACCATGCTGATGCAGCTTCTCAGATAGGATGTTTATGGAAACTGAGTCAAAAGCCCCCTTGATGTCTAGGAAAACTGACGCCATTTGTTCCTTACGAGCAAATGCCATTTGAATTTCGGTTGAGAGCAACGCCAAACAATCGTTCGTTCCTTTGCCTCTGCGGAAACCAAATTGTGTATCTGAAAGTAAGCCATTAGTTTCGACCCAATTGTCTAGACGGAAGAGAATCATTTTTTCGAACAATTTCCGGATACAGGGAAGCATAGCAATCGGCCGATACGAATTGTGATCGGTGGCTGATTTTCCTGGTTTTTGAATGGCGATCACTTTCACTTGTCTCCAGTCATGTGGAACAATGTTGCCCTCAAGGAACTTATTGAATAAACTCAACAAGCGCCTTTTGGCGGGGTCAGGCAGATTTTTCAACAAGTTGAATTTTATTCTGTCTAATCCCGGGGCTTTATTGTTACATGACAAGAGTGCAAGTGAGAGCTCTACCATCGAAAACGGTGTTTCGTTTGTACTTGGTGTCGCGGCGCGGGTGATCTTCTGTTCCGGAACAGAGTCTGGGCATACTTTTTTTAGCGAAATCGAATATCCAGCGGTTGGAATATTCCTCGCTTTCATTCGTGGTGTTATGATTGCGCATTCGTCGGGCTGTGTTCCAAAGAGTGCTCATAGATGTTTCTTTCGTTAAGCCGTCTATAAACCGACGCCAGTAACCGCGTTTCTTGGCTCTAATCAAGTTCTTAGTTTTAACGTCTAACGCCGCGTAATTCCGGTAATTATCAGGTGTTCCATTTTTTCTGAATATTTTATACGCGGAGGCTCTCTCCGCGTTTAAATTTGTGCACTCTTTGTCCCACCACGGGTTGGGAGGACGGATGTTAGTTTTCGCGCCGGGTACACGTTTCGTCTGAGCTTGAGTCGCGGTGTCGAGAATCAAGCCAGCCAAAAACGTGTACTCTTCCTCCGGAGGAAGTTGTTGAGTTCTTTCAAGTTTCTCAGATATCGAGGTCGCATAGCTATTCCAATCAATATTTCGTGTGAGGTCGTACGAAACATTGATTGTCTTCGATGGTTTTGAGCCGCTGGTGATTGATATTACGATCGGTAGGTGATCGCTACCGTGGGGATCAGGAATTACCTCCCACGTGCAATCCAACCGTAGCGATGTCGAGCAAAGGGATAAATCCAGCGCACTTGGTCTTGCTGGTGGTGCAGGAATCCGTGTCATTTCTCCCGTATTCAATATTGTCATATTGAAGTTATCGCAGATATCATGGATCATAGCTGATCTGTTATCATCATGAAGACAGCCCCATCCCGTACCGTGTGAGTTAAAGTCTCCCAAAACCAACGTCGGTGCGGGAAGGAGCTCAATGATATCACTGAGTCGCCGATGTCCAACCGAGGCTCTTGGGGGAATGTAGATGGATGCAATACAAAGGTCCTTACCTTTGATTGTAACATGACATGCGACAACTTCAATACCTGGTATCGAGGGGAGGTTAATTCGATAAAAAGAATAGCACTTTTTGATCCCTAAAAGTACTCCTCCGTAGGGATCATCTCGATCCAGGCGAATAATGTTAAAATCGTGGGAGTTTAAGGGTATTTCAGAAGTTAACCAGGTTTCGCACAATGCAAATGCGTCACTTTTCAGATTATTTACTAGAAATTTAAATGAATCTATTTTTGGGATAATACTTCTACAATTCCACTGTAAAACAGTGATTAGATCCGTGACCTCGGTGGATGATTTAGCCATCGAAAGATACAATCGCTGAAAGAATGGGCCAATTTGCAGTCAACTGCTTCAAATATGTTTTTACTGTAGGCATGAAAGCAATTAAAATGCTTCTAAGAGGGTCTGAAATATTGAAAAAATCCAGTCCACAACATCAGAAAACTTGATAAGTCCAGCACCTAGTTGGTTCTCTGGTGGATTTTTAGGGACGCTTGGGGATTTTGTAGTCCCTGGAAGTGGTGGGAATTCCATCTCGGAATTGAGTTTTCCGAGACCAGGAGCTTTTTGCTTCGGTGATTTGTCCCGATTCCCGTTAGCTGTAACTTTTCGAAGCCCTTCGGAAGACACCTTCGAACCCTTACTAGGTAGCTTATGAGAAGATTTATTCATTCTTTTCCTACAGCTATGAGGGACCGCTGAAGATGGACCTTCCAAAGGGTCGTCAGAATCGCTCTCGTCAGTCGACAAGCAGGCATATGGATTCGTTGTCTGTTTAGGAGGGGTGGCACTTTTAAGCATCTCTGCGAAGGAACGCTTGGAGTGCTCCTTTAGGGAACGCTTCATTCGATCACCTCGCAGTTTGTAAGCGGGACAATCAGAGAGGTCATGTGGACCCTCCTTACAGTAGAGACACTTTTCAGCATCCTTACCGCAAGAGCCGTCCGCATGAGCCTCCCCACAGTTAGCACAACGTGGCTTATTGCTGCAATGGGTAGCTGTATGCCCCAGTTGTTTGCAATTGGTACAATTCATTATCCGGGGTACAAATAAACGAACAGGCAAACGAACCCGGTCCAAGAGGATGTAGTTGGGCAAAGCAGTGCCGGCGAAGGTCACACGATAAGAGTCTGATTGGGGATAAGACTTTGTTCCATCCCCTGCGATCGATACTGAATGCAATCGCTTGCAATCCAGTATCTTGACATTCTTAAGTGAGGGGTCTTTAAAACAACCCGCCCCGTACTTAAGAATATCCTCGCAAGTCAAACTCGCATCGGTGACCACACCGTCGATTTCTACTTCGCGAGCGGGCACGTAGACGCGGTACTCCTGCGTAAAGGGATCCTTTTGAACAAGCTCATTAGCCTGTTTAGAGCTGGTAAACAGGACCCTGAGCTTGTCTGGCCGTATTCTATCAATACTTTTTATAGTATTATATCGCGAAAACAGGTCTCGCGATATTTTTAAAATATTTAAATTTTTTTCTCTTGATTTGGTCCGGAAATAGACCGCGTAAGGCCCGGCCGGTAGTGCGAGCCCATCAGGATAGCTCTTTATGCGGGACATTTTACAGACAAGGGAAGTCTCCATTTGAACATCGGAAGCGGGGGGGCCAGGACTTAAATTAGACATGTCGCAAAACTACTCCCGCGCAGAAACAAGTAATTCGGGGGGAAATATAATGATCAAAAACAAATAATCGAAGTAACGGTACTTAACTTAAGATCCAACGGGGGACACCAAGCTGGTCTTCGTCGGTCGGCGTATCGCCGCTTTGATGATGTGCAAAAAACCTCCGAGAGGAAAAAGCACACTTATTTATAATCCTCACACAATGGCCGCTTGTTTATAATCCGCACACTTGGCCTTGATCGCCGAAACAATAACCGGCTAACCGGTACCGTTTCGATCCACCGCTCACAATAAGGCACTGTTCTATTATATAATGCGAAAAAAACCTCTCAGAGGAAAAAGCACTATTGTCTATCACACAATATCGTTTCGATCGTCCGACCACTTTATCACACACACAACTGGTTTTCAATGCTTTCGCAGTAAATCCAAATCACGTCCGTTCGCTCGGAAGGTTGAAACGGCAATGAAAAAATCAAGCAATGTTTACAACAACTCGAACGGCTAGAACCAATGACTCGAAGCAATGGGAATCTTACTGCTTTCTGATTATGCGAAATATACAGCAGTATAGTATACCACCAAAACTGTTACATTTGTTCCTAAAACATGAACCAATCAATTTAGATTTTTTTTTTCGTTGACGAAAACTCTCAGGCATCATAGGAAACTTTTATGAAATTTCACTTAATTTCTTGAGATCGTTTTGAAACAAAATCAAACAATATTTTTTCCTAAATACTAGTTTCTTTTGCGATGGGTTAGTATGTAAAATGCTCAGTTCAAGTACTTTCTTATTGTACAAAGACATCGCAAAAATTAAGAATTTCCATTTTATCTAAAAACAAAAAATCTATTGGTGAAATTCAAATTATGAGTCTCTAAGAATTATAGTTTCTATTGATTGCAAACGATAGAAGTATGAAAACATATTTTGATACAATAAAATCTCAATTTACGCGAAATTTAATTTACGCACCCACGACTTTGCGCGAAAATCGAGGTTAGAGTGTATACTGAAACGTTGAAGGCATAACCGAAATTCTACGGAAATGTTGGACAAATTTAAAATTGTAGTAGATATCAATTGAATTTGTTTTATATGTACATAAAAATTATTTGGATATATGTGTTCATTATTTAGTACAGCACAAAAATCGAAGCCTCCATTTTTGAGTAAATTGTAAATAAATTGATTTCAGAATATAAAAAATTATAAATTATATTAGTCAATAACGTAACTGTTCTGGCTTGAAATTTTTAGGCAATATATTTCCGCTGATAGAAACCAATTTTTTTAGTTGTTTTGAGAGAATATATATTTTTATTCATCAAAACAATCTTTATGATAATGATTCTAGCAATTTAGAGTAAAAAATGTACAAGTCATCGCTTTCATTTTTGATTTATATGCTGAAAATATTTTTTTGTAATATTTGTCAATATTTACATTTACACTGTATATTTTCAGGTTGTTTTTGATGGAGCAAAACCGTCAGCTTAGCATAAATTGTAGCTGGGTTGACTAGCAATCGAATAAAGTATAAAAACATATATCGCTTTGAATTCAGAGACATTTACGACCATTGTAAAAAATCCCATCTCTTTTGTGGTCTTCTGTTTACAGTTTTCTCTATAACTTTAGGTAGACAACAACTAACAACAAAGTTATGACGCGAGAAAGTTGAAGTTCTCAAAATTCTATTCACAATGCTGGTACCGCATAAATGCAGATAGGGCATATTTTGTGCGTGAAAAAAAAACTTGGAACGGGAAAATCACATTTTCATTGATTTTTCCTAACCGATTGTCAATAATGACATACTTAACATACATACTTGCGTTCATTACTTCAGTTTTGATTTTGTGTTTCAGAATTTAAACACTTAAACGAACTGCGTGAAAAAACACGAGCGAATCAAACCTCTTAAAAAGAAACTCTATGTCGAATTCTTTGAAAAGAAAATCATCTTATTCATAAAATTTAGGAGCATTATTACAGCTTGTGTTGTTATATCTATGAAACAAATTAATCAAAGTGGTTAAAATATAGAAAATATTTTTCTTATTTTCATTAGATGGTGTTCCAAATTCACAATCGAATTAAACGCTAGCTCTCGGAATATTATTCTAGCAACAACGATCACATCAAATATGTAAGAATACATTCGAACAAAATGTAACATTGATGTTTGCTAAATGAAAAGCGTAGCCGTGCTTAGTCTCTTATGATGTCAATTTTCGATTCATAATCTTTATTTTTATGTTATGTTTAATTCTCTATCAGCCGGTGGGTAAAACAATACGATTATCAAATAACATGCTTCATGATCAAGCAAACATTTTCAGTAGGTCTTGCTTTTCAATGTCTACTTTTTGCTTTACCATTAATCTATTAATCTAACACTGGGTTCAAAGTGATATCCGGATAGAAAATTAGAGTTACGAGCTTTGAAAGAAATGGCTTCTTCAAATAACGCATTTTCGAACCATGATTAATTTTCATGGGAGAAGAGTTATTGCTCATGATTTCATGATAAGTTAAAATGATTGGTTTCATGATTTTCTAATCATAACAGCAGTAACGGATTTCTTTCCGTGTACGATATTTAGCACAGTTCGAAACATTTATCTCGAACGTTTTTTGCACAGCGAAAAGTGCACGAAGCAAATCAAATTATTTTGGATTTTCACTAAACTGATGATTTTTAACTTCGATTTGCAAAGAAATAATCTTAATAGTTCTTTAGATAACATTTAGAGCCATTAGAACGGCTGATTTTATATATTGGTGTCTTTGAGTTTTTTGTGGTTATCTAGAACTGTTCAAAATATCATATTTTTGATGAAATAGTGAAAGAATTATGTTGCTGTCATTAATACAAGTCGAGATATTCATGATTAAGTTCTGCCCATTCTTCCATATGGCTAATTTTGAAAAGGCACCCCATAGTAAAGTGAGTCGTATTCACGACAAAACTTGCATTCTGCAAAACGGTAAATTTATAATATTTATTCGATCCTCATACTATAACAAAGCGTGATCAACCATCAAATACATTGGTTCGATCCTGAGCAAACAAGCGGATCAAACAACTACCCGGTTCCCGACAAACGAACGCTCACCGGTTTGCAGCGTTTATTTCACTCCATGGGGACCTGAATCGTTTCATTTCCGCCACTATTGACACCTGCTCACGGACTGCGAAACCGACACCGTTGATCCTCGTTTAATTGAGTGAAACTGTTTTTGTTTGCACATTAAATAACGAACGGTGCCAATGCAGTCACCAATCTTCATCGCATCACGAGCATCGCCGTTCGGATCGGACCGTCGAATTGACACTACCCGGGAGAGGAGATGATGGTCCTGTTCGGAGTCGTAGTGTCCGATGTTTGCTCGCACTGCAAACCACACGCACCGTGGTGTGGGCGAGGGGACCCGTAATTTGTCTTTCATTTGAATCGAAATTAATTGGGCGCACCATAGCGGAAACGGGAATACGGCGACCGGGCGGTCCGAACGTCTACCGATGGGGAATAGCGCTTCTACACGGTGCGAATGCACCACCGACGGGACTGATTGTGCCCCGACCTCGACCCTATGACGTGTCCGCCGAACATCGGGCTATCGTTGATGACACGTGGAGTACGATGAAATCCGTTGCCTTACTACCTCTGGCACGGGGGAGTAGATGACTCGAATAATGAAAATAAATGAAGTCATCTCGTGAAAAGTCCTGGCAGAATGGTCACCGGGTTTCCGTTTTCACTTGAATGAACTGAGAAATAGCGATGGTTCCGTACCCACGTGTATAAAACTGCAGTAGTCATTCGGCGAAGAAACACGAGAGACAGAGAGGGTGGGGGTGAGTTAGTTTGTTCGAGTTACGCTAGAGTAAGTATTTTGCCTTTGCTGCCGTGTGATTTTCTGATCTAAAGGAAGTATTACCTTGATTGTAACAAAAGTTATGATTCTTAGTATGAATGCACAGTAGCAACAGTAGCTAGATATGTTGATGGAACAAGTCCTGACCTGGAATGTTTTTTGTGTCTTGTGGCCGTACACTTCTTTCCAGCCACCAAATCTCGTGAGAACCGAAAATATTCACTTCGTTCAATTAGAGAATATACCAAATCCACCACTCAAAACTAGAAAATTAAACTTCCACTCCGCGACTCCGAATAAAAGATCATTACCGTTCAACTTACCGATTGAATTCATACTGTCTCCTTTTTTCCTGGACATCCCATTCCTTTCTCTTCTCTGTTCTTGTTCTATCAAACTAGGGTGGTTGTTACAGTCTATAGAATCGTGACACAGCTAATGATATAGAACGCTAAGAATTCAGTTGAGAGGTCTGTTGAAAAAAATGTGTTTAATGCACCTAGCAGTGAGATGATATCCTTTTTTTATCAATCAGCATGTATTTTTCGCGTGAATATTCTTCGTTGTGTTTAGTTTCCATGAAATCATTTTAATGACCGTCGTTTTAAATGAATTGTAATTAAAATTTTTGAACTGCAAGACAAATCAAAGATAGAAATTGTATGAAACTTGAAAATTATTTCTTTCAATCTAAATTGTGACAATCAATTAAGCATTCCATGAGTTGTAGAAGTTGGTTCCTCTTTAAAGTTTTTGTGATTATTTATGGTACTTACAGAAACGGTATTCAGAGACAAAATAGTTCGTATGCCCATGAATTAGTATGACGAATAAATTGAAATAGTTTTGATCCCAACTTGGAAATTTCTTTTAGTATCGTATACTCATCACCCTGTTATTTCAAAATTAGATTTTGGAACCGGATCAAGTTCACTACTTTTGTATGAGACCATAAATTAATTTTAATTTGAAGTTTTGTTTATAAATTTCGTTTTGGCCTTCTTTTAGCTTCTCTATTTTTAGGAATTCGTAAATCGGTGTAACCGAAGTCAGTCAAATTCGCCTAATGGATTGTTAACCATTTCAATAGATTTGAAATTTTTGAAAATCCAGGGTAGCCATCTTAGGTACCTTCTTCAAGGACGGAGAAACTCAATCATCGCACAGTGGTTCAAAAGCGCAATTTCACGCTCTTAATTGATAACTCATAGAATCGTGGTTTTTGAGGTACAGTATCTTCAGCAAAGTTGCTCAGAATGATAGACGCCATCTTTTGGCAAATTTGATTAATTCCCCTAAAAGTAAGATAAAAATTTTATTTTAGCTCAGGGACAACATAGGGGCTAAGTTACTTCAACAAAGTTGTGCAGAAAGTTATTTCAAATAAGTTTACTGAAGGTACTATTCCCGTAACTTGAGTGTAATTCATAATATAATGTATTTTTTTGGAAAGGGTGTCAAAAAACCAGTTTTTGTAAGAAAACATATTTCATCTTTAAAAACTACACAACTTTCTCAAACATACTATGCTGCTGTCATTTCAGTTTCATGAAATAGAGCAATTTTTCGTGTTTGTGTTTATAAAATTCTAACTTGTCTATTATCAAAAGGCGAAGAAAGGTGCAGGTGAGACTACTTACATATTAAACTACTTCAAAAGAGCTTTCATACCCTGGTTGAGTTACTCGTCTGCGATCGTCTGCAGGCGAGATATGTTCTTTTCAAATATCCTTGTCCTTGACATTTGCAATAATAAGGTTCATTGTATATCAGATCAGATTTCAGTTTATATTCGTTACCATGGAAACTCTCACAATAAATGGTTTTTATGGACATCGAAGTCTACAAAAAGACATGTTTAGATGTTTTTTGAAAGTAGCTGGCCGACGTTTTTTTGAAAGTGAGATAAGAAGCCACGACTTTTAAAAAAGGCAATCATCATGGCAAATTACGTTATGTATTTTTTGGTAAGTTTTTTTTCTATAGAAAAGCTCTGCGGATAGATATCCTCCAATCATCAATTAAAGTGGAGATCGATAAACGCTTGCTATATTGTACTGTTCATAATGATTAAGAAGTTTCTTTTATACCGATGTCGGGAGTATTATACACGCGAGCAATCCAGATCACTTACGTAATTCATTGGATCCTTTGGTTACAAATATTCGTGAATGGCCAAAACAGTCCAAGAATAATCTGTCGAACGATGCTAAGAGTCTTTTAGCTGGTTAAGAACATTATCAGCTATCATTACATAAATTATTATAGTTTTGATTATACTTTTCTCTACCAGAAGATGACATAACTTAATTCGATTTGATGATGGCTTTTTTAAAAGTCGTGACAAAACAGTTACTAAACTATTCAATTTATACACTTCAAGGTGCAAAAAAAATAATATTTTGTGGCAAGTACCATAGTAATGAATATACGAGGTCTGTTCAAAAAGTTCCCGGATTTTTTTAATTGCGCGCGTCTGGAGAGTCCGGTGGTCAAAATTTTTTTTTATTGTGTTGGTACATATGTCCCTAATGTATGGTGAAATTTTCAGCTGTATTCATTGTTTACATTCTGTCTTGTAGCGGCTGGTGTAGACGTGTTTTTTTGAGCTCGGCGATTTTTGTTAGTTTAAACAATGGAAGAATTGAAGAGTCAAAGAATTTGTATTAAATTTTGCGTGAAAAATGAAATAAAGTGTAACCAAGTGTGCGAAATGTTACAGAGAGCCTACGGTGAGTCTGCTATGAAAAAAAAACAAGTGTTTACGAGTGGTATAAGCGTTTCCAAGATGGCCGCGAAGACGTTGAAGACGACGAACGCTTTGGTCGACGTCAGCACGTCAATAATCGATGAAAATGTGGGAAAAGTGGAAAAAATGATTATGGATGATCACCGAATCACTATTAGAGAAGTTGCTGATGAAGTTGGCATATCAGTTGGCTCATGCCATCATATTTTTTCAAATGTTTTGGGCATGAAACGAGTGGCAGCAAAATTCGTTCCAAAACTGCTGAATTTTGATCGTGATTTTTGGGCTAAAAACAAGACTTCAATCATGCCCCAACCTCCTTATTCACCAGATATCGCTCCGTGTGATTTTTTCCTGTTCCCGAAGTTGAAGAGACCCATGAAAGGACAGCAATTCAGAATTCCGAGGACAGAATTCCGGGTACTTTTTGAACAGACCTCGTATACTGAAATCTGATCTGAAATACAATGAATCTAATCATTGCAAATGTCAAGGACAAGGATATTTGAAAAGAACATATCTCGCCTGCAGACGATCGCAGACGAGTAATTCAACCACGATATGAAAGCCCTTTTGAAGTAGTTTAATATGTAAGTAGTCTCATCTGCACCTTTCTTCGCCTTTTGATAATAGACAAGTTAGAATTTTATAGAAAAAAACATGAAAGATTGCTATATTTCATTAAACTGAAATGATAGCAGCATAGTATGTTTGAGAAAGTTGTGTAGTTTTTAAAGATGAAAAACTTTGTATAACATGAAAAACTCATATAAATTGACAATATATGTGTTTTCTTACAAAAACTGGTTTTAGGACACCCTTTTCAGAAAACACGTTATATCATGAATTACAATAAAGTTATGGGAATAGTACCTTCAGCAAACTTGCTTGAAATAAATTTTTACACAACTTTGTCGAAGTAACTTAGCCCCTATGTTGTTCCTGAGCTAAACTAAAATTTTTGTCTTACTTTTAGGGGAATTAATCACATAAATAAAATTTGCTAAAGATGGCGTCTATCATTCTGAGCAACTTTACTGTACCTCAAAAACCACGGTTTTAATGAGTTCTCAATTAAGAGCGTGAAATTGCGCTTTTGAACCACTGTGCATCGCCCTGAATACACCCGATCATGTTTCACTATACATCATCGGTCCATTGCGTAGTCAATAATACATAACAGAGTCGAACTCGTTCGGTATCATACTGCGTGCGATGGCGGAGAATGAGAGAATTGAAAATCGCAAAATTTTTAAACACGAACCCAATTGCCGATGCATGAGTTAAAGAGTGTCAGCGAACATCGTGTGCAATCGAAAACCCGAACGATTGACCAGTGTGTCTGAATATGTTCGGCAGGAGTTGGATCGAAATGATCTGTTGTAGGGTATACCCGATCAGATGGTAATAACAGAATTATAACAACTGGAGTAATTTATTTCAGAAATATTTTGTAACAAATTTTGAAATATTTTTAGCTGGTAAACTGTTAAAATAACAGAAATCATAACAAAAAGGACTCTAGCGGGAACAAAATCGTAACGAATTTTGAAACGTTTGTATCATAATTATTATTGAATTTGATGTAACTACAAAAGTCCGAAAGCAGAAACTTATAACAATAGTTGTAATAAATTAGAAAGCAAATTTAACACAGAAAAACTATATCACAGCCAACTTTTAGCATCGTTTCAATCCAAAATTGTTGAATGATATTTTTCATTGAATGAATAATTTATTAAGTGATCTGATTTTTTCTTTTAGTATTTTGAAATTCTGATCCTTATATTTCGATATGAAGCAACGGAAAACCTCTTTTTTTTTCAATTAATGAACTTTATCATGAGTCTTGCAAATGAAAATAAAAAATCATAACTGATTTTGTTATTAGATTGTTATCATAAGTTTCAACTTTCAACTGTTTTCATTTGTTAAATATCTCAAAATAACACTAATTGTTGTACATAGCAACTGTTAATATACTTGTGTTATGATTTTGTTATGTGCATCTGATCGGGTAGGGTGGAAAACAAAAATTGGCTATGACATGATGAGTTCGGTCGGCTGAATATAAGTTTTTGCTTGAAGGGCAATGTGCATAATGATGATCGCTACATTGCCAGTTATGTTAACGTGTAGCAAGTTTGTTGTGCTATTCTACTAAGAATTAATTAGGTCTTTTAAGACAAATAAGATGCGATTGAAGGTTGACGAAGGAGGAAATCAATTAGTTCCAACTCTAACAAATTTATCTACCGATCATCGACTTCACTTCGGAATGGATTTCAAGTAAAATAGAGCTTCATCATTGTAACTGCATAGTTCGAATGATTCCAGCAATCTGTTGAAACGGCCAGTGCGCTTATGCTTTAGGTTCCCGATAATCCGCGTGGCCAGCAGATTCGGTCCACCTAGAGGTGTGATGGTGCATTTCATAAGGAGTGTATCGATAAGTAGTTAGCAACATTCAAACAGTTATTACTCTGAAATGGCTTAATTTTTTGCAGCGTGTTTTGCGGTGACATGTTTGTTTACATGTCAATAGCAGCTGCGCAATCGATTGGTTTCGGTACGGTTTATCGTTTCAATGATGAGTCGAATTGATTCGGAAACGCGAAAGAAAATTCTGCACACTTGGTGCTCAGAGAGTGGTGTCACGTACAACGAAACTGCAAAACGGGTGAAAGTGCACCACACCAGTGTCAAAAATATTATCGAGAAGTTCGGTAAGACCCTTTCCATGAAGGATTTGCCCCGATTCGGTAGGTAAACGGGTCCCAGCCAGCCCAGTCGGGACTTAAAAGTGGTTGAGTACATCAGGAAAAACCCATCGGCGTCGACGCGGGATTTGGTCAAGCAGTTCAACACCAGCATCGGGATGATTCAACGGATCGAAGTTCGGAACTCCCGAAAACGTACAAGAAACAGAAGATGCCGAAAAAGTCCCTGGTACAGCAAGTTCAGGCCAAAACAAGAGCGCGAAAACTGTATAACCGGATTCTACAGAATAAAGACGGATGCATCCTGATCGACGACGAAACCTACGCCAAGGAAGAGTCTCGAGCGCTGTCCGGACCGCAATATAATATGAAATCGGTGTACCAGGACGTGGACGACGCTGACACCACGGTGGCGATGGAAAAGTTTGGGCAGATGGTGTTAGTCTGGCAAGCAGTTTGTACCTGTGGTTTGCGGTCGTCGATTTTCTTCACGAAGGGCACAATTGCTGCCACTGCACAGAAAGCATAAGGCTTCTCCTCTCCTCTGGCCGGATTTGGCTTCAGCCCACTACGCTAACACCTTTCTACAGTGTTTGTCAAAAAATAATGTACAATTCGTGGAAAAGGACATCAACCCACCGAACTGTCCGGATCTTCGGCCAATTGAAAGCTATTGGGCAATTGTCAAGCGGCACTTTCGGAAGGAGGGTACAGTGTCCCAAAACATGCAGGAGTTCAAAAAAAAAAACTGGACAGCTGCCACCAGGAAAGTCACAAAAGTAACTGTGCAGAATTTAATGAAGAATGTCAAGTCCAAAGTGCGAGCGTTTCACAGAAACAAGGATTTTCTTCAATATAATCAGTGAAATGCATAAAAATGTAATGTTTCTACAATATATCGAAAACTGATGTCAAAATACGCTTTTTTATTGAATAATCAATGTTGCTAACTACTTTTCGATACACTCCTTAGTATGAGAATCATCAAGTCGAATCATCGATTCGATTTTCTGCGATAATTGTCAACTTGCGATTCTCTCTTGGGAAATTGCACACAGCAACGATCATTATCAGACTGTAAATTTTTTTAAGAGCCGTGAAATACTCAGAGTATGAAGTGGAGCGAAGAAATGTAGAAAAATTCTCTCGCGGTTCATGCATTGAGAGACTCGAGTTCTTGTAGCATCTTCTACCGGATTGAAAATGTTGTATACAATGTAGATAACAATATAGCAGCTTCTGTCAAATTTTCGGCAATCACCAACACTGATGGCAGTTAAAGGGTTAACATTTTAAGAAAATCATCTCCAATACAAAACCCTTTCAAATAGCTTATATCAATGTTATTTCTGTTTGTGAGCAGTTTTTATATGCAAACCCGGCTACCGGAAACGTGTTTCGTTTGAGCTTAAATCACGGTTTCGAGAATCAAGCCCGTCAAAAATGTACACGCTTCCTCATTCCTAGTGTCTCAAACATCGAAGACGCGTAGCAATATTTATTATTTGTTTTTCATTTTCCATCATTAATAGGCGAAGTTTCGTTACGAAACTATATTTCTAGAACAATTTAGTTTCGACGTACTCATTCAGTAAGCAGAGCGATTCTCACCAAACACGTTTCAGTTGACTAACATTTCGTGGCTTCGCAATTCTGTTTTTCTCCAATTCACTTATCGGCTGCAGTCCAAAAGCAGTCACTTCCTTTCGAACCCTCATTCATCGCTTCATTTCCCCTTGATGGGCAGGCCAAACCGCATGGTTCCGTTTGACCGATCAGGCCAATTACCTTCATTTAGATGGAAGGGATTATCCGTTGTTGATTAAATTTATGCCGAGCTTGTGGAATTTTTGATAAGCCCCACGTCCCGTCTACACACGTCCTCCGGTGCAGGTATAAATTAGACGAGATCCAACGAGACAAGTTATTGAACGGACGGCAGTCACTGCGAAAGGCGGTAAATTGTGGTTCGCCAATCGACATAGATTGGATTAGTATCCGCTCGTTCCCTTCGCCGGCCGGGCCGAAACTGCGCTGATGGTTAAATTAATTAAAGTCTAAATGAGGTGAAAACTGTGGAACAGCACAAATCTAGCCGGACCAGCTTGCAGTAGTGGCCCGTAGTTAATCAAATTTTGTATTGAACAATGCTTCTTTGTTTGGCGGTAATCCACTTTCGAAGGTGAAATGGGCAAGACCTTTGCGGAATAATAAATCAGATGCGTCGATGGATTGACAGGTTTGGCAGGGCGGGACGACGAGACGATTACTTGTAATCAGGTACTCGGACAGAAACAACAAACTGAAACCCGAGTGTGATTGGTGAAGAATCTTTTGCGTGCTGTTCGAATCATGTCAGTTGCATTTCTTTTTATTTGCAGGGTTGTTACGGTCGCGCGGTTTTCGTGGATTTAGCGCGGTTTTTGCTAAGATTTTGAAGCTCTGGCGCGGATTTCAAAAAATATCATTCCACATTTTATTTGTCCGAATAAAAAAAAATATTTGCAAATTTTTGAAGCTTGTGAGTTTTACGAAACCCTAAAAAAATTGAAGATGGGCGAACGTTTCAGCAATTTTCACCTTGATGAAACCAAATTTACTTGAAGGCGGTTCTAGAAAATGTTCAGTGAACAAAATTTAGATTTTATGCTCTTCGATCTCGAGTGATACAAATTGCTTTTTCAACAGAGCTGTTACCAGGAATTACAAAAACTTTTCGATATATGTGATTGCGTTTTCGCATTCCAATGCGGTAATCGAAAGAAGATTTTCGCACTCAAGGATATTGATGTCTGATGGAAGATATCGTTTCAGTGAATAAAATTGCTAAAAAAAATGGTCAAAAAAGCTCTCTATATTTTGTTGTCTCATTCACACAATTTAAAAAGGCCTCACTTCGTAGCTTTATATTACTTGATTTAAGCTTTCAAAAAAGTGTATGTGTGTGCCTTTTGGTCTGCGACCCTGCTTCCTATTAGTAGTTAAAGTTAGTGTATATAAAAGTTTAAATGTTAAATAACTTTTCAGGGAAAAGGCCAAACCATATACAGTCTTCAACGAAAATGTGTAATTTTACGTTTTTAGTGATTGTCTCGAACATAGTAGACACTGAAAATAATTGCGAAAAAAGTTATGAACAAAAATATTAATTTT
This sequence comes from Malaya genurostris, assembly GCF_030247185.1. Lineage (NCBI taxonomy): Eukaryota > Metazoa > Arthropoda > Insecta > Diptera > Culicidae > Malaya > Malaya genurostris. The sequence goes on along the minus strand of NC_080572.1, from coordinate 68,106,831 downwards.
AAGTGGTTTCAAACGAAAATGCTTCATATATCCCAAACTTTTTACGTTAGACCTATAGCTTCTTCGCAGGCACATACCCAGAGGGGGGGGGGGGGGTGGCAAGGGGCCCTGGCCCCTCCCGAAATCCAACACTTTCATCGGTTGGATTGATACATAGTATTTATACATTCCTTTGACCACTACTTCCGGGAGCCGTAATCTGAGAACCGGTATAGTAGAAACCATTTAGTTTGGCCATCAACTAATAAGACCTACATATTGGAAAAGTTTCATAATTCCAAAACCGGAAGCCGGATCCATACAAATTTTCCTGGCAATTTCTGGTATGATGCAATCTTTCACTTGAATGTGTGAAAACCGGTCGAATAGTCTTCGAAAATTTGAAGTAATGTATTTTCCAGTTTGCGATTTTCAACAGAATCTACTAATTAGAAGTTTCTACCAACCAGTTTTGAAAAACTCGTTTCTTTCAGCAATCGATTTTTTTTGTGCTTATCACCCTGTAACTTCAGGCCCGAATCTAAATGAAATTCAGGATTTTCCTATCGGATCTTAAGCCAATTCGTTTGATATTAAGTTTGTGAACATCGGTTCCGCCATCTCCGAGAAAAGTTTGTGCACATATTTTCATGTTGGAACACTAAAAACCCTGTAATTCTGGAGCCGGATGTCGGAGCCAGATAAAATTCTGAAATGTCTTACCTGACTACAAGAACTTTCAACTAAATTTAAGTTTGGTTTATCTCGCCGAACTTATTCGATTTGTATGTGGAACTCAGTCCTTTGGGCCTCGGCTCAAATGTCGGTTTTCAGTGATTGCATACCCTTCCTATATGAGAAAGGCAAAAAGGTTGTGATTCTTAAACAATTTTTTTGGGAGGCACAAGTTAGCAAGAGCACAGGCCTTCCATTGCGATTACAAAAATCAATGTCAAAATTAAAGGTAATGGTACTGGATGACCAGCAGGGCAATAAGGATTAGTACTGAGCAAAAATATCATAGTTTTAGCAAGATTGTCCTGCCGCTGGATGCCGCACTTGCTTACTCAGGATTGAAAAAAGGAACGCGAGCACACTTCGGAATCATATTCGCCTATGTTGATGCAAATTGGTGTTGGACTGAAATTGGGTGGAATAGTTATGAAGTCGGTTCTTTGGGTTTGTCAGAGTATAATTTTCGTGGACTACCTCGAAAAAAGAAAAACACCATCGACAGCAATTGTAAATGTGCATTATTGGAGCGATTGAAAATCGGAAAAATCGGTTTTGCGAGACAATCTGCCGGTACACAAGAGCATTCTGTGACTACTACTTCCGGAACCTGTTCCGAAACCGGAAGCCGGATTCGGTTGAAACAGCTTAGAAGTCTATGAAACCAAAAAATCTTTCATTTGAATCCATTCTTACATTTGTGTGAATCGTCCTAGTCATCTCTGTGATATTTATGTGAATTCCGTTTTGGAGTTTTTGACCGCTACCAAGAAGATTTTTCTGCTGTTGCATCGCCACTCTCAATAACGAATTGTTAATACTCATCACCCTGTATATCAAAACCAGAGATGCTAGGTAAAAATTTCAAACATATTTATAAAGGATTGACAAAGTCTGTAAACTCGACAAATAAAGTCTGCGTACTTTTTTCTATAAAAAATGATGCACGGAATTGATCTAGCGAACAAAAAAAAATGACCGCGGCAATTTCAATAGTCTGTAAATTTTTACGAACGTCTATGAAAAATGTGATTTTCAAAAGTATGCACAAATGTCTGCAATTAAAACAAGTTTGCAGCTTATTTTAGAAATCTGCTGATTTACAAACAAACCTGCAGGTCTGGCATCTCTGATCCAGACTCGAAAGTTGGCTCGATGAAATTAAATAGGATCGTGTAGGGATTATGAGGCACTTCATTTGAATATAAATTTGTTAAAATCATCTCGATTATTTGTTCGAAAAATAAAAAAACAAAATTTTGTAAACTAGAAAAGCTTACTAAATAGTGTCAGAATATTTGCTTCTTTTTACATCATCACTTATAAGAACACTTCAAGGGTGTGAAGGTTTTAATATTCTTCGCTCAGTTTTTCCAAAACCACAAGTCGAATCCGAACTATGAGATTATATGATAGAAGAAATTTACTAAAGATACTAAAGACACACCTAGAACTAGAAACATAAAGAATCATTACATCAGTTAGAAGCATTATTACTTATTTATGGGCCCATCCCGAAACAAAATTCTGGATACGGGCCTGCTTCTTCGGCAAAGTTTTTTCTCGTTAGAAGTTCTAAATCTTCGTAGAAGACATAATTTTTCTATCTCATTTAGGGGTTTGGTACCTCATGTGTACCGTTTGGTGCTAAAGTGCACATGACTAGTTTTTGTTTTTTACGTTTCGCATTCAGCTCATCAGTGCGTCAGCATTGTAGTCATTTAGGGGTTTGGAAAAAAGTTGTTGAAATGAACTTTTATCGTAGTAGGCTTTGCACATTTTTTATTGTGATCAAATCACGAGGTACCATTTTTGTGAATGAGTTCTCCAAAGGAACTATGTAGGGTAACGGCTCTCTATTTCATCTGAGCTCCTATTTCCATCTCATCCCTTCACCTCATTACTTTGAACATGAATAATATTTTAAAACCTACCTGAACCAAACTGTGAAATGTTTTAACATGATTATAAAAGCTATTGTCACACTTTCCTATTGAAAGAAATGGTTTTAAGTTCTTCGGTTATCGTTTTTTTCATTTCAAATAAACTCACTTTTCAATTTAGGACACATTTTCGTCTCAAGATTTACAGTTCGTCATGTTTCTGATTATCTACTAATCGATTCGTCTCAAAACATGATCACTTTTTCGCACAATTACACTACTATTGAATGCTGGATGACTTCATAATTAGTAATGTTCAATTGCCACTTGTTTAATTAATGATTAAAAACTTCAAAAACTACCCGACAAGCAATAAAAGTCTTCAAAAATATGAGATGAAAGTTTTTCACTTAGTTCACTTGATTGCGCTTTGTTTTCATCGCATTTGGTTTCGCAAAGTTGCCAAGTTATCTCATAATGTTACAAAACAAAAATTGTTTTTCTTCTTAAAAATCTCATCAAAAAGTATGTTTTTTGGTATCCGTGACATTAGTTTAATTATATTTTTGATATTAATATTTCAATAAAACTGTTTTGGCTTCGAATATTACCAGGAAGAGCATGTTAAATACTAATGAAATAACCACTATCAATTCTTCACTAATAAAATCTGTTAACATCATTTTATCAGTGAAAACAGATAGACCAGATATAGACTTTCTATGCAACGTAATACATATTCTATGAAAATATCTGGCTTCAAATAGTTCAAATTGGTTCCAAATTTTAATATAAATGTTTGTCAGTGTTCATAATCAATTATCTACATAAAAGATTTCCACTTTAACATGTGATTTGTCCGTTGATTAATAAACTTTTGAAGAATCACCGCAATCAAATACTAATAGATACTCAGAGAGAAAAGTCTAATTTTTTACTTCTTTCTTTCTATGAACCTGTACAAATCTGTATTTAATTTAGGAAATCTTTACAAAATCGGTACTTTGATTTAAACCAGTATGCGAACGCAAATATCTATACAATACATATAAATCTGTATAAATGGCATCTCTGGCTCTACACATTGTTTGAAGAAGGGCTAATGAATAAATAGTAACAATCACAGTTTTGTTTTTATTTAAAGTTCACCAATTTAACTTTTCAGTAATATTTTAAATTTAAAGCGAAAGGTGACGGAAACGACTGAAAAATTTTTAAACGTTGAAATGATTTCAAACTGGCTCTAAAAATATCGTATATTGTCTCGTAGTTGGCATTAGGCCGTTTTTAAGAAGAATTCTGACATTTTGAACCTGAGAGTGTAATAGTGGAATATTTTGTTTTGATTGCTGTCGCCATTGATAATTTATAGGATGAATAAAGGATCAACGATAGGATGGATAAAAATCCATTGAGATGAAATTAGGAGCAGAGTAGTGAACATTTCATAAGTGTTTTTTGCTGTTTTATGAACATTATTTTAATTTCCAAGGAATGTGAATCTAATTTCAATGTGGAGCAAGGCGAATGAAGCAGTAATATGAAATAGTTATAGTGATTTTAGTGGCTAAATCGAGATTTGAAGGCGACGTCCTTACAAATGAGATGAAATAGGGAGCCCTTACCCTATATCGGATCAACGGTTTAACAGCTAGAGAATTAAGTTCACGTTTTTGCCGATTCAAACCATTGTGCATTGTGGAACCAGAGAACCAAAATTTTTACTTATATTCTCGATGTATGGGAGTTGTCAAGTTGTCCACGGGTTGGTTGAAACTGCTGAACAAGTACCATAATAAAGTGAAATTCTGGATATAAAAGACTAGAGTAGATGGCTATGCCATCTTGGAATTCAAGACCACCGCAAACATCGTTTTCCAACATTTATTTATCAAACCCGTTCCGAAAATACCTATACTGTGAGGGTTTTTAAGGATTATCAATGAACCGGAAGTCGTTATTTTAGAATTCAGAACCACATCAAGAAATTGTACTCATATACTCATCAAACCTGTTCTAAAAATACTCATATTATAAGGGTTTTCAAGGAATGTTAATAAACCGGAAGTCGCCATCTTGGAATTTAAAACCACCTCAAACATCGTTTTCCGACATCTACTCATCAAACCCATTCCGAAAATATCCATATTGTAGTAATTTCCATAAATGTTCGTAAAAAAAGATTACGTTATTTGGGATTTTGCTCGTAAAAAGAGTTACGTAAAAAGAGGTAACGTCAAAAAAGTTTACGTACACGGAGGTTTGGGTGTATATATGATAGTATGTTTGATATGAGAAAGGCATCATTACACCGCTAGGTGGATTAAAACAGGTTCTTAAGTTTCAGACGACTGTGCGACGCACAGTGGTTCGAATCAATAAAAACGTGGACATAAATCAGTAGCTGCCAAACCGTTCTTTTAATGCATATAGTTGCTTTGAAGAAATTATTTACAAATATATACCGCGTAATTTGATCCTATCATTAATTGTTCATGGCCTACTTTGACAAAAAATGTAACCATAACTTTTTTTTCTGAAGAGATAGAAATTTTTTTTCTTCAACAAAGTTTTAGAACTATTAAAAATAATTTACTTTGTCAAATATACCAAAAGTCTAGGTCGCACCGTTTCGGATATACAAAGTGTTTTTATGGCAACCCCCTTAAAATCAGTTTTTTATTCATAAATTGTTTCGAGTTATTTTGTTATGCATACTTTGTTCGGAATAATTGTAGAATTTATAAAATTGCATATTTTTGTTGAAGATAGTGCATAGGTTTGTTCTTTCCTGGCAAAGTTATGCAACATTTTACCTTTTTTTTACCTAGGATAAAACCTTGCACCGAAGCGAAATATGCAACTTTATGCAGCTGATTTTTACAAAATTTGTAGGAAAAGATGTGCCCAATATCATAACAAAAAATCTAAGTGGAACTCGGTGGAACTTTTTTTTTAGGTCTTTTCAAAGTTAGTTTTAATTACTGAATTATGGCAATCCCCTTAAAACTAGTTTTCTAGTCATAACTTGTTTCGTGTTATTTTTGTATGCATACTTCGTTTGGAATAATTGTAGAAAATATAGAATTTCATAATTTTGTAGAAGCTAATGCATAAGTCTATTCTTTTCTGGAAAATTTATGCATAATTTTACCATTTTTTACCTAGGAAACCTTGTGCCGAAGCGAAATATGCAACTTAATGCAGCAAACTTTTATAATACTTATAGGAGAACATGTACCTTATCAAATTTATTTTCCAATGAGAATATCTTGAGTAATATTCGTGTGACTCATTTTCACTATGGCCATGCTGAAACCATGAATGGTTAAGAAACAGAGGGCGCACAGTGCTCCAAAACTGGAAAAGACGGTCACAAGTCTGTACAGACTTTCACTGATTTTTGAGAGCTAACGTGTCTTCGAAGAAGTTTTACAAAATTATATAACGCTTCTTTTGAAAGTAGCACCTTAATTTTTGTTAAGGGGGTAGTATCGATTTCGAAAAAAAATAATTTTGTTTTTGACGAAAAAATTTTTTTTTCTATCTCTTTTCAAAGAAAAAAAACATTTCAAGTATTTTTGCTGAAGATATGAATAATGTAAAAAAATATTTTTTGAGATATTCGCTTTATTTTAAAAACAGTTTTTTTGGATTTACCTACGTAGAATTTATCTCTATTACCTAAGTATCTACTACAAAGTTAGCATTTAAATGAGTAACTTTTCCCAATACTTTTCACAACCTAATCAATCAACTAGGTAGGTAATGTTATCGAATAAATCATTACAATATGTCACTTGGTCGCATTGCATTCGATCAATCAGTATCAGTCACGCTATCGTCCGAGTTTTACGTATCGCTAATTTCTTGTTCTGTTTTAAGTTCTAGCATATCAATTGCTTCCAGTGACAATTTCTTTCCAGTTTTGATAGGTTTGTAATAAATATTCGAAATCAGTAGGTCAGACGCTAGTAGGAGTCTACAAAAAACATCTATCATCGTTTTTTCACGGCTGTTTTTCCTCGTGCCCAAGTTTGGATTTTTTTTTATTTGTTTATTAATTTTTAACATTTTTCATTCAATAAACTATAAAGGTTGTTTTATGGAATCGCTTATTTGAAACCTAAGAAAAAACCGTACATTCATGCCTTGGACGAATTTTTGTATCTTTGTTATATTTTACAGGCTGTTGAAAAAAGGCTTTGTGTGAAATACCCCATGGATTATTACTATACATGCTATGCACGTATGCAAATATTTAAAGATATTTCTATCCTATTTCCGACTACCAGTCTGGACGCGCGTAAACACGCATAAACAAGTTCATGCTTGCACGCGCAACTTAAGCAAATTGTTGCGATTTTTATTTTGTTACTTTTTACAATTGACAATACTAGAATAAATCTAAGTGGAACTAGATGCAATTTTAGGCCTTTTCAAATTTAGTTTTAATTATTGAAGGTCCGAAAAATTATCAAAACTTCACCACATATTTAAAAAATGGAAAAAATTTTCTAGACGAAATATTATAAAGTATTGTTAAAGTACAAACTTTTACGAAGAGATTTCATGTTTAAACGTGTAAATAAATTGAGTTATCGCGAAGCAACACGATTTTAAGACGAGATGTTGATTAGGCGACGCTCACTGCAAAAATGAGTTACAGAAATAGCAGACGCGTGGCGCCCTCTGTTTCTTAACCATTCATGGTTTCAGTATGGCCATAGTGAAAATGAGTCACACGAAAAGTACTCAAGATATTCTCACTGGAAAAAAAAATTGGATAAGGTACATGTTCTCCTATAAGTATTATTAAAGTTTGCTGCATTAAGTTGCATATTTCGCTTCGGCACAAGGTTTCCTAGGTAAAAAATGGTAAAATTATGCATAAATTTTCCAGAAAAGAATAGACTTATGCAATAGCTTCTACAAAATTATGAAATTCTATATTTTCTACAATTATTCCAAACGAAGTATGCATACAAAAATAACACGAAACAAGTTATGACTAGAAAACTAGTTTTAAGGGGTTTGCCATAATTCAGTAATTAAAAATAACTTTGAAAAGACCTAAAAAAAAAGTTCCACCGAGTTCCACTTAGATTTTTTGTTATGATATTGGGCACATCTTTTCCTACAAATTTTGTAAAAATCAGCTGCATAAAGTTGCATATTTCGCTTCGGTGCAAGGTTTTATCCTAGGTAAAAAAAAGGTAAAATGTTGCATAACTTTGCCAGGAAAGAACAAACCTATGCACTATCTTCAACAAAAATATGCAATTTTATAAATTCTACAATTATTCCGAACAAAGTATGCATAACAAAATAACTCGAAACAATTTATGAATAAAAAACTGATTTTAAGGGGGTTGCCATAAAAACGCTTTGTATATCCGAAACGGTGCGACCTAGACTTTTGGTATATTTGACAAAGTAAATTATTTTTAATAGTTCTAAAACTTTGTAGAAGAAAAAAAATTTCTATCTCTTCAGAAAAAAAAGTTATGGTTACATTTTTTGTCAAAGTAGGCCATGAACAATTAATGATAGGATCAAATTATGCGGTATATATTTGTAAATAATTTCTTCAAAGCAACTATATGCATTAAAAGAACGGTTTGGCAGCTATTGATTTATGTCCACGTTTTTATTGATTCGAACCACTGTGCGACGGCTTGAAATTGAAAACACCCATCGCCCTGTAGCTCTGGAACCGGGAGTCAGATGCGGATAAAATTCAGCAATTCTTTCTTTGGTTTTTAATTTTTACAAGATCGAAGAAAATTGAGCTAGTTCCAATTTGAGGGATTCAACCACTATTTCCGGTAGGAAACAGTTAGGACATAATCTACTATTTTTGAAAGTTGTGATTAGCACCGTTTGTTAAAATCGGTTCAGCCATCTCGGAGAAAAAAGTCGTTTTTCGCAGTGATTGCATAGCCTTTCTACATTAGAAGGGGGAAAATCGATTAATATGATTAATCATGTAGAAAAATACATCAGTAGCAGTAGCGCTTGCTTGTGCTTCAGGTCAAACTTTCAAATTGTTCTGGGAAACGCTCACAGAGAAAATTCACACAAACGATCATTATTCATAATAAACGTCATCCACTGCCGGAGCGACGAGCCAACCGACAGCTTTTCTTGCAAATACGAACAGACCATTTTTCCTTCCCTAAGGGAGATAAATTTTATTGGCAATTCGAAAGTGGCGAGTAATCCTTCAAATGCATAAGGATGAAGAAAAAGATGAAAACTCTTGTTCCAATTAGTTTTACAAGTTGAAGCCCTAATGGGTGTTTTCTTTTTATTTGTTTCAGGTTATTTATCCCATTATTTACTGTTGTTTGACGTTTGGCAGCTTCACCCGGGCTCCGGGTCATAAAATTGGCCAAAATTTCGCGCTCTCTTTTGCGTAGTAAACAAATGACAGCTCGGAACGAGCCATAAACTAAAACTTTGCTCTTGGCTCTGGTCGAATGGTTGATTGCGATTTTCCATTTTTCTGTTTTCGGTGGCATCTCATCTCGTGGGAGCCGACTTCGAAAAGAAAAATCCTTTTCCGCAATGGCTCAAAGCTACATTAACTGTCAAGTGGGGGGAAAGTTTGGATTCCGTTCGATTGACTTCGATGTCAATCTGCTAAAAAACAATTCATGAATCAAGTTCATGCCTTCCTGGAACAGTAGAACGCAAAGATTCAAGACGGTTTTGTTCCATTTATTTTATTCCAACAGTAATTATTCTGCTTATTTATTGCTCCACGATTCATACCAGGAAGGGTCTTCGAAAAAAAAGCTGATCGAAGCTAAACGCAACTACCAACAGCAAGTGACTGCAGTGCAGTGGCCATTCGATGTTTTTTCACGTCCTATATATTGAAATTTTGACATGCGATTGAGCAAACCAAATACAACTGAAATGTTGAAACTGTTTCCATTCAGACGGAAAACCAGTGAACCAGAACCCAATAACAAACAACAGCAAAAAAAAAGCTCCAATAGCGGAAACAAAATAAGCAGATTTTTTCCTACCAAAAATTTGCACAAAACTCGTGCCTCACCCCGTGGTGGCTGCACTGGAGGTCCAAAACGAGGAAAAAACCAACACCCCCTCGCTGAAGAAAAAAAATCCCATTTACTGTACAACTACGGCTCGTGGTGGCCGTGTTTCTGACATTATTTTATTTCACCAGTTTTCGCTTTGCGGGGTTGAAATTACTGCAGTCGCCGGAGTCACGGAAGGCCAACACCATCGCTTGGCCTAAAGGGAGAAAAACCAGGCAGGGAGGACTCGGGTAGATCTAATAACACAAAAATTTCGCATCATATTCTTACCCTCGTTTTCCGGGTTGTGGGTGGTGGGGGGCGCACGGTGGTGGCTTTCCAAATATGAACCTACACCCAAACCGACGCTTGTGAGTTGGGGAGGAAATAGTGCGGTGAAAAGTTGCGGTGGGAACAGAAAAAAACAACAACATTTGAAATAGTTCTCTAAACCGTAAGCTGCCACCAGTCCTGTGTTGGAAATTTGTTTGCCGACAGTGACAACGATGACGGATTTTGACTGCTGCGTACGGGTGTGGGTGTGTGAGTATTAGAAGCACATAAATGTCACTTTTGACTGGGACCATGTTCAACGGTTTTGGCATGCGATACATGTCTGTCTGTGCATTCCAGGACATTGATGAATATTACAGCGAGCAGGGCGGCAGTGCAATTCCGAATCCCAAACATTTAATCAGCTAAGTTGATCGAATCACAATTCACAAGAAAGCAATTAGGCTGATTGATTGTTTTGAGTCTTACGGTAGAATTTAATTTGAATAAAATAGATATTTGTCTGGAGTAAGTTTCCCGTGGTTGACGATCGAGGCCGTATTCCAATGTAAGTTAATTACAATAGAAAACGTCACTTGAATTACATCTGAAGTGAACGTAGCTCAGCATCCAGTGTAAAATTGTGAAAGTGCCAAGTCAGGGCTGTACGGTGGATGACCTATCAATTCGACGTTTTGGCCGGTCAAAAAGGCGCTGGTTTGAGCTGTCACTGTTGTTTACACTCTTCTCTAACCACTTGTGCAGTTGTTTATTCGTTTTCATTAGTTTGTTCCGAAATGCGTGGACTTTCAGCAGAACAACGTGTAGCATTACCGAATAAATTAAATATTGTATGGCCCCTCGCGTTGATGGCCAACTCTCAGTATCGCATACAATTCTAAATAAATTCTCTCGAGAGTGCCATTCGGGTACCAATGAATATTATAGTACGCACTCTCACGCCGGACCTGGTTAACTGGTTAGAACTGAGTTACGTTCGACGGGTGGTCGCGACGCGGGCGTCACCCCCCTATTTGAAGTAGGTTTCTTTTTCTTAGCTTATAAACTTGATAATGCGATATACGGAGAAGAATATGTCTTTCTCTGGGGTTTAAAAGGGATCGTTCGGACTGACTAAAACTTCTTTGTTAGGAGGTCAATGCTCTGGGAACATTCGGGGGAGATTGAAATCGTGTGCAGGAGAGATTCGGAAAACTTCGTAATTAATTACGTAGTTCCGGAAGGGAATATTTTACTCACGCTTAATCTGAGGACTCCAAAGATCTGATCATCCACTTTGTTCTGGATCGTGGAAGAGGCAGGAGTGGTTTTATTTTGTTCCGCGCCTCGATGTGTAGTTTTAGGTAAACTAAAATATCTCGAGTTTCCCTTTATCGTTTCACCATAAAATAGTTTTCCTTCCCCAGTGCCAAGCTATAAGGCAAGTTAGTGGCTCCGAGTTTATTGGAGCATAGTTAGTGTCGGTATTATCGATTAAAGGTAAGGTGCAAATTTGCGGACGGTGTAGTGCGTTTTCTAAAACCAGCATGTTTTTGGGTGCGTGTGTTGGTGCAGGTTCTTTGTGCTGCAAATTCCCGTCACATCGACCATTCAGTATCAACGGCCACTTCTGACCCCACCATCTAGCTACAAAGTTCCCGGTGAACCGACCGGAAGAGCGCTGATCTTCAAAAGTCAACCACGCGCTAGGCAGGGAGCAGTAACCATCGCTTCGATCCGTCCCGACATCAGATAAATACCGCGTGGAACGTGGTGAACGCAAACCAGAAATCCGGATCTTCTGCGGGCCCGAATCTGCCAGCAACCGGCAAGGAAATCGCGCTGGCGTCAGTAAAGCAGTCAACGTTCGTCGGTCTCCAGCATCAACCCGTAAACCACGTAAAACCATGGTAGTGTGAGTACAAACCGTTTTCTTTTCTTGACATGTGCATGATCAATATATATAATGAACCCCACGTAATTAGTCACATGGGCTAAATCACCACGATTTATTGAAACCATCTTAAAGCCCGGGTTCGAAAACGTTTTTTTTTTGTCTGGTGGATTTCCTTTGCTGTCACCTGTGAAAATCCTAGGTCGGCGATGAACTCGCCGTAGAAATCTGTAAAGGAAACGCACGCACCTTACCCCCCGTCACTCATTTTCGGATGAATACCAGTTTAGGAATTAGGAAGCTTCGACAGTATTAAATATGCACTGGGAAAGTAGAGAGAGAGAGAAGTGACAGTAGCCAGATCAGTTCGCATACCGCACACAAAGCTAGCTAGCATGTAGAGAGTATGGAATTCGATTCCTACCAAGATGAAAATATAATATACTTTTTAGTTTGTAATAAAAGTAGAATTTCGTTTGTGTATATTAAATAGTGTTTAATTTTTTGTTAGCGGTGACTATTTATGGTATTTTCAGGTAAAGGATTTCTCAAGATATTCGGGCGATTAGATTTCGGATAATTTTTTTGTAGACCTACCCTCCCTAATCCCCTCGCGAGCTGGAGCCCTGTGGCTGCTAGTCTTTACCAGTAATGAAAAGCATCGTTTGAGTGAATCTTCTTTATTCGTCTGGTCTTACTGTAGCGATTTCGGTTTTCAGCGGGTGTTTTCTTTGGGGTGTTGGCGGACTATCAAGGTCACCTGAGCCACGTTGGACCGTCTCGACCGGAACTCAGAAACAGACAATACCCGCCCATAGGAAGGGTCTCAATTAGCTGGGCAAACAAACCAGGCGTTTGGTCTCCTTAGGGAGTGACGCAAAAAAAAATCATTCGCTAAATTTTGAAACGGGTCTAGTTCCAACGGTCCCAGGTTACAAACGTTGTGTACAAACGCGGACTGTCACTGAGAAAGATAGCAAAAATGGAATAAGTAAGTGAAAAAGCCGTGCGAAATGCAATCAGAAAGTTCGGTGAGGAGGATAAACCGAAAACGGGTAGAATAAAAGGTCCTGCCAACCCGCAGTTGGATAAACGTATACTGAAGTCGTTCGGGCAAAAGATGAAAATTTTTAAGTTCAGGATGTGGCCAATAAAGTGGGCACTTCGAAGTCAAAGGTTCTTCGTGCTAAAGAACGTTTGAATCTTCGAACCTATAAGAAGCAGAAACAACCAAAACGTAGTCCGAAACAAGAAGCATCGATCAGGCCGAGGGTTCGAAAGCTGTACAATACGATTCTTGCTGGAAATTTGAACTGCATAATTATGGACGATGAAACCTACATTAAACTCGATTATAAATCCTTTCCGGAACCACAATATTATACGCTGCGAGAAGGGCAAGTGTTAAACCAGTCCGAGATATCGATTGAAGTCGAAAAATTTGATAAGAAAGCTATGGTCTGCCAAGAAATTTGTAGCTGCGGTAAGATTTCGAAACCCTTCATCACCACTGCTTCAATGAACAGCGAAATATACATCAAGGAATGTTTACAAAAACGACTTCTACCCATGATTCGAAGCCACAATGATCCTGTTGTCTTCTGGCAAGATCTTGCTTCTTGCCACTACTCGAAATCAACGATAGAATGGTATACTACCAAAAATGTCACTTTCGTCCCAAAAGACATGAATCCACCAAATTGCCCACAACTTTGACCAATTGAGGAATTTTGGGCATTAACGAAGGCACATCTTAGGAAACATGTCTCGGCAGCCGAAACCATTCAACAGTTCGAAAAAGATTGGAAAAAATGGTCAAAACTTGTCGCCAAGAAGTTTGTACGGAATTTAATGAGGAACGTTCGCAAGAAGGTTCGCCAGCTAGTCTACAACGGCTAAGTAGCAAATGTTGAGAATAACACATGGATCAATAAGTCCCGAGACTAACAATGGAAACAACATTTTTTTTGCAAATTTTTTTTATTCATCAACATAATCACCTTTTAGGGTGATACAATGGTTCCAACTTTTTCCCAATTTTTCAATACCATGTCTATAAAAAATTTATCTTTCGCTTCAAAATAAGCTTCAGTTTCAGCGATGACCTCCTCATTTGAGCCAAATCTTTCTTCCTGGAGCATTTTTTTAAGATCAGCAAAGAGCCAGTAGTCGCTGGGGGCTAAATCTGGCGAGTATGGGGGGAGGGGAAGCAGATCAAAGCCCAATTCGTTCAATTTCGCCATTGTTTTCATCGACTTGTGGCAGGGTGCATTGCAGCAATCGCGGCACCCACTTGGAAAAAACCTTTTTCATGCTCAATTTTTCATGAAGGATAGTAAATACACTTCCATATGATATCTGTGTCATCTCAACAATCTCACGGAGCTTCACTTTACGATCTTTCATTAAAATTTTTGTCACTTCACTCACATTTTCCGGTGTAACGGCTTCCACAGGTCTACCCGAGCATTCCACGTCATTTGTGTCGGTACGACCACGCTTAAACTCGGCGAACCACCGACAAATCGTTGCTTTTGATGGACAAGAGTCCGGATAACATTTTTCAATCCATTGTTTCGCTTGCACGGTGTTTTTACCCATTAAAAAAATGTTTTATCGAAACACGAAACTCGGTTTTTTACATTTTTTAAACAAACTACAAAACGACTTTACTCCAACCTCGATAACTCAGCTGTTTCTGGTCGGATCGACTTAAAATTTTGACCCGTTTCAAGCAAAGGTTAGTACTATAGAAAGACGTAGTTACTGGTTTACTACGAGCGCCATCTCTGCTTTAGTCTCGAGACTTATTGACCCATGTGTTAATATTCTGTTGTTGTAGTCTAATATTATCATTATATCGAATAAAATTTGAATATCTAACTTTTGTGAATTATTTACAGCGAAATCAAAGTGCGTCCATACTTTCTGGGACAGTCTTTAGTGCTAGGTTCATTTTGTTAAACAGAAGTTTCTCTGGTTGCTTTCACCCGTAACTACTGGGGCATCGAGTTTATATTGGCTAATCCTTTATGTTTAACACTTCGAGCATGATCTTTTAAAGCAGAGATTCCTCGATTATCGTACGGTTGCAAATACGACAGTATACTTTAAAAAATGGAAAAAACCGAGTTTCGTGTTTTGATAAAACATTGTTTTATAATGGGTAAAAACACCGTGCAAGCGAAACAATGGATTGAAAAATGTTATCCGGACTCTTGTCCATCAAAAGCAACGATTTTACGGTGGTTCGCCGAGTTTAAACGTGGTCGTACCGACACAAATGACGCGGAACGTTCGGGTAGACCTGTGGAAGCCGTTACACCGGAAAATGTGAGTGAAGTGACAAAAATTTTAATGAAAGA
Organism: Malaya genurostris; assembly: GCF_030247185.1. NCBI lineage: Eukaryota > Metazoa > Arthropoda > Insecta > Diptera > Culicidae > Malaya > Malaya genurostris. The sequence goes on along the minus strand of NC_080572.1, from coordinate 68,091,656 downwards.
TCGTAAAGTGAAGCTCCGTGAGATTGCTGAGATGACACAGATATCATATGGAAGTGTATTTACTATCCTTCATGAAAAATTGAGCATGAAAAAGGTTTTTTCCAAGTGGGTGCCGCGATTGCTGCAATGCACCCTGCCACAAGTCGATGAAAACAATGGCGAAATTTAACGAATTGGGCTTTGATCTGCTTCCCCACCCCCCATACTCGCCAGATTTAGCTCCCAGTGACTACTGGCTCTTTGCTGATCTTAAAAAAATGCTCCAGGGAAAAAGATTTGGCTCAAATGAGGAGGTCAGAGGTGAAACTGAAGCTTATTTTGAAGCGAAAGATAAATTTTTTTATAAACATGATATAGAAAAAAAAAGTTGTTTCCATTGTTAGTCTCGGGACTTATTGATCCATGTGTTAGTAAACATTGTTTATCATATGTACATATTATTAACCGTTACAAATTATATTTACCCATTATATGATATAGATTGGAGAAAAAATGCTTAAGTTGCGCTCTTTATTCGAATGATTGGAAAATAGCAGCTAAACTAATGAAAAAAATTTCACGCACATGCTTCTTAGGGGTGCCAGGTCATTGCGTTTAAAAATCTGTGATAGACAAACTCTTATTAAATTTGAAGCTCAAGACGAGTTGGTGATCAAAAACAAAAGTTTTGTAAATTTTCGAAATCTTTGAAAATCTGTGGAAATATGTGTAATATAGCAGAAATCTGTGTTCTTATCCTAATCTGTGCCGGACTTTTGAAATCTGTGTAACACAGATTTAACTGTAGACCTGGCATCTCTGGTTTTAAATCGCTTCAGAGTTGTCAACTGTTTTTTTTTCTTCAAAAATCTGTTTTTGACGAAAAAATCTTTCTGTACAATATCTATTTCGAAAAATCAAAAATCAATTCAGTGAGGTTACTGGTTTTGCGAGCAAAGAAAAAGGTCGCTCAACCTGGTTTACCCCTATAAAACCAAAACACAAAAACTGAATATCGGTATTTATCAGTATGAATTATCGGGAATTATCGGTATTTTAAGAGAGCGTATCTGTATTTCTGTATCGAGTACAAAAATCGGTATAGTTGACAGCGCTGCATCGCTTACTTATTCAGCAGTTTTGCAAAGCAGGGCTAATCTAATGTCGTTTTCGCTTGATGCCAAACCTAACCCAGTTTCCACTCTAACTGCTGTCAAACCGTTTGTTTGAAGCCAGTTTCGAACCTAGTTTCAACGTTGTTGAACTGAAAATCGAGTCAGTTTCGAACCTGGTTTTTATATCAAGTTTGCTAAAACCCTCATTGCTAAGTGCGAAATCAAAACAGTTTCGTGAAAAGTGTTTGTTTGATGAAACTACCCTGGGTCAGTTTCAGTTTTCTCAAGCGAAAACGACATAACATTGACAGCGAATGAAAAAAACATCGATGAATATTTCGACTTTGGATTCAATTTATATTTAGAAATTATCATATATTTTTAAGATCAATTTTTGATAAGTCGATAAACTGTTGGTTTATCGTTAAAACCGAACGAAAAATCTGCAAATTAATCTATGTTGCGGACTATTATGTTAGAAGTGGGTAATTTTTTCATCATTCTCTCTCTCTCCTCTCTCTCTCTCTCTCTCTCTCTATCTGTATGTGTGTGTATGTGTCAAATAATCTCACTAGGTTTTCTCGGAGATGGCGAAACCAATTCCGACAAACTTAGATTCAAATGAAAGGTCTCGTGGTCCCATACGGAATTCCTGAATTCCATCCGGATCCGACTTCCGGTTCCGGAATTATAGGGTAAAGTGTGTTCAATATTGTACACCGTCACTTAAAATATTTTCGGATGCAACAAACATTCAAATCGTAATTTAGAGTGCGTACTAGAAGAGTTTGTATGTCATGTTAGTTGGTGGCCGTACGAACCGACTTTGATTATACCGGTTCTCGGGTTCCGGTGCCGGAAAACCATATAATAGTGAACCCACTTCGTTTTTTTAAGGATGACCTACGCAATCAAAGCACTATTTTATTCTGTATGTTACGCACCAACAATCTCTTGGTTTCTTTCAAAAATCGAAGAGAAAATTTTTGAATAGAATAGCACAATATTATATGTACATGAGAAAGGCATCATTACACCACTAGGTGGATTAAAACAGGTTTTTTTTCTTTGCTTTTTCTGTAAAATCTTGTCATAAACGTGATTTCGCTGGAATTTTTCATGTCTTGGAATCACATTTCATGGACTTTACATAAGCTACATCCATTAAAAGATTTAACTGTTGTTGGCTCTAACTTACACGTCTTGTTTTCTTTCGAGTTCCGTGGCATACGTTGAAAGGCACCAGGAATATCAAATAAATCAAACACCATGGTAGTCTTACCTCACACGGAGAGTGAGAAGCTTACCCCAACGATGCCCGTATCAATAAGAACTCAATAATTAATAAGTTTTTGTTGAAACTTCCCTTTTTGGAATCCTAGTGTCGGAAAATAGTATAGGCAGATATTTCAGATGGCATGAAATTAGATTAAGTTATTATTTTAGTGTTATACACTTGAACGCACAAAATAACATCCGGCGTTCCGTTACGATGCTCGTTTTGTTCTGTTTATTTTACTTGACATTTGAAAGTTCGCAGTAGGTCAATGTGTTTCAAAGTGCCGGAAATCAGAAGTACTGGGATAACATATGTTGTAAATATATTAGAAAAAGGTTATTTAGTTAAGAACAAAGTGTGTTGGCAGTGGCGAGCGCTGTAAAACGCTTTACAAATTTCGGTAATTTATTGTTTTACACAGTAATTTGTTGAGATCATATTGTTCACCAAAGCATAACCTGGATCTCCTCACTTCTTCGTGAAACTCGTAAAGATTCCGAAAAACTCACAGTCTCTAGAAACAAAGTGTTCAGAATTAACATTCCTTTCATACATCAGCAGTACAGCCTTTGGTCATGAACGACGTTATTTTCGACGTATGATGAATGATTTGCTACTCCCAAATTATGTTTGTTGTTTCATAGTACATTTTAACTTTTGCAATCGATCGCGAAGTGCAACTACGGGCAGTCTATTTCAGCTCTGCTCAATAAGAACCGGAAACCGAAACATGTTCATTTTTTTATGTTCTTGTAAAAACACTGGACTTTTTTTCCCCGAACCTGATGAAAAGCAATCCGCGCCACCCCATCAAAACTAGATCAGAAAACGTGCCAAATCCGCGAAATTCGCGCCACCGTAACAACCCTGAGGTATATATATTACAATCCCCAACAAAACCCCACCATCAGCGTATTTTTACGAGAACATAGAAGTGGGCCGTACTTGATTTCTTAATCCTTAGAACCATCTTAATCTTAGAACCATGAAAAATATTTAGAAAAATACTTTTTAAACAAATGTGGAGTTCTAGCGGTGTTAGGAAATTCTTTCCTTTTGTTACATTTAAATCTGTATTTAAATGAAATACAGAATAATCTGTATATATGGCAACCCTGTTTCGCAAGGCATATTTCGAAACGACACCCATACTAGTATAAATATATGTTCTGCATCAATACTTTCATTTTCGAATTGCGTTAGAGCATTTGGTATCTGATGATCTGTGGGACCGAAAAAAGCCTTGAATTGTCACGAGCGATAGGATCGGCATTTAGACAAAACTGAGATGACTCTTGGCGTGTATACTCGGTAAACTCGTCCGAAATTTGACTCGGAATTCATTATGATTTGTTATTGGATTCCAAAGAAGATGAAACAATTCACATACAAGGTTGTTACGAAAAATTTCAAAATCAAAACGCGCGAAATCCGCGCGAAGTTGAAAACTAAAACGCGCGATATTCGAGCAAAGTGTTATTTTAATGCAGGTGATACTTTCCGCAGTACTTGAAAATTCACTTAAATATAATTTAAAAATCTGCATAAGTTTATCATATGAACACAATAAATAAGTCCGCATAAAACACGTCACTTCGAAAAACTCCATGAAAACGATTTCATTTTTATTCTCCATCTTTTTCGATGTCCTTAGTTAAGGAGCAGGACTCTTTGCAAGCGTATGAGTAATGTTAACAATATGTGCGTGAAACCGATTCCGGCGCTTCTTTTCCTGATAATAATAAAAAAATCTTCCATATGGTTGAAAAATAAACCAATCAGCTCATTCTGCTTAAAATTGCAATTCGAGAAAAGTGTCTTAGTCACATTTCTATATGGATTTCCTCTTGCAGTAATTATTGCGATATAAAAATTTTCGTTGCTTCTATAAGTAAACCCACAAAATAGGAACCTTTAATTTAACACGTGAAAGGCAATGGATATGGAATGTTGTCGTAAAACTATTTATTTTTCCGGAAAACTGCTTTTGTAACAGAATATGTTAAGTTTTGCTTATTTTGTGTACCGCAATCTAATACAAATGCAATGAAGCAGTGTTGCTAACTTTTTCATTACGGAATAAAATCTACATTCATAAAATGTAAGCAAATTTTCATCGAACGTTGGTGAAAAATTGTTCAAAACTATATCATACAAAATGTCAGGTTTAACATTCATTTGAGAATACATTATTGCCAAAAAAGATTGTTTGAAACTCAATCATGCACTCTTAGAAAAAATGAAATTTACGCTTGACGTAAATTCAAGCATGCCGTAATTTCGTCGGCGATGACACAATATTACATCTCCTAACATGTAAAAATAAACTTTGCGTCTGTGTCGATGTAAACTTAAGCTACATTAACTGTGAAGTTACTGATATGACTCATCTGTACATGCTTAGAATTGTGAATGTAAGTGAATCGCGACGCTCCATTTATGTGCATCTATAAAGATGTAAATTTTTCTTAGTGTGTGCAAGCCACTTTGATAAACTCGTTGCACTGCATATATGGATACATAGATCTATGACATACGTACCAAATAAAATGTACGTAATACACAAATTGCCAACACAAGTTAACTTAGTTTACTCTTGATCCTTAATTAATACTCTCTGATGTACGGAAAATGTTACAGTAAAAATAAAACTGCTTATAATTGTGATTTTGAAAGAAGTTAAATAGATTTCACCGAAGATTTTTTTTTGTGCTTCGACATATTTTTGCTCGACAAACATTTCCTTCTTGGTATTTCAAGGTAGACCACATCAAGGTAGACCACATCTTTTTAATTTCAGTTTCAATTATAATAGCGCCTGTTTCTGCTATCAGATTTTGCTCTGAATGTCTTTCTTTTCCTCCTCTTCTTTTATTCTTTTATTTAGATCAGGAAATTATTTCTGTCAAACTTGTTCTCCAGCAGGCATAAAACCTCCTCATCTTTTGCATCAATAGATCATCTGTGTCCTGTGTAGTCAGAGCAACTATGTGTTATAAAATCCAGAACTATAATTTCAAACAGCTTCGATACAGCGCACGAAGCATCAATTCCACGGTAGTTGGATACTATACCTTTGTTCACATTGGATTTCTTCCATATTTCAGGAAAAATTCCAGAACGCAAAGAACAATTGAAAATGTTGGATAGTGGAACCAACAAATTATTAGAACACTTTCTTATCACCACGGATGGAATCCCAGTACTTCTTAGTTTCTTTTATTGTCAGACTTCGCTTCGTAAGCGTGTCGTGCAAATTTTACTTTAAGAATGCGATTTTTATCATACACAAAATTTGTTACCATATTATTGAAGAATCGCATTCCATTTATTACGTTCTTTGCATTATTGAATGTATTTTCACTGAGACGATATCTTCCATCAGACATCATTATCCTTGAGTGCGAAGATCTTCTTTCGATTTTCGCATTGGAATGGGAAAACGCAATCACATATATCGAAAAGTTTTTGTAATTCCTGGTAACAGCTCTGTTGAAATAGCAACTTGTATCACTCGAGATCGAAAAGCATAAAATCGAAATGTTGTCCACTGAAGAAAACATTTGGTAGAACCGCCTTCTAGTAAATTTTAGTTTTATCACGGTGAAAAATCACCAATTCGGCCAGCTCGACCAATTGCTGAAACGTTCGCCCATCTTCAATTTTCTAGGGTTTCATAAAACTCACAAGCTCCAAAAATTTGCAAAGATTTTTTTTATTCTAACAAATGATTCACAAATGTGGAATGATGTTTTTTTACATTCGCCGAAATCCGCGCCATAGCATCAAAATCTTAGCAGAAACCGCGAAATTCTCGCGACCGTAACAACCCTGTATGTGTGTAACATTTTTTGAACGCACTTTTCTCAGGGATGGCTTAACCGATTTTATTGATACAAAGATCCTGATTTATACTTGAATCCGATTACCGGAATACAGAGTAATATATGCAAAAAAAAAATAAAATAAGTACACCAACTTTTCTCAGAAACGGCTGAACCGATTCTCACATACTGAGATCCAAATGAAAGGTATAATTGTCTCACATAAAGTTCCCAAATTTTATTTGGATCCGACTTCCGGAAAGGTCTTGAAATTCTTAAAAAAGTCCTCGAAAATTCGATCCGGATCCGACTTCCGGTTCCGGTATAACAACGCGATCAGTAAGAAATTTTCAATTTCATGAGTATTTTTTCACAAGAGACGACGAAACGAGGGGCAAATTTTTATGAAACAGACTAGTAGATTCTTCTAGTCATAGTGAAGGAAATTTCTAAAAACGAAGCTCACTTCGATTTCTGAGCAACGAAAAAACCGATTTTCACAAATTTTTATTCTAATAAAAGATCTTATTATTATTCAAACAAAAGATCTGAGCGCAATTTCATCCAGAATCGACTTCTGCTTCCGAAATTATAGGGTGATGAGTGTCAAAATTTTCAAACCGTCAACAAAATAACGATGCAAAACCGATACGCATCGGTACGTGTTGGTACCGAAGAAAAAACATCACCGCCTTTGCGAACGAAACACACAGCCTGTTTTGTGGAGTTTCGTATAGCGTGCACAACAGCACGAAAACTTCTAGTATATTCAAAACACAACCGAATCCATCGGCTGTGATTACCAATTATTATATTGATAATTAGATCAAAAATTAAAAATCCAATTACAAAGCATGTTTCTATATGCTGCTAGAAAATATTGCTACTTATTTAACTTGAATGTTTATTCAGCAGTAACAGAAGCACAGGTGAGACCATGCATGTAATTGTAGGCCTGGCTTTTTGATGCCCGCAAAAACTGTGACGGTCTTCTGAATTTCGGCTCAGGAAATAGATTGTCAAAAACTCCATCGGAGCTGACATTGTTTTTGAAAATGCAAAAATAAAATAAAATTGAATCACAGGCTGTGGTATCATGAGACTATTCATCTGACTCTTGTATTTGTGAAAATCGGTTCAGCCACCTCCAAGAAAACACACAGACATTTTGCGATCTCGACGAACTGAGCCGAATGGTAGTGACACCTGGCCCTTCAGGCCTCAGTTCAAAAGTCAAAAAATTATCTCAGCCAATTCGTTTGTCGCTGTGAAATAGAAATCTTTGTAATCGGCTGTTACAGAATCAATCGAGCTAAACAGATATTTTTTTAGGATTTACTGCTTCTGTCATCAGTTTCACAATTGTGCCTTTGGTCAAGTACAGATCTCTTCTTATTTCATTAAAACTTCAACGTAATAATTTGCATTTTTAGACAGCTAAAAATTGCCCCAAGCGAAATATTCTTCAATGAATGCACCATCTTTGTGCGCATGTCATCTAGGGAACTAGTTCACGGGAACGTGCCTTGAGGGTCAATGACTTTGGGCATTGCGGATACGAATATAATTTACGTTTAGTTTACTAATCAGATTTAAGTGATCACAAACCAGAACAATCGCCTTCGAAAAATTTGCAATAATCTTCAGGCTTCAAAAAAAAAAAAAATAGTAACAAAACCAAATCCGGCTTACCTCATCTATCGACATCGACAGCAGCTCTGCACACAGTTTGACATCATCGCCATCGAACTCGTGGGTTCTGGATCGACCGTTAGCTCGCCATTCGCGCTCGGTTTCCCGAACACTCCGAACCGATTGTGTCTTTTCCTACTGCGGATATCCACAAAACGAACGATCATCATTGGTCTATCTATCTATGGCAAGAATGGTTTTGGAACTCTTCGCATCACTGACTGACGGGCACCGGTGCCGAGGTTGTGTTCGCTTTGCCAGAAGTTTCTAAAAAAATTCCTTTTCGCAAAAAACAATGAACTAAATGAAAACTGGTAATTTTTTTTTTGTTCAACTGATACTCTCTCTCTCTCTCCCCTCAATAATCGTTTGTTGTTTTTGTCGACGTAAAGAATAACGAAACAATATAAAACTTTTCTTTCTCATTTTCACAAAACAGGACAGAAGTAACTTATGAAAAATACACAGCTCAACTTTCTTCCGATATAATGAATTCCGGCTCCGGAGGGTGGTTGCTCACGATGGCAAAAAAAATTCAATAGTAATACTAGTTTCGACTTTTTTTTAATGTGCTGGTGGTGGTGGTGGTGGTGTTGGCGATGACGATGGAGATCGTACGTTTTCGCAACTCTGAAACGCAGGCCAATTTCGGGCAAAAACCGCACCAAGGTTTCGGCGAGTCCACAGCCAGTCGTCGATGGAGAAGAAGAACAAGAAGAGGTAGTGGTAGCGCAACAACAACAAAAAAAAAACAAAATTCGCGAAACAGATGAGTTAAGAGCCGCGCACTTATCGCTATCGGTTTTTTTTTCGCCTTCGACTTCGCCTACTTGTCGGTAGTGGTGGGCCGCTCCGCTCTTTGCTGCTCAATGCTCTCCCTCGCCCCACAGGCAAACTTCGTCAATGACAGGTTCTATCTCAGCTGGTTTTTGCCAGTGTTTGTGTTATAATCATTTGCAAATATTTGTTCATCTCTCGTATGTTCTCCAAGGTGTTTTTTTATTTGGTTGATTTGAAGGTTTTTTTTTTATTTGGCGATCTGCCTTGTAAGTCGGTTGGATTTGGGGTTCGTTTTCACGGTTTCATTTCGTCTATAGGTGGTGATCATTCTCCGGTTCTGGGGAGTGGTGTTTGCTACCGGGGAGCAACTTTCGCAAATTTTGTGTGCCTGTGTGCTCATTTCTTATCAGTGCACTGCCAGGAAATGTGTAGTGCGATATGTGTGTGTGTGTGTTTGGGATTGTCTAAAAATGTACCATAAAATTTTTCACGTTGCCTATGTCGCATTGCGCCGACTAGACATCGTTGGAACTTGCAGTGTCGGAGGTTGGCAACTATATAAATTATTGATTGTGAAACAACATCGTATGGGTTGTGCAAAAATTGGGCATTCGTTCGCGGATGATGAATTGTTTGGTTTTCAATTCGATACGCTTTCGTGGTTCATTTATTATTCAACCATACAAAAATTATTCTTCAAAAGCCTCAACTTCCGGGTTTACGGTTATGAAATTACATACATTATGGCGCCTTTTTTTTTGAATACTTGAAGGTTCACTTCGAGCCAACCGTGCAAGCATGTGTTTCTTCGCGAGAACCAAAAAAAATAAAACAACCGAAAACACAAACGAACCGAACAGATTATAATAAGCACGCAAATACACACTAAACACAACCTAACAACTGTTTGGCTATTCGACCTAGACATATTTTGCACTTGTCCAAATTACCAAAAAAAATCATTTTTTTCCATGTCCACGACTAGCACTTCGATTCGGCCTCGCGATTTGGCTTAACTTTTACACTTCGCTTCCCCTGGTCACACCACACCGCGGATACTCCTTGGAGCCGCCGACTGAGTGCATCTGTACTGTGGTTGGGAAGCATTAGTCAACACCGTACTGTTTCACGGACTGAACGCGACTGTCGACATTCGACCAGCCACTGCCGCTGGTTGGTCCAAACTACACTCGAGCCTTACTCGCAGACTTCGACGATGGAATCGACCGACCGACCGACCGACCGACCAACCGATGCCAACACGATCAAGTCCGGGATTCGGATTTATCCTCGCGCCTGTCCAACCCTTCTTCCGATGCTCCACGAATTCGTCTTGCGTTGAAGCCGCAATTTAGAGCGATAGCTGCACTAAACTAAATTGACCGGTATCGTTCGCAACCGACAATGGACTGAAGTAGCTGGAATTCTAAACTCCAGAAAGTCAGCTAACCGTAGTACACGCGGCCGCAGTGTTCGCAGTCAAATGAATGTTTGAAAGGTACCATCGAATCGACAGTCCTGACGGTGAAGTGTCCTAAAGATTCGGTGACCATCGCCGTGACGGTGGAAGCAAACCGAAGACGTGCAAAAATTTCGGCTATTCGGCTTGTCTGTCAATGCTAGCAAACGATCGTGTGCACATGCGCATCCTCATCGGTACTCAACCCGACAGCATGGATCCTTTTGTTGTCTACCAACGAACCTACATGCCAGCGCTCCCCTCTTTGCAGTCAACAAACCGAAGCTCAGTTCGCTTCGTTGATTGGGGAGACCGGCACCCGAAGTCATTCTCCGAAATGGGAGAGAACGCGAGTGTTTCGTCGCCGACGGTAACTCACTGCTCCCCCGATGACCGTCCAGTGACTGTGCGCGAGAGTTCCCTTTACATTGTCTGGCCATTTACAATGTTGTATGTTGGTCAGTGGTGGTCGCACGAGAAGAAAGGGCAGCCGATATCTGCAGCGAAAAGCGAAAGATTTATGACTTTTGAGCGACGCGTGCTCGTGGTATGAGCCAGAAGGTGAGAGAAATTCTACCCCCTCGCTCCCAACCCAGTAAGGCAGGGGAAGCGCTCGAAGCCGTCGACGATTTGGGACGTATTCAATATCGTGAAATCATCTGGCATATTAAAACAAAAATTGTTAGTGATGAAGTAATAATTCTGCCATTTTTCAATTAAGGATTCATATTAGTACCGGAAATGGTGGCCTAATACTTCGGAAACGGAATGAACGCAATCAAAAAACGCTGCCATTTCGCAATGGTTCCGAATCTGTCAATTTTTATGGCTGCGTCCTGTTGTTTACACTCTTCTCCAACCACTTGAGCAGTTGTTTATTCGTTTTCGAAATGCGTGGACTTTCAGCAGAACAACGTCGAAAAATTGTGTACAAATGGTGCACAGAAAGCAGACTATCACTGAGAAACATAGCAAAAATGGAAGGAGTAAGTGAAAAAGCCGTGCGAAATACAATCACGAATTTCGATGAGGATAGGACCTTTGAGGATAAACCGAAAACGGGTCGGAAAAACGGTCCTTCTAACCCTCAGTTGGATAAACGTATACTGAAGGCGTTCGAGCAAAAGACGGAGGTTTCAGTTCGGGATGTGGCCAAAAATATGGGCACTTCGAAGTCAAATGTTCTTCGTGCTAAGGAACGCTTTAATCTTCGAACCTATAAGAAGCAGAAACAACCAAAACGTAGTCCGAAACAAGAAGCATCGATCAGGCCGAGGGTTCGAAAGCTGTACAATACGATTCTTGCTGGAAATTTGAACTGCATAATCATGGACGACGAAACCTACGTGAAACTCTATTACAAATCCTTGCCGGGACCACAATATTATACGGTGCGAGAAGGGCCAATGTTAAACAAGTCCGAGACATCGATTGAAGTCGAAAAATTTGGTAAGAAAGCTATGGTCTGGCAAGCAATTTGTAGCTGCGGTAAGATTTCGAAACCCTTCATCACCACTGCTTCAATGAACAGCGAAATATACATCAAGTAATGTTTACAAAAACGACTTCTACCCATGGTTCGAAGCCACAAGGACCCTGTTGTCTTCTGGCCTGATCTTTCTTCTTGCTACTACTCGAAATCAACGGTACAATGGTATACTACCAAACATGTCACTTTCGTCCCAAAAGACATGAATCCACCAAATTGCCCACAACTTCGACCAATTGAGGAGTTTTGGGCATTAACGAAGGCACATCATAGGAAACATGTCTCGGCAGCCGAAACCATTCAACAGTTCGAAAAAGATTGGAAAAAAGTGTCAAAACTTGTCGCCAAGAAGTCTGTACACTGAAAGAAAACGCCAGCCGCATTTTGAATGAAACTTCATTCAATGCGATAAATAACTGAGAATTCCGACTATTGAATGATAGAACAATCTGCATGATCATATGATCAATATTCAGTGAGTTAGTTTTTATATGTGTGATTACCATTCATATATTATATGACTGTCAGTTACGTTTGAAATGTTAGTGAACCGTGTGTTAATCATCATGAATCAGACTGAATGTATGTTACCCATTGTCATTTAATCCCTGAGAAGAGTTTATTCCTAATAATGAATTATAGAACAGTTCGAATAATTTTATGATGAGCGAAAAATGAGTTTCATACTCATTTCTTCTGATTTTCTTTCATTATTTATATGGTTGGCATAAATATATGGAATTGTATTACAATTGTATGTAAAATTGATAAAATCGAAATGAAGAATTTCTTCTTTCGAAATTTGAATGAAACTTTGATGAATGTTGAAGGAAAAATAACACAGCATGATTTTAATATTATATATCAGTGCGTTTCCTCCAATTGTTAAAATATTTTTGGATAACTTGTCAGAAAAGTCAATGACAGAATGTAAACAAAACGCGTTTTTAACCGAAGTTATACGATTAAGGTTTTATGGTGGTAATAAGAAATCAGTGATTAAGAATGGTGCTCGATGGAAAATTGGAAAACCTGGTGTCACTTTGGTGAGTATTCAGTGAAGTAAGAGTCTGTAGTAGACTTAGAATTCACGTAATGTAAGGGCAATTTCTGCTTTAGACAAACAATTATTTTGGCCAATTCTATTTTTCTAGGATTGTATATTGCCTTCCTGATTTAATAAATCAAAAATCTATTTGATCCGTATATCGGATCGATTATATTTTATTTGTATCTACTATCTTAAACAATCAGTTTGATAAGAGGAGACTTGCTCCGACCTCAGACCCTTATGTTCAATAGAAAATCGAGCCAAACACTGAATTGAAATGAATGACGATGCTTTTTGAAGGAAAAAAAACTCAGATTTAATCAGTAGAATGTAAAAAGAACAAAATTTGACAAGAAAGTTTTCATTCTACCATGGATCTACTTCATACTCTTGGAATGGATCAAATCTGAGTTTTTTCTTTTTACACGCGTCTTTTTCCAGGATTGCTATGGAGATGGAAACCAACAAATCTCTGTAACTTTGTTGCAATGCAGAACTTGATCATCTGCATACTTTGCTGCAGATTTTTAGTGTACAAATCAATCATGTTCTTACTATCAATCAATTTTATTGTGAATAAAAATATTATTTTAAATAATCGTGGAATTTTATTTTAAAATCATTACTTTTACAGACAATAAATAACAATAATAAATCGAAGCGCTGGACGTGTTTACTTTATCCAAATTTAACTTTCCTGGCTGCTTAAATGAATTTATTGTGAAATCGTTTGGAAAAGTTATAACGGTTTTCAACAATAATATAATTTGCATTTGAATGGAAACGGAAAATTTGTGTATCTCACAGCAAACGATATTTTATATGAAATTGATACTTTCAATTTTAAAGTTTTCTTACACTTTCTTATATTATTAAACAATTGTATTTTTCATTTGACCAATCAATTCCACAGCGGAAATAAGTGATTCTCAATCGGAACTATTCGGTTAAATACAATTTATTGTATTTTGATGACAAAATATATTTTCACTGTGCAATATGTTTTTCTTATGTTGGTATCTGCTGCTAAATGGTGAATATATTCAAACTGTACACTTGATTCTTTTCCGAAAAATTGTTGAGGGGAAAAATTAAGCTTTTGATTGTTACGATACTTAACAACCTACACACTTCATTGTAAAAAGTTTGTGTACAATCCATTGAATACCCTGACGAAAATTAGTACGATAACTCAACCGACTCCAGCATAGTTTATACAGAATATTGAAATGTCTGCTTATGTTAAATGGAAAAGTTTCAATGAATATGGAACAATAAAACTTATGATTTCTCTGCAACATTGTCCCAGGTGTCTAAGTGGTATATGTGAAAACCTTGCTCTCGGCATCTTAAAACTAAAGCAGGGTGCATCATTAAATATATTAGTTTTACTACCATGGAGTAGGAAGGTAAGTTTCTTGAGACATTATCAACTATTCAACCAATTGTCTTTCAGTTATTTTAGTCAAGGGCAAGAAGCCAGAAGAAACTATCTTTGATCCGCAAACGTACGACCAATGTTGCGACATGTTTTACAGTTCAGAATTTATTTCAAAGAAAAATAGCACGCTCGGTAATTTCTGGTGTAATCCACTTAGGATTTACATAAATTCGCAATAAATCATTCGATTATTATGAACCGTTTTATCAACAACAAAAATACGACCAACTTCAAAAAGCAGATCAAAACTTGAAAAAACTGTCGTCGTAATGGTTAGAAGCAATGCCTTCCAGATGAATCGCTCAATTTTCTCGGATATGGATTATCCGATATCAATCATTTTGAGCTCGTTAGGTGAGTTCATTCCGTCGATCGCATCGGAATTCCATGTTTCGTGATGTATTTAAAATTTATTCATCAATACCGTCGTGGTGGAGTAATATCATCACTGAAAACAGGTAATAATATTAACATACATGCTGTTATGAATAAAAATTATAATGATGAGGAAAACATGTCCAATCACAAAGCATGCTATGCAGCTGAATAATATTACCCTATTTAGCTTAAATATCATACACAGAGGAAACAGGAGTGCAGGATTTTGATACGCACCATTCAAACGCCGCACCAAATGCTGGTCTCCTGTTACTTCTACAAATCAGATTCATGTAAAAAAGGGGTTTTATTGGGTTTAATCTAAATAGTGCATCATCAGCTTCAACCAGCTGGAAATAAAATAAAGTTTAAAGAAATCACTTATTTCCATTCTACTAGTATTCATTTTATTGTGAACAAAACAGCAGGTTGTGAAATTAAACACGGTTTGTAGCAAACGAGAACATGTGTTGCAACTTCGTAAATCGTGCCGTAACGGAACCGATTTTTTTCCCAACTCTGGTGATAAGGACTGTTAAAGGAGCATTCCTGAAAGTTACAAATTGACAATTTTCTCCAAACACCCGCAGGCATATAAATTGACAGAAATCATTGATATACGTACTCCTTAAATATTCCTTATTACTTATCACTGAACTTCCCAAAGATACAAAATTGGCAATTTTTCACGATTTTAAAAGTCTCATTGACACGCATTATACTTATCTAAAAATTATTATTACTGTTGTCACTAACTTTCACACCCTTCATTGGGATCAACGATTTTAGACGTAAATCAATCGGCACTCATATTTGATCTTGCTCATATTTTCTTCCACTTCCACTTTGATCTTACAGGAATCACTGATATTTGCCCAAAATCACTAACAATTTTGTGTGACGGAAGATCAGTATTGATTTTGATCAATGTGATTCAAAGATCATTTATCAACTGTTCTTAAAAAAATAAATCACTCCTGATCTTTATTGGGAAAGGTCACAAGCGATCATCTTCGCTAGTGATAACGATTTGATGATTTGTTGATATTGATTTTTCCATCTTCGAAGTTAACAGTTTCACTACCTGTAAAGTTCAAGAATTCTACTGCAGTATCTTTTACATATGGGTATCGTTGTCTAATTAGAAGCAAAAATTTGAAAAAAATGATGCCTAAACTATTCGTAGATTCTCAGAAAAACGTTCCGTCACATGACCAGAAAAATCAAACTCGACATTTTTTTGTAATATATTCGTGATTCCGTTTATATATTCGACATAAAAGGTAATTTGAAGTGTATGTGTGAGACCAGTTTTGAAGGTTTATAACCTCTTTGTGTTCATTTATATGCCAGTTTTAATTTTATTTGGTGGAGTTTTTCTGATCCGGAGAGGTAAATAACCATAAGGTTAAAAGTCTCTTAATTCTGGAATTGCAGAATGGGAAGTTGAATCTAAATAAAATTCAATTCATAATAACTTTGTTTTGAACCGTAAATAAGTTGTAAGTTCGTGAAAATTGATCGATACCAGCTCCATTTTGGATTTAATTAATTGGGTTTAATTTAGATAGATTTTTATATCGTGATTTAAATGAGCAACAACAACAAAAAAAGGTTTCTTAACATGAAAGAAACTTTCATTTATAACATATCTGTGTGTGATACTGTTTGAAACATAGCAAAATTTGAAAAAGTGATTGAGCGTTATATGAACGGCTGATAAGTGCAACTTATCGTTGAAAACCCCTTTTAGTAGTTGAAAAAGGGCGTATGTATTTTTGCATTTCCCAAAAATTGCCTTTTTCAAATCGTTGTAACTCGGAAACTGTTCATCGTACAAAAATGGCGTTCAGGAAGAAGTTATAGGGAATCGATCGGGCACTCTAAAAATAAATATGCACTGAAAAAATTGCAGAATATTCCGCAAAAGTTAAATAAAAAAACAGGGTTTTAATTTTTTTTTAATAATTTTTATGTTAAAGCTGTTATTAAAACCTACAGATTGTTGGCTATCCCATCCGTGCTTTTTGACAAATGAAGAAGTAACAGCAAAAACAATTCACAGATATATTCGAAATTTCAAGTTCTCGTTGAAAGATAATCATTTAAACAGTAGAATTAACGTAACTACGTCAAAACGAAGAAACACATGTAGAATCAAAGTGGTGTGCCAGTTGACTACCTACTGTTTACAACCAACGTACGTACCGGCGAATTCCTTATCTAAATTCTACCTGTTTCACATATAAATAGCTATGAATCGTAGAACAGATATCAGTTTATAACAAATCTCTTTCGAAACAGTTAATAATATTACTACAATATATTTTTCCCAGTGTTGTCAACCTTTTCCTGGTTTTGTGTATTCCGGAAAATTTTTCCAATTAACTGAAACCATAATTGGGAAATTAGAAGCTCAAAAGTGCAAGGTTAAATTGAATACAACGTTAAGCGTTTGTGATCGCTGTCGCAGGCGGGCTTATAAGGAAAGTCATACGTCGGAAACAGAAGGGCAGTCAACAACGGAACCACATCGCAATACGATTTAGAGGAAGTACCTTCAGCAGCTTCAATCAACTCAGCATCTCCTGAAGCATCAGTCGCGGCGGAGTATTCAAAAATATTTGGATATTTCAAGAGGTATAAAAAAGCAAATATTCGGGTTCCCGGCGGATGAAGAAGATCCAGAATTACTCAAAACGAAAGCAGCAGAGTTGGATAAAGTGATAATTAAAATGATAGAGCAGTTTGCTAAGCCTGATTGCACTAGGAATGAAAAGTGCGTTTGTTGTCAGTCTTGCCAAACTCGTGGTCAAAGAAGAAAATAGCCACCCAATTCAAGGCGAACAAATCGACCGTCCCACGACAAAAGGGCCTAACTGCAAACGACAGTTTCTCTTTGTTTACTTTTTCTTTCACGATTTACCGAACTGATTTTATATTTGACGCTTTATTCTTCGATAAACTTTGAAGGTAAAACTACAAGCTTTCGATTTATATTGGTAACTTTAGAGAATTTGCAATAATGGCTCCGTAATAATCAAAAAAGAAAGTGAACAAAGAGAGGCTCTCATTTGCAGTTAGGCCCTTTTGTCGTGGGACTATCGAAATACATTGTGTCGGAGGCAAGAGAATCAACGGACGGAAAATAAGCCAAGAAACGAACGGGACGCAGCAGGAACGAAACGATAGAAAACGAGGTGCTTCAGTATTTCAACAGCGATGACGTCAGCAGAGTAATGCCGGGATCAAGAGATTGCGTCACAGTCAAAATGAATGGTAAGTGTGAACACAAACAAAAACGATTGCTTTATTCATCATTGAAAGAAATTTATTTGGGATATAAGGAGGAATTTGCAGATCGAAATATTGGATTTAGTACGTTTGCAACATTAAAACTTAAACACTGCAAGTTGCTTGGAAGTTCTGGTTCACATAACATAGGTGTTTGCATAATCCTTGAGAATGTTTCATTAATGATTCATGTTGTTGAAAAATATTTCAAGTATGATGATAAGAATTATTATTTAAAAATGCTATTATGTGACTCATCAGAAAGATCCTGCTACCTCCTTGAATGCAAAAGTTGTCCAGCGACACAAGATCTGGAGAGAAGCGTTTTAGACAATTTCGAGGAACGTGATTTGACTGAGATAAGATTTGATCAATGGGTTTCTACTGACAGATGTGATCTAGAGAAATTTGTCAAATCAATAGAAGAATTCCCAGCATATTGTCGCGAAAAGTTAGAAAAACTTGTGACTCGTGATTTTTATTAAAAATTAGCAAGCTGATTTTCTTAAAAAGATCAAATCTAATTTAAAGACAAGAGAAATTGTAATTATTTATGATTTTTCAGAAAATTTTTCATTTGTGCTTCAGGATGCTGTTCAAAGCCACTATTGGAGCAATGATCAAGCAACCACTCATCCGTTTGAAATTTATTATAGAGAATCAGAAGCGCTTAATCACGATACCATCGCGGTTCAAGTGTTTATTTCACACTTAATGTCATTTTTGAAAGACAAAATCCAAATTAAATAAGCAATATTTATTTCTGACCGAGCTGCCTCTTAGTACAAAAACAGAAAAAAATTTGCAAGTCCCTGTAAATTTAAATGAACACAGAAAAAATTATGAATTTTACACAATTCATAACAATTTAACTTGTCAAAAGACTAAATATTTCATTCCCACAGAACTATACAGGCTCCGAGTGTAATCTGCATTCGGCTACCATTAGTCGCTATGTGGATTTATATGCATCAATCCATCGAGCCGATAAGTGCTTCTGGTGGCACAGTCGATTACTGCCGTGCTTTGCGACCTAATGTAAGTCGCGCTGTTTCTATCGATCTTTTATTTTCTATTTCGTTCAATTTCAAGCCATATGATTTTCAAATCACATAATTTCACATGTTTTTGAATATAAATTTGAGTGAAATACGACGCTCCATTTATGTGCATGTTATAACATGTAAAATCACTAGATTTTTTCGAACTCTGTGAATGTATGACATTGATGCTGAGTGGCATTTTTTGCAACTTCTCATAGGAAAGGACCATGTGATGCACTCGGGGGTAATTTTAAGCGAATGGCACGACGTGAAAGCTTGGCTTAACTACATGAACACCCAATCACAACTGCAAAACAATTATATGAATGGGCAGAGAAGAGACGTCGAGATGCATTCACGACTATGTCTTTTTTTTTTGTTCAATCTTCTATATATATAAAATAATAGCGAAAAAAATGTGTGTTGCTAATGTTCTCTGGTATGCGTGGGTCGATCTAAAAATGATTTTTTTTGTTCGAAAGGTGACGTTAATGCGGAGGTTTTAGGCTATAGTACGTAAGGAAAATTCTCCCGGAAAAAGCTAGAAAATTGGTTCGTATAGAATTGGAAATTTTCCACTCAATGCATGCTAGATCTCCGATGATTGTTTGGCGCGTATCAAGTTATGCAATGTTGCTGGCCGCTGGAGAGCAAAATGTGAACACTAGATTATTAATAAAACCGTTTGGCGCCAAACGAGCTGATTTGTGCAAAAATTTCACTAAGCCTACTTGATTCACGTGTTTCTTTATTTCGAATCACATGTTCAATAAGTTAGGGCGCCAAATGAACAGCCAGTGTTGTCAACCTTTTCCTGGTTTTGTGTATTCCGGAAAATTTTTCCAATTAACTGAAACCATAATTGGGAAATTAGAAGCTCAAAAGTGCAAGGTTAAATTGAATACAACGTTAAGCGTTTGTGATCGCTGTCGCAGGCGGGCTTATAAGGAAAGTCATACGTCGGAAACAGAAGGGCAGTCAACAACGGAACCACATCGCAATACGATTTAGAGGAAGTACCTTCAGCAGCTTCAATCAACTCAGCATCTCCTGAAGCATCAGTCGCGGCGGAGTATTCAAAAATATTTGGATATTTCAAGAGGTATAAAAAAGCAAATATTCGGGTTCCCGGCGGATGAAGAAGATCCAGAATTACTCAAAACGAAAGCAGCAGAGTTGGATAAAGTGATAATTAAAATGATAGAGCAGTTTGCTAAGCCTGATTGCACTAGGAATGAAAAGTGCGTTTGTTGTCAGTCTTGCCAAACTCGTGGTCAAAGAAGAAAATAGCCACCCAATTCAAGGCGAACAAATCGACCGTCCCACGACAAAAGGGCCTAACTGCAAACGACAGTTTCTCTTTGTTTACTTTTTCTTTCACGATTTACCGAACTGATTTTATATTTGACGCTTTATTCTTCGATAAACTTTGAAGGTAAAACTACAAGCTTTCGATTTATATTGGTAACTTTAGAGAATTTGCAATAATGGCTCCGTAATAATCAAAAAAGAAAGTGAACAAAGAGAGGCTCTCATTTGCAGTTAGGCCCTTTTGTCGTGGGACTATCGAAATACATTGTGTCGGAGGCAAGAGAATCAACGGACGGAAAATAAGCCAAGAAACGAACGGGACGCAGCAGGAACGAAACGATAGAAAACGAGGTGCTTCAGTATTTCAACAGCGATGACGTCAGCAGAGTAATGCCGGGATCAAGAGATTGCGTCACAGTCAAAATGAATGGTAAGTGTGAACACAAACAAAAACGATTGCTTTATTCATCATTGAAAGAAATTTATTTGGGATATAAGGAGGAATTTGCAGATCGAAATATTGGATTTAGTACGTTTGCAACATTAAAACTTAAACACTGCAAGTTGCTTGGAAGTTCTGGTTCACATAACATAGGTATTTGCATAATCCTTGAGAATGTTTCATTAATGATTCATGTTGTTGAAAAATATTTCAAGTATGATGATAAGAATTATTATTTAAAAATGCTATTATGTGACTCATCAGAAAGATCCTGCTACCTCCTTGAATGCAAAAGTTGTCCAGCGACACAAGATCTGGAGAGAAGCGTTTTAGACAATTTCGAGGAACGTGATTTGACTGAGATAAGATTTGATCAATGGGTTTCTACTGACAGATGTGATCTAGAGAAATTTGTCAAATCAATAGAAGAATTCCCAGCATATTGTCGCGAAAAGTTAGAAAAACTTGTGACTCGTGATTTTTATTAAAAATTAGCAAGCTGATTTTCTTAAAAAGATCAAATCTAATTTAAAGACAAGAGAAATTGTAATTATTTATGATTTTTCAGAAAATTTTTCATTTGTGCTTCAGGATGCTGTTCAAAGCCACTATTGGAGCAATGATCAAGCAACCACTCATCCGTTTGAAATTTATTATAGAGAATCAGAAGCGCTTAATCACGATACCATCGCGGTTCAAGTGTTTATTTCACACTTAATGTCATTTTTGAAAGACAAAATCCAAATTAAATAAGCAATATTTATTTCTGACCGAGCTGCCTCTTAGTACAAAAACAGAAAAAAATTTGCAAGTCCCTGTAAATTTAAATGAACACAGAAAAAATTATGAATTTTACACAATTCATAACAATTTAACTTGTCAAAAGACTAAATATTTCATTCCCACAGAACTATACAGGCTCCGAGTGTAATCTGCATTCGGCTACCATTAGTCGCTATGTGGATTTATATGCATCAATCCATCGAGCCGATAAGTGCTTCTGGTGGCACAGTCGATTACTGCCGTGCTTTGCGACCTAATGTAAGTCGCGCTGTTTCTATCGATCTTTTATTTTCTATTTCGTTCGATTTCAAGCCATATGATTTTCAAATCACATAATTTCACATGTTTTTGAATATAAATTTGAGTGAAATACGACGCTCCATTTATGTGCATGTTATAACATGTAAAATCACTAGATTTTTTCGAACTCTGTGAATGTATAACATTGATGCTGAGTGGCATTTTTTTGCAACTTCTCATAGGAAAGGACCATGTGATGCACTCGGGGGTAATTTTAAGCGAATGGCACGACGTGAAAGCTTGGCTTAACTACATGAACACCCAATCACAACTGCAAAACAATTATATGAATGGGCAGAGAAGAGACGTCGAGATGCATTCACGACTATGTCTTTTTTTTTTTGTTCAATCTTCTATATATATAAAATAATAGCGAAAAAAATGTGTGTTGCTAATGTTCTCTGGTATGCGTGGGTCGATCTAAAAATGATTTTTTTTGTTCGAAAGGTGACGTTAATGCGGAGGTTTTAGGCTATAGTACGTAAGGAAAATTCTCCCGGAAAAAGCTAGAAAATTGGTTCGTATAGAATTGGAAATTTTCCACTCAATGCATGCTAGATCTCCGATGATTGTTTGGCGCGTATCAAGTTATGCAATGTTGCTGGCCGCTGGAGAGCAAAATGTGAACACTAGATTATTAATAAAACCGTTTGGCGCCAAACGAGCTGATTTGTGCAAAAATTTCACTAAGCCTACTTGATTCACGTGTTTCTTTATTTCGAATCACATGTTCAATAAGTTAGGGCGCCAAATGAACAGCATACAGGTTTCCATTTTCCGATATATAAATTTGGGTTCAATACCGTGAAGTCAAATTATAAAACGACTATAAGAAAAGAAAGTGATTACCGTTTATTTTATGATTCGTTGTTTTACTAAAACTCCAGAAATGTGAATCTTATCTTCTTTATAGATATAATTATTGCTGTCATAATGCACTGAGACAACAGGATTGAGGTGTGCTGCCACTTCAAAATTAAGACCGTTAACTCAAACACCAAAACTGTCCGGCTCTCTACTTTTTGGAACAATTCCATTCGAATTAGAAGGAAATTTTCTCGGCTTTCATAAGCATTTCATAAGCATTTCCCATACCTTTGAAGAATTTATTGGACGAGATTTTGGGTAAATTTTTCTCGAAACGACCTCCAAATTTCGTCAATTGCTTCATATTACAAGTTCGGTTATTTATTTGAGCCCAAACGTCTTCAATTGGCCCAAACGCGATTCGAAATATATCAACCCAGAGTACTTTGAAAATCCCGTTTGCCTCCTATTTTTAAATTACATCGATTGAACCGAGATTTGGGAACTCATCGACATGTTTTACCTATTCGAATGATTCACTCTCTTGATCATAAACCGTCAAACTGATTTTGGTTGTATTTTGCTTGAATCAATTGGGACTCTTAAGAGCAGGAAAAAACTGTTTCAAAGTGCGAAGTGTACGTGTGTATCAGAATTGGGGAAAAATGATCGAGTTAAAAACAATTGTCAGATGATTCATTTTTACAGAACACTCTACCATTTTACTTCACTAATCTCGAGCAATCATGAGGGTCGTTCGATTATTCTAATTTAAGAGTATTCGAAATAATTTCCATCCAAAGATAATTTTTTCACAGGGACAGCTACAGGTACAGCAATAAAAGGAACAAGTACAGAAGCTAAGTTCAGGAAAAAATAAAGAAGGTACAGGAACAAGTGCAGAAAGTACAAAACCAAGTACATAATTGAGGGAAACAAGTATAGGAAGTACTGGCACAATTGAGTGCAGGAAAAGGTACAGAATGTGGTGATGGTACAGATATAAGCACAGAAGTTACAGGACCAAATACAGAAAATACGTGAGCAGGTATAGAACGTACAGGAAAAAATTCTGAAACAAGCACAGAAAGTACAGAATCAAACACACAAATTACAGAAACAAGCACACAAAGTACAAAATAAAGTGCAGACAATAGAGAAACAAGTACAGAAAAAAGTTAAAAGTTGAAAAGTTAATCGCAAATTTTGCCGAGACAACAATTATGAATGGCAGATTAGAAGAAGAAAAAGTTTTCATTCCACGCATTCCAATGATGCCCACTGACATGTCATTTCAATTTGAACGTTTAACTTTTCTGTTACTGTCAATAATCGTTATGAGTCTGTAGCGTGAATTTAGAATTGTCCGCGATATAAAAAGGTTGGGGCCACTATCATAGAGCATTATAATGATATTTTTCTTCAATAATCATTAAAAGTGATAAGTAGTTTTGATTTTCTACATCATATTATTGCGCTACGAAGTGTGCAGGGGTCCGCTAGTATTATAGTATAATTTTAAGGCACACTGCTCAAGCTCTAAGATGCCAAGGGTATTTACTAATCTTAATTACGACTAACTTAAATGCTTTCAGCTGGCGATCGGCAGTGGCGTTGGTGAATATCCATGTTGGCTGCATCCTTCGGTCCGTGTGGGTCCGCGGGAAACACCCCCAGGCTACGAAGGCCCGGCGGGTGGCCCGCATGGTGGTCATCGACTGGAGCGGTCTTCCGTGGGCGGTGATGATGATATTGCCGAAGAGAATGAAAGAGAAGTAAATATTGTGGAAAACGTGGTAAAAAGGGGATGTGGGAACAAAATGTCTGAAACGACTAAGATCTAATTAGTTGCCATCGAGATGGTGAAGAGACAGGGAAAGGGGAACGAAAAGGTTAGTGACAAAAAAAAATCTTGTTAGTTCTAATGAAGATGGTGGACCATGTCTATTTGTTATGTGTCACAAGAAGAATATGAACGGGGTGTGACCGAGTGGACTAGTGTTTATAAGGATACCAAAATGATTCCAGGCACACAGAAATACCATTCTTTCGTTCCGATTTCAGAAACCACAATCGTCACAAAACTGTATACGAATGACGATGCACGTAGTACTCATACAATTTTCAAAAACTTAAAACCTTAAATATAATTAAGAATTATTAATGTTCATGTAATAATTGTAGATATAGCAAGCAAATAAACAAGTCATGGAAATATGAAAAATGGTGTTATAATTAAATATCCAAGTATCTCAAGAACAGCTACTTTTAGAAGAAAGGATATCATGGACAAATATATTGCCTTTAACCTGTAGAGTAACATTCTACTGTTTAAATGATTATCTTTCAACGAGAACTTGAAATTTCAAATATATCTGTAAATTGTTTTAGCTGTAGCTTCTTCATTTTTCGAAAGGCACGGATGGGATAGCCATCAATCTGTAGGTTTTAAACAGAGTTTTAAAATAAAAAAAAAAATTATCAAAATTAATTTTTAATTCAATTTTTCTGGTTGATTTTGAAATTATTGAGAAAAAAATCATATATTTTTTTCGGTGTATATTTTTTTTTAAAGTGCCCTATCGATTCCCTACAACTTCTTCCTGGACGTCATTTTTGTACAATTAACGGTTTCCGAGTTAGAGACTCTCCGTATGGTGGAGTGCTTTTGGGAATTAAGAAATGCTATTCCTTTTATAGATTAAACATCCCTTCAACTTCTAGTATAGAAGTTGTTGCTTGTCAAATAAACATTAAAGGCAAAGATATTTGCATAGCTTCGGTTTATATTCCTCCAAACGCACAAGTTGGACAGCAACAGCTTAATGAAATGGTTGAAGCCCTTCCTGCTCCACGATTGATTCTGGGGGATTTAAATTCGCACGGAATGATGTGGGGTTCCGTTTACAATGATAGCAGATCATCTTTAATACAAAACATTTGTGACAATTTTAGCATGACGGTATTAAATATGGGTAGCATGACACGGATCCCAAGACCTCCGGCACGCCCAAGCGCATTAGATCTATCTCTTTGCTCAACATCAATTCGACTAGATTGCACCTGGAAAATACTGCCTGATTTACACGGTAGCGATCATTTACCAATCATCATCTCAATTAGCAGTAGCAATTGCATTGCTACTTCCGCTAGTATTCCATATGATTTGACAAAAAATATCGACTGGATTAAATACCAAAGTAGTATCTCTAGTATTTTGAATTCAATGGAAGAGCTCCCTCCACTTGAAGAATATGAACTCCTCATTTGTTCGATTCTGGAGGCAGCAGAACAATCCCAAACTAAACGCTTTCCTGGGCCAACGACTAACAGAAGGCCTCCCAACCCCTGGTGGGACAAAGAGTGCTCAGAGGCTAAACTCGCAAAACAAAATGCTTGCAAGACGTTTCTAAAACGGGGAGGAGGAACTCCTCAGAATTTTGAAAAACTTATGGTTTTAGAAACCAAGTACAAGAGCATACTTCGAGCCAAAAAAAGTAGCTATTGGAGACATTTTGTCGAAGGTTTGTCAAGAGAAACCTCAATGAACACTCTTTGGAATACGGCCAGACGAATGAGGAATCGTAACGTGGGCAATGAGAGTGATGAATACTCGAACCGATGGATATTTGACTTTGCTAGGAAAGTTTGCCCAGATTCTGTTCCAACGCAAAGCATTATACGGGAATCTCCTCCAAATAATGGTTTTATTAATAACCCATTTTCAATGATGGAATTTTCTATAGCACTCTTGTCTTGTAACAATAACGCCCCTGGGTTGGACAGAATTAAATTCAACTTGGTGAAGAATCTGCCCGACCTCGCAAAAAGACGTTTGTTGGAATTGTTCAACAAGTTTCTTGAGCAAAATATTGTTCCGCCTGACTGGAGACAAGTGAAAGTTATCGCCATTCAAAAGCCGGGGAAACCAGCTTCCAATCACAACTCATATAGACCCATTGCGATGTTGTCCTGCATCAGAAAATTGTTCGAAAAAATTATTCTACGACGTCTCGACACTTGGGTCGAGACGAACGGTTTGTTGTCAGATACTCAGTTTGGCTTCCGTAGAAATAAAGGGACGAATGATTGCCTTGCATTACTTTCGTCTGACATCCAAATTGCCTTCGCTCAAAAGCAACAAATGGCATCTGTATTTTTAGACATTAAAGGAGCATTTGATTCAGTTTCCATTGATGTTCTTTCAGACAAGCTCCACCAACATGGACTTCCAGCGGTTATAAATAATTATTTGCACAACCTTTTGTCAGAGAAGTGCATGTATTTTTCACATGGCGATTTGGCA
This sequence comes from Malaya genurostris, assembly GCF_030247185.1. NCBI lineage: Eukaryota > Metazoa > Arthropoda > Insecta > Diptera > Culicidae > Malaya > Malaya genurostris. The sequence goes on along the minus strand of NC_080572.1, from coordinate 68,064,883 downwards.
ACATTCAGAATTAGCTACATGGGTCTCCCGCAAGGCTCATGCCTCAGTCCGCTCCTCTATAATTTTTACGTAAATGACATTGACAGCTGTCTAGTAACCCCATGTACACTAAGACAATTGGCAGATGATGGCGTGGTTTCAGTTACTGGACCCAAAGCTATTGATCTGCATAAACCATTGCAAGATACCTTAGATAACTTGTCCGTTTGGGCTGTTCATCTTGGTATCGAATTCTCTGCGGAGAAAACAGAGTTAGTCGTCTTTTCAAGAAAGCATGATCCCGCGCAGCTTCAGCTCCATATGATGGGAAGAATGATCCAACAGGTTTTAACTTTTAAATACCTCGGGGTGTGGTTCGATTCCAAATGCACGTGGGGAGGACACATTAGGTATCTGATAACGAAATGCCAACAAAGAGTAAATTTTCTTCGAACAATAACAGGATCTTGGTGGGGTTCTCATCCGCAAGATCTAATAAAATTGTATCAAACAACGATACTTTCAGTGATGGAATATGGATGCGTTTGTTTTCGTTCCGCTGCAAACTCTCATTTTATCAAACTTGAGCGAATTCAGTACCGTTGTTTGCGAATTGCCTTAGGCTGCATGCACTCGACACATACAATGAGTCTTGAAGTTCTGGCGGGAGTTCTTCCATTAAAAGATCGATTTTGGGAGCTTTCATCACGCCTGCTAATAAGATGTGAGGTGCTGAATCCCATGGTAATTAATAATTTCGAACGACTAGTCGAGCTTCGATCTCAAACAAAATTTATGACAGTATATTTTAACCATATGTCACAGGAAATCAACCCTTCAAGATATATTCCTATCCGTGTCAGCATCCTAAGTGCCCCTGACTCAACTTTATTTTTCGATACATCCATGCAGCGCGAAGTGCGTGGAATCCCGGATCATCTACGTTCGACGGAAATCCCAAAAATATTTTCAAGTAAGTTCAGGCATATTGACTCTGAGAAAATGTTTTACACGGACGGATCGCGAATTGAAGAAGCGACAGGGTTTGGTATGTTCAACAATAATGTTTCGGCCTCATTTAGGCTTCAAGAACCTGCATCTGTTTATATAGCAGAGCTAGCAGCAGTTCATTATAGTTTGAGTGTAATCGTCACATTATCTCCAAACCATTATTTCCTCTTCACAGATAGTCTGAGTGCAATTGAAGCCATTCGCTCAATCGCTGCTGGCAAAAATGAACCGTTTTTCTTGGGTAAAATAAAACAGTGTCTGAACGACATATTGAATAATAATTATCTAATCACTATAGTCTGGGTCCCGGCTCATTGCTCCATTCCAGGCAATGAAAGAGCCGATAATTTAGCCAAACGTGGTGCTATTGAGGGTGAAATTTATGAGCGACCGATTGCTTTCAACGAATTCTATAGCTCGTCTCGCCAAAGAACACTTGCCAGCTGGCAAGCATCTTGGGATAGAGATGATCTGGGTCGGTGGATGCACTCAATTATTCCGAAAATATCGACAAAGGCATGGTTCAGGGGACTGGATGTGAGTAGAGATTTCATTCGTGTGATGTCCAGACTCATGTCCAATCACTACACGTTAGATGCACATCTCCTTCGAATTGGGCTCTCCGAGACTAATCATTGTGCTTGTGGCGAAGGTTATCGAGATATTGATCATGTCGTTTGGACATGCGTGGAGTATCGTGATGTCAGATCTCAACTAATAAATTCTTTGCGTACCCAAGGTAGACTATCCAATATCCCAGTTCGAGACATTCTTGCTTGTCGTGACCTTTCATACATGAAACTTCTTTATCATTTCATAAAGAAAATTGGAGTTTCAATTTAATAAAGGCCCCTTTTAAGACTTAGTTCTGATCCCAGCTGCGTCCATGAGTTCAACCAATAGCTAAATTAGAATAAAAATTATGTAACGATACAAACAAACTCGAAACAGTTTATGAAATTATCAACAAAATGTCTGAAAATTACAGCTTATTTTATAATGTATAGAAGTTAATCGTTTGGTTCAAATAATATTTCCGAGTAGATTTCATAATTAATGACGAGTTACCTAAGATGATATTTAAGCTATAAGAGAATATGTTTTAATAAATTCAAAACGTTGTGACTATGTTAGAATTAAATTAGGATAAGAATATTATGTAAAAGTGATGCTACGGCGAAGAAAAACTTATGTAAACTGCCTTAAGAAATAAACGTATTTATGGAAAAAAAAACGGTTTCCGAGTTACAACGATTTGAAAAAATTAGAGGGTTGTATTCAAGACACGACCGAGCACAATAACATTAAAAATGGAACGTTTCTAAGGTCTTCATAATATATACAAAAATAAAGAGATGATGATACACTAAACTAAAAACTTTTTCAATTGAATAATTACAAACTTGCTCTAGTTTAAGCGCTTAGATTGTTGGCGAATGATAAAATTGACAATTAGATTTTTTCTTGATAATTAATTATATTCAATTTTGATCCCTTTCCACAATTTTTTACATTGTTAAGATTTTAAATAACGTCCTTTAACTAGAATTCAAAGTTACTTGAAAGCTCAATTTTAGATACAAACAACCTAAAGATTTAATCCTGAACAAATTAAACTGTTTTATTTTATGACAATAATCTTCGAGAAACATACAAACTTATTAATTTTATAAACAGTTAATCGATCCAAGAGAAGATTTTATTTATTTTAACGAAAAATGTTGTACCAGTAAGCTCAGTAATAGTGTAATTTTATTAATCCTTCTTCAAAATCGTCGATAATCTTCGGAAAGTGTCGGTAAATAATATGGCAACAATACGAGGAAGAAAAATGTGAAACAGTCCGTATAAAATATTTAGTTACTTACATTTATTTTCGCTTTGGCATATTAGGAATATACGAAATGGATACGCAACAAAATTCAGAAATTTTGTTCATATTGTAACTTGATGTTATTAACACATGAATGAACATTGTCATAGTTACAACGCATGTTTTGAAGCAAATAATAATTGAACTGAAACTGGCGGTTAACCAAATTCTACGAGGGTTGCTATTCAAACGATACATGTAAAATCGCAAGTAAACTTACCTTTAGTTTATCTTTGATACTATATGATATTGTATCTAATTGTACTGTATATGTGAGCCTGTGGAACTCCTTTATACTACCAAACCGAGGAGGCCGCTTTTAGATAAGTTTCAGAATTTAATTTTGAATCTTTTGAAGCGTTTAATACCTGGTGGGACAACAACTTGTTCAGTCACATATAATGAAGAAGAAGTTTCTATGATTATCATAATAACACAACTTTATACTGAATCCATTTTCGCGCCACCGTTTTGATCGTATGGGAATGGAGATTTAAGTATGCAAACCGATCCGTTGACAAATTAAAACATTTTTAAGCTTACAATATTGAAGCTTTGGAATCATTTAAATGAGGAAATTCCATTAACAAATCATCGAGGAACAAGCGCTGTAAATTAGATCCGAATTAGATCTATTGCCGATAATACTAAATTAGCCTGATAGTTACCAGAGAACCAAAATAAAATACTCAATTCAAATAAATTTTTCATTGGAATGCAATTGAAATATTCAAATGACGTTTTCTCATAAGTTTAAGTTAAATGTTTCCGAATCGATTGGTTGTTGAATTATATAAATCCATCAACAAATAACTGAGGTATGAGCGTTCAAAATTATGGCAGAAAAATGTTACGCGATTAGTTTTGCATGTTTTAAATTGACATCCAGCCTCGGGAAGCGAAGTGTAAGGCATTTTTAATGGCAAAATCGACCAACAATTTGCTAAATACATGGGATATTTCAAAAGAATCACCACGCTGATTCGGTTCTTCAATAGCTAGATGATAGGTATAAGATACTCAAGCGAACACGGTGTTGCGCTGACAGCAGGTAATTTCACCAACACATAATGCAAAAGCGACAATCCAGCAAGTGAACGCATATACAATCCAGTCATCAGCTCACTGGACGAGTTACTTGTTTCATTCGCAGTCAAACATCAACTAGGCAAAGAAATATTGTGCAGCCTATATTTATAGATTTCTCTTCATACTACGCAGAACGATGTGGTGTTTTTTATGCATGACGCAAAGCCTCCTATGCCGAACAATAAGTTGACGTCATTTTGTAAAGCAGGGATTGGTGGATGAAAACATAGGTCGATTCCAACCATTTTTTCAATAGTATGCTATTGAAATACTGAAACGACGTCGTCTTACATGTTTAAGTTAAAAGTTTCCGAATCGATTGGTTGTTAAATTATAACAATCCATCAACAAATGACCGAATTATTAACGTTCAAAATTATGACACAAAAAGGTTACGCGGCTATTTTTGAAACTTTTAATTGACACCCGGCCCCGTATAGTGAAGAGTAAGGCATTTTTAATGCCAAAAGACAATTTTTGTGAAATGCAATAATACACACGCCCTTTTTAAAAATCAGTCGAGAGTCGGATTGACCTCTCCATCGGTTCAAAACTTTGTGTTTGACATACTGAAGCCAAGTGCAAAGTTCCATCCAAATCGGAGAAGGTCGATTCTGAATTTGTCACTTTTTCGTCTGATCATTTCTGGAATTGCCCATATGTTAAATATATGAGCGGTGAATTAACACTCCTAATAGCAAGCCTCAAAAAAAGTTGGAACGGTAACTTTGAGCTATCATAGCTCAGTTGTTACTTGACCAATTTCGATAAATTTTTCACCCTCGAATTTTGTGAAGTTTGTAGATTATTTTAAGTATATCATTATTGGCAATCTTTTAGGAAAAACTAATGAAAATCAGATTTTTCCCGTTCCAAGTTTTTTTTCGAGCTCAAAACGTGCCCTATCTGCATTCATGCGGCACCTGCATCGCGAATCGGATGTTGAGAACTTCAACTTTACCGAGTCATAACTTTGTTGTTAGTCAACCGATCTTCAAAATTTGTTCACATTGGCAAGGTACTACTTCCAGAAATAAAATGCACTGAAAAAACCGAAAAATAGGGATGTCTACCCAAAGTTATAATGAAAACTGTAGATAGATGACCTAAGAAAAGATGAGACTTTTAACAATGATCGTAAATATCTCGAAATTCAAAGCGATGACCTATATATTTATATACATTATTCGATTGCTAGTGATACCAGCTACAATTTTCGCTCAACTACCATTCCTACACAATCAGAAGAAAACATTGAGAAATCGATAAATTTATAAATATATATATGAATTTTTCATTTTTTTTCACATGTTTGTATATAACTCAAAAATTAAAGCGATAACATGTATATTTTTTTGATTCAAAATATTGAAATCATTACCAGAAACAATGTATTGATGATCAAAATTATATATCCGTTCAAAGAATCTCAAGAAATTTGGTACAAATACAGAGAATTTGTGTTATTGGGAAAATTTTGCCAAACAACATGAAATCAAAACTTTTAAATTTTATGACATATATTTTTTTATTATTTTAGTTGGAAATTTATTATAAACAAAATTTACAAAAAAACTGAAACTTGGATTTCACTGAAAATTTTAAAATTTTTAGTAAATAAAATAAAACTCTTAAAATATTTTTGTATTGGACAAACGATCTAAACAATTTTTATGCACAACCCAAACGCATTTGATAACTACTATTATTCTGATTTTGTTGTAGGTTTGCCGTAGAATCTCAAAAAATAGGTAAAAGATTGGAAATTTTAAAATTTCTGAGATAAATTGCATTGCACAGTGGTCCGGATTCACAATTTAGTGGGACAAAAACATTTGTGGCTTAACCTTATACTTCAGAGCTATGATGTCTTCAAAACAAATGATCAGTGAAGATAAGCCATATGTCGATGTACATGGTATTAGGGTGGCTCTTATTATTAAAGTGATCCAAAACTTATTTTCCGGATGTATTGAGATAGAGGACTGCATTTTTCGGCAAAATTGTAGATAAACTTATATCGAGCAGCTTCGCTGAGGACACCATAGTATTATCTGCAACGGTGCAACGGTGTTAGAGGTATTTTTAAAGAGCAACTTAGGGTGTTCTTCAAAAAATCAGATTTTTTGCTCTAGCATTTATATTTTTCTCTTTTCGTATAGGTATTTTTGAACATTTTTTAGAGTTTGTTAAAACCAATTTTTAATGACTGGCATGTTCAGGTAGCGTTTTCTGAACCGAAGTTATGAACAAAACTAGTTCAAAACAGGTTATTTTTAAACTGCTATATCTAACATTGAGGAAAACGAAAAAAAACCCGTTTCTTGTATTTGACAAAAAATATTTTCGAGCATGTTTGTAAAAAAAGGCGGCGGAGATATTTTTAAAACAATTTTTTAAATTATGTTCATACATTGGGTTTTTTTAGTGAAAAATATTTGTATCAGTCATTTATTAGCTATATAATGTATTTTTGTCTTCTAAAGTGTCAAAATAATTCAAGTGCATATTCGGGAAGAAATCGTTCTGCATTCTTCGGGGAATGCAGAATGGTGTCGCTTTTGTAAAATCTCTAAGGCCTCTCGGGGGTTGGAGGTTTTTTCAACCGTGCATTTGGCACCTGCAGATCGTTCAGCATTCTTTCGGGGATGCAGGACGACTTATTGCTTTATGTTTTGTGCTGTTTTCCCACCTCACTCAATTCTTAATTCCCTTCCATGTACCTTTTATCCTTCCCTTCCCATCAGGAAGTTGATGAGAAAATACGCAAGGCACGAATCTCCAAATAACTAGGGGAACATGCCACTTGAGCCAATTAGTTCTGATAACATAGGTGCAGGGTTTCATTCAGTAAAAAGCATTCAAACGAAGAGGTTGTTTTTCGAGACGAAGACTGTAGGTTGTAAATAGATTGGTTGGTTGGTGCTAATCGCAAAGGCTGCTGAAAAGCTAATATTCGGGGCAATTCCAGTTTCATAAGTACCTGAAATAGTGGAACTCACTTCACTGAGAAAGATGGCCTAACCGATTTGAGAACTGTTTCATTTTGTAGGTCCCGGGTTGGCGGTTCAGGGTATAGGGCACTGGTCTTTACAAGCCAGTTGTCGTATGTTCGAGCCCCGATCTGGAAGGATTCATAGTGTCAGTAGGATCCATAGTACTAGCCAAGCAATGACTCTGTACACTAAGAATCGGCTGCGAAGTCTGTTGAAACAGAAAGGCCAAATTCCACAAAAGGAATGCAATGTCAGGACATTGCCTTTTCATTTTGTAGGTTACACTAGTTCATGCACTAGCTTTCATTTTTTTCAAAAATCAAACAAAACTGTTTGAAGATTCCTTTTTTTATATATGAATAAAAGAGATATGAGAAAGGCATCATTACACGACTTGGTGGATAAAAAAAAGTTTTACTTAATTTCGTGTGCTTTTTTGTGCTAAATTCAGAATTCTACATTTTCTGAATTGTTTACTAATAGAAAATTCAAATAATTTTCGAATTCTATACATTCCGAAATATTTCTAAGTTTGTGATATTTAAATTCTAATATTCTATCGATTATAATTGATGTCGTTTAGGATAGCGGAAAATTTAAGATATATGTTTTTGTTCTTAATTGCATGTAAAACAAAAATCAAGCAATAATTTTTTTTAAATTGTAGTTGGTTTCTTTGGCCATGGGTTAGTATATGGAATTCATATAAATTTACGTTCTATTTCTTTTTGTACAAAGCCATTGTAATAATTTAAAATTCTCGTGTTGTTACAAAATTTATTTTATTAATAGAAACAAATTCTACGTCTCTTTGAAACAGATGAAATCAAAACGGATTCCAATATTTTCACTTTGATTTGCAGAAACGTTGGAACGCAATATATACCAGAAATTTTGAAATTTCCGATCTTCTACCGATTTTTTGAGATTTTACGGAAAACCTAAAACAAAAAAACCTAATTTTAGTAGTTAACAATTCCGTTTGGGATGTGCATAAAAATTGTTTAGATCTTTTGTCCAATGCAAAAACATTATTATTTTTAGAGTTTGGGTATATTTACCAAAATTTTTAAGGTTTTCAGTGAAATCCAAGTTTCAGTTTTTTTTTGTAAATTTTGTTCATAATAAATTTCCAACTAAAATAATAAAAAAATATATGTCATAAAATTTCAAAGTTTTGATTTGTTTTTTTTTTGGCAAAATTTTCCCAATAATAGAAATTCTATCAATTTGTACCAAATTTCTTGAGATTCTTTGAACGGATATATAATTTTGATCATCAATACATTGTTTCTGGTAATGATTCCAACATTCTGAATCAAAAAAATGTACATGTCATCGCTTTAATTTTTGAGTTATATACAAACATGTGAAAAAAATGAAAAATTCATATATATTTATTAATTTATCGATTTTTAAGGTTTTCTTTTGATAGTGCAAGAAAGGTAGTTGGGCGAAAATTGTAGCTGGTATCACTAGCAATAGAATGATGTTTAAAAATATATAGATCATCGCTTTGAATTTCTAGATATTTACGATCATTGTAATAAGTCTCATCTTTTCTTAGGTCATCTATCTACAGTTTTTATTATAACTTTGGGTAGACAACCCTATTTTTCGGTTTTTTCAGGGCATTTTATTTGTGGAAGTAGTACCATTCCAATGGTGAGCAAATTTTGAAGATCGGTTGACTAACAACAAAGTTATGACTCGGTAAAGTTGAAGTATTCAATATTTTCTATGCGACGATTATGCCAAAGGAAAGAAAACTGGAAAGCAGATAGGGCATATTGAGCGCGTGAAAAAAACTTGGAACGGGAAAAATCAAATTTTCATTGGTTTTCCTTTGCCAATCGTCTGCTACAAAGTTTTGGAATCAATCTACGAACTTCACAAAATTCGAGGGTGTAAAATTTATTGAGATTCGTTGAAAATCAGCTGAGCTATGACAGCTCAAAGTTACCGTTCCAACTTTTTTTGAGGCTTGGTATTTGGAGTGTTAAAGCAGGTTTTTCGTTTCCAATTTGAAGCAATGCATCGTCAAAATGTAACATATTAATAAATATCTCAATTTCTAATGTTTTGATAACCTTGCTAAAATTTTGGCACAAATTGAATATGTATATATAGCTCTTTCTCTCATACAACAACGGTGATAAAAGACGCTGTTCCTTAAATATAATATTGTGTGAAGAAATTCGTGCCAAGATAAACACAGATTTCATATTTCTTCAAACTAATTACATTCTTTAGCTCACACCGCTTCACAAAACGGTCATTCTATACTTCAAACTACTTAGCAAAGAGACGTTTATTGCGTTGCAACTTTATCCGTGGGTCCGCAGCTGCGAGTTTCACTCGGAAATGAATCCGATGCCAACGAACCGAACCAAGAATCCATTCGAAGCAGCAAAAACTTAATTTGTCAAAAAAAAAACGAACCAAAGGTTCCACAGATAAGTAAGCCATTTCTTCAGGTTCAGTTCCTCCATTTCTCACCGAATCCATTGCAGCAACAATAAGGAACTGCTTTTGGCAACTGTTCGAATGGCAGCAGGATAGAAATTTAACAGTCCGCAGAGAATCGTCCTTCCGGATCGGTGGCGAGGTGAAAATTTATGGTATACAACATGTTCCGGGGAGCCCGTTTGGTTGATTCATCACAGAGAAAAAGGACATGTTTGATAGTTTACTTCTTTGTGGTGATCAATCTGTTGAAAATACGAATATTGTAGCAGCATTGTAAGCGAGTTCGTTTGATAGCTGCACAGTAGGGTGTGGCGGAACCTAAAGTTTCCATTAGAAGGATTTGCAACATAAATCCTGGTGACCAAGAAGAAGTTATCCTTTTGGCGAAGTAAAACAGAAACATATTACCAAAACTTCATGACAAAAGGTTAACCTTTTGTCAGATCTCCCTCACCCCCTCTGCTGGCCTTTTTTATTTGCACTGTCAATCGTGCGCCAAGTGCGACCTACCCCAGTCGAGTTCTTTCGTTTGCCATCCGTCTTCCAAGCAAACGTTCAACCGGCGCGCAGTCAGCAGCGCGTGGAAAGACGCACATTTTTCAATTGAAAGCCGAATTTAAAGGCCTTGAAGCTGATTCGGTTTTGGGCAGGCAGGAAGGAGTCGGAAACGGTGGCGACCGAGAGGCTTGGCCAAGTGCTGTACAAACAAACAAATACCAGCCGACACCAACGCACACACAAACACACACATAAACTCAGTTACTTCGGCATATCTCTGTTCTATCGCAGCGCACAGCAGCACGGTCTCTATTCGCGAATACAATTCCATGGCCGGAAAGCTACTATCGCTAATATTTAATATACACTATAAAGAGTAGGACTATGATGTATTCGGCGAATAAAATAAAGCAAGCATGTGTGTCCGGAGCGGGGAGCCGATAAATTTTTGCCGGCCTTGAAGCGAAGCCGAATTTCCCTGCGAATTTTGTTCACTTTTGTTTGGTTGGGCTGTTTTCGATGGGCAGCAAAGAGCACAACTGCGAAAGACGATTGAAACAATTGTATTAACCAGTAGGTATTGGTTTATTTGAGCCATATTGTTTTATTTCCAATCATTTTTATTGCGAATAATATTTTACGAACAACGGAGGGTTTTGAAATACATGTTAAAATTTGGTGCCTGTTTCCATACTTGTTTGTGGAAACAAACAATACAACTCTTGTTATATTCAAGTCAGTTACACATTTTTTCCCTATTACCATCAGAAATATGTTCAACAGTTTATGATAAAAAATGTAGTATGAACGAGCGCAAAATCTCAACCGCATGAATTGAACGAATCATCGCACAAAGCGTACCACGCAAAACCGATACATGAAAATACGGAATACACTAAAGTTACTTTTCACATGGCGGTTACGTAGTTCCGAAAACCGTGCAAAAAAACCGGGTGGGAATTTGATCGTAACAATTCTAGAATCGTTAATTTGATTGTTTGTTTGTTTGTTTTGTTACACCCAAACCTCCGTTTACGTAAACTTTTTTGCCTTTCTCATATACTGCCCATACTCGCATATCAGTCCCATATCGATTTTCGCCAATTTTGAGTTAGCTTAAGGAATTAAATCTATCCTCAATATACTCTCAGAAATTGCAATAAAAGTTGAGGGTTTGTTCAGTAAAATGTGAAAAAATAACAACTCCTGTCTGTCCCATATGCAAAGTACCCGCATATCAGCCCCATTCAGTGCAAATTTCAATAATTTCATTTGTTACAATATTGGAATAGCAAAGGTGTATAACCGATATTTCATTTAATAATACCATGATTTAGCATTAGGTAGCACAATAAATCAAAAAATTCGGAAACAAAATTTTGATCGTCTTTTTCTCGACATGCCGATTTTCCATATTTATTTATTTATTTATTTATTTGGAGCAGGGAAAAGCCCGGTGGAGATGAAATTTATCAATCTCTCTCTCCAACAGGCATATGGGACTGATATGCAAGTATGGGCAGTATAGAAAGGTTATGCACACGGAGAACCCGCAGATTGAAAAATTACAATACTGCAATTGTTGTTTCACGCCCTGGTTGTTTCAACTAAAATGTTGTTGATTTAACTAACATATCTGTTGATTTTGACATAACCATTCAGGTAACCGAAATTGTTGTATTCAAATGCTGTCACTTGGCGGAGAACGAAGACAGCAAAAGGTAGAACAAAAAACAAGACAGCAAAAGGCAGAACTTCATTTCACCAGAAGCGTTTCATATTGAAAATTTTCAATGGTAAATGAACGTCATTTATGTTAGTTACGTAGTGGTCGTTTTATGTAAGTAAAAGAATGCAGAAGAATATAACAGTTAATTGTAAAACAAGTTTTCCATGTGTTAAATAGATATCCCTACAGTATAAATAGTTTAATTTCATCTGAGTGTAATGCATTCTAGGACAGTTCATGTCAATGTTATTAAAATCGCTTAACGCTTAAAAATTTGCTGCTAAAGTGAAGTGGTACTATTTGTATTTTCTTGAAAGTGTATCTGTAGCATTAGGTTTACCAGCGAGCCATTCTGCAAGTGAAGGAAAAATTTTCTAATTCCCTGTGACCATTTCTCTGGTGAGTTCCCTTTTGAGAATTGTAATCTTTTGGTTCATTTCCATATCCTTTTTGAGTTTAGTGATAAAGATATAAGCAGTTAATTAGGTAAAATTTCGTTGTTCAAGCAGTGAACGATTAGCTGTCCCCCGAACAGGCTAACAGTAAAAAATATTTATTTTTTTTTCATAAATACGTTTATTTCTTAACGCAGTTTACATAAGTTTTTCTTCGCCGTAGCATCACTTTTACATAATATTCTTATCCTAATTTAATTCTAACATAGTCACAACGTTTTGCATTTATTAAAACATATTCTCTTATTACTTAAATATCATCTTAGGTAACTCGTCATTAATTATGAAATCTACTCGGAAATATTATTTGAACCAAACGATTAACTTCTATAAATTATAAAATAAGCTGTTATTTTCAGACATTTTGTTAATAATTTCATAAACTGTTTCGAGTTTGTTTGTATCATTACATTATTTTTATTCTAATTTAGCTATTGGTTGAACTCATGGACGCAGCTGGGATCAGAACTAAGTCTTGAAAGGGGCCTTTATTAAATTGAAACTCCAGTTTTCTTTATGAAATGATAAATAAATTTCATGTATGAAAGGTCACGACAAGCAAGAATGTCTCGAACTGGGATATTGGATAGTCTACCTTGGGTACGCAAAGAATTTATTAGTTGAGATCTGACATCACGATACTCCACGCATGTCCAAACGACATGATCAATATCTCGATAACCTTCGCCACAAGCACAATGATTAGTCTCGGAGAGCCCAATTCGAAGGAGATGTGCATCTAACGTGTAGTGATTGGACATGAGTCTGGACATCACACGAATGAAATCTCTACTCACATCCAGTCCCCTGAACCATGCCTTTGTCGATATTTTCGGAATAATTGAGTGCATCCACCGACCCAGATCATCTCTATCCCAAGATGCTTGCCAGCTGGCAAGTGTTCTTTGGCGAGACGAGCTATAGAATTCGTTGAAAGCAATTGGTCTCTCATAAATTTCACCCTCAATAGCACCACGTTTGGCTAAAATATCGGCTCTTTCATTGCCAGGAATGGAGCAATGAGCCGGGACCCAGACTATAGTGATTAGATAATTATTGTTCAATATGTCGTTCAGGCACTGTATTATTTTGCCCAGGAAAAACGGTTCAGTCTTGCCAGTCATGTTTGAGCGAATGGCTTCAATTGCACTCAGACTATCTGTGAAGAGGAAATAATGGTTTGGAATTAATGTGACGATTACACTCAAACTATAATGAACTGCTGCTAGCTCTGCTATATAAACAGATGCAGGTTCTTGAAGCCTAAATGAGGCCGAAACATTATTGTTGAACATACCAAACCCTGTCGCTTCTTCAATTCGCGATCCGTCCGTGTAAAACATTTTCTCAGAGTCAATATGCCTGAACTTACTTGAAAATATTTTTGGGATTTCCGTCGAACGTAGATGATCCGGGATTCCACGCACTTCGCGCTGCATGGATGTATCGAAAAATAAAGTTGAGTCAGGGACATTTAGGAGGCTGACACGGATAGGAATATATCTTGAAGGGTTGATTTCCTGTGACATATGGTTAAAATATACTCTCATGAATTTTGTTTGAGATCGAAGCTCGACTAGTCGTTCGAAATTATTAATTACCATGGGATTCAGCACCTCACATCTTATTAGCAGGCGTGATGAAAGCTCCCAAAATCGATCTTTTAATGGAAGAACTCCCGCCAGAACTTCAAGACTCATTGTATGTGTCGAATGCATGCACCCTAAAGCAATTCGCAAACAACGATACTGAATTCGCTCCAGTTTGATAATATGAGAGTTTGCAGCGGAACGAAAGCAAACGCATCCATATTCCATCACTGAAAGTATCGTTGTCTGATACAATTTTATTAGATCTTCCGGATGAGCACCCCACCAAGATCCTGTTATTGTTCGAAGAAAATTTACTCTTTGTTGGCATTTTGTTATCAGAAACCTAATGTGTCCTCCCCACGTGCATTTGGAATCGAACCACACCCCGAGGTATTTAAAAGTTAAAACCTGTTGGATCATTCTTCCCATCATATGGAGCTGAAGCTGCGCGGGATCATGCTTTCTTGAAAAGACGACTAACTCTGTTTTCTCCGCAGAGAATTCGATACCAAGATGAACAGCCCGGACAAGTTATCTAAGGTATCTTGCAATGGTTTATGCAGATCAATAGCTTTGGGTCCAGTAACTGAAACCACGCCATCATCTGCCAATTGTCTTAGTGTACATGGGGTTACTAGACAGCTGTCAATGTCATTTACGTAAAAATTATAGAGGAGCGGACTGAGGCATGAGCCTTGCGGGAGACCCATGTAACTATTTCTGAGTGTTGCCAAATCGCCATGTGAAAAATGCATGTGTTTCTCTGACAAAAGGTTGTGCAAATAATTATTTATAACCGCTGGGAGTCCATTTTGGTGAAGCTTGTCTGAAAGAACATCAATGGAAACTGAATCAAATGCTCCTTTAATGTCTAAAAATACAGATGCCATTTGTTGCTTTTGAGCGAAGGCAATTTGGATGTCAGACGAAAGTAATGCAAGGCAATCATTCGTCCCTTTATTTCTGCGGAAGCCAAACTGAGTATCTGACAACAAACCGTTCGTCTCGACCCAAGTGTCGAGACGTCGTAGAATAATTTTTTCGAACAATTTTCTGATGCAGGACAACATCGCAATGGGTCTATATGAGTTGTGATTGGAAGCTGGTTTCCCCGGTTTTTGAATGGCGATAACTTTCACTTGTCTCCAGTCAGGTGGAACAATATTTTGCTCAAGAAACTTGTTGAACAATTCCAACAAACGTCTTTTTGCGAGGTTGGGCAGATTCTTCACCAAGTTGAATTTAGTTCTGTCCAACCCTGGAGCGTTTTTGTTACAAGACAAGAGTGCTATAGAAAATTCCATCATTGAAAATGGGTTATTAATAAAACCATTATTTGGAGGAGATTCCCGTTGCTCTGCGTAGGAACAGAATCTGGGCAAACTTTCCTAGCAAAGTCAAATATCCATCGGTTCGAGTATTCATCACTCTCATTGCCCACGTTACGATTCCTCATTCGTCTGGCCGTGTTCCAAAGAGTGCTCATTGAGGTATCTCTTGACAAACCTTCGACAAAATGTCTCCAATAGCTACATTTTTTGGCTCGAAGTATGCTCTTGTACTTGGTTTCTAAAACCATAAGTTTTTCAAAATTCTGAGGAGTTCCTCCTCCCCGTTTTAGAAACGTCTTGCAAGCATTTTGTT
This sequence comes from Malaya genurostris, assembly GCF_030247185.1. Taxonomy (NCBI): domain Eukaryota; kingdom Metazoa; phylum Arthropoda; class Insecta; order Diptera; family Culicidae; genus Malaya; species Malaya genurostris. The sequence continues at coordinate 68,049,548 of NC_080572.1, read as the reverse complement.
TTGCGAGTTTAGCCTCTGAGCACTCTTTGTCCCACCAGGGGTTGGGAGGCCTTCTGTTAGTCGTTGGCCCAGGAAAGCGTTTAGTTTGGGATTGTTCTGCTGCCTCCAGAATCGAACAAATGAGGAGTTCATATTCTTCAAGTGGAGGGAGCTCTTCCATTGAATTCAAAATACTAGAGATACTACTTTGGTATTTAATCCAGTCGATATTTTTTGTCAAATCATATGGAATACTAGCGGAAGTAGCAATGCAATTGCTACTGCTAATTGAGATGATGATTGGTAAATGATCGCTACCGTGTAAATCAGGCAGTATTTTCCAGGTGCAATCTAGTCGAATTGATGTTGAGCAAAGAGATAGATCTAATGCACTTGGGCGTGCCGGAGGTCTTGGGATCCGTGTCATGCTACCCATATTTAATACCGTCATGCTAAAATTGTCACAAATGTTTTGTATTAAAGATGATCTGCTATCATTGTAAACGGAACCCCACATAATACCGTGCGAATTTAAATCCCCCAGAATCAATCGTGGTGCAGGAAGGGCTTCAACCATTTCATTAAGCTGTTGCTGTCCAACTTGTGCTTTTGGAGGAATATAAACCGAAGCTATGCAAATATCTTTGCCTTTAATGTTTATTTGGCAAGCAACAACTTCTATACTAGAAGTTGAAGGGATGTTTAATCTATAAAAGGAATAGCATTTCTTAATTCCCAAAAGCACTCCACCATACGGAGAGTCTCTATCGAGACGTATAATGTTAGAATCATTAAAATTTAAAGCTATGTTTGAAGTAAGCCATGTTTCGCATAAAGCAAATACATCACATTTTTGACTATGCAATAATATTTTAAATGAATCAAGTTTTGGCATGATGCTTCGACAATTCCACTGCAGGACAGTGATTGTATCATTTGCGACGGGTGATAAATTATCCATCAAAAGATACAAAACCTGAGACAATTGGCCATTGAGCTGATAACTGCTTCAAAAAGGTTCTATCTATTGGAAGGAATGCCATTATGAGGGTCTTTAAGGGTTCAGATATATTGAATGCTGAGAAAATCCATTCAACAATTTCCGAAAACTTCAGTAATCCTGTTGGTGGCTGTGAAATGGAGCCCACTGGATTATTATCTTTTTCTGTACTAGATCCTGGATTGGTTTGTGAATTTGACAAACCAGGAGGCACAGTCTTTGGTTTTGACTTTTTTTGTTTAACACGGGGATCTTTTTTTGAAGATGAAATTTTAGGTGTCTTTTTTGGTAATTTGGAGGAAGACTTCTTTCTCTTAACTGACCCTTGGGTAGTGATAAACGAATTACCTTCACTATTTTCGTCAGAGTCAGAGTCCTCTGGTTCCTCTAGATTTGAAAACCCGTTTTCGGTTTCCAAAGGGGGGACATCAATGACCGTTTTAAGCATTTCTGCATATGTGCGCTTAGACCGTGCTTTTAAAGAAAGCTTAATTTTGTCTTTGTGCACTTTAAATGCAGTGCATACTGAAATATCATCATGAGGACTATTCCCACAATAAATACATTTTTCAATTTCCTTGTTGCAATCATTATCTTTATGAGGCCCTTCACACTTAATACATTTTGGTTTATTACTACAGTAAGTAGCTGTGTGGCCGAATTTTTTGCAGTTCGTACAATTCATTACATTTGGAACAAAAAGCCGAACAGGAAGGCGAATTTTATCGACATAGACATGGGACGGCAACGCAGACCCGGCAAATGTCACTCGAAACGAGTCTGATGGGCGATAAACTTTTTTTTCCTCTTCATGAACTACTGAGTACAGTTGTTTGCACTCCAGTATTTTCACACCCTCAAGCATAGAGTTCTTGAAACGACCAACACCATGCTTGAGTAAATCATCTACCGAAAGACTCGCTTCGGTAACAACACCGTCAATTTCGACATCTTTGGAGGGTATGTAAACTTTATACTCTTTATTGAAATGTTCCGAAGAGACAATATCATTCGCGTGTTTCAAATTATTTACCACAACACGAATTTTATCGTTATTTACTTTTATGATCTCTTTGATTGAAGAGTATCGTGATGTCAAACCTTTATTAATTTGAAAAATGTTTAATGGCTTTGATATACGTCTAAAAAAGACTATCCAAGGCCCAGAAGAGCTCTCCTGATATTTTTTCGTTCGTGGGGGTATCGGATTCATGCTAGGATTTACGTCCATGGATTCATCCATTACATTAAAATTTTTAACTAAACTTTAAAATAAAATTTGAAACCAACACTACACAGTACTCAATCAAAAGGAAAAGAAAAAACTTCTACCTTGAAATTGTTGTCTATCTCCGTTGCACTGCCGTGTAGATCCTCGTTGCTCTAGATGTTCTTGTTGGATGTATCTGGACGTTGATACAATGCTGAAGCTCACTGTAGCGATAGAATATGATGTGATGCTACTGCTACCTGACATCCAGCACCACTCGATTTCCGATTTACTTTTGTCTTCGCCAGCTGCAACCAGCGCAGGTCACCGGTGTATACCTGCGTGTTGTATGGCAGTGGAAAGACCGAGTTGTCTTGTCTCCTTCTTCCTAGTGCTCCGCACCGATATGCTTCTGCACCGAAGTGCCTTCGCACCGGTGTGCCTTTGCACTCTCCTGCTTCTATGTGCCTTTGCACTCTTCCTCTTCGATGTGCCTTTGCACTCTCCTGCTCAGCACTTGTGGCTGTATATTGCGGCCTGGGTAGAGTTTGGGAAACGCCCTTTGTTGTTTCCTTCACCAGCTTGGCCCAGCACTAGGGCTCTCTTATGCAGCACGACTATACGTTTTAACGGCTGCTGCCAACAGGTCTCTACCTGTAGTTCAACCGTTGTCGTATTTAACACGTGTAAACCAACCAGCGTTATTAAACTGTACGCTTCTATACACAACCTTCTCGGTTGAACGGCTATTACTGAATGAAAGCACCGATAATAGTGAAGAAAATTTTCAAAAGTGGAACTCACTTCGACTTCTCAGCAACGGTTGAACCGATTTTTACGATTCATGATTAAAATTCCGGCTCTTATTGTCCTAAAATATTCTGTGCAATTTCATCCAGATCTGACTGCCGGTTCCGAAATTATAGAGCGATGAGTGTCGAAACATTCAAATCGTCATTCAAAATGACGATGCAAAATTAGTACGCGTCGGTACGTGCGGCTTTACTCCGATCGCAGGGTGCTTTGTTCAATTTCGTATAGCGTGCAGGGTTGCCACATTAAAATTGATATTTTCAGGTGAAAAAAATGTAAATTTATAATTCTTTTATTCAATTTGTATCTAATTGTTAGTGTTATTACAAGATCATGATAACGATGCTTTTCTGTAAAAGTACACTTATTGCCTTTCTCATATAGAAAGTTTATGCAATCACTTGAAAAATTGTGTGTCTGAGCGTGTATGTATGTGAGTATGTGTCAAATAATGTCACTCATATAATAAAAAAAATCTCGTAGTCCTATAGGTTGCTATTGAATTTCACACTTTCAACACTGATTCGACTTGTAGGCTATATTAGTTACTTACTGAACGAACCGACTTCGGCTATACTGGTTCTAAGTTCCCGATTCCAGATGTACCGGAAATAGTGGTCATAAACTCTAAAACGAGACTTGCTCAATTTTCTCAGCGATGATTTGATCGATTTTCACAAACAGGTTCAAATAAAAGTTCCTATAGTCTCATAGGGTTCTGTTTAATTTCATCCGAATCCGACTTCCGGTTCCAGAACGATAGGTTAATGTGTGTTTTATCATTTAGTGCGACGATGTAGAATAAAGAAAAAATTTTACTAACTTGACATAACTGTTTACAAATTGAAAAGGTTATGTTAGTTCATACCCAAAGATAGGTCGAATAGTTGTTTCCTGATGCCTTCAATGGTTTTGGAATACTTTTTTTGACGATAGTTGTCAGATCAGAGGTTTCTAGGAGATACATGAATTCCACAAATACCTTATTAAATACCTCAACATTTTGGTTCCTCAAATCATCCGCTAGACCTCAGTGTTGGGAGGATGCTGAGACGAGTGAAGCTGCTGATGGTATTTCTTCAAAATCATATTTCGATGTAGCTAGCGGTATTTCTTCTAATTTATTTCTCGATGTTGCTGGCGAAACTGTCGTATAATTTGGCATCTCGTTCATATCTATCTGTTACTTTACGACGCTTAGGCGAACAAGGTATTTAAATTATCACGATTAAGGTTTACAACAATTATATTTCTCATCAATAAATCACACTCACTGAATACTATAGTTTGTTGATGCTAGTTTTCACACTGACGCATTGTATTTGAAAAATGTTCTTTTATAGTCGACCGTAGAAAATCTTTTATATCATAGGTAAACTTTTATACCTAAAACAGGTATTTTTTTCATTATGGAGGAAACTCCATTGTTGAATCTGTGATCTGGCGCTTTTGTTATACTTACTTTACTTGAATGGTGCACATCCCGTCTTCGGAACATGACCGAACGAATTGTAGCTTTCCAGGACACTCGATCTTGAGCCGCCGTTCTCCAGTCGCTCTGTATTCCCGCTGGGCGTGCATCCTCTTCGATTGCGCACAGCCACCGAGTGCGAGGTCCACCCCGCAGTCGACGGCCTCTCCCAGGTTCTCGGCTGAACATCACGTAGGCCATTCTCTCTTCCGGCATTCTTGCTACATGTCCAGCCCACTTTAGCCGCCGAGTATTGAGCGTAGGATTTTTCTCTTAAAAACTCCAAGTACTCGAACATCTGTTTCCTTCAACGACCATGATTGTATATCTCAAGTTTTGTGCGTGTTTGCAAGCTGCGAGCCTTCAGCTGGTTACGGAGCCCGTAGCAAGCCCTAAAAATCACAAAAGCATCGGATGTCGTATGTTTTTGCCTTTCTCATATAGAAAGGTTATGCAATCACTTGAAAAACCGACTAGTGAAAATTGGCCCAGAGGGCCAAGTGTCATATACCATTCGACTCAGTTCATCGAGCTGAGCAATGTCTGTGTGTGTGTGTATGTGTCAAATAATCTCACTAGGTTTTCTCGGAGATGGCTGAACCGATTTTGACAAACTAGGATTCAAATGAAAGGTCTCGTGGTCCCATACGGAATTCCTGCATTTCATCCGGATCCGACTTCCGGTTCCGGAATTATAGGGTAAAGTGTGTTCAATATTGTACACCGTCACTTAAACCGGCGAAACAAAAAACGTGAAAATTTTTCTAAACTGGTCTCAAAACTACACAAATCGATAGTCATTATCAGTAGGCAACAAAACAAACCGATTCCGGCTATCGTGGTTCCCAGTATCCGGTTCCGGAAGTACCGGAAATAGTGGTCATATATACCAAAATGGATCTCACTCACTTTTCTCAGCGATGGTTTGACCAATTTCCACAAACTAATATGCAAATGAAAGGTCTTCTGGTCCCATACGGAATTCCTGAATTTCATCCGGATCCGACTTCCGAATCCGGAGTTATAGAGTGCGTACTAGAAGAGTTTGTGTGTCATGTTAGTTGGTGGCCGTACGAACCGACTTTGACTATACCGGTTCTCGGGTTCCGGTGCCGGAAGTGCATATAATAGTGAACCCATTTCGTTCTCTTAAGGATGGCTTACGCAATCAAAGCACTGTTTTATTCTGTATGTTATGCATAAACAATCACTTGGTTTCTTTCAAAAATCGAAGAGAAAATTTTTGAATAGAATACCACAATATTATATGTACATGAGAAAGGCATCATTACACCACTAGGTGGATTAAGACAGGTTTTACCTTCTTTTTATATATATAAAAAATAGGTATAGAATTCGCTCAAACTTTCGAAAAATTTTCCGAGGCCCGGAGGGCCGAATGTCATATACCAATCGATTCAGCTCGACGAACTGAGCAAATGTCTGTGTGTGTGTATGTGTGTGCGTCTGTATGTGTGTTGTCAACTAAGAGGTCGAGATCTCAGAGATGGCTGGATCGATTTTGATCAAACTAGTCGCAAATGAAAGGTCTCCCCGTCACCCAGAACGCTATTGAATGGTTTTGAGATCGGATGTTTACTTTTTGAGTTATACGAAGTTTTATGTCAAAATTTTCATAGATTCATAGATTCCGCACGGTAATAGCTATCCAACAAGCCATAGATTGGTTAAATCCGTCCATTTTTAACGGAGATATCGATATTTTTGTGTAAGCGACTTTTCCCCCATATTCCAGCAGTAGAAGTTCTGAGCGCTGTATGGCAAAGAAAGGCTTGGGAGCAACGTAAAACACGATTTATTATACTGTTACATACAATAGTTTCTAAGTACCAAAAAGACTGTGAACAGCATTATTTTTCATGACATTTTGCCTCGGACCCATTTTAGCACGGTTCGTTTTTGGCAACATAATCGTTCGAATATGACATATTGGAAAGATGGCAGTACTTCCGAATTCTGAACAATTTCATAATTATATTGATTTAAACTGCTTACAGCAATAAATGCTGGAAGAACAAAACACCCATATACTATTTGAATCAGTTCGTCGAGATCAGCAAATGCGTATGTGACAAATAATTTCACTCAATTTTTTACCTTATTTTCGAAGATGACTCAACCATTTTCTACAAACTCAGATTCATATGAAAATTCGTATGCTCCTAAACAAGGTTCCTGAATTATGTTTGGATACGACTTCTGGTTCCGGAACTACAGGATGATATGTGAAACAAAATTAAAATTGTGTAACTTATTTTCCTCGTAGATGGCTGAACCGATCTAAGATTCAAATGATATCTAAGAACCATCTAAGATTTGCTGATTTGAATAGTCGACAACCAAATAAACTTATTTCAGTTTTAGTGGTATTCAGTTTTCGATTCGGAAGGCACCCAACAATTTAACTCGTACTACGATTTCTCAAAGATGTCTATACTGATTTTTAAACATATTGAAACAAATGTAAACTAATCAGGTGAATTTGTCTGACTTCGGCTACACCGATTTACGAATTCCGGCTCCAGTATCGAATCGTTTCTCAAAGCTAAATCGATTTTCTCAAATAAAGCCAAATCGATTTTCAGAAAAAAAATCAAATTAAAATGAACTTATTGTCCCACACAAAATTAATTAATTTTATTCAATGCTGAATTCCGATTCTGGAATTACAGGAGGATGAATTTTTAAAATTCAAACCGATATAGAAGATGATAATCCCGAAAAGCTTGAAAGTTGGACTCAAAACTATTGCAATTTATTCGTCATATGGCCATACGAATCGGTTTGGTTTATGCTGGTTCCTGAATACCGGCTCTGGAAGTACCTTAAATTACCGTAAATTCTAAAGTGGAACTCACTTCGACATATCATGAAAAGTTTAATCGATTGTAACCTTTTCAGATAGAGTGATGAGTGATTAAAATGTCAAATTGCAGCTTAAAACGACGGTCATTAAAATAATGTCATGAAAACCGAAGAATATTCATGAAAAAAACACATGCGGATTGATAAAAAAAGGTATCATCTCACTGATAGGTGGATTAAGCACGTTTTGTTATACGAAATTTAAAAAAATCGAACGGTAAAATAACTAAGAATTTTGAAAAATTAATTTTATTTTCGATTTCACAACTGGTAAAACTTCAATTGATTACCATTTTCTTTGACATATATTTTGTAAAAACAATTCATTTCTAGTTATATTTGTTTGAAAATAATGTGACTAAAAACACATACGCTTTTTTCAAAAATTAGTCTTGAGTGAAAAAATTTTCTCGACCAGTGAAAAATACTTCATTTGCTATACCGATCACACATGTAAAGTTTGACAAATGACAAAAATGATCTTCTCCGACAACACTGTTCCTATTATCACGATCCAATCGTTGCGAAAATGAAGTCGGACGAACAGCAGCAGCGTAAGATAGAACGTCAAAACGTAAAACATTTATCTAATGATCGGAAAGAGAAAGTAACTTTCAAGAGGAATCCAAACAGTTATGTGAAAGATATGGCAAAAAAACTGTAGTTGGGTAAAACGTGAAAAATAGTAGTTGAGTCTCACATTATGGATGTCGAAACGTACGGTTATGCAGACTTCCGGCAGCTTTCTAAACTCCTATTTTTCACTGGTCAACACATGATATTCTCGGATATCCAGAAGTTGTTAGAAAGCACATGTCAAAGTTTGCCGACAATTACATGGTATGGAAAGCAATTTGCTCATGTGGAAAGCGAAACGCTTCATTTGTGACAACCGGTGCGATTAATAGGTACTTTGAAAGAATACCTCCAAAAGCGTCTACTTCCACTTCTGAGGTCACACATGGGTGTTACGCTTTTCTGAGTGGATTTAGCTTTGTGTCATTACTCGAAAGATGTGCTGGAGTTGTACTAGGCTAATGACGTCAACTTTGTGCCGAAGGATTTCAATCCCCCGAACGTCGCCAGGAACTACGACCAATTGAAAAGTACTAGGCCATCAAGAAGAAGGTGCTTCGGAAACATACTAAGGAAGTAATATCAAAGGAAGATATTGAGAAAAAATGGTATTCCATTCAAAAGAAAAAAATGTGGGTACAAAAGTTCCGTGCATTTGGATATGGTAATCAAAATGTTACATAATATCTTTGATTCGATTCACTGAGAGTTTTGATAATCATTTGAAAGAGTGATGTTTGCCGAACATTTTCTTGTGATGCAATTTGGTTCCGTACACTCTTAAGGTTTGTACACCCAAACCTCCATTTATGTAATAATCGGGACTTCGTAAATCGAGTTATGACGTAAAAAAAGTTTACGTTATTTAGATTTTTCAACTTAAAAAAGTTTTCCCTATGTATGTATATTATTGGATATGTTTACTATAATGGATCACTATGGAATAAAAATTATTAGTATTTGCAGGACAAGGATGTTCTAGGTCGCATCAATATCCAAGATGGCGACTTCCGGTTTATTAATATTTCTTGAAAACCCTTATAATATGGCATTTTTTGGAACGGATTTGATGAGTAGATGTCGGCAAACGATGTTTGAGGTGGTTCTGAATTCCAAGATGACGACTTTCGGTTTATTGATATTCTTTGAAAACCTTACCAAATATGGTATTTTTGGAACGGGTTTGTCAGATGTCAGTAGATGTCAGAAAAAGATGTTTGAAGTGGTTCGGAATTCCAAGATGGCGACTTCCGGTTCTTAATATTCCTTGAAAACCCTCATAATATGGATATTTTGGAACGGGTTTGATGAGTAGATCTCGGAAAACGATGTTTGAGGTGGTTCTGAATTCCAAGATGGCGACTTCCGGTTTCTTAATATTCCTTGAAAACCCTTATAATATGGCATTTTTTGGAACGGATTTGATGAGTAGATGTCGGCAAACGATGTTTGAGGTGGTTCTGAATTCCAAGATGACGACTTTCGGTTTATTGATATTCTTTGAAAACCTTACCAAATATGGTATTTTTGGAACGGGTTTGTCAGATGTCAGTAGATGTCAGAAAAAGATGTTTGAAGTGGTTCGGAATTCCAAGATGGCGACTTCCGGTTCTTAATATTCCTTGAAAACCCTCATAATATGGATATTTTGGAACGGGTTTGATGAGTAGATCTCGGAAAACGATGTTTGAGGTGGTTCTGAATTCCAAGATGGCGACTTCCGGTTTATTGATATTCTTTGAAAACACTTATAATATGGGTATTTTTGGAACGGATTTGATGAGTAGATGTCAGAGAACAATGTTTGAGGTGGTTCTGAATTTCAAGATGGCGACTTCCGGTTTCTTAATATTCCTTGAAAGCCCTTATAATATGGGTATTTTTGGAACGGATTTGATGAGTAGATGTCGGAAAACGGTGTTTGAGGTGGTTATGAATTCCAAGATGACGACTTCCGGTCTATTGATATTCTTTGAAAACACTTATAATATGGGAATTTTTGGAACGGGTTTGATGAGTAGATGTCGGAACACGATGTTTGAAGTCGTTCTGAAATAAAAATGGTGGCTTTCGGTTATTCCTAGAAAACCCTTACAATTTGTATCGATATTTCTCGAATTACTTGAATACTTTCACAATAGGCATATGTTCGAAACGGTTTTCATTATTAAGAGCTTACATTTTTGGAGTAGTAGCCTAATATCTGCGGGAGATCTAAATTATAGCCGGATTAGGTAAAAAAAAGATTAAATTACCAGACAAATCAGTTTCAGATTATCAAGACTGTTGAAACTGCTGAACAAGTACCACAATAAAGTGAAATTCTGGATATAAAAGACTAGAGCAGATGGCTATGTCATTTTGGAATTCAGGACCACCTCAAACATCGTTTTCCAACATTCATTCATCAAACCCGTTCCTAAAATACCTATACTGTGTGGGTTTTCCAGGATTATCAATAAACCGGAAGTCGTTATTTAGAATTCAGAACCACCACAAAAACTGTTTTCCGACATGTACTCAACAAACCCGTTCCAAAAATACCCATATTATAAGTGTTTTCAAAGAATATCAATAGACCGGCAGTCGTCATCTTGGAATTCATAACCACCTCAAACATCGTTTTCCGACATGTACTCATCAAACCCATTCCAAAAATATCCATATTGTTGTAATATCCATGGAAAATAAATGAGCGGGAAATGATTTTCATTGTATGCAAAAACCTCTTTTTACGAAGTAGGTTCATAAAAAAAAGTTTGGGATTTATGTAGTTCGTAAAAAAAGTTTACGTTATTTATGATTTTGTTCGTAAAAAGAGTTACGTAAAAAGAGGTAACGTAAAAAAAGTTTACGTAAAAGGGAGGTTTGAGTGTACTGTGATTGCGTAGTTATTCTGTGTGAGAATAGTAGAAAGTCTTCGTAAATGACGGTTTAAGTGTATGCCATCGGTAATGGACATTATTATCCTGTTTCTACACATTCCATAACATTGGTAGAGTTAAAAAAGTATGTAAGATTTTGAGCCATTTTCAGACAATGACAATTGACTAAAAAAACGACCATGTTACAAATTTCAAATAATTATCTCCTGTTGACAGGTTAGAGCTTGGAACCACAACGCGTCGGCAGTGTACATATAATCTGCAATTCAATTGGCCTAAAACCTAAAACCGTACTTATTTGGTAGAACCGTCGAAGTATGCAAATCCTACTCATTCCGTTGCGTTATCTCGTTGAACACCAACTTCGAATGAATCCGTGCCGGTACCGACGGTTCGAGCCGTGGGCGTCAAATCTATTCGTCGTTGCCCTTGAAACCGATTCTTCAATAACTTCTGATTTTTGAAATTCTAGTTTGAAAACGTTGGATAATGCATTATGTCAGAGTCCGTTGATCAATTGACTTCCAAATGGAAGTCCGAATCGGAATGACATTAGCATACTTTGTCACCGTCATCAGGTCCATGTTGGCCCTGATCGGATGCTCAGCACGGCTATCGCGAGCCTAGCAGACAATCCCAGTTTTGCATTGCTGATCGCCGGGCTTCGGATTTTCTGCGTTCCAGACAGAATTAGATTTACGCAATTACCTCCGGTACCAGTAAACGCTCGCTAAAAGCATGCATTCTTTCATCCTTGAGATGATTCAACACGAGCCGACAGTTGGCGCTTCCGTTGATCGTCATCGGCGCGAAACGAATTGTACAGTACTCAAGTAACTCGAAACCTTTCTGCTGCTGCGAACCTAACTGGTACGAACACAAGTGCAAGTGAGCCCATGAAAAATGAAATGACGCCGAATCCACGATCGAACCTATGAGGTTTTTTTTCTATCGATACATTTTATGACCCTTATGAATGAGAGGCACAACACGTGGATTGGTGGAACCGCAAACCTATTTGAAAGTGCTCTTCATTGGATCCATCGCATTCGAGTGATCCAACATCAGAAAAAAATGGCTTCGATTTTTTGTTTCTTGTTTGCGGATTTCGTTGCCTACACCATTTTACACCAGTTTTTCGCCAACGTTCACATCTATTCGCAAATGATTCCTCATCGATGCTTCTACAAAGACACTCAAACCGAATCGATTTTTGATTAACGAGTTATACGAAACCTACGGAACTAGATTTCAGCCTTTATCGAATTCCTGTGCGGTGGCAGTGGGAAAAAATAAAGCCAAACTCATGATCATTTCAATTGCTAGAAGGACTGAAATCCGCCTTCTGAAAGTTACAAATTTATTTTGCGCTATTAACATGGTTTTATATGGTTGTCAAATTTCACGTTGTGAAATTCTTCTCAGGAACGTCACATTTCTGTTGATAGGTCTTTCGTTATCGCTCGTGCATGTTGTTACTTAACATATGCAGTCTAATTGAATATTCCAACATTTATTCTTATACGTTAGACGATACTGGACGATGTGAAAAGTGGCTTTACGTAATTACACGGAGCGTAGAACATCTAAAAAAAAAAGCTGAAACTTGGTCCATCTAATCGATTGTTGTTTTGGTTTTTCTCGTATAGAAATATTATATATATATATATAGATTCAAAAACAGGTACAAATCCCATAAAACTGTTTGATAAATTCTTCTAGTTTGCAGAGATTGTTAGTTTGTGGGCATAAAAACTTAATCCGGCACTACTGGTCCCCCTTTTCCTGTCCCGGAAGCACCGAAAGTGATGGAGAAAAACTCCAAAAATTGAATTCACTTCGTTTTCTCTGTGATGCTTGAAACCGATTTTCACAAGTCTTGATTTGAATTAAAGCTCATATTATCTTTAAAGCTACTGTGAAATTTTAACCCGATCCGACCTTCGGTTCCGCAGTTACAGGGCGATGAGTGTCGAAGTTTTCAAATCGCCATAGGGGAAGATGGGGTAAAACGAACCCCCCGAGGCATAATGCACCTTATGCTTTTCTCAACAGTTACCATTTTTTTCACTGAAATTTCAATGAAACTGAAAGTCCGCCATAACAACAGATTACTATAAATTTTTGGTAGCGATGGTTCAATCATATCTGGAAAACTTTAAAAAAACCAATTATGTCTCTGTTATAAGTAATTTTTGATGTTCGTTTCATAGTAATTTTCTAGGGTGAGGAAGACGATTTTAATTTTGTAACCAGTAAACTTCTTTGCCAATCATTCGGCTTTCTAAAATTAGTTCTGATACAGACGATGTATTTGCAATTTTATAGAAAAATCGTCAAATTTATTGTCTCATATTTTTGGGGGCAAAACGACCCGAATTGTGTGAGGCAAAATGCTCAAGAATTCGCTTACAAAAATTATCCATAAGTTATCAATTTAATGAATAATAGTGAACAATCTTCATTCTGGCAAATATTTTGTCAACGAAAAGTCTAAAGCTTTCTTTAAAGAAGAAGAAGAAGAAAAAGTTTTATGAGGGTGCATATTGACCCGTGGTTGTCATGAGCTTTAATCCGTTGTTTTGATGGATGTTAACCCGTTGTTTAAGATCACCCTGCCTCTATGTTCAGATAATCGTCACTTCGCGTAATTTAGAATGTCAATGAATTGAAGTTTATTTGAACAAAAAATACAATTTTCACAGCCGGTAGTGCAGTAACACCATGCCGGTGGTGTAGTGATGTCAACAATAATAATAATAATAATAATAGTAATGATAATAATAATAATAATAATAAAAATAATAATAATAATAATAATAATAATAATAATAATATTTTTTTTTTTTTTTATAAATACGTTTATTTCTTAAGGCAGTTTACATAAGTTTTTCTTCGCCGTAGCATCACGTTAACATAATATTCTTATCCTAATTTAATTCTAACATAGTCACAACGTTTTGAATTTATTAAAACATATTCTCTTATAGCTTAAATATCATCTTAGGTAACTCGTCATTAATTATGAAATCTACTCGGAAATATTATTTGAACCAAACGATTAACTTCTATAAATTATAAAATAAGCTGTTATTTTCAGACATTTTGTTGATAATTTCATAAACTGTTTCGAGTTTGTTTGTATCATTACATAATTTTTATTCTAATTTAGCTATTGGTTGAACTCATGGACGCAGCTGGGATCAGAACTAAGTCTTAAAAGGGGCCTTTATTAAATTGAAACTCCAATTTTCTTTATGAAATGATAAATAAGTTTCATGTATGAAAGGTCACGACAAGCAAGAATGTCTCGAACTGGGATATTGGATAGTCTACCTTGGGTACGCAAAGAATTTATTAGTTGAGATCTGACATCACGATACTCCACGCATGTCCAAACGACATGATCAATATCCCGATAACCTTCTCCGCAAGCACAATGATTAGTCTCGGAGAGCCCAATTCGAAGGAGATGTGCATCTAACGTGTAGTGATTGGACATGAGTCTGGACATCACACGAATGAAATCCCTACTCACATCCAGTCCCCTGAACCATGCCTTTGTCGATATTTTCGGAATAATTGAGTGCATCCACCGACCCAGATCATCTCTATCCCAAGATGCTTGCCAGCTGGCAAGTGTTCTTTGGCGAGACGAGCTATAGAATTCGTTGAAAGCAATCGGTCGCTCATAAATTTCACCCTCAATAGCACCACGTTTGGCTAAAATATCGGCTCTTTCATTGCCAGGAATGGAGCAATGAGCCGGGAGCCAGACTATAGTGATTAGATAATTATTGTTCAATATGTCGTTCAGGCACTGTTTTATTTTGCCCAGGAAAAACGGTTCATTTTTGCCAGCAGCGTTTGAGCGAATGGCTTCAATTGCACTCAGACTATCTGTGAAGAGGAAATAATGGTTTGGAATTAATGTGACGATTACACTCAAACTATAATGAACTGCTGCTAGCTCTGCTATATAAACAGATGCAGGTTCTTGAAGCCTAAATGAGACCGAAACATTATTGTTGAATATACCAAACCCAGTCGCTTCTTCAATTCGCGATCCGTCCGTGTAAAACATTTTCTCAGAGTCAATATGCCTGAACTTACTTGAAAATATTTTTGGGATTTCCGTCGAGCGTAGATGATCCGGGATTCCACGCACTTCACGCTGCATGGATGTATCGAAAAATAAAGTTGAGTCAGGGACATTTAGGAGGCTGACACGGATAGGAATATATCTTGAAGGGTTGATTTCCTGTGACATATGGTTAAAATATACTGTCATGAATCTTGTTTGAGATTGAAGCTCAACTAGCCTTTCGAAGTTATTAATAACCAGGGGATTCAGTACCTCACATCTTATTAGCAGTCGCGATGAAAGCTCCCAAAAACGATCTTTCAATGGAAGAACTCCCGCCAGAATTTCAAGACTCATTGTATGTGTCGAATGCATGCACCCTAAAGCAATTCGCAAACAACGATATTGAATTCGCTCTAATTTGATAATATGAGAGTTTGCAGCGGAACGAAAGCAAACGCATCCATATTCCATCACTGAAAGTATCGTTGTCTGATACAATTTTATTAGAACATCCGGATGAGCACCCCACCAAGATCCTGTTATTGTTCGAAGAAAATTTACTCTTTGTTGGCATTTTGTTATCAGAAACCTAATGTGTCCTCCCCACGTGCATTTGGAATCAAACCACACCCCAAGGTATTTGAAAGTCAGAACCTGCGCGACCATTCTTCCCATCATATGAAGCAGAAGCTGCGCGAAATCATGCTTTCGTGAAAAGACGACCAGCTCTGTTTTCTCCGCAGAGAATTCGATACCCAGATGAACAGCCCAAACGGACAAGTTATCTAAGGTATCTTGTAATGGTTTTTGCAGATCAATAGCTTTGGATCCAGTAACTGAAACCACGCCATCATCTGCCAATTGCCTTAGTGTACATGGGGTTACGAGACAGCTGTCAATGTCGTTTACATAGAAATTATACAGGAGCGGACTGAGGCATGAGCTTTGCGGGAGACCCATGTAGCTAATTCTGAATGTTGCCAAATCGCCATGTGAAAAATGCATGCATTTCTCTGACAAAAGGTTGTGCAAATAATTATTTATAACCGGTGGAAGTCCATGTTGATGGAGCTTGTCTGAAAGAACATCAATGGAAACTGAATCAAATGCTCCTTTAATGTCTAAAAATACAGATGCCATTTGTTGCTTTTGAGCGAAGGCAATTTGGATGTCAGACGAAAGTAATGCAAGGCAGTCATTCGTCCCTTTATTTCTACGGAAGCCAAACTGAGTATCAGACAACAACCCGTTCGTCTCGACCCAAGTGTCGAGACGTCGTAGAATAATTTTTTCGAACAATTTTCTGATGCAGGACAACATCGCAATGGGTCTATATGAGTTGTGATTGGAAACTGGTTTCCCCGGCTTTTGAATGGCGATAACTTTCACTTGCCTCCAGTCAGGTGGAACAATATTTTGCTCAAGAAACTTGTTAAACAATTCCAACAAACGTCTTTTTGCGAGGTCGGGCAGATTCTTCACCAAGTTGAATTTAATTCTGTCCAACCCAGGAGCGTTATTGTTACAAGACATGAGTGCTATGGAAAAATCCATCATAGAAAAGGGGCTATCAATGGACCCATTATTTGGACAAGATTCTCTTATAATGCTATGCGTAGGAACAAAATCTGGACAAACTTTCCTCGCAAAATCAAATATCCATCGGTTCGAGTATTCCTCACTCTCATTTCCTACGTTACGATTCTTCATTCGTCTGGCCGTATTCCAAAGAGTGCTCATTGAGGTTTCTCTTGACAAACCTTCGACAAAATGTCTCCAATAGCTACTTTTCTTGGCCCGAAGTATGCTCTTGTACTTGGTTTCTAAAGTCAAGAAATTTTCAAAATTCTGAGGAGTTCCTCCTCCCCGTTTTAAAAACGTCTTGAAAGCATTTTGTTTCGCGTGCTCAGCATCTGAGCACTCTTTGTCCCACCAAGGGTTTGGAGGCCTTCTGTTAGACGATGGACCAAGAAATCGTTTGGTTTGGGCTTGTTCTGCGGCCTCCAGAATCGAACAAACGAGGAAGTCATATTCTTCAAGTGGGGGGAGCTCTTCCATTGAAGTTAAAACACTTGAAATATTACTTTGGTATTTAATCCAGTCAATATTTTTTGTCAAATCATATGGAATATTAACTGAATTAGCAATGCCTTTGTTACTGCTAATTGAGATGATGATTGGTAAATGATCGCTACCATGTAAATCAGGAAATACTTTCCAGGTGCAATCTAGTCGAATTGAAGTCGAGCACAGAGATAAATCTAATGCACTTGGACGTGCAGGAGGTCTTGGAAAAATTGAATAATGATCAAGTTAAAATGTATTGAATAATGGTACTGTTGTTTCTCGAAGTAAAAACATTATCCTGATTTTGTGTAAATTCTGAAACGAAGATAAAACTTACATAAAAGAGAATATCACGGACAGTAAACACAGATGTTCTATCTGCTAATAAATATATTCTATGCTCACTTCATCTTGCAAATAGGGTAGCGTAATTCCTTATGCTTTTACAAATTGCTTCTGATAAGATGGGAAGATGATGACCTCGGTCATAACGTAAGGTAATGAAAAAGGAAGATTGTCAATTGTACCTTATAAACGAGAGTAAAATTAATCAGACTAAGTTCTCATTTTCAGAATGCATTTTAAAAGTTTTTCATTAAATAATCATTTCGAGAGGCTCAAATTTAAAAATAACTTCCAGCGTTTTTCCAACTGCATCATCATAAAATTCAGACCAAGAAAAGTTGGTATCTTTAAATTTGTGTTCTAAACACCTTTTCACTCCGTTCTGCTTCGATTTCTTATCACTTCTATATACAGATTTCTAATACAGATTTTTGATCTCCTAATACAGATTTACAGTTTTTTCTTCTAAAAGATGCCAATTTAAATGTAACAACACTGGATGCCAGGTGTGCAGATTTTTGTCTGTAAATCTACAGATTTCGTATGAAGTGCTTCAAACATTGTTTGTTGCAAATTTTTTTTTGCAGACTTTTGAAAATCGAGTTTTTCACAAACTTTCGTCAAAATTTGAAGACTTTTGAAATTGTCGCGAGTTTTATGTTTTTGTTTGCTCGCCAAAACAGTTTAGTGCAGTGGTTCTCAAACTATTCTGGTCGAATTTTGAATATATTATTCATTCTACTATCCACCAAGAAGAAAAAAAAATATTAAAATTCTCCGGCAATCGAATTATCATTTTACAGTTAAGGCAATAGAAAATAATTATTAATTCAAGATTCTATTAATCAAACATTGGGCAAGCAAAATGAAAGTCAATAGAGACACAACGAAATATCACTCTAAAAAAATTTGAAATTTACAGGTGACTTAATCCCTCATACGATGTAATTCATAAAGACCTAATTTGTCAAATGACGGAATATTTTATTTGTGATGACTTAATGTTAGATGAGCTTGAATTTTACTGGTTTCGACTGTAACTTGCGTTCTACTAGCAGGTGCGACTGTATGAATTTAAATGCACCTTTTACCGGCCAAGCAGATGCATGCTTCTGTGGCTCAGTCGATTATCAGACGAACTTGCGATCCAATGATTTTAAGTGTGTAGCATACAATTCTTCAACTGGCGAATTAAAGAGAAATCGCTTGTTAGGGGAAATGTGCAAATTCTACCACATGGGATCTACTAAACTGTGAACCACACCGGCCGTGCACAGTCAGATCAAATACCAAGTTTTCTTTCTAGCGGGAATTCTTCTGAGTTGTCCCTCTTGAAAAAAACGTTCAATGGTGGTCCTTCATTGGTCCAATACGTTGGATCATTGGTCCAATGAAAGTCCATTTAATCGTTCAACGGGAGGCCAACACGGGACCTTTGTTTGCCGATTTTGAAACAGACCGTTGAACCGAATGCCATTTTTTTTGTTCAACAAACCCGGCAGACAGAGATCCATTGTTGAGCCATTTTTAATATGAGGTTCAGCAAACTGAACGAATATTTCGTGCATATGTTGTTCAAAAAGCGCTCAAAGACTAACAAAATAGAACGGCCTGCTGAGAGGGGTGTATCATCACATCCACCGTAGTTCAGTTGGCAGAACGGTTCGATTTGTGACTGTCTGTGAGAGCTTGTGACGCCTGCATTAGGTGTGTCTTCTTATGGCGTATGTGAGCAATTTTTTTCAGGTGTAACTTTTCGAGTCATTTATGGTTTTGGTTTTGCTAGTGTAAGTGACAAAAAACGAAAACATTTGAAATCAAACCGCTTTTTTTCAAACCATAAGGTTCCACGGAGAAAATAAAGACAAAAATTAAGTTTTGGGAATAAAGATGTGAATGATTGTGTGTATTACTTTTGTTAGTATTTGGTTCTATGATTGTTAGTCATCTCACTCAATAATAATCAAGCGATATCCAGATCTGCAGTCTGGTCCTGAACACTGAATCTGATTCTCGATTCTGGATTCTGGAGATTCTCGATTCGGATATGGATGAACTTGAAGAAGAATTCAGTCCTCGGATTCGGAACATGGATCTGGATTTCAGACCTGGACCGAGATTGTGAACCAAAACTTCTGACAGAGAACTTAATCTATCAGGTGTACAACATTGCTACTGCCGATTTTTCCAAAATTAAAAGCTTTATTGCGAAAAAGTGCTTACATATGTATTGTTCAAAGTATTGTCCGTTGTTAGCGATAACTTTCTCCCATCTTTCCGGCAATTTTCGGATCCCGGCTCGAAGAAAGCAGTCCTCTTTTGAAGCTATCCATGAAGCAATCCATTTTTCCAACTCTTCGAAGGATTGAAAATGTTGATCTGCCAGGCCGTGTGCCATCGAACGGAATAGGTGGAAGTCAGAAGGGGCGACATCTGGGGAATACGGCGGGTGCGGCAGGACTTCCAATTTCAGCGTTTCCAGGTACTTTTTGACCACTTTTGCAACGTGACGCCGAGCATTGTCGTGTTGGAGGATGACTTTGGCATGTCACTCTTGATATTGTGACCGCTTTTCCTTCTTCCTGAATCATGCCCAGGGCCTTGAGACGTTTTGAAATGGCTTGTTGACTCACTCTCAACGATTCGGTAAGCTCTTCTTGGGTTTGGGACGAGTCTTTATCAAGCAATGCTTCTAGTTGTTCATCTTTGAGGGATTTTTCTCTTCCACCGCCATGTTTGTCTTCGACATTGAAATCACCATTTTTAAAACGTTGAAACCACTCCCGACACGTTCTTTTACTCAGAGCAGCACCACCGTAAGTAAGAGCATTCGATGCGCTTCACCTGCATTTTTTTCGAATTGTAACAGAAAAGTAAATCTTCCCGCAAATCGCGAGAATTGGGCACATAAACGGACATTTTCGAGCGTGAATAATACGAAACCAAGAACAACTGTCACTGAAACGGCGATGACAATTCGTTAGGCACTGTACACACTCACTTTAAAGGCATTATCATCTATGTATTTTAACCAGACTCAGCCGTTGTACACCTGATAGATTCTGAACCTGAACCTAAATTCGAAACACTTGGATTCTGGACCAGAATTTTGTTTTCCGAACTTTTGACAGAGGTTCTGAAATTAAACTTTGAATCTTAGACTGTGGACGTGAGTTCTATTAATATTGAATCTGGACATGGATTTTGAACCAGAATTTTGACAGAAGAATCCTGAACCTGAAGCAGAAATCTGCACTAGGATTCTGAGCATGGATTCGGATTCTAGACCAGAACCTAGTTTCTTGACTTGAACTACTGACGTAGATGTTGAGTCTAAATCTGGAGCAGGATTATGGACCTGGATTGAGGATTCTAAACAAGATTTTTTACTCTGATAATTTGACATGCACCAGAATTTAGGATTCCCGGATTTGGATTCAGGACCTAAACTCCTAACAGAGTTTTGGAACCTGAAACTAGATCCTGAACGTCACGACCTGGATTCTTGAGCGGAAATCGGGATCCAAATTCTGGGCCTGAATTTTTTACCTTGATTCTAGACTCCTGACAGGAATTCATAGATTTCCGTGACCAGAATTTTGAACATGGATCTGGACTTCAGTTTTGGACATGAGTTCTTATTCCAGACCTTGATTCTGCATCTGAATTCCTGGAGAAATTTAGGATCTGAACCTAAACACGTTCTTACAATTAATAGATTGGCTTGGTTTTGGATTGTATTTCGCAATGATATATTGAAAAGTTTTACACATTTACTCAGGGCCAATCTCAGAAAGGTTTTTTTTTAACTTGCAAAGCACACTATTTTCGACTCATTACCCTCCAAACCCTGTTGTCAATCCAAAGTTTACTACCCACCTAAAATGAGCTAGGTAGGGACCACTTTGGGAATCACTGGTTTAGTGTATCATACTTTCTACAGAAATTGAAGTCTGCTGACATTTTTTCGGATTTATTGACTTTTGCAACCCTGTCTGAAGATATTTGAAATTTTTACCTGGCATCTCTACTTTCAGTTCTGGCTGGTAGTGATGTTTCCAGTTTGAGATATACGTTTATTATCTCATTCAATCCATCAGAATGTGTATGCTTACTTATTAATTTTTTTCCAACTTCTCTGTGAAGAGCTTAATAGGTAAATTGTTTTTCGGACACAACAAAGTAACAACATTGCATAGCCAAAGTCACGACACGTCTAAACAAAGTTCGAGTTCTGCTAAAAATTTCAAAATAAAAATTACTGACACCTTGCTGTATTCTGATGTATGAATGAAACTATGAAACTGAGAGTCAAAGGTATTTAGGCCAAAAACGACCGGCGGCGAACAGCAGAAGCATACAGAAGAAATATACGACGCAGTTAAGCAGTGAATTCAATTCGGAATCATTGATATTCAAGGCCAGCATGAAGGAGCTCCTCACGTACCTCCACAAGTACGCTGAATACAATTCCTGCCGCCAGCAGTTCGCTTCATAATCAAGTCTGGCTTCTACGGTTGATGAGCGGATAAAAGATCATCCCTGCGAACCGAGTTACATCGCCTACCAAACGAATCCTTTTCCGAGACAGCAGTTCCAAAGCCCTGACTCGGGCATGATTGGTGCTGTCGTAATTAAAAGAAATTTGTATTCATTGAATTTTTGGACCGTCAGAGGGAGGGAGAGGACGAAACAAACTACTGCCGTCAAGTGCCGAGCCACTAAGTTCTGTTTCGTCTTTCGATATGGTAATAAATTGCTGAAGCTCCTCGAGTTTTAGTGTTTTGCAAAGGATGACGGTTGAACATGATTACCGTAGCGGGGTTGAGGAAGCGGTTCAGGGGTCTCCAATCGTAAACCGTGAGAAACGTGATAAAATTCTGTCGAGTGAAACAGAACGAAGAAAGCAGCTGAAATAAAACGAAACATGTAAGCCGTAAAATCAGCAGAAAACTTTTACTTTGCTTGAACTATTGAACTACTGGCCACGGGACGATGAGTTTAATTATCGAGAAACGAACCGATTGACAGCTCGAGATGAAAGATATGTTTGGATTGCTGGGTAGCATTTTTATTATTGGGACGAAAGTACAATATTTATTAATTTAATAATTAATGACAAAAAGTGTTGTAGATTTTTACAAAAGTAGTCAAATTTTCGAATACAAACATGAAAAAATGGAATCGACTCTAACACTTAAAAAAATATATTTAAAAAATTTAAAGTCGATTTGCAGAAAAAAACAACAATTTTTGATTTGGATGCAATTTTGTTACAAGTTTTGAACCCAAGTTGGAAGTATCTTCTTAGCATATAATTTATCACTCACTTCTACAATTTACAGGTTTTTATAACTTTGTGTCATAAGCAATCTGTATGAAACACCAATCGATGGTTCTTCAACGATAAAGTTATCCACTGATCTAAATATATTTTTAGAAAACTCATATTTGTGATTTGGAATTTTAAAAATCCGCAATATAAAGGTTGGCGGCGTACTTTAGTATTGACAATGCCACCTTTTTATATTGTCAGTGATGCCATTAGAAAACAACTTTTGAATGCACTAAAAATGGATTTAATTTCTATTCGTCGCACATTGATTACGTAGTTAGATTTACGGCTCTATGCTACTTTCGTACATCACCATTTAATACTTCATTTTTGCCTTTCTCTATAAGGAGTGTATCGAAAATAAGCTATCCACATACATTTGGGTTGTACGCATGTATTTGTGATGGTTTTTTATGCTCAGATTACAGCATGCTGTGCGTTTGGCTGTCAGCTTTCGTTTGTTTACTTGTTTGTGCGCTTGAAATTCTGCGTTTTCAAAATGTCGCGTATCGAAAAGGAAGGTTCTGAACACATGGCTAAGTGAGAAGGGTATTACTATGCGAAAATTGGAGAAGCGCTTTGGAATTCATCATGCCAGTGTTAAAATCAGCATTAATAAGTTTGGGGAACACTATTCTTTGGATGATCTACCAGGAAGAGGCAGAAAACCCGGTTCTTCCAACCCGAAACTGAACCAGAAAGTGGTATCTCTAATCACAGAGAACAAATCAATGTCTATACTTGATTTGCCCAAAAAAGCAGGGACGAGTGTCGGAATGATCCAGCGAATCAAGAGGCGAAATCACCAGAAGACCTACAAGAACCAAAAAATCTCGAAACAAAGTGTAGAACAGAAGAAGCGAGCAGCAACAAGGGCTCGGAAATTGCACTCACGTCTTTTGCAGTGTCCGGATGCATGCGTTCTGATGGACGTGAGAGTTATGTAAAAGAGGACTCAAAAACCCTTCCAGGTCCACAAGAACTTTACTGTCGTCGCTGGGAAGGATGTGAGCGATGCGGACAGGTCAATTAAAGTACTGATATGGCAAGCAATATGTTCCTGTGGTTTAAAGTCAACAATTTTTTACACTACCGGAACTATAAATGCAGAAATCTATCGATTTGAGTGTCTCCAGAAGAGATTGCTGCCTTTATATAAATAGCATAGTACACTTGGCCCGGGTTGGTGGTTCAATGCATAGGGCGCTGGTCTTACAAGCCAGTTTGTCGTATGTTCGAGCCCCGACCTGGAAGGATTCTTAGTGTCAGTAGGATTCATAGTACTAACCATACAATGATTCTGTACACTAAGAATCGGCTGCGAAATCTGTTGAAACAGAAAGGCCAAATTCCACAAAAGGAATGTAATGCCAGGACTTTGCTATAGTACACTTCCATTGTTTTGGGTGGATTTAGCGTCGGCTCACTATGATGTATGATGATGTGTATCTACCACCCATTGTAGCAAGACTGCTGTCGTTCGCACTGGGTCGTCCTTCCACCACAATTTGTTCTTGCACCGCTCACTGACCCTGATCTTCATACCACTGTATAAACTTGGAAATTGAGGATTGAGGATTCTTTTTCAATGGTATGCTCCTAAAAGTCAATCGATGTACAAGCCATTGTAGTGGGGAATAACCCCAATAGGTGTGAATAAGAGCCCGCCCGGTTGGTAAACGACTGGACAATGCGCAATTCAGGCCCCAATGTGGTTCATAGCCTCTTGTCCAGTAACTCCTATCCCTACCTCCCCGCGGTGCCGGCTGGGGTGCGAGTAACCATAGGAAAGATCGGGTAACCAACCCCGGTGGGACCTTGGTCGTATGCTGACAGGGAAGGGGGGGCTTGCCTTCTCTTTACAGAGAGCGAGCCTACCCGAGCGTCTGTTCCCCATGTTGAGGCGGCTCGAAACAGCGTCTATTCTCCATGTTAGGAGCGGCTGATTACCGTCCTTGTGTCAGTGTGGGACTCTAAACAGTGCTGACACGATGGCCCTCCGGCGAGACAGAAGGTGTGGAAAAGTGGGCATCGAGCGGCTACCTTCTACTAGAGCTGTGGCACAACCAACGTTCTAGGAACGGGATTCGTAGTGTTGAGCAAGATGCGCCAGCGCGTGATTGGGTGGCAGCCAATCAGTGATAGAATGTGCGTATTGAAGATCAAGGGCCGTTTCTTCAATTACAGCATCATCAACGTGCACTGCCCACATGAGACGAGACCCGATGACGAGAAGGAAGCATTCTACGCGCAGCTGGAATGAACCTACGACAGCTGTCCACGGCGGGATGTAAAACTCGTCATCGGCGACATGAATGCTCAGGTAGGCCGGGAGGCAATGTACAGGCCCGTGATCGGGCTGGAGAGCCTACACGCGGTAACAAACGACAACGGTCAACGATGCGTAAACTTTGCAGCCTCTCGAGGAATGGTAGTTCGAAGCACCTTCTTCCCCCGCAAAGATATCCACAAAGCCACCTGGAGATCACCTGATCAACATACGGAAAATCAAATCGACCACGTTCTCATCGACGGGCGATTCTTCTCCGACGTCATCAATGTCCGCACTTACCGCAGTGCCAACATTGATTCTGACCACTACCTTGTCGCGGTTTGTATGCGCTCAAAACTATCGACGGTGCACAATACTCGTCGCACAGGAACGCCGGGACTCAATCTCAAGCAGATACGTAGCATTCGTACTGCAGAGGAATACGCGCAACAACTGGAGTTAGTGCTACCAATGGAAGAGCAGCTTGGCGCGGCGACTCTTGAAGACGGCTGCAGGAACATAAGGTCCGCCGTGAGTAGCACTGCTGCAACCGTTCTAGGTACGAGGTCATCGAATCGAGGAAATGACTGGTTTGACGGTGAATGTCAGCAGTTGATCGAAGAGAAGAATGCAGCAAGGGCGAGGATGCTGCAACACCGCACTAGAGCGAACGAGGAACAATACAGACAGGCACGGAACAGACAGAACACAGTTTTCCGGAGGAAAAAGCACCACCAGGAAGACCAAGATCGCGAAGCGATGGAACAGCTGTACCGCGCAAATGACACACGGAAATTCTATGAGAAGGTGAACCGCTCACGTAGAGGCTACACGCCACACGCCGAAATGTGCAGAGATTCCAGTGGTAACCTTCTCACGAATGAACGTGAGGTGATCGACAGGTGGAAGCAGTACTATGACGAGCATCTGAATGGCGAAGCACAAGATACAGAGAACGGTACAGGAATCAATCTGGGTGCACGCTCAGCCGACGACAGATTCCCAGCCCCTGATCTGTCGGAGATAATTGAGGAGATCGGCAACTTGAGGAACAACAAAGTCGCGGGCAATGACCAGTTGCCAGGCGAGCTGCTCAAACATGGAGGAGAGGCACTGGCTAGAGCGCTGCACTGGATGATTTCTAGGATTTGGGAGGAGGAGATTCTACCGCAGGAATGTATGGATGGAGTGGTATGTCTTGTCTACAAAAAGGGCGATAAACTAGACTGTTGCAATTACCGCGCAATCACATTGCTGAACGCCGCCTACAAGGTACTCTCCCAAATCCTTTGCCGTCGTCTATCACCAATAGCTAAGGAATTCGTAGGGCCGTACCAAGCGGGATTTACTGGAGCCCGCGCCACTACGGATTACATATTCGCGATAAGACAAGTACTGAAGTGTCGTGAATACAACGTTCCCACGCATCACCTATTCATTGACTTCAAAGCGGCATACGACACAATCGATCGAGAACAGCTATGGCAGATAATGCACGAATACGGTTTCCCGCATAAACTGACGCGATTGGTCAAAGCAACGATGGATAGAGTGATGTGCTACGTCCGAGTATCTGGGACGCTCTCGAGTCCCTTCGAATCTCGGAGAGGGCTACGTGAAGGTGATGGACTTTCCTGTATCTTGTTCAATATTGCCCTGGAAGGTGTGATTCGAAGAGCGAGGATCGACACGAGTGACACGATCTTCCGAAAGTCCGTACAACTTTTTGGCTTCGCTGACGATATTGATATTGTGACACGTAACCTTGAGAAGATGACGGAAACCTACATCGGACTGAAAGCTGAGGCTAGGCGTATCGGACTGGCCATAAATGCGTCGAAAACAAAATACATGAGAGGAAGAGGCTCTAGAGAAGAAACACTACGCCTCCCACCAGGATTATTGATAGACGGGACGATATCGAGGTGGTTGACGAGTTCGTGTATTTGGGCTTACTGGTGATCGTCGATAATGACACCAGCAGAGAAATTTTGACCATCTACAAAACGCTCATTAGACCGGTTGTTCTCTATGGCCACGAGACCTGGACTATGCTGCCAGAGGACCAACGCGCCCTCAGTGTTTTCGAAAGAAAGGTACTGAGGACCATCTATGGCGGAGTGCAGATGGAAGACGGAACGTGGAGACGGCGTATGAATCACGAATTGCAACAGCTGCTAGGAGAACCACCCATCGTACGGACAGCTAAAATCGGACGTCTACGATGGGCTGGGCATGTCATAAGCATGTCGGACGACAGCCCAGTGAAAATGGTTCTTGAATCTAATCCGACTGGTACAAGAAGAAGAGGAGCGCAGCGAGCAAGGTGGATCGATCAAGTGGAGGGTGATCTCAGAAGCATCCGTGCCTTGAGTGGCTGGCGACGAGCAGCCATGGACCGAGTTATGTGGAGACGTATGCTTGATACAGTAAAGGACATCCCAGGCCTATAGCTGTTAGGTAAGGTAAGTAAGAGCCCGCCTAATTTTCACGAAATGTTAACAACCAGGAGTTAGCGACTCTACTCTCCTTGTCCACTTCGCTTCCTTTGGGTGCCTTGTTGTTATCTTCCGCTTCCCCATCATATAATATAACATAATGTACGTTATGTATTATTAATGTTAACGACCTAGTTACCTGTATTCGGCGTCCTTACCTTTTTCCCCATTGTGTTTGTTTGTTCTTCTTGGTAACATGTGTCTAGCTTCGAAAAGTGCACACACACATACATACACACGCACCGACATTTTCCGATCTCGTCGAACTGAGTCGAATGGTATATAACACTATGGGTCTTCGAGGCTCCGTTCGAAATTCGGTTATTCCAGCGATTCTAATTCCTTTCTACTTAACTGTTTTTTCCCTTCTTTCGTCTTCCATGTTGATTGTTTACAAAGTACAGTCGATTTGAAGAATATCAAAAATCATACGTGAAGCTGAAAAAATTCCCGACACGTGAACGCCAACAACTTCCAAATCCGTCCACCTGGAGCGCCACAATATGAGCAACAGTTTGTTCCAATTCTAAATTTTTTTCAAACATCTCTGAAAAATCGATGTGAGTTTCGTTTTGGAATTTTAGACCGCTGCTTGCGGTACCTGAAATTTAGAACATGTTTTCCGTTCTCCACGAATCGGAGTAATGGAACTATCTCGGACCACTTCACGAATCCGTTCCACAAGTCTTGTGGATTTTTGTGCTCTAGAAATGGACCTTCTCTCGGTCACAGTTACAAATTTAATTTAAATACTTAGTAATCATAGTTCCACTGTCTGTTGAAAACACCGGTACACCGAAACCTCCATTTTCGAACTAAATGGGGGTTCGTAAAAAGAGGTATTTCGTAAAAAAAGTTTACGTTTGTGTAATGAATGTGGAAACCGCGCATCATATGGCTATTTTCGGAACGGATGTGAAGCGTAAGTGCAAGAAAATGATATTGGGACTCGTTTCAAAATCCAAGATGGCGGCTTTCGGTTTATTGATATTCCTTGAAAACCCTAATAATATGGGTATTTACGGAACGAGTTTGATGACTACATGTCGGAAAACGATGTTTGAGGAGGTTCTGAATTCCAAGATGGCGACTTCCGGTTTCTTGATATTCCTTTACAACCCTTACAATATGGGTATTTTGGAACGGGATTGATAAGTAGATGTCAGAAAACGATGTTTGTGGTGATTCAGAAATCCAAGATGGCTACTTCCGGTTTGTTGATATTCCTTGAAAACCCTTACAATATGGATATCTTCGGAACGGGTTTGATGAGTTCATGTCGAAAAACTATGTTTGAGGTGGTTCTGAATTCCAAAATGCGACTTCCGGTTTCTTGATATTCCTTTATAACCCTTACAATATGGGTATTTTGGAACCGAATTGATAAGTAGATGTCAGAAAACGTTGTTTGAGGTGGTTCTGAAATCCAAGATGGCCACTTCCGGTTTGTTGTATTCCTTGAAAACCCTTACAATATGGGTATCTTCGGAACGGGTTTGATGAGTACATGTCGGAAAATGATGTTTGAGGTGGTTCTGAATTACAAGATGGCGACTTCCGGTTTGTTGATATTCCTTGAAAACCCTTACAATATGGGTATCTTCGGAACGGGTTTGATGAGTACATGTCGGAAAACGATGTTTGAGGAGGTTCTGAATTCCAAGATGGCGACTTCCGGTTTCTTGATATTCCTTTATAACCCTTACAATATGGGTATTTTGGAACGGGATTGATAAGTAGATGTCAGAAAACGATGTTTGAAGTGATTCAGAAATCCAAGATGGCTACTTCCGGTTCGTTGATATTCTTTGAAACCCCTTACAGTATGGGTACTGTCGGAACGAGATTGAGAAGTAGATGTTAAAAAACGATATTTGAGGTGGTTCTAAAATCCAAAACAGTGACTTCCGGTTTATTAGTATTTCTTAAAAGTTTTTGCCGTATTCCTTGAACTTGGCATTCCTCAAAAACCCTATACCGTAGATCACCTCATTGAATTTTGAAACGAGCTCAAACATCTTTTATTAGTATACAATCTGTTCCTGGAAATTTCTTTGTTTTAAGGGTTTTTAAGGCATATCGAAATACCGGAGGATGTTTTATTGGAATTCGAGACTACGCCAAACATAGTTTTGCGGCATCTGTTTATTGAATACTTCCTGAAAATACCCATATTGTAAAGGTTTTCGCCATCTTGGAAAGTCACCATCTTGAACTTCAGAACCATCTCAAACATCGTTCTCCGGCATCTACTCATTAATTCCGTTCCGAAAATATCCATATTTTAAGGGCTTTCTTGGAATATCAATCAACCGGAAGTCGCCATTTCGGATTTCCTAAATACCTCAAACATCATTTTCCGGAATCTACTCTTTAAACACGTCCCAAAAATACCCATATTGTAGTAGTTTCCATGGAATATAAATGAGTCGGAAATCGTTTTCGATGTATTGCAAAACTGCTTTTTACGAAGCAGGTTCGTAAAAATAGTTTACGTTATTTGGGATTTGGTTCGCAAAAAAAAAATTACGTAAAAAGAGGTAACGTATAGAAAGTGTTCGTAAACGGAGGTTTGGGTGTAAAAGGCGTACCGAAAATTATGCAACCCCCAGTATCATAATTTTTTATCATAGGGTCCCACCCGAAACGAAATCCTGGGTACGAGACTGATTCCTGATTCCACATGATTTTCAATGTTGATCTGTATTCAAACCAATTAACTCTATGATAGTTGAATGTAGAACCAATTGGATTAATTGGAAAGTCAGAATGTTACAGGAAGATGATCTGACTTTTATCTGTTAGAACCAGATCAATTGTAGAGTTTTTTTATTACGGAAGAGAGTCAAGTCGGATTGATGGGATAAAGAACTGTGAAGCAACCAGCAGGGAGTACAATATCACTGGACATACTTTGTTCCCTATTACGAAAAAATTCGGTCGATGTCTTATGAGTTTTTGTAAATCGCCTTTAAAAAAATTAAATTGTTCACCTGGAATGGCAAATATGCTCCAGCAGTGAAGTAAATTCCATCAATGGTTTCAGTTTCGATTTTCAAGCTTTTGATAACTTTAGTATTGAAAGAAAGTATAATTCGATGTTTAATTTGCCGTTGGATACAAATGGCAACTCCACCACCCATTCCAATAAACGTGTCAAATCATAATGTGGATTGCTTTTTAATTGGACATTTGGTTCCAAAAGTACTTGTTTTTTCATCAGAAACTTTTTTCCACAAAGTAGGTTCGTAAAAAAAAGTTTACTTTTTTTAGGATTTGGTTTGTAAAAAAATCGAGTTTTTCAATTGTTATCAGAACAGAACTCTTTTAATTCTCGAAATTCCCATCGAAGGGCCTAGCTCAGAAACTTAGAAATCGGTACAGGCTGTGTGTTTCCAATTGTGGTATCCTCCGGATTACGGTTTCCTGTCGTCAAATATTTTTCCCCTTCTCCCCTCTCCGACTGGCACGGTACAATTGGGCGTTTCGGTTGTGGATGGATGATGGCATCAGTCACGAAGCGTTGCAGCAGACGTGATGAAGGACGTCGATGACGTTGATGGAAGTTGGTTGGTTGGGTGGGTGGCGATGCGGAAATCAGCAGGGAACGTCAATTTTACGATCGCCTTTACGAGTTGCTTTTTTTTTCTTCTTCTTTGTCACATGTTCTTATGGCCTGTTTCATTTTTGCCTTTCTCTATAGAAAGGTATTAGAATTGCTGGAAAAACCGACTTTCGAACGGAGCCTCGGAGACCCATAGTGTTATATACCATTCGACTCAGTTCGTCGAGATCGGAAAATGTCTGTGTGTGTGTGTGTGTATGTGTGTGTGTATGTGTGTATGTGTGTGCACTTTTCGAAGATATTTGAACGCGCTCAATTTTCTCAGAGATGGCTGATCCGATTTTAACAAACTTGGGCTCGTTTGAAAGCTACTGTCGGGCCATTGATCAAGTTCGAAGATCAAATGGTTGTGACTTTTGGTTCCTGATATATGATTGTATAAGTGACGTAACCGACAAAACACGTTGATTTTTACCGCTCTTATATATAAGGGTGCCAAAATTTTGGGATCACCTCTATTTTCGTTAAGTTGTAGTGCTCAAAAGTTTAAGCACCTCGAAAAAAGCCTTCATGCAAAATTTGACCTAAATCGGACATGCTTAAGGGGTGCTGCCCGGTGGTAAAGGTTTGACAATTTTCGATCTTGAAAGAGCACCATAGGGGGGAGTACATGAAATTTCCAAAATCGAAAATTTTTTTTGATGCCAAAACTCTTAAAACTGCATAAAACATCGAAATTTAGTGTTATCTCGAAAAAAAAATTTTTTGAAAAAATCAACTTTTTGGGACTTTTTGAGTCCCAAAAAGTCGACTTTTTCAAAAAAAAAATTTTTCGAGATGACACTAAATCTCGACGTTTCATGCAATTCTAAGCCTTTTGGCATCAAATTTTTTTTTTCGATTTCGAAAATTTCATGTACTCCCCCCTATGGTGATTTTTCAAGATATATGAAAATTCCACTAAGTGGACTAAGAAGGGTTTTTGCCTTTCTCTATAGAAAGGTATTAGAATTGCTGGAAAAACCGACTTTCGAACGGAGCCTCGGAGACCCATAGTGTTATATACCATTCGACTCAGTTCGTCGAGATCGGAAAATGTCTGTGTGTGTGTGTGTGTGTGTGTGTGTGTGTGTGTGTGTGTATGTGTGTGTGTGTGTATGTGTGTGTGTGTGTATGTGTGTGCACTTTTCGAAGATATTTGAACGCGCTCAATTTTCTCAGAGATGGCTGAACCGATTTGAACAAACTTGGGCTCGTTTGAAAGCTACTGTCGGGCCATTGATCAAGTTCGAAGATCAAATGGCTGTGATTTTTGGTTCCGGAGATATGATTCTATAAGTGACGTAACCGACAAAAAGCGTTGTATTTGAACGCGCTCAATTTTCTCAGAGATGGCTGATCCGATTTCAACAAACTTGGGCTCGTTTGAAAGCTACTGTCGTGCCATTGATCAAGTTCGAAGATCAAATGGTTGTGACTTTTGGTTCCAGAAATATGATTGTATAAGTGACGTAACCGACAAAACACGTTGATTTTTACCGCTCTTGTATATATAAGGGTGCCAAAATTTTGGGATCAACTCTATTTTCGTAAAGTTCTAGTGCTCAAAAGTTTAAGCACCTCGAAAAAAGCCTTCATGCAAAATTTGACCTAAATCGGACATGCTTAAGGGGTGCTGCCCGGTGGTAAAGGTTTGACAATTATCGATCTTGAAAAAGCACCATAGGGGGGAGTACATGAAATTTCCAAAATAAAAAATTTTTTTTGATGCCAAAACTCTTAAAACTGCATAAAACATCGAAATTTAGTGTTATCCCGAAAAAATTTTTTTTTGAAAAAATCAACTTTCTGGGACTTAGAAAAATTTTCATATTTTTTCTAAGTCCCAAAAAGTCGACTTTTTCAAAAAAAATTTTTGCCTTTCTCTATAGAAAGGTATTAGAATTGCTGGAAAAACCGACTTTCGAACGGAGCCTCGGAGACCCATAGTGTTATATACCATTCGACTCAGTTCGTCGAGATCGGAAAATGTCTGTGTGTGTGTGTGTGTGTGTGTGTATGTGTGTGTGTGTATGTGTGTGTGTGTGTGTGTATGTGTGTGCACTTTTCGAAGATATTTGAACGCGCTCAATTTTCTCAGAGATGGCTGAACCGATTTGAACAAACTTGGGCTCGTTTGAAAGCTACTGTCGGGCCATTGATCAAGTTCGAAGATCAAATGGCTGTGATTTTTGGTTCAGGAGATATGATTCTATAAGTGACGTAACCGACAAAAAGCGTTGTATTTGAACGCGCTCAATTTTCTCAGAGATGGCTGAACCGATTTGAACAAACTTGGGCTCGTTTGAAAGCTACTGTCGGGCCATTGATCAAGTTCGAAGATCAAATGGCTGTGATTTTTGGTTCCGGAGATATGATTCTATAAGTGACGTAACCGACAAAAAGCGTTGTATTTGAACGCGCTCAATTTTCTCAGAGATGGCTGATCCGATTTCAACAAACTTGGGCTCGTTTGAAAGCTACTGTCGTGCCATTGATCAAGTTCGAAGATCAAATGGTTGTGACTTTTGGTTCCAGAAATATGATTGTATAAGTGACGTAACCGACAAAACACGTTGATTTTTACCGCTCTTGTATATATAAGGGTGCCAAAATTTTGGGATCAACTCTATTTTCGTAAAGTTCTAGTGCTCAAAAGTTTAAGCACCTCGAAAAAAGCCTTCATGCAAAATTTGACCTAAATCGGACATGCTTAAGGGGTGCTGCCCGGTGGTAAAGGTTTGACAATTATCGATCTTGAAAAAGCACCATAGGGGGGAGTACATGAAATTTCCAAAATCGAAATTTTTTTTTAATTCCGAAACTCTTAAAACTGCATGAAACATCGAAATTTAGTGTCATCTCAAAAAAAATTTTTTTGAAAAAATCGACTTTCTGGGATATTTTTTCTAAGTCCCAAAAAGTCGACTTTTTCAAAAAATTTTTTTTTCGAGATGACACTAAATCTCGACGTTTCATGCAATTCTAAGCCTTTTGGCCTCAAAATTTTTTTTTCGATTTCGAAAATTTCATGTACTCCCCCCTATGGTGATTTTTCAAGATATATGGAAATTCCACTAAGTGGACTAGTTTGGACTAGTTTGGAAAAATGATGCTGACTGTGTGACATAAGCATGCTTCTGTGAACTACTCGAATCAATCTGAATCAATTGGTGTCAAAATTGGTATCCGAAATTATTTAATATAAGTATGAAATATATTTTCATGAGACTTTTATGAAAAAAGAGAAAGGCATTATCACACCACAAGGTGGATTAAGAAGGGTTTTAGATTAGCATCACTGATTACAAATAGACAACGCAAATGTCAAGCACTAGTTTGGAAAAATGATGCTGACTGTGTGACATAAACACTGAAGCATGCTTTTGTGAACTACTCGAATCAGGCTGAATCAATTGGTGACAAAATTAGCATCTAAAATTATTTAATAAAAGTATGAAACATATTTTCATGAGACTGTTATGAAAGAAGAGAAAGGCATTATCACACCACTAGGTGGATTAAAACAGGTTTTTTAGATTAGCATAACTGATTACAAATAGGCAACGCAAATGTCAAGCACTGGTTTGGAAAAATGATGCTGACTGTGTGACATAAACACTGAAGCATGCTTTTGTGAACTACTCGAATCAATCTGAATCAATTAGTTTCGAAATTAGTATCCGAAATTATTTAATAAAATTATGAAATACATTTTCATGAGACTGTTATGAAAGAAGAGAAAGGCATTATCACACCACTAGGTTGATTAAGAAAGGTTTTTTTACTTAGAATTGCGGAGCAGTAGAAACCGTTGCAAAATAACTACTTTGAGCATGAGAGCATGAGTTAAAATTACTGTTCGGTGGTAACAAAAGAAGTTGTAGTGGTACTAGAGAAATGTATTATGAAGACGCGTTGGGCACTTTACCAGGGGTCAAATAGTCTAATGGATTCAAATTACATATCACTACTTGAATATGCTCTCAATTGTCTGTAAAAAAACACTCTGCTGTCGTCACAGGAAAATTAATGAAATTGCTAATTGAGTATAAATCGACTCTTTCTTCTGCTAGCTCCTAAGTAAACCAATCTATCAAAACGAAACCAAAACAGTTAACATACGCACACTGACACTGTATTGAAAAAAGGCTTCTGAAAAACTATGAAACAAATTCCGGGCAGAAGCAGTACTGATGGCATTCGACCAAAGTTAAAAGTACAATCTACTTAAAAAAGTTTTAATCAAAATCTTGTACCCTTCGGCCTGTGGTCGCATATCGTAGTTTCGAGACCACAACCGAACCGCTCCTCCCAGTCCAGGATCGGGACAGCGTCACATGACTAACTGCTAGGCGCATACGGCAATACACGCACGTAGCAAATCAGCACATTGTAGTTCACATGGGGTAGCGAAAGGAAAACTTATTGCAAAGTAAACCGCACGGAAAGTGTACAATTAAAATTTCTTCCTAATGTGTTTTTCGTGGCAAATGCGTTGCCGTTTGTTGCTACTGCAGTTCCGGAAACTACGGTCAAAACTCGCTGAGAACTAAATTACTCACTCTGGTGCACCCGGTGAACAGTCAGTCGGCTGCTGGCTGCTCGTTAACCCGCAGGTGCCAGCAGTTTTCTTTTTTTTTTTTTTGTTGCTCCAATATCCACGAAGCACTGCCCAACATCGAGTAATGAAGAACTAACGAAGTTCGTGTGCCACTTGGATTGCGACAAATGGCAACAAAAAAAACGAAAAAAAAAAACTGAAAGCTTCGATGGCGTTGAACCGACCGTACCCAGCGAGAAATGGTTTTCTGGCACGTGAAACAATGAACGTATACCGGAATGAAGCCTGCAGGGAGAAACTGTCGTTCTAAGAGATATTCAAATTGGCTATACAATGCGCAGTTTCCGTGGTCAGTTAGAAACCAGATTAAGTAATAATTGTTGTCGTAACGAAACACATGAAAAGTATCCAATGCATTTTTGAGCATTCGCAAATTGAACTACTTCATAACGTATCAGTTAATTGAAATTGAAATACTTACCCTATACTCAAGTTTTCGACTTGGATCCTATTCCGTTTGAAATTTGATCTCAACCTGCCAACATGTAAATATTATAACACAACACTCAATGCATCATGTGACTAATAAAAACACATCTGTTTTGGCAAAGATCGATTTTGTTCACCAATGTTATCTTCTACAAGACCAATACAATCATTTCAACGCTTCTCGAACTTCTCAATGCCGTTCTGGTAGAACGATTTGCCTTTTGTCTCAATGTAGGCTTAATATTCAGCAATTGTTTCTTCATTTGGGCATTTTTTTTGGATCGATGAAAACCCAGTAGTAACTGGGGGTCTTAAGTGTCATTCGTTCAACTTAACCTTCGTCGACATGTGAATCGGTGCATATTATACCAGGTGGATCGAGAAATACTGAAGCCATAACCATTCCCGCTGACTGTTGTGAAAATGCAGTGCCGTAGTGACGGTGAGGCGAGTGAGGCAATCACCTCAGACGCTAACATCCAGGGGGCGCCAAACCATGATGGAATTGGTAAGAATTTGTTGTATAATTCGTTCATCAAAAATTTAATTTCTTACGGTTATCATAACAAGAAAAACCGAAACCAAGAATATTTTCAGTGATTAGACGCAGTGGGCTTACCACTCGTTTTGTTGGCTTGTAAAAAAGACTCATTGATTCGTAATGGAATTTTTAATCCTTCACACTTTAAATATATCCTAATTGCATCGTTATTGTTAGTGATTACTATTACACTAGAACTATGAATCATGAGTAATTATGATTGACTAACATAAGGTTATATGTATATTTGTTGACTAACTTGCTTACCATGTATATGCCTGAGTTTAGTAGCAAGTATGGCTTCTCCTTCAAAATAACGATTGAAAACAAGAAAACCATCTAGTATTTTCGGTATGTTTGACAGCAGTTTGACAGACTGTTCACGCTTCTGAGATGAAATTTAGGTAAAAGTATTCAAGTATTTATTATATTCGTTTATAATTGACTTCCATTGCTATCTTCGGATAAGTAGAAAGTGGTTATATTATTATTCATGTCGTGAATACGACTTACTTTACTATGGGGCGCCTTTTCAGAATATACCTTGTACAAGAATGGACAGAACTTAATCGCGAATAACTCTTGATGTACTTAACTCAACAACATGATTTTTGCCTTTCTCATAAAGACTGTTCCAGAAAGTATGGACGCAACCAAAAACCGCTGCCATTTCGCCATGGTTCAGAATCTGTCAATTTTTATGCCTGTGTCCTGTTGTTTGCGCTCTTCTCTAACCACTTGTGCAGTTGTTTATTCCTTTCCATTAGTTTGTTTCGAAATGCGTGGACTTTCTGCAGAATAATGTCGAAAAGTTGTGTACAAATGCAGCACAGAACGCGGACTGTCACTGAGAAAAATAGCAAAAATGAAAGGAGTAAGTGAAAAAGCCGTGCGAAATGCAATCAGGAAGTTCGGTGAGGATAACACCTTTGAGAATAAACCGAAAACGAGTCGAAAAAAAGGTCCTGCTAACCCTCTGTTGAATAAACTCATACTGCAGGATTTCGAGCAATAGAAGGAGGTTTCAGTTCGGGATGTGGCTAAAAAAGTGGACACTTCGAAGTCAAATGTTCTTCGTGCTAAAGAACGTTTGAATCTTCGAACCTATAAGAAGCCGAAACAACCAAAACATAGTCCGAAACAAGAAGCATCGATCAGGCCGAGGGTTCGAAAGCTGTACAGTACGATTGTTGCTGGAAATTTGAACTGTATAAACATGGACGACGAAACCTACGTAAAACTCGATTACAAATCCTTGCCGGGACCACAATATTATTCGGTGCGAGAAGGGCAAGTGTTAAACCAGTCCGAGACATCCATTGAAGTCGAAAAATTTGGTGAGAAAGCTATGGTCTGGCAAGCGATTTGTAGCTACGGTAAGATTTAGAAACCCTTCATCACCACTGCTTCAGTGAACAGCGAAATATACATCAAGGAATGTTTACAAAAACGACTTCTACCCATGATTCGAAGCCACAAGGATCCTGTTGTATTTTGGCCAGATCTTGCTTCTTGCCACTACTCGAAATCAACGGTAGAATTGCATACTACCAAGAATGTCACTTTCGTCCCAAAAGACATGAATCCACCAAATTGCCCACAACTTCGACCAATTGAGGAATTTGGGCATTAACGAAGGCATCTGCCTGTTGATGTCGAAGAGGAACTGCAGAAGATGGAAAAAATGCCGCTTTTATACCTGAATGGCTTCCGACCAACTCTACGCTTGGATTTCAACACGCTGAACAGCAAAGGACTACAGGCAACAATCCGTTTATGTACTGAAGGCTACAAAATAACTGTTGCGGCTTTGAACCACAAAGCAGTGGAATGCTACCTAAAGCAGACAAAAGCGGAATACTTCACACACGATATTGCCGCCAACAAACCTATGAAGGTTGTACTTCGAAAACTACAAGACATAATGGAAGCGGAACTAAAGCAGGCACTGTCGGAGGCTGTACTAAAGCCTGTGATGGTTTTTAAAATGAAACGACACAACACGAACAATCGAAAGTATCGAGATCAACTGTACTTGATTCTTCTGGAGAAGGGCTCCATCATCATGAGTCAACTACTAGGATCAGCCCCTGGGGTTGGTCGAGCCATTGATGTGGAACAAGGCAACCAAAATTTATAATGATCGATATTTTCAATTAATCGTCACACTTTTGAATCCGCAAATGCACGAGAGTCTGCTTAGATTGATCTTTATTAGGAACCAACACCGAACACGCGAACCCAGAACATAGACTCTAAGGCTATTCGCAACGCGGTGATGGATATCTGTTCTAAAATGACATACTGTTGTATAATTTAAAACTGTCAAAAATAAAACTCGAGCTTGACGATCTCGACGGAAAGATTTCAAAACTGTTCTATATATTTCTGTAAATGTATTGGTGTTGTGTCTATTCACTTCACTGTTTCAAATCAGAAACAAACAAACTAAATTAATGATTTCGAAAACGATATGAATATTTTTACAGATCATAATGAGCTGGAGTGCTTCTAAATGAAACTGTATTATTCAGTACAAAACATTTAACGCTTATATTGATAATTTCTGAAATGTCATTCGACGCTTTGACATCTCGTCTCTCAGATTTCGTAACAGACGCTCACGCAAAAAAAAAATTAAAACAGTGTTCTATTCGTGTTTCAAATATTCATTAATCAAAACAATTTCGTCGAGCAGTTTTAAATCTGTTTTAAATTTGTACTCGAAAAATAGAACTAAATCTCAGCGTCGTGATTGACATGTTTCAGTTGTAGATCTAAAGTAGATCAGTCCATATGAAATAAAACAGCGTTGCGAACAACCTAATAGTCGTGATTTGTATTTGTTTTGTAGCCGACGAAATTACATCAATAGCCCAAATGTATGTAATTATATGTTTGTACATGCTTGCGATACGGATATCGATATTTAAGCTTCTCTTCGCCAAGCTTGTGTTCAAGTTTTGTACGCAAGCAGTTATTTTTATAGCGTTTCTCTACCATTACTATCCTTCTGCGATTTTGGTTGAAGCGATAAACTATATCTCATCATCAATCGAGTTCATCTTATATAAATTAGAAATTGATCTTATGCATTCACAATTTACCCTGGGATAGTTGTCATTTTCTCAGACGAAACGACATAACATGGAATTTCATCCGATCTTGCATGACACAAGATCAGAGCATACCAGTTAAAGCTTCAAATCGTTTTATGGCACTTTTTGTCTTGCTGTCTACCAACAACCTACCTCTAGCATACTACGCGTAGGACTGAAACGTTAGCTATAATTTTGCTTCTATTTATAGATTCGCGTGCTTCCAACAGCTTCGCTTTTGATTCGATTGACCAATCAGAGCGATGCTTACTCTTTGATATATCGCTTACTCCTTGAAAACCGTCGACTATGGCAGGGAAATCCGGTATGCCGGCGATTTTTTGCAGACAAAACAAAACACTGCTAGCTAACAGATCGGCTGAAAAGTTCGTATCGTTTCTATGAGAGGGCGCCACTAGAATTAAATCCATACCATTTTCAGTTAGTACCAACCTTTAAAAGATACGTGTATAAATTTGACAGCTGTGTGATTATTAGTTTGTGAGATATTGCATTTTGAGTGAAGCTACTTTTGTTATTGTGAAAAAAATGGAAAAAAAGGTATTTCGTGTGTTGATAAAACACTACTTTTTGATGAAAAAAAGTGCCGCCGATACCAAAAAATGGCTTGATGAGTGTTATCCAGACTCTGCACCGGGCGAAGCAACAATTCGTAAGTGGTTTGCAAAATTTCGTACTGATCATATGAGCACCGAAGACGATGAACGCAGTGGACGTCCAAAAGAGGCTGTTACCGATGAAAACGTGAAAAAAAACCCCAAAATGATTTCCAATGACCGTAAAGTGAAGTTGATCAAGATAACTGACACCCTAAAGATATCAAAGGAACGTGTTGGACGTATTATTCACGAATATTTGGATATGAGAAAGCTTTGTGCAAAATGGGTGCCGCGTGAGCTCACAATCGATCAAAAACAACAACGAATTGATGATTCTGAGTAGTGTTTGGAGCTGTTATATCGAAATAAAACCGATTTTTTTCGTCGATATATAACAATGGACAAAACATGGCTCCATCACTTCACTCTGGAGTCCAATCGACAGTCAGCTGAGTGGACTGCACGCGATGAACCGAACCCAAAGCGTGGAAAGACTCAACAATCGGCCGGTAAGGTTATGACGTCTGTATTTTGGTATTCGTATGGTATAATTTTCATCGACTACCTTGAAAAGGGAAAAACCATCAACAGTGACTATTATATAGCGTTATTAGAGCGTTTGAAGGACGAAATTTAAAAAAAAACGGCCTCATTTGAAGAAGAAAAAAGTTTTGTTTCATCAAGATAATGCACCGTGTCACAAGTCGATGTGAACCATGCTTAAATTGAACGAATTGGGCTTCGAATTGCTCCCTCATCCACCGTATTCTCCAGATTTGGCCCCAAGTGACTTTTTCCTGTTCTCAGACCTCAAGAGAATGCTCGCTGATAAATAATTTAGAAGCAATGAAGAGGTAATCGCTGAAACTGAGGCCTATTTTGAGGCAAAGGACAAATCGTACTACAAAAATGGTATCGAAAAGTTGGAGGATCGCTATAATCGCTGTATCGCCTCTGATGGCAATTATGTTGAATAATAAAAACGAATTTTGGCAAAAAAATGTGTGTTTCTATTAAACGATACAAACTTTTCAGCCGAACTGTTATTCATCTACATTTCAATGATATACAATTAAAAATACATGGCTATGTACATTCAAATCAATA
Source organism: Malaya genurostris (assembly GCF_030247185.1). Taxonomy (NCBI): domain Eukaryota; kingdom Metazoa; phylum Arthropoda; class Insecta; order Diptera; family Culicidae; genus Malaya; species Malaya genurostris. The sequence continues at coordinate 68,008,101 of NC_080572.1, read as the reverse complement.
CGTAGAAATATTTCCAATCAAATGGTGACATAATATTAACAATTGATACAAAATTGACTGAGCTGTAATTGTTCAAAACCTGACCACATTTCTACGTGTATTTTTCTTGAGTTTCTAGTTTGCACCCGTATATAGAAAACAAGAATGTGTTCCACATTAAAAAGTATAAACCGGTACATCGGGATGTCACACAGTGCACGAACTGTTTGAACTACGGCCATGAAGCGAGGAATTGCCACATGAAAAGTCAGTGCGGGAAATGTGCCGAATCACACAATACCAACGATTGCCTACTAGATGACTTCGCTGTAAAATATGTGAACTGTGATGGCGACCATCCATCTACTAGCAAATCGTGTCCCAAACGTGCTGAGTTCACAAAAATTCGACAACAGGCGTCCCGTAAACAATCAACGCGCAAGAATGTTCCACAGAAGGATGAAATTAATTTCCCACGGCTCCCACCGAAGAGGGATATTCCAAATTTGCCGCCACTTCCTCGCAGCAATCCAAAAGATTCAGCCGCTGGATCACAAAAAGAATCTTCCTCAAAAATCCCTCCTGGATGGGGCAATAATTAACCACAAGCAAAGGATGACTCTGATAACTTATTCTCTGCTGAACAACTGATCGTCATTTTTGAAACAATGACAACAAAACTACGAAACTGCAGAACGCGGTTAGATCAAATCAACGTCTTAGGCAAATTCATCATCAAAAATGCAATATAATGAGTTGGTTGTAGTAAATTGGAATGCTTGCTCACTCAGGAGCAAAACTGCTGAATTGTCCGACTTTCTCCAAGAGAAGAATGCCGATATTGCTATTTTAGCTGAAGCTTATCTTAAATCTGAAATTTATATTTTTATTTCCAATTACAGAATTTACAGGCTCGACAGGACAACTACCAGAGGAGGGGAAGTTGCCATTGCCATTAAACAGCACAGGCTTCTGCCTGCCTTTAAATTGCAACTTTTTTTTTCGATTATAGAGGTTTTAACCTTAAGGTCATTCGCCTCTTCGGGCCAGAAAAATTTTCTGACCCTATGTGCGGGGATGGGAATCGAACCCAAGTGGGCTGCGTGAAAGGAAATTGCAACTTATAGAAGCCATCGGAATTGAGATTACAACGACGATTGGACCCATCATCATCATTGCAGCGTACTGCCCCAAACAAACAAATCTTCGAGATGGTACGTGTGCATCATTGAAGTGAGATCTGGCTATGCTCACTCGACGACAGAACAAATTCATCATTGCTGGGGACCAGAACACACGTCATGAGCTGTGGGGAAACAAAAGACAGAATCGAAATGGATTCGTACTTGCCCAAGATTGTGAAGCTGGACAGTACAACATCCTCGCTTCGGATCAACCAACGCGACTTTCCAGATCGGGAGTTCATTCCATTATATCTGAGCTTCGCAACAGGAACTTCCTGCAAAAGCTTCGAGAAATTTTCCCACATTCAAAGCCCTTCTGGCCCTTAACGAAGGTGCTTAAGAAAAACCGAAGCCTATTCCTCCTCTGATGTCACCCCAGGACGCAGCTGAAGGAATACCTTTAATCACACCAGTAGAGAAGGTAAATGCGCTAGGCCAGCAGTTTGTGTGTTCTCACAATTTAGAACTCAACATTGTTAGTCCATATGAAAGAGCCGTTGCTGAGAGCGTAGCTGAGGTTGACCAATCAGACAGCTTGGTTCCTGAGGAAAGTAGAGTCACTGCGAATGAGCTGATGGCTTTTGTGAAAAAATCCAAAAATATGAAGGCCCCCGGTTTCGACAACACATTCAACATTGAGCTGAAACATTTGAGTATTCGCTCATTTGTCTTCTTAGCTAAACTTTTTAACAGGTGCTGGGAGCTTGGTTACTTTCCTTCAAAGTGGAAGTTAGCTAAAGTTATCCCAGTTTTGAAACCGGGGAAAGATCCTTCCTTTTCCAAGAGCTATCGGCCCATCAGCTTACTCTCTGCCCTATCCAAGTTGTTTGAAAAGTCAATATAAAGGCGAATTCTTGCTTTCGCGGATGAACAGGATATATTTCTGGAAGAACAGTTTGGGTTCCGGAAAGGAAGATCCACCATCCACCAGCTCACAAGGGTTAACAACGTCATCCAGCAAAACAAATCAGTGTCCAAAACGACTGCCATGGCAATATTGGATATTGAAAAGGCATTCGATAATGTGTGGCACGATGGACTGGTGTTCAAACTGCATCGGTATAATTTTCCCATGTATCTTATTAAAATTATCAAAAATTATCTTGCAGATGGAGCTTTCCAGGTTTCTCTGAATAATGCACTTTCAGAAAGATTTACTATTCCTGCTGGTGTACCCCAAGGAAGCATCCTAGCTCCCATTCTATACAACATTTTTACATCAGACATCCCACCTCTTCCGGGTGGTGGTGTTCTGTCACAATTTGCTGATGATACTGCCATTCTTTACAAAGGTCGTGTCATTAATGCTCTGAAGAATAAACTACAGACAGGTCTGGACGTCCTAACTGAATATTTTACAAGCTGGAAAATTGTGATCAATGCAGCAAAAACTCAGGTCATCTTGTTTCCACATTCAAGATCTCCAAAACTTGTTCCATCAGACGAATGCCGAATACGATTCGGTGATGAGGTCATCCAATGGTCCGATGAAGTTATCTATCTAGGACTCACCTTTGACAGGCATCTGATATTCAGGTCACATGTTGACAAAATCGCTCAAAAATGCAGCATACTCATCAGGTCTCCGCTGATTTGTAGAACATCTAAACTGTGCCTGAAGAATCAGATGGCTGTCTATAAACAAATCATCTACCCCGCAATTGAATACGCAGTCCCTGTTTGGCGGGGCTGTGCACGAACACACAAACTTAGGCTTCAGCGCATTCAAAGTAAGATCTTAAAGATGATTCTAAATCTACCCCCTTGTACAAGGACTAGTGAAGTACATGAGATTGCCTCACTGGATATACTAGAACAAAAATTCGAACAATACTGCACGAAATTTGAAGAGAGGTTCTCAATCTCTGAAATACAAATAATTCAAAATTTGTACGTATTAGGTTAGGGATAGTTATAAGTAGGTAGATATTTTATTAACAATTAAAATAAATATTATGATTAAACATTAGTGTGTAAAACAAGAGTAACTAAAACACCTATTATTAAAAACGAATCATATAAACAACAAAGATGAAAGGCCAAAGGGTCAAAACACGTTGATGTAATACACAAAAATAAGATTAATAAACAGATATTTATGCAAAAGAAATGGTCGTGTTTTCAATCGTCGGAATAAGAATTTAGTTTCAGGAACTTAGTTCCAAAATACAGGTTCAGAATTCAGAACGTGCAACGTTGGAACAGGATTCCGGAACTGAAGTCAGTTTCGGAACTAGTTCTAAATCTAAATTGCAGTTGAATTCTGAGCCTGCTCTAAATTCTGAATTTAGTTCTTGAACTCAGGTTCAGTCCCTTTATTCAAAATTGTTCGAATCAGTTCTTTTTAGAACAATTAACATATTCCCAAAGAACTATGCGAAAATTTACTTTACTGTACTATATACGGTCTTTTTTTCAACCAGGGACTTGTTGTAGGGACTTTTTGCTAAGGAGTGTATCGAAAATAAGCTATCCACAAATTTTTCTTTCAAATTGTGATGAAAAACGATATTTTATTCAAACTAAAAATGAATCCTTTAATGTACGAGGTTAAACTTGAGCATAATGAAAACCGGATAAGATTTAAGTTATTCCTTCACGAATTTTCGAACTTTTGATCGAACGCTCTTCATCAAGTTCCGGACAAGTGTGGCATCGCTTTTTTTGGACGCTTGAGCCCAAATTTTTTTGAACTCCTGCATGTTCCAAGCTGCCTTACCAGTCTTCTTGAAGACCCTCTTAACGATTGCCCAGTAAAGTTTGATGGGTCGAAGCTGAGGGCTATTTGGTGGATTAATATTTTTCTCAACGAAATTTATACCCGTTTTCCGCAAGCCAATTTGAGAGTAGTTTTGGCATAGTGAGCCGATGCTAATTTCGACCAAAACGGTGGAGGTGTACTATGCTTCTTATATAAAGGCAGTATTCTTTTCAGGAGACACTCAGATCGATAGATTTCTGCATTTATAGTTCCGGTAGTGTAAAAAATGGTTGACTTCAAACCACAGGAACATATTGCTTGTCATACCAGTACCTTTCGACCGAATTTCTCCACTTGAATCGACCTGTCCGCATCGCTCACAACCTCCCCAACGACGACAGTAAAATATTGTGGGCCTGGAAGGGTTTTTGAGTCCTCATTTACATAAATCTCATCGTCCATCAAAACGCATGCATCCGGGCACTGCAAAAGACGCGAATACAATTTCCGGGCCCTTGTTGCTGCTCGCTTCTTCTATTCTACACTTTGTTTCGAGATTTCTGCTTCTTGTAGGTCTTCAGGTGATTTCGCCTCTTGATTCGCTGGATCATTCCTACACTCGTTCCTGCTTTTTTGACCAAATCACGTATTGACATTGATTTGGTCTTCATGATTAGAGATACCACTTTCTGGTCCAGTTTCGGGTTGGAAGAACCGGGTTTTCTGCCTCTTCCTGGTAGATCATCCAAAGAATAGTGTTCCCCAAACTTATTAATGATGGTTTTGACACTGGCATGATGAATTCTAAACCGCTTCGCCAATTTTCGCATAGTAATACCCTTCTTACTTAGCCATGTGTCCAGAACCTTAATATTAACTTCCTTTTCAATACGCGACATTTTGAAACGCAGAATTTCAACCGCACAAACAAGTAAACAAACGAAAGCTGACAGCCAGACGCACATCATGATGTGATCTGAGCATGAAAAACCATCACAAATACAAGCGTACAACACAAATGTATGTGTATAGCTTATTTTCGATACACTCCTTAAAATTCATATTACCGACTCAGTTTAGGTGCTTCGTTTCAAATTTTAGTAGTGAAGAAGGGGAAAACTGGTAGAATTAATAAAAGTGATCCACTAATTCGATTCGATTTGATATTCGAAAGTAAGAAGAAAGCGTTTCAGTTATATTCGTATTCACGACATCCAGTTATGTCTCTGACATTACACACCCGTACTTTTTGTCTTGCTGTCTAGCAACTGTCAACTGCTGTCTACCTCTGGCATGCTACACTTAGGACAGAAACGTTAGCTATAATTTTGCTTATATTGATAGATTTGCGTGCTTCCAACAGCTTCGCTTTTGCATCAATTGACCAATCAGAGCAATGATTTCCCTTTGATATATCGCTTGCTCCTTCAAAACCGTCTTCTACGTTAGGGAAATCCGGTATGCCGGAGATTTTTAGCCGACAAAATAGAACATTGCTAGTTATCGATCACATTTCAATGATATATAATTGAAAATACATGGCTATAAATAATCAAATCAATACGAAGAAATCTTTCTAATCAATAGATGAACTAATATTACTGATTGAAACTAAATTGATTGAGCTTTAAGTGTTCAAAAGCTGACCACATTTCTACTTGTATTAACCCTTGAATTTCTAATTTGCGCCCTTATATAGAAAACAAAGATTTTGATCATAACACGCTTCATGTTTCAAACGTTGATTTACAATACTCATAAAACGTGAGAGTTGTATTATCAATTTACTCAAAAATTCATTAAACAGAGTATCTGAAAATAATGCCTACCGTAAGAGAATCTAACCATTCATAATCCGATCAATCGTCAATCATGTTCCATTTGCGTCTCAGAAACAACGTTCGCCCTCAATAGCGCTTCTCGCCAACAGCCAACCGAGTTCAACATACGCCCTTGACTAGATACTACGCGCTAGCTCTGCCTAATTCTTTTCTGTTTGCCATTCGTTTCCTTGTTTGTAGCGCGTATTCTATTCCATAGCTTAGTTGTTCCACCACCACCACCACCACCAGCACAGGCCAATATAGTTCACAGCGTGAGCGAACAAACCTTGAGAACTAAAAATTCGCACAAAAAACGCGCAGAAATAGACGCGTAAACGTCGAACATCCGTTAGCAAACCAGGGGCAGGTTGGTGTGCAGGTCACTTGACTCAACTCGCAGGAAGCCGGCTGAGGGAAGATGCGAAAGCCCCAAGAATATCAACAAAACATAAACAACATATGACCGAACCGACCGAGAAAGCGTCGTCAAGAGCTGCGAGGGCACACGCAGGTCGAAAGAATTTAGATCATCATCATCCACCTCCACCTCCGCTCCGATCCGTTCGCGCTTCTAACATGGAACACCATCAGACCCAACCGGTACCTACTACTACAAACCTTGCCCAATCGACCGGGTACCGGTGTGCGTGCGAGAAACGATTCGCGAATTTTTTCGGCAGTTCAATGACCGCCCGGTTTAAACAATCGTCTTTCACTTTTTCGGCCGGCCACATGTTCGCGTTACCCCCTCGGTTATGCCTACGCGGCTAAGCTGGCCACGGCCGCACGACTACGGGCAGCAAAAACTAATACAAGTTTTTTTTATTCGCTTGATACAAATTTGTTCGATCTGTCATCTTTCGCGCGTACGTACGAAGACTTAGAGAAGTATGGTTTGAAAGTGCGTAACATCTGGGGCTACTATGGAACGTGGGTTCCGTTTGATTTGCATTCCGTCCCGTCCTGTTCCATTTCGGGTTACCTACCTGCCGTGTTCGGGGCCACAGAGCGCACGCACGCATGCGTTAGACGCAAAATTTAACGGGTGTTTCCGTTTTTTTTTCTTTTCGTTGTCTGTCTATATTTGATAAAATATTTTACGAGCTCATTTCGTGCGTTTCTGCCTCCACCGCCTTTCTGCCTTGATGACGACAGAGTTCTTCGTTACTTGGTTCGAGGGTGGTGCGTTGAATTTGGGATTCATCTGCTTCTGAAATGTTTGGAAATAATTGGCAAAAAATTGCAGAATTTGTATGAAAATTTGATAACCTAAATTTTTTAGTCATACATATGAGGCAGCGTTTCGTTTCAATTTTACCGACGTTTCGTTTCAATAGACTCCGATGAGTGAAATGTTATGTGCTTGCCTTGTTAGAATGATCTTAGCGTGACTTCATTCAGTGTTTTCCGTTGATTATCTAGTGAGTGTAGCTTCTGAAATGATACTTCGAATTTACACGGAGAACCTTCGGATCATAAAATTGCGATATTGCTATCAGCGGAGCCGGATCCTGTGCGCTGAATTTCCATATTCCATCAAGTATCGGGGAGGTGGAGGAGAGAAAAAATCAGTATGAATCCGTATAGTTTATTTTACATTGATTACATATTTTTGGATTTTTACCTTTTACCTTTTTTTATATATATATATAAAATAGGTATAGAATTCGCTCAAACTTTCGAAAAATTTTCCGAGGTCCGGAAGGCCGAATGTAATATGCCAATCGATTCAGCTCGACGAACTGAGCAAATGTCTGTGTGTGTATGTGTGTGTCTGTATGTGTGTTGTCAAATAAGAGGTCGAGATCTCAGAGATGGCTGGACCGATTTTGATCAAACTAGTCGCAAATGAAAGGTCTCCTCATCACCCAGAACACTATTGAATGGTTTTGAGATCGGATGTTTGCTTTTGAGTTATACGAAGTTATATGTCAAAATGTCAAGTTTTTTGACAGTATCTGTCACAATTGACCTTGAAAACAGAATATGTTTTTAGACTTAGATTCTGCACGATAATAGCTATCCAACAAGCCATAGATTGTTAAAATCCGTCCAGTTTAAACGGAGATATCATAATTTTTGTGTAAGCGACTTTTTCCCCATATTCCAGCAGTAGAAGTTCTGAGCGCTGTATGGCAAAGAAAGGCTTGGGAGCAACGTAAAACACGATTATTTATACTGTTACATACAATTGTTTCTAAGTACCAAAAAGACTGTCTACAGCATCCTTTTTCATGACATTTTGCCTTGGACCGATTTTAGCACGGTTCGTTTTTGGCAACATAATCGTTCGAATATGCCATATGTAAACCAGATGATGGCAGAATTTTCGAGTTGAAAGCAATGCCATAATTATATTGATTTAACCTACTTACAGCAATAAATGCTGGAAGAACATAACAGCCATATATCATTCGAATCAGTTCGTCGAGATCAGCAAATGCGTATGTGACAAATAATTTCACTCAATTTTTTACCTTTTTTTCGAAGATGACTTAACCGTTTTCTACAAACTCAGATTCATATGAAAATTCTTATACTCCTAAACAAGGTTCCTTAATTATGTTTGGATCCGACTTCTGGTTCCGGAACTACAGGATGATATGTGAAACGAAATTAAAATTGTGTAACTCATTTTTCTCGTAGATGGCTGAACCGATCTAAGATTCAAATTAAATCTAAGAATCATCTAAGATTTGCTGACTATAAAAGTCGACAACCAAATAAACGTATTTCAGTTTTAGTGGTTTTCAGTTTTCGATTTCTCAAAGATGTCTACACTGATTTTTAAACATTTTGAAACAAATGTAAACTACTCAGGTGAATTTGTCTGACTTCGGCTACACCGATTTTCGAATTCCGGCTCCAGTATCGAATCGTTTCTCAAAGCTCAATCGTTTTCTGAAAAATATAGCCAAATCGAATTTCAGAAACAAAAATTCAAATTAAAATAAACTTATAGTCCCACACAAAATTAATTAATTTTATCCAATGCTGACTTCCGATTCTGGAATTACAGGAGGATGAATTTTTAAAATTCAAACCGATATAGAAGATGATAATCCCGAAAAGCTTGAAAGTTGAACTCAAAACTATTGCAATTTATTCCTCATATGGCCATACGAATCGGTTTGGGTTATGCTGGTTCCTGAATACCGGCTCTGGAAGTACCTTAAATTACCGTAAACTCTGAAGTGGAACTTACTTCGACATATCATGGAATGTTTAATCGATTGTCCCACTTTTAGATAGAGTAATCAGTGATTAAAATGTCAAATTGCAGCTTAAAACGACGGTCATTAAAATAATGTCTCGAAAACTGAAACACCGAAGAATATTCATGCAAAAAACACATGCGGACTGATAAAAAAAGGTATCATCTCACTGCTAGGTGGATTAAGCACCGTTTTTATATATGGAAAGGTTGCACTTGAAAAACCGAATAATAAAAATTGAGCCAGAGGGCCAAGTGTTATTTGCCATTTGACTCAGTTAGTCGAATTGAGCAATGTTTGTGTGTGTGTGTGTGTGTGTGTGTGTGTGTGTGTGTGTGTGTGGTGTAATAATTTTCTGCGTTACACTGTAGCTTTTTGTTTGACCCATTCCAGGCACACGGGGTTGTTGCCATTTATGCCAGAGAATCGATTTTTTTATTGGAATATGAGTTAAAATTAAACTATTAAGATTTAAATTGGGTGTTCAGCCACAAGTGGTGACTTTTCAGCCCTATTATATATATGCTTCGGTTATTACCATGAGGACATCATTTGCTTCCGCAATTCTAAGATTTTTGTGAAGGGAAAATTCTAAACCTACTTGTATTGTGTAATGGGGAAAAGGAACTTACTAACTAATACAGAGAGCGAATCGATTCAATTGAAGATTGCATCGATTTTTGTCGGAATTTGCTTATAATATTATGTGACATTACATCTAATGGTTCTATATTTGTGAGTCTGTGTAACTCGTTTGTACTAAACCCGGGGAGGACGCTTCAAAATCATTTTCAGAATTTTATTCTGAACTCTTTGAAGCGTTTTCTTCCTGGTGGAACAACAACTTGACCAAATTGGTACTGCATAAATTTTCATTTCGCAAAAGAGTAAATCTATGTTTAATTTCGTTTTGTAAATCCTTAACTATGTTTTTCATAGCAGGATCACGAGAACGTTGATATTGTCGTCGACGAACATTCTTCAACCGAATGAACAGTTGAAGATTGTCATCGATGATAGGAGAATTTAATTTAGTTTGAGCTTTGGGAACTGAAAGATTTCTAGCTTCGATAATGCAATGATTCAAAATATCAATTGCTGTGTCGATGTCCGCAGAATTTTCTAAAATTTTCATGATCCACATGATCTTCAATGTGAGATCTGTAATCCAACCAATTTGCTCCATGATACTTGAATATAGAACTAATTGGATTAATTAAAGCTTCGTTGGAAAGTCTGAATGTTACAGGAAGATGATCTGAGTCAAAGTCAGCATGTGTAATCGGTTCACTACAAATGTGACTTTGATCTGTTAGAACCAGATCAATTGTAGAGGGATTTTTCACGGAAGAGAAACAAGTCGGATTACTGGGATGAAGAATTGTGAAGTAACCAGCTGAGAGTTGATTATGAAGTATTTTACCATTACTGTTATTTTGCCTACAATTCCACTGGACATGCTTAGCATTTAAGTCCCCTATTACGAAAAATTCGGTCGATATCTTGTAAGTTTTTGCAAATCGCCTTTAAAGAAATTTAATTGTTCGCCGGTGCATTGGAATGGCAAATATGCTCCAGCGATGAAATAAATTCCATGAATGGTTTCAACTTCGATTCCCAAACATTCAATAACTTTAGTATTGAAAGAAGGTAATATTCGATGTTTAATTTGCCGTTGGACAAAAATGACAACTCCCCCACCCATTCCAATGAACCTGTCAAATCAATGAACCACACAATGTGGATTGCTTTTCAATTTGGCATTTGGTTTAAGAAAAGTTTCTGTCACAATGGCAATATGAGTTTTGTGAACTTTGAGAAAATTATAAAATTCATCTTCACTCGATTTCAAAGATCGAGCATTCCAATCAAAAATATTCAAATAATTATTTAACATCACTGTTAAATTTTAAATTCATTATAATATTATTTGCAAATTGCCATCCGATTTTAAATGCTTCAAAAAGTGATGAAGTCGAATTCATTCGGATGATCATTTGAAAAAGTTGATCTTGTAGGTTTCCATTTTATCGCCTAAATCGAAGCGAATGGCATTGAAAGAATATTGGTAGGTAAACATGCATTAGAACTGTCATTAGAAGAAGAATGATTTGGCCGATCTACCTATTAATAAATTGTTTTCGTTAGAAGATGAACTGCAAGGCGTTCCTGTGTTTTGATTATTTACATTAGAAGAAATAATTGGTAGTTTCTACCTGTTACCAAAGCGTAACTGTCATTAGAAGAAGATGATGACTTTAGAAGTATTTTGTTTTAAATTCGAAGAAATAAGTGCCTTAGAAGAATTGGCGTGTAACGGTTTTTTGATTTTCAGATATGTTCTGTAAATTTAAGGTCGTTGATTTAAAAAAAAAGGAAATCTCAAATAATTGGATTTATGATTTCCATCGCAATTTGAACATGAAAATTTACCAGTTGTTTCATTCATTGGACAAACGTCTTTCGAATGCGATTTAAAAACACCGTATATCCATATGACAATTTTTGGTTCCATGGCCGAAGCCTTGGCAACGACGACATTGCGTTAAGTTAATGTTCCCAATGAATTTTAATGTGGGAAATGAAACGTGCTTTTTCTAAAGTTTTGAAATTGTTTACGTCACTTCGATTGAAGTGTATTAAGTAAAGTTCATGGGAAATTCCAGAGCGTGGTTTAGAAGTACCATTCGCTTTTTGCCTTTCTCATGTAGAAAGGCTATACAATCACTGAAAAAACCGACTTTTGAACCGAGGCCCGGAGGGCCGAATGTCATATACCATTCGACTCAGCTCGACGAACTGAGCAAATGTCTGTGTGTGTGACAAATATTGTCACTCACTTTTCTCGGAGATGGCTTAACCGATTTTCACAAACTTAGATTCAAATGAAAGGTCCCACGGTCCCATACAAAGTTCCTGAATTTCATTTGGATCCGACTTCCGGTTCCGAAGCTACAGGGTGATATGTACAAAAAATGTGAAAAAAATGTAGCTCACTTTTCTCCGAGATGGCTGAATCGATTTTCACAAACTTAGATTCAAATTAAAGGTCTCATGGTCCCATACAAAGTTACCGAGTTTCATTAGCATCCGACTTTCGGTTCCGGAATTACCGGGTGATATGCACCAAAAAGGGGGAAATAATGCATTAAAAATGTGAAAAAAATGTCACTCACTTTTCTCGGAGATGGCTTATCCGGTTCTTACAAACTAAGATTCAAATGAAAGGTCCCACGGTCCCATACAAAGTTCCTGAATTTCATTTGGATCCGACTTCCGGTTCCGGAGCTACAGGGTGATATGTACCAAAAATGTGAAAATAATGTCACTCACTTTTCTCGGAGATGGCAGAACCGATTTTGTCAAACTCAGATTTAAATGAAAGGTCTCACGGTCCTATACGAAGTTCCTGAATATCATTTAGATCCAAATTCTGATTCCGGAAATACAGAGTGATAATAATGTCACTCACATTACTCTGGGATGGTTAAACCGATTTCAACAAACTTAGATTCAAATGAAAGGTCTTATGGTCCTATACAAAGTTCCGAAATATCATGCAGATCCGAATTCCGGTTCAGTAATTACAGGGTGATATATACCAGAAATGTGAAAAAAATGTCACTCGTTTTTTAGATTAGCATCACTTTTCTCATACGAATAGGCAACGCAAATGTAAGCACTAGTTTGGAAAAATGATACTGACTGTGTGACATAAACACTGAAGCATGCTTTTGTGAACTATTCTAATCAATCTGAATCAATTGGTGTCAAAATTAGTATCCGAAATTATATAATATAAGTATGAAATATATTTTCATGAGACTGTTATGAAAGAAGAGAAAGGCATTATCACACCACTAGGTGGATTAAGAAGGGTTTTTTTTTCATATTACTTGGGAAGGGGCAAAACCAAGTAATTCTTTTAGTTCATTTTTAATTTAATCAGTACTTTGATCAGTTGATGAGCCTTTCAAGACAGCCTTAAAGGGTCTGTCTGATTTTATATCGTATTAATAAAATTTATGAAGTTTCTCGGACAAATATCGGGTAAGACCTTCGTAATCTTCCAATCCATCAACCAAAACTCGACATTCTCCTCTTCGTCCGATTTGAAATGAGACTTTTACTTCCGGGAGGAAAGTAGAAAGCTCAGTACGGAATGCTTTGAAGTCGGAAATCATCACCGTCACTGGTGGCATAGATTGTTGTTTTTTTTTATAATAAAAATTTTTATTGGGCTCATTTGCGTTAGCTTAACGTGGCCGATTGTCTTGTTGTTAGGTGGAAAAGAGTGGAAGCCGTATTATGGGGCGACCTGCTCCCCTAGAGTTAGTAAAGGAGTGTCAGGAGGGTGGGACCTATACTGTATTGATTTTGAACATATTTTGATATTACAAATCATTCATTAATAGCTTGCATCTTTTAAACACACTTTGCATTTCCGGGTTCTCGACGTTCTCCAGATTGTAACGAGGAAGAGACTATACTAAACTCGGATGCTTTGTTGGTGTACTTTGATGTTGGTGTACTTTGATGTTGGTGTGTCATTTATGGATGGTTTCCAGCAATTCAGCTTGACCAGTGTTTAGTTCGTTTGGGGTAGGACCACTGTAGAAGAAAGAAAGAGAAAGAGAGGGAACTAGATTTGCACGTTTATAGCTTTGAGGAAGTTATAGAGGTAGGTCATGTAAAGGAGATCTCGGGTTGCCAAAACGTCACGGACTGGAACATAAGGTGGTCTACCACGGGCCCGAAGGGAATCAATTACCTGGAGTCTGACGTCGCAATACTCGGAGCACACCCAAACAACATGCTCGATGTCATGATAACCGTCTCCGCAAACGCAAAGATTACTCTCACTAAGGCCAACACGATGAAGATGCGCTTTGAGCAAAGAGTGGTTGGACATAAGTCTTGACATTGTGCGAATAAAGTCCCGGTTCACATCCAACCCTCGGAACCAAGCTTTCGTCGATACCTGCGGTATAATGGAATGTAACCACCGTCCTAGATATCCATCATTCCAGGAGGTTTGCCAGCTGACGAGTGCCTCTTGACGAGAACGACTGAAAAATTCATTGAAGCAGATTGGTCTTTCATAGGTTTCACCTTGTAATGCGCCCACCTTGGCCAGTGAGTCCGCCATCTCATTACCCCTTACGGAACAATGTGATGGGACCCAAACCAAGGTAATCCGGTATGATTTTTCAGATAAAGCACTCAGTTGTTCCCGTATTTTCCCCAGGAAATACGGCGAGTACTTTCCAGGCTTCACTGAGCGAAGAGCCTCGATAGAGCTGAGACTGTCCGATACAATGAAGTAGTGGTCTGTGGGCAAAGTTTCAATGATCTCAAGGGTATACTGAATTGCAGCTAGTTCTGCGACGTAAACTGAAGCCGGATCACTGAGTTTATAGGAGGCGGTGAATTTTCATTAAAAATACCGAAGCCAGTGGACCCGTCGAGATGTGATCCGTCAGTGTAAAACATTTTATTACAGTCGACTTCTCTAAATTTGTCATTAAAAATATTTGGGATCACTTGAGGGCATACGTGATCCGGGATTCCATAAATATCTTCTTTCATGGATGTGTCGAAAAACACCGTAGAATTAGAAGTATCATAGAAACGAACACTGTGAGGATTGTAGGAAGAAGAATTATTGTTACGTGACATGAAATCAAAGTACAATGTCATAAATCGGGTCTGAGAATTAAGCTCGACTAGCCGTTCAAAGTTATCGATAACCAACGGGTTTAAGACGCTACATCGAATGAGTTGTCGATATGAGAGATCCCACAAACGGTTTTTCAACGGGAGAATTCCCGCCAGTACTTCGAGACTCCCCGTATGAGTCGACTGCATACAACCCAAGGCTATACGCAAGCAACGATACTGGACTCTCTCCAGCTTGATAAAGTGTATTTTCGCGGCTGAACGGAAACAGAAACATCCATACTCCATCACTGACAATATCGTTGTTTGGCACAGCCTTATAAGATCTGTTGGGTGAGCTCCCCACCAAGTCCCGGTCACTGTACGTAGAAAGTTGATTCTTTTTTGGCATTTTCGTTTCAGATACCTAATGTGACATCCCCAGGTACCTTTGGAATCGAACCAGACTCCGAGGTATTTGAATGTGAAGGCCTGAGCTATGGTTTGACCCATTAGTTGAAGCTGTAGTTGTGCAGGTTCACGCTTCCTGGAAAATACTACCAACTCAGTTTTCTCCGTGGAGAATTCGATACCCAGCTTTAGAGCCCATGTAGACAAAGTGTCTAAGGTAGTTTGTAATGGTCCTTGCAGGTCGGTAGACTTGGATCCTATAATAGACACCACGCCATCATCTGCAAGTTGCCTTAACGTGCAAGAATTTTCAAGACATTCATCGATGTCATTGACGTAAAAGTTATAAAGAAGGGGGCTGAGGCATGAGCCCTGGGGAAGGCCCATGTAACTAATTCGTGAGGTCATCAAGTCTTCATGTGTAAAAAACATGTGCTTTTCCGATAATAAGTTGTGCAGAAAATTGTTGAGAAGTGGGGAAAGACCATGCTTGTGCAGCTTCTCCGAGAGAATTTTTATGGAAACTGAATCAAAAGCCCCCTTTATGTCCAAGAATACTGATGCCATTTGCTTCTTGTGGGCGAATGCCATTTGAATTTCTGTAGAAAGCAGCGCAAGGCAATCGTTCGTTCCTTTGCCTTTACGGAAGCCAAATTGTGTATCTGAAAGCAAGCCACTTGTTTCCATCCATTCATCGAGACGAAACAGAATAATTTTTTCCAGCAGTTTCCGAATACAGGAAAGCATTGCAATCGGCCGATACGAGTTGTGGTTGGAGGCTGGTTTGTCCGGTTTCTGAATAGCGATAACCCTCACTTGTCTCCAGTCTTGAGGGACAAAGTTCTGTTCGACGAACTTGTTGAACAAGTTCAACAGACGTTTTTTCGCAATATCGGGAAGATTTTTAAGCAAATTGAATTTAATTTTATCACGCCCTGGGGCATTGTTGTTGCACGATAAGAGGGCAAGAGAAAACTCCGTCATCGTAAAGGGGGTATCGTTTTCAGTGTATCGAGAGGACGCGACGCGATAGGTATTCGATTCCCGAACAAAATCCGAGCAAACTTTCTTGGCGAAGTCAAATATCCAGCGATTTGAATATTCTACGGGTTCGTTATTAGTGGTTGCGTTTCTCATACGACGGGCTGTATTCCACAGAGTGGTCATCGATGTTTCCCTAGATAGGCCATTGACGAACCGACGCCAGTAACCTTTTTTTTTTGCTTTAATCAGATTTTTCATGGTCTTTTCTAATGATGCATATTTTTCGTAGTCTTCGCTCTTGCCACTGTTCCCGAATTTTTTATACGCGGATGATTTTGTTTTATATATTTCCGAGCACTCTTTATCCCACCATGGGGTTGAAGGTCGCGTAGTGATTGTAGTTTTGGGTACTCGTTTGGTCTGGGCTTGAATCGCGGCGTTGAGGATCAAGTCAGCTAGGGATTTGTATTCTTCTTCAAGCGAATCTGGTTGTTTCGTTTCAAGAGCTTGGGATACCGCGGTCGAGTAGGAATTCCAGTCGATGTTTTTCGTGAGATCATATGTCATATCGACGGATGTCGGTGTTTGTGCACCAGTGGATATTGAAACCAAAATCGGCAAGTGATCACTACCGTGGGGATCAGGGATTACCTTCCACTTGCAATCTAGCTGTAGTGATGTCGAGCAAAGGGATAAGTCCAGCGCACTAGAGCGGGCTGGCGGTCTTGGATTGCGTGTCATTTCACCCGTATTTAAAATTGTCATATTGAAGTTGTCGCACAGATCATAAATTAACGAAGAACGGTTATCATCATATAGGCAGCCCCACCCCGTACCATGCGAGTTAAAGTCTCCTAAAACTAACCGCGGAGTGGGAAAAGCTCCATGATGTCTGCAAGTCGTCGATGCCCTATCGAGACTCTGGGAGGTATGTAGATAGAAGCTATACAAAGATCTTTGCCTCTAATTCTGCTTTGGCAAGCAACAACTTCAATGCCCGGGATCAAGGGGAGGTTAATTCGATAAAATGAATAGCACTTTTTGATCCCTAAAAGAACCCCTCCATAGGAGTCTCCTCGATCCAGGCGTATAATGTTGAAATTGTGGAAGTCAAAGTTTATATTTGAAGTGAGCCATGTTTCACACAATGAAAATACGTCGCAGTTACGCGAATTTATCAAAAATTTGAAAGAATCTAATTTTGGGGTGATACTTTTGCAATTCCACTGGAGTATAGTGATCATATTCTCGATTTCTGTAGGTATTTCAGCCATCGATAGATACGATCGCTGTAAGGAGGGGCCATTGTTCAGTCAACTCTTTTAAAAATGTTCTTACTGTTGGTAATAAAGCCGTTAGAATACTTTTAAGAGGATCAGTTATATTGAAGGCTGTTAATATCCAGTCCACGATATCAGAGAGTTTCAGTAATCCAACGCTTGTCGGGTTTTCTGGTTGTGTTTTGGGATCACTTGGGATTTTCAGTGTCCCTGGAAGTGCTGGAAATTCCTGGTTGTAATTCGATTTTCGAAATCCAGGAGGTATTGGCTTCGGCTCTGTGACATTGTTGTTTTGGTTTCGTTTTAATATTTTAGTTTCTAGTATTTTAAGACCTTTGCGAGGAAGCTTAGGAGAGGACATAATTGGTCGTTTCCTGTTTGTTCCTAGCTGAACAGAAGAAGGTCCTTCGTCGGGGTCATTTGAAACATCAGCGTCAGTCGACAAAAAAGCGAATGGGTTGTCAGAGATATGTGGAGTAGCTCGTTTGAGGATTTCCGCGTAAGATCGTTTGGAATGCTCCCTCACGGTTCGCTTGAGCTTTTCCTCGCGTTGCTTATATTTCGAGCACTCAAAAAGAGCATGCGGATTCTCACCACAGTAAATACACTTTTCGATTGACTTCCTGCAGGAGTCATCTCTGTGTCCCTCACCACATTTACCACATCGTGGTTTGTTACAACAGACTAGAGCCGTATGTCCCATCTGTTTGCAGTTTGAGCAGTGCATTACTTTCGGTACATACAACCGAACAGGTAGACGAACCCCTCCCACTACAACGTAATTCGGAAGTGCAGAACCGGCGAAGGTCACACGAAAAGAGTCTGATGGATGATACTTTCCATCTTGTGTCGATTTAGAGTGCAATTGCTTGCACTCCAATATCTTCACTGGTTGAAGGTCGGGATTTTTGAAGCGGCCAATCCCATCCTTCAACAGATCTTCGACAGTTAAACTTTCTTCGCGGACCACACCGTCGATCTCCACCATCCGAGAAGGTACGTAGACGCGATATTCCCTCGTGAAAATCTCATTGGTAGCAAGGTCGTTTGCTTGTTTTAGATCAGTTACGACAACGCGCAGTTTGTTCGGAGATACCTTGTCCATGTGTTTTACTGCCGAGTAGTGTTTAGCCAGATCTCGAGCAATATTGAGGACTCTGAGGGATTTAGCTATGGGCCGGAAGTATACCACCCACGGGCCATCCGATCCGTCATCCTGATAGACCTTCCGACGGATTGGTGGTTTTCCCAGAGGGGGAGCGGGGATATCCATTTCAGATGTATCACTATCAGGATATTCATCCAAACGTTCCTCATCTCTAGGTTTATCATCATCTTCGACGAGGTTCCCCTCATCGGAAGACATATTTTCTGTGCAGGAGAAACAAAGTCTCCCACACTATCAAGGAAAATAGAAAAAATAGATAGGATAGTGAGAAGTAGGAGAAAAGTTGAAATATAAAATGAAAAAAAAACTACTTCACCGGTATGGTTTGTTGAGCTGATGGGTGAGTTGGTCCTTTGCTTGGATTATTTCTCTCGCGTGACCTTGATGATCCAGTCACTCACTGCTGCTGCCGATGCTATTGAAGCGACAGGTAGAGATGGTCGCAAGCAAGTGTGTATACCACTGTCTGCTGCCGGTGTTTATCACTCGATCAACCACTGGATCTAAGAGAACAAAAAAAAATGTTTCCTCCAGCCCTTGCTAGGGAAACACTTTCGCACTCGAGGTTTTGTAATCGATACCGTCCCGATACGGAGCGAAAAAACAACAAGTGTATCGCGGACGACTGCTCGGATACGAATGGAGATTGTTGTTTCTTCCCAGATCGACAAGCGTCCATTTTGGGAATTTTTGAAGAATTTTCTTCTATGTCGCTACAATCGGATTCAGGAAGAATCTCGTAAATATTGTTAGACGGCATAGAATCAACGGAAGGGAATTCCGCCCGTTGTCTTTTATTTTTACATTCAGATTCTATAAGATCGTGAATGTTATTAGAAAAATGTTGAATAAAGGATTGTGATTTATTCCGTATTGAATTATTTTTAGCCTTAGGCTTGTTGCCTTTCCGGTTGGACGCAGGCATTTTTGAAATGAAATTAAAATAACTAGGCTAAATTAGTCTTCGATCAGACTCCTAGTTTGGAAAAGTCTTGATAAAGACTGATTTTGTGGTAGTATTAAGAAAGACTGATTAGTTCGAAGAATAGTTCTTTGAATAGCTAGCCTTAAAAAAGGCTGATTAATTTCGTAGTCTTGAAAAAGACTGATTTTATTAGAATATCACTCTTTGTATAGCCTTCAGAAAGGCTGACTAATTGTTAGTCTTTAAAAAGACTGTTAGTGATTCAGGTAGCCTTGAAAAAGACTGAAGCCTTGAATCAATGAAACTCTAGGTAGCCAGAAAAAAATTCCAGGAGCCAAGAGCTATACGCGTGCGAACGACTGTTCAACACCGACCTGTGATCATTAATGTTTGGCAAACAGACGCTGTCAGACATTACTACCAGAAATACCGGTATGAAGTGAGTGTTTTTTCCAGTGTATTCGAACTGCGTAGACCAAGCTTCTAAGATCCTCCATATCGAAGTAACCTCAGAGACGATCAGTTGGAA
Organism: Malaya genurostris; assembly: GCF_030247185.1. Taxonomy (NCBI): domain Eukaryota; kingdom Metazoa; phylum Arthropoda; class Insecta; order Diptera; family Culicidae; genus Malaya; species Malaya genurostris. The sequence continues at coordinate 67,988,244 of NC_080572.1, read as the reverse complement.
ACAGGCTTCAATTGTTTAAAAAAAAGCCAATCGGAAACTAGGAAACGAGCTTTAACAAACGGAAACTCAGTTTCTACGTGCTTTAAATAAAATTTTCGCATGTCACGAAAACCATGAGTAGCAAGGCAAAAAATTGTGACGGCACACAATCAAACTGTCAGCGTGGGTAAAAATTTTAATGAATCACGCTCTATCGCCTCCTGATGCTCAGACAGAACACTCGGATTGAGGGCAAAAATCCTTTGCAATCCTAAACATTAGAAGTCGCCAGTCGCGTCGAATTTCTTTCTTCAGCCCACCAGCATTTAAGTGGAGCTTTTTAACTAAATAGGTCAAAATTGGGGAAAAAACTAATCACTTGCTTTATTATCTTTTCAAATCAAAGTCAAAGCACGCGAAATTTAATTTCCCTTATTTCAAGAGGGTATATTTCAGTTGCGTGACCTGATTTTTCCTGTCCATCATATCGAGGCCTAAACGAACATTGGATGAGCCTGGTGCTGCATACGCAACTAGCTCGATGCATTATGGCAATGAAAGTTTCGTGGAAATCACTGATACTATCTATCTATGCGCCATCCCCATTCCTATCCCCTACCCGGTAGTATTTTTACCAGAGCCTTTCCGGCCTAAGAAGGACTTCATTGGTCGCCAATCGAATGAACCAGGAACACGAGTAGCCCGGGTTCCTTCGGGTGCCGATAACTTACAGCAAGATGGGAAAACTGACTGCAGATACAGTGAGCAGTGAGACGCTCAGCCGTGAATGATAAGTAGTCAAGTGTCGCATTGGAGATGAAGATGAAAGGATGCGTGTGCAGATTGTGAAACAGCCAAACGTCGTGTGGGGAAATTTTAAGAATCGACCGGCTACGTGATTACTCTGACAACCAGTTCGGAGAGCTCGGATCCCGTCTCGGTGGGGTGAGGAAAGATGTGTTTAGCAGTGCACAAGGAAGTGTACATTTTTATGTTAAGCAATGTACTACCGTGATCACCACAGGGTGGCACTCTCAGTCACCCGGCTAGATTTTTTTTTGATATTCTATCAAATTTTCAGCTTGATACCTGGACGTTTGTAAAAGTTATACTGTATCGAGTACACTTGCGATTGTGCGTGTCCTCGATTTTGTACAATTTTCAAAATGGAATTGAATTTGCAACTACGAGTTTGCATTAATTTTTGCGTTAAAAAAGGTTCCAATGGTGCGACGACATTGCAAATGTAGGAAGAGACGACACTCTGATGAAAACAGTCGTTTATCAGTGGCACGAACATTTAAAAAGTGACCGTGAGCCTGTGGGTCAGATAAAGCCAGACCGTCAACAAGGAGTATTATTTGAGCGTTATGAGACCAGATTTGTGGACAAACAGCTCATGGATCTTGCATCACGATAACGCACCTTCAAACAATGCCTTCGTTATCCGCACGGAACCACCCGCGATCCCATTTCAACCAGAATATTAGTTGATTTTCTGATTTGGATTGGTTAAAATTAGTAGAACTAATCGAATGTTGTCATTTTTATTTTTCGATTAGCAGAAACGATGGTTGAAACCACTAATTTAATTGGTTGAAAAAAAAATGCTGTCAATTAGTGAGGACACATACCTTTCAATTTCAACCAATATTTTAATTGAAATAATTGGGGTGGGTAATGCCAGAGACAAAACTGGATGTTGTGGATACGAATAAAATTGGCACGTTTCCTTCACGCTTCCGCATATCAGTAAGTTGATCGATTGTGTAAATTATGCAAACATTTCCCGATGCACCTACACTGAAGTACGGATAAGTTACATCAAACATTCTGACAGACAATTAAATTTCACGAAGTAATTTGTACAGCTCTTTATAATGAAATAATGGTGGTTCAGAAAAGAACATTTCATGCAGATGTTCGTGTAGGAGAGTGACGAGCTGAATTCGAACTCCGATCGATGCCGCTAACTTCCGTCATCTGTTCTCAAGCCGCCCTGTTGTCCGTGGATGAAATACTGATATGGTTGGCGTAGGTAAAGCGTTCACAATCGATTATAATCTCCCAATGAAGAAAACATCAATTCGCTGGGTTGATTAATGATACAATAGGCCTATGATGTGAAAAGTATGAAATATATCTACGGCTTCCTATATTGATATTTCTACCATAACATGTGCCTCCAAGCGTAGTGGCTTGTGCAGGAACAGATTTCATATCCAACTTCATTTGCTTGCTCATGAAATCAATAAATTTTGTTTTAGGCATCTATATTGAAATCTCCCACAGCTATCATCGGCGTATTTTTACGAGAATATAAAAATTAATTTTTTAATCCGCTTAGAAACACGAGATGCATTTAGAAAAACACTTTTTAAACAAATGTGAATTTCTAGCGGTGTTAAGAAAGATCCTTACGCAACATTTAAATCTGTATTTTTCAGGAGAAACAAAATACAGATTAATCTGTATATGTGGCAACCCTGTTTCGCACGGCATATTTCGAAACGACACACATACTAGTATAAAGTTGTGTTCTACATCAATACTTCCATTTTCGCATTGCATGAGAGCGTTGCCATCGTAATTGAATGTGTTAGTGACGGCGCAAACTTTTTTAACATCCATTTTGATAAATCTGATGCTTTTGGTAAGATATGGAGAAAAATAAATTATTGTCAAAACCAGCAGGGTTTGCATGTAGATCTGAGATGACGGTAAATTCGTCCGAAATTTGACTCAGAATTCATTGTAATTTCGAATAGGATTCCAAAGAAGATGAAACAATCCATTTCAGACGGAATCAGTAGGTGCATTTGAAACTCACAATGAATTCCGACTCAAATAGAACTTAACTGAGCAGAACTCTCATGACGACTGGCGACTCCCACTGGCAGGCAACAGGTGTACTTCTTCGGCACAATTCTGCTGTTCGGCGCTCGCTTCATTCCAAAGGCGTGAGGTCTTCGATGTTGCTCTGCCGCAGAGCTCAGAATTATCACGCATTCTCAATGAAAGAATCCAATCCAACAGCCTCATTTTCAGTATTTTACTGTCTCATTCGTAAATGACCGACACCAGAACAAACGAAAAGAGACGAAGCATTTTCGTTTCTCATTGAAAAAAGAGAAAGTATAATTGCCAACGTCACTCTTCCCTCTATGACCATACGGAACCAAACTAACGTCTGCAGGGTGCATCAGCTGAATTTCAATGCTCATTCTTTCATCAATGTATTGAAAATCTGTGACGCTTGGCTATAAAGATTGACTAAAATATGACAAATCGAAGTAATTACACCCCAGAACCTTCTTGGAAACCAAAACTACTACGAATTCAAACGCCAACAGGTAAAAGTCATTGTGGAACCTTTTTCTGTCATTTTCGATCCTTAAAGCTTCGGTTGAATACCGACACTGCCTACTATGGGATTTTCATTGAAAACCGCAAATGACTTAAAGAGCAAATGAAAGAAAGAACACAATTTTGAAACTACTGTTCCACTTATGTCATTTACTGGACATAGATTTCGTTCTCATAGTTCGCAAGCGAAGCTGAGAGTGATGTCAATTTCTCGTCATTTTCGTCTATTTATGCCGGGATCAAGAGATCAAATTTTTTTTTCAGTGTATATTTTATTTAGAGTGCCCTATTAATTCCCTAAAACTTCTTCCCGGACGTCATTTTTGTACGATTAACGGTTTCCGAATTACAACGTTTTGAAAAAGGCAATTTTTGTGAAATGCAAAAATACATACGCACTTTTTTAAAAATCAGTCGTGAGTCGAATTGACCTCTCCATCGGTTCAAAACCAATGGTTTGCCATACTGAAGCCATGTGCAAAGTTTCACCCAAATCGGAGAAGGTCGAGTCTGATGACCTGCTAAGCATTTCTGGAATTGCTCTACTTGTTAGTGTTATCACAAGATCATGATAACGATGCTTGAAAAATTGACTAGTGGAAATTGGACCCAAGGGCTAAGTTCGACACAGTTCATCGAGCTGAGCAATGTATGTGTCTGTGCGTGTAAGTGTGTAAGTAAGTCCCTTACGTTGCTATTGAATTTCACACCGTCATTTAGAGCGATGAAGGGTATTTTTTTTAGATTTGGCTCAAAACTGACTCAATTTGTAGGCTATATTAGTTACTCACTAAACCAAATGACTTCGGCTATACTGGTTCCAAGTTCCCGGTTCCAGAAGTGCCGGAAATATTGGTCAAAAAGTTTCAAAAGAGACTCACTCAATTTTCTCAGAGATGATTTGATCGATTTCCACAAACAGGCTCAAATAAAAGTTTCTATAGTCTCATCAGGAATCAGGAATCAGAACAAATTGGCTCAAATGGCACGTTCCCCTTGATATTTGGAGATTTGTGCCTTGCCATCAATTTGTTTTTAGCATCATTTTCCCGATATATAAGAGGGAAGGATTGAAAGGAAATGGTAAGGGTTGGACTAGGAGGATGGGAAAAATTGACGACACAAAAACACATAAATGCAGAAGTAAATTCTGCACCCCTAAGGGATTGCGAACAATCTGCTGAGGATCACATTTAGTGGAAGCAGAAGGAAATTCTGAACGTCTACGAGGTCCCGAACAGTCTGCTGTTAATAAAACCTCCAACCCCCGAGAGGATTTAGAGATCTTACAAAAGCGACACCATTCTGAACTCCCGGAAGAATGCAGAACGATTCGCAGTATGTACGAGCAGAAGTAAATTCGGCACCCCCTAAAGGATGCCAAACAATCTGCTAAACCCTATTTAAGGTGAATACAGAAGGGATTCATTCACTCTAGGAAGAACGATGAACCCTTCTGACTATAGCTCCTTACCACATTGGGTGAGAAACGAGAGAATATCCTTCAATTTTAGCTCCGCATACACAGACTCAACCATGTATGGAGAACCAAAAACCCGGATACGTAGCTGCGTCAATGCGGGACAGTTACATATCAGATGATATGAAGTACCATAATCGCATTCACACAAATCACACGAATAATACTCAGCACGTTGAATAGTAGCCATGTGATAATTGAGTTTGCAATGTCCAGTCAGAGCTCTGACCAGAATACTGCAATGTTGCTAGGAGAAATGCAGTAGACACTTTGACATTTTCAGATTTAAATCTGGTAGAAATGCTTTTGTCTGAGCGCAAGTTTGTAAGCTGCGCCAGTAGCTGGCATGTTTGGATGCAGCCCAAGAACGAATCTTGTGCTTTATCCAACTAGTTGAAAGTGGTAAAGCTGGTTCAGGACCAACGAAATCATTCGTTGCACCAGCTCTAGCCAACTCATCAGCCCATTCATTTCCAGTAATACCAGAATGGCCGGGTACCCATAAGAAGTAAACAGCATTTGAAATGCTGAGGTCTTCAATTTGAGTTCGACATGCGATCACTAGATTCGACCGTGAGTCATTCGAACTGAGTGCTTTTAAGGCTGCCTGACTGTCGGAACAAAAATAAATTCGTTTACCACAGATCCTCTGCTGAAGTGCCGATTGTACTCCACACAGAATCGCGTAGATTTCTGCTTGGAACACAGTACAGTATCTACCAAGTGAATGAGACTGCTCCAGCCTCATTTCACGACAGTAGACACCAGCACCAGCACGACCATTTAACAGAGAACCGTCAGTATAACAAACTATGTGTTCATCAAGTTGTCGTTCCAGACAACCAGACAACCATTCCTCACGAAGAGGATAGCTCACATGGAATGTTTTGAAAGGAAAACTGCATGTGAGAGTTAGGTCACTAGGAGCGAGTAAATACTCATCCCATGTAACCATTTGAGACCACAAGCGAGTGTGGCTGGTAGCATAATCTAATGGGTTACTGTTCCAAAGCCCTGTAACCTTAAGACGGTATGCACAAGATAATGCTTCTTGTTTTAGGAACACATGTAGTGGTTTAATATACAGTAGCGCCTCTAGAGCAGCATTAGGAGTTGTCGTGAATGCTCCTGTCATCGCCATTAGGACCATCCTTTGGAGATGATTTAGCTTTGACTGAACTGTCGCGACTTCTCCTTTCTGCCACCATACAAGACATCCATATGCTAAAATTGGTCTAACAATAGTTGTGTAGATCCAATGAATATATCTGGGTTTGAGTCCCCATGATTTTCCAAAAGCTCGTCTGCATTGGCCGAAAGCCATACAAGCTCTCTTAATCCTGAAGTCAATGTGAGCAGACCAATTCAGTTTTGAGTCAAGAATAACCCCGACGTATTTAACTTGATCGACCACAGTGACCTCTGAACCGAAGAACTGTAACGGACGAGCTCCTGTGATTATCCTACGATGAGTGAAAAGCACCATTGATGTTTTGCCCGGATTTACAGACAATCCAACCTGACAACACCATTGTTCAACAGATCGCAGGGCTTGCTGCATTAAATCAAAGAGAGTGTTAATGCTTATACCGGTCATCAATATATGATAATCGTCGGCAAAACCATAAGTCGGAAATCCAAGGTTATTAAGTTTCCTTAACAAACCATCAGCGACTAGGTTCCATAAAAGTGGGGATAGTACACCACCTTGAGGACACCCACAGACACTCAGCTTTCTAATCTCTGCTTGCCGAAGCGATGAACAAAGAAGTCGATTGCTAAGCATTGCGTGTATCCAATTTGTGATACTTGAAGGTATGCCATGACCACGGGCTGCTTCCAGAATTGAATTGAAAGACACGTTATCAAAGGCACCTTCAATATCTAGGAAAACTCCCAAGCAAGATTGCTTTTGTGAGAAAGCTTTTTCAATGTTGTACACAACATCATGTAACAGGGTTGTAGTGGACTTTCCACGCTGGTAAGCATATTGCATTCCATGTAGCGGTTGCACGCCCAGACTAACATTCCTGATATAGTGATCGACTATGCGTTCCACTGTTTTAAGAAGAAATGAGCTAAGACTGATAGGCCTGAAACTCTTCGCTTCCTCATAAGTGTTGCGACCGCCTTTGGGAATTAATTTGACAATTATTTCCTGCCAGGCTCTTGGAATATATCCAGTCGCAAGACTAAAAGTAAGTATTTTCTTCAAAACATGTTTGAAATGTTCATACCCTTTCTGCAGTAACACTGGGAAAACTCCATCCTTTCCAGGAGATTTGTACGGAGCAAAACTCTCAACTGCCCATTTGACCGATTCAATCGTCACAACGCTTCGAGCAAGGGCCCAAGAATCGTAACTATCTGAAAAAGTCTCGGGAAGAGCTGTCGGTGATGGATCCATACATCCTGGAAAGTGAGTGTTTAAAAAGGCAGTGAAGTACATCGCTTTCATCAGACAAGTGTTCACCATCTGAAGTTCTTAAGAAACTGACATTAAAGTCCTTAGACTTCGAAAGTAACTTATTTAATCTGCTAGCCTCGTTGAGACTAGAGACATTTGTGCAGAGGCTTTTCCAACCACTTCGCTCAGACGATCGAAGAGCATTTTTGTAAGCCCTTCGAGCCAACACGAATGCCTCCGACCCATCTCTGCGTCGGTGGTTCCAAGCTCTTCTGCATAGTTTCCTTAGTCTAGCAAGTTCAGCATTCCACCAAGGAGTTCCTCTAGTAGCTCGCACAATCTGAAGTGGACAAGCCTCTTCATATGCTGCAACTATGAGTGAATTTGTCTCGTCGACAACATTTTCCAAATCAATTGGGGTTTCAATTGTTGGTTGGTACCCGTAAAATCTAGTCGCCAAGCCCTCTTCATAGAGGTCCCAGTTTGTAGATTTGGGATTACGATATGTGACAATATCAAATTTAACGTTTGAATGATCAAAGAATATGTACTTATGATCAGACAACGAAGGTTCGAGCTCATCGGAGACGAGCCAATTCACCAACTCATGCGCAATTCTATCAGAGCAGAGAGTTACGTCCAAAACCTCCTCTCTTCCAGATCTCGCAAAAGTTGGGCGGTTTCCTGCATTGACTATGTGCAGGTTTGTACTGCTCACGAATTCCATCATATCAGAGCCTCTCGAATTTATATCTGTGCTGCCCCAAATGATATGGTGAGCATTTATGTCACTGCCGATTACAAGCGGTATATCACTCTTGCAGCAGTATGATACAACCTTTTTGAAGTCATCGCTTGGCGAAGGTTGGTTATGCGGTAAATATGCCGAACAATAGACATATTTCCTGTCTATGCCATCAATAGTCATACCAACTGTGACAGCACAAATATCCCGAGTTGTGAGCTCCGATATGAGAGAAACATCGAGAGCACTATTTGCAAGTATGCATGCTCGAGGCATTTCACGTGGATTAGTCATACCGATCTTGTTGAAGGCAACAAAGACTGGGTTTAACAATTTTCCAACGTAGAAGTTTCCCTTTTGGAAATATGGTTCTTGAATCAAAGCTATAGAAGCTTTACCTTCTTGAAGAAGTCTGGATAGATTCATAGTTGCTGTACGTTTATGCTGAAGATTGATTTGTGCCACTCTAACCATTATAAATTAGAGTAACGAACATTCCACCTCCAGCACCAACCGTACAACAACTACAAGAAACCAAATATATTGGCTTATAATCGCCTATAACGAACCATGTAAGGATTTTTTTAAATGTTATTATCATTTAAATCCCACGAGTTGCGAAGAAAGAAGTCGTCCACTGTGCCAGAGCTTCGCTTAACACAATAAGGGAACACCCCAAGATATTCCGTTCACGACTGCATTGTTTAACCTCCTGCAGCCATTCAGCCATCGGCACGGAAATACACCTTGGCTTAGGAGTTCCTATTTTTGTGGCCTTTTACGACATGGAACAGGAAACCAGTGGATCAATTCTTGGTAAAAAAATAATTCCGCCGGATGCCACACGGCTTACCTGTTTGGTGGACTTATACCACCGGTACAGGTGGACCGTAGCGTTATTCTTAGCCAGTTGGGAAACCGCTACCGACACTACACGGCTATCTAGGCTGCTCAGAGAGGGAAGTTGACATTGATGGTCAACTTCCATGGATGGCCGAGCAGCCTCCAATATTTGATCGAGCCTCCAGATGATTTGATCGATTTCCACAAACAGGCTCAAATAAAAGTTTCTATAGTCTCATAGGTTGCTGTTTAATTTCATCCGGGTCCGACTTCCGGTTCCAGAACTATAGGGTAAAGTGCGTTTAATCATTTAGTGCGACGATGCAAAATAAAGAAAAAATCTTATTAACTTCACATAACTGTTTACAATTTGAAAAGGTTATGTTAGTTCATACCCAAAGAAAGTTTCTTATTCTATTCAAGATTGAAAAAAAAATTCTTCATAAAATCATCCGATGATATTTTTGAAAATATAAGTAATATTAGAAAGGCATCATTACGCCACTAGGTGGATTAAAAAAGGTTTTTTTAGAATTATGTCACCTGCACAATTTAGATTTTTTTCTGTGTATTCACATCATACACTTATGCCTCTGATATTACCCATCCGCCTAAGCTTTTCCCCTTCAAATTACCATGAATTTTCTGTCTGCCGAGCTGTCTAAATCACATATTGTTTACATCTTTCGGGTTGTATATTTAGATAGACTGCGGCGCTATCAAGACGTAAATTTACTTGATATTAGTATATGGGGCATTCCACGCAAAATCAGCCACCCAAATTTTTTTTCGGTAAAGAAAATATTCGACACGTATTTTTTTAATTCAATATGGTACGTGAAATTTTCGAGATATGATTTATTGAAATTTCGCATTTTCGAAAAGGTGCCTTTTTTTGAACAGCCTATACTGTAAAATCTAATAAAGACACAAAAATTCGTCCATAAAATATAAAATGTGCGTCTTTTTCTTAGCTTTCAAATAAGCGATTCCATAAAACAGCCTTTAAATTTAATATAATAAAAAAAGTTATAAATTAATAAACAAATAAAAAAATTTCAAACTTGGGCCTAATTTTTTTTCTTTTTTTTGATGAAAAAAGAAACCTTAGAGATTTAACTCAATCAAGGCAAAGTTTCCGAGTGGATAGATCAATACTTTCGGAGCAGTGAATTTTTCAATTACGACCCGCACGCGCGTAGCGTACCGTAGCGCAATTCGCTCGGATACGGGATTAACTTGTCAACACATGTCGCGCCACAGATCGAATCTTAACTTTGTCAGTTTATTGTTAGCAACGTTAAGATCGCGGTGTAAAAATGAATTCAAAATTCAAAAATCGTTGCTGCAATCCATTTAATTGTGAGACTCATGTTAGCAAAAATCAAAAACATTCGTTGCGTCGCACAGTGGTCCAAAACTGGAAAAAGACAGTCAAACGTCTGTATTGACTTTCAATGATTTTTAAGAGCTAACGTGTCTTCGAAAAAGTTTTACAAAATTATATTACGCTTCTTTTGAAAGTAGCACCTTATTTTTTGTTATGGGGGTAGCACCAATTTTGAATGAAAATAATTTTTTTTTGACAAAAAAATTTTTTTTCTATCTCATTTTGAAGAAAAAAACATTTGAAGTATTTCTGCTGAAGATATAAATAGTGTAAAAAAAATTTTTTTTGAGATATATTCACTTTATTCTAAAAACATTTTTTTTTTTGATTTATCTACGTAGAATCTACCTCTATTACCTAAGTATCTACTACAAAGTGCGCGTAAACACGTATAAACATGCTTATGCTTGCACGCGCAACTTAAGCAAATTGTTGGGATTTTTATATTGATTACTTTTTGACAATTAATAATATTATAAAAAATCTAAGTGGAATTCGATGCAATTTTTTTTATGCATTTTCAAAGTTAGTTTTAAATATTGAAAATCCGAAAAATTGTCGAAAGTTGAACACATATTAAAAAAATGGAAAAAATGTTTTCCAAACAAAATATGAAAAAGTATTGTAGAAGTACAAACCTTTATGAAGCGATTTCATTTTAAACGTGTAAATAAATTGAGTTATCGCGAAGCAACACGTTTCTTAAGACGATATGTTGATCGTGCGACACCCACTTAGAGATGTGCGAAGAAGCTCATACCGGTGAACAGCTCTGAATCAGCTCACTAAAGGGAATCAGCACCTTCTTTAATGGTGCCAGTCGCTGGCTGGACATCGTGACAAGCGATTATAAATACACTCTCCTACTCAATGCTTGAGAAGATGTTTGGATATAAGGTATCGGTCGGGTGACGGCCAGGATGTAGACCATGTTCGATGTACGCGCTATTGTGTCTGATTGGCGTTTTAGAGCGACTAAAACAAGATTCAGAGTGGCGAAATGGTAGCGCGTATGCACGAAATGCATAAGAACGACAGGTTTGAGTCCTGTCTCTGAGCGTATCTTTTTCCAAAAATTCATATTTTCTGTTAGTTTTTCATTCATTTGGCTTCTCCAATATATGTTTCCGCTCAGTCATTGCAAAACTGAACTTAGTTATGGCGGCTTTACGACAAACAACTAAAATTAATAAATCGTGAAAAAGAATGAAGTAAAAAAGTCACGCACAAACAATGGGTTATGAAACCAAAAACATGTTGGGAAAAAATAACAACAGCTACTGATAAGTTTATCGAAAATTTTTGCAAAGCCGCAAGAATGTTTCTCAAACATTCTTTCATTGCTCGAAAAAAAACTTCATATTTTCAAAATGTAAAAAAAAAATTGAAGAGTGACGAAAGTTTAATAATTTGCTATTTTGCGGAAAATTACGCCTTCGCTATTGAAAACGCCATAACTGGCTTTCATTGGAACACCGACCAAGCGACCATATTCTCCATTGTTGAACAGAAAAATCGATCATAAAACATTAGTAATTATTTCTGATTGCAAGAAACATGACGCAATAGCTGTGTATGTTTTTCTCGAAGCTCTTAATCAATATTTTTTCACAATACTATCCAATATACGAATGTGCATCTATTTTTCTGACGGCGCTCCTCAGCAATTCAGAAATGTAAAACACTTTGCGAATATTTTTCATCACGAGCATGATTTTCATCGTTTTGCACAGTGGAATTTTCACGCGGCAGCTCATGAAAAAGGACCATGCGACGGTGTTGGAGGAACTATTAAAAGAATGACACGTCGCGCAAGTTTACAAATGATCAATGATTGTCAAATTTTGACCGCGAATGAATTGTACGAGTGGACTACGAAAGCATCTTCTCTAGTCTCTACCCAATATTTCAGTCATATGCAAAATTTCGGAAGATTATGTAAAAGCCGAGAAATTTCTTAAAAATCGTTTCGAAAAATGTAAAATAATTTCTGGAACACAATGTTGAAATGTAAAATAATTTCTGGAACACAAAATAATTTCTGGAACACTATGTTGAGCAGCACGGAGACAAGGAATTAAAAATGAATGTTTTCTCTTCCCAGGACACGTTTGACGTATTGAGTTTTTGTAAACCAGAAAAACCAAATCATAGAAAAATAGCAACTGTGCGAAAACTTTACGTCACCATTATTTTATTACTCACGTAAATCCGTTGTCCAAATTTTATTCGCTTTCTGCCTAAACCGTTGCTAACAATAAACTGACAAAGTTAGGATTCGATCGGCGATGGCGCGACATGTGTCGACAAGTTAAGCCCGTATCCGAGCGAATTGCGGTACGCTACGCGCGTGCGGGTCGTGATTAAAGAATTCACTGCTCCGAAAGTATTGATCTTTCCATTCTGAAACTTTTTTTTTTTAATTTAAAAGATATTTTTATTCAGGCCCATTTGCGTACAAGCTTTGCGTGGCCGATTGAGACGATTTTTTAAATCTTTTTTTTAGTTGGATATCGTTGTCACCCTTTTTCTAGGGAGAGAGGAGCTTCCATTTTCCTCCTGCGAGGATTGAGGGGCAGTTTGTTCGTGGTTCGTCTCGTCATCCATTGCCGCATCGATGGTATTGTTGCCTATTTCCGTCTTCTTTTCGTTGCTAGTTGCTGTGGATGCACCTTGTTGTACATTGGTTGCAATTGCTGGTTGGTTGGAGGGTAAGTAGTTAACTGCAGCTGGTGTATTTTGTTCTATAAGGGATGATGATGGATTCGTTGAAGGGGATGCTTCACTGTTGTTGGTGGCTGTCACAGGTGTACTGGGGTTGCTTGGGGTTGGTGTGAAGGAAGCACCGTTGTCCTTTGGTGTGGTTGTCTCCTTGTCCAGTTTATCACATGGTTTACCGTAGTGAACAGCTTTTTGGCAATATTGACATGTGGCCATCTGATTGTCATAGGTAGCAAGTGATTTGCACGGAATTTTTGTATCTTGACCGAAAATCACATAAGAAGTTATAGGCTTCTTCAAGCGCATGCGTAACAAACGTACGTCATTTAGAATACCGGGGAAAAAATTCTTCCACTTTTCTTTTTTGATAGAGAGAATCTCTCCGTATTGGGACCTAGTTTTACGAACATATGAATCGGTCACGCTCGAGGGAAGATCATGCACACGCACTTCTATAGCATAATCTTCCATATATACTGGAATGTTGTACTTAATGTTCTCGTGCTCCACATAATGCACTTTATTATTGACTTTTGCGAATTGAATTGCAACCAACTCTTTATAAAACTGGATGTAAACAACATTATTTGTCATTCAGTAATAGCCGTTCAACCGAGAAGGTTGTGTATAGAAGCGTACAGTTTAATAACGCTGGTTAGTTTACACGCGTTAAATACGACAACGGTTGAACTACAGGTAGAGACCTGTTGGCAGCAGCCGTTAAAACGTATAGTCGTGCTGCATAAGAGAGCCAAGCTGGTGAAGGAAACAACAAAGGGCGTTTCCCAAGCTCTACCCAGGCCACAATATACAGCCACAAGTGCTGAGCAGGAGAGTGCAAAGGCACATCGAAGAAGAAGAGTGCAAAGGCACACAGAAGCAGGAGAGTGCAAAGGCACACCGGTGCGAAGGCACTTCGGTGCAGAAGCATTTCGGTGCGGAGCACAAGGAAGAAGGAGACAAGACAACTCGGTCTTTCCACTGCCATACAACACGCAGGTATACACCGGTGACCTGCGCTGGTTACAGCTGGCGAAGACGAAAGCAAATCGGAATTCGAGTGGTGCTGGATGTCAGGTAGCAGTAGCATCACATCATATTCTATCGCTACAGTGAGCTTCAGCATTGTATCAACGTCCAGATACATCCAACAAGAACATCTAGAGCAACGAGGATCTACACGGCAGTGCAACGGAGATAGACAACAATTTCAAGGTAGAAGTTTTTTCTTTTCCTTTTGATTGAGTACTGTGTAGTGTTGGTTTCATTTTTTATTTTAAAGTTTGATTACAAATTTTAATGTGATGGATGAATCCATGGACGTAAATCCTAGCATGAATCCGATACCCCCACGAACGAAAAAATATCAGGAGAGCTCTTCTGGGCCTTGGATAGTCTTTTTTAGACGTATATCAAAGCCATTAAACATTTTACAAATTAATAAAGGTTTGACATCACGATACTCTTCAATCAAAGAGATCATAAAAGTAAATAACGATAAAATTCGTGTTGTGGTAAATAATTTGAAACACGCGAATGATATTGTCTCTTCGGAACATTTCAATAAAGAGTATAAAGTTTACATACCCTCCAAAGATGTCGAAATTGACGGTGTTGTTACCGAAGCGAGTCTTTCGGTAGATGATTTACTCAAGCATGGTGTTGGTCGTTTCAAGAACTCTATGCTTGAGGGTGTGAAAATACTGGAGTGCAAACAACTGTACTCAGTAGTTCATGAAGAGGAAAAAAAAGTTTATCGCCCATCAGACTCGTTTCGAGTGACATTTGCCGGGTCTGCGTTGCCGTCCCATGTCGATGTCGATAAAATTCGCCTCCCTGTTCGGCTTTTTGTTCCAAATGTAATGAATTGTACGAACTGCAAAAAATTCGGCCACACAGCTACTTACTGTAGTAATAAACCAAAATGTATTAAGTGTGAAGGGCCTCATAAAGATAATGATTGCAACAAGGAAATTGAAAAATGTATTTATTGTGGAGAAAGTCCTCATGAGGATATTTCAGTATGCACTGCATTTAAAGTACACAAAGACAAAATTAAGCTTTCTTTAAAAGCACGGTCTAAGCGCACATATGCAGAAATGCTTAAAACGGTCATTGATGTCCCCCCTTTGGAAACCGAAAACGGGTTTTCAAATCTAGAGGAACCAGAGGACTCTGACTCTGACGAAAATAGTGAAGGTAATTCGTTTATCACTACCCAAGGGTCAGTTAAGAGAAAGAAGTCTTCTTCCAAATTACCAAAAAAGACACCTAAAATTTCATCTTCAAAAAAAGATCCCCGTGTTAAACAAAAAAAGTCAAAACCAAAGACTGTGCCTCCTGGTTTGTCAAATTCACAAATCAATCCAGGATCTAGCACAGAAAAAGATAATAATCCTGTGGGCTCCATTTTACAGCCTCCAACAGGATTATTGAAGTTTTCGGAAATTGTTGAATGGATTTTCTCAGCATTCAATATATCTGAACCCTTAAAGACCCTCATAATGGCATTCCTTCCAATAGCTAGAACCTTTTTGAAGCAGTTATCAGCTCAATGGCCAATTGTCTCTGGTTTTGTATCTTTTGATGGATAATTTATCACCCGCCGCAAATGATACAATCACTGTCCTGCAGTGGAATTGTCGAAGCATCATGCCAAAACTTGATTCATTTAAGGTTTTGTTGCATAGTCAAAAATGTGATGTATTTGCTTTGTGTGAAACATGGCTTACATCAAACGTAGCCTTAAATTTTAATGCCTTTAACATTATACGTCTCGATAGAGACTCTCCGTATGGTGGAGTGCTTTTGGGAATTAAGAAATGCTATTCCTTTTATAGATTAAACATTCCTTCAACTTCTAGTATAGAAGTTGTTGCTTGCCAAATAAACATTAAAGGCAAAGATATTTGCATAGCTTCGGTTTATATTCCTCCAAAAGCACAAGTTGGACAGCGACAGCTTAATGAAATGGTTGAAGCCCTTCCTGCTCCACGATTGATTCTGGGGGATTTAAATTCGCACGGAATGATGTGGGGTTCCGTTTACAATGATAGCAGATCATCTTTAATACAAAACATTTGTGACAATTTTAGCATGACGGTATTAAATATGGGTAGCATGACACGGATCCCAAGACCTCCTGCACGCCCAAGCGCATTAGATCTATCTCTTTGCTCAACATCAATTCGACTAGATTGCACCTGGAAAATATTGCCTGATTTACACGGTAGCGATCATTTACCAATCATCATCTTAATTAGCAGTAGCAATTGCATTGCTACTTCCGCTAGTATTCCATATGATTTGACAAAAAATATCGACTGGATTAAATACCAAAGTAGTATCTCTAGTATTTTGAATTCAATGGAAGAGCTCCCTCCACTTGAAGAATATGACTTCCTCATTTGTTCGATTCTGGAGGCAGCAGAACAATCCCAAACTAAACGCTTTCCTGGGCCAACGACTAACAGAAGTCCTCCCAACCCCTGGTGGGACAAAGAGTGCTCAGAGGCTAAACTCGCAAAACAAAATGCTTGCAAGACGTTTCTAAAACGGGGAGGAGGAACTCCTCAGAATTTTGAAAAACTTATGGTTTTAGAAACCAAGTACAAGAGCATACTTCGAGCCAAAAAATGTAGCTATTGGAGAAATTTTGTCGAAGGTTTGTCAAGAGAAACCTCAATGAGCACTCTTTGGAACACGGCCAGACGAATGAGGAATCGTAACGTAGGAAATGAGAGTGAGGAGTACTCGAATCGATGGATATTTGATTTTGCGAGGAAAGTTTGTCCAGATTCTGTTCCTACGCAGAGCATTATACGGGAATCTCCTCCAAATAATGGTTTTATTAATAACCCATTTTCAATGATGGAATTTTCTATAGCACTCTTGTCTTGTAACAATAACGCTCCTGGGTTGGACAGAATTAAATTCAACTTGGTGAAGAATCTGCCCGACCTCGCAAAAAGACGTTTGTTGGAATTGTTCAACAAGTTTCTTGAGCAAAATATTGTTCCACCTGACTGGAGACAAGTGAAAGTTATCGCCATTCAAAAGCCGGGGAAACCAGCTTCCAATCACAACTCATATAGACCCATTGCGATGTTGTCCTGCATCAGAAAATTGTTCGAAAAAATTATTCTACGACGTCTCGACACTTGGGTCGAGACGAACGGTTTGTTGTCAGATACTCAGTTTGGCTTCCGTAGAAATAAAGGGACGAATGATTGCCTTGCATTACTTTCGTCTGACATCCAAATTGCCTTCGCTCAAAAGCAACAAATGGCATCTGTATTTTTAGACATTAAAGGAGCATTTGATTCAGTTTCCATTGATGTTCTTTCAGACAAGCTCCACCAACATGGACTCCCAGCGGTTATAAATAATTATTTGCACAACCTTTTGTCAGAGAAACGCATGCATTTTTCATATGGCGATTTGACAACATTCAGAATTAGCTACATGGGTCTACCGCAAGGCTCATGCCTCAGTCCGCTCCTTTATAATTTTTACGTGAATGACATTGACAGCTGTCTAGAAACCCCATGTACACTAAGACAATTGGCAGATGATGGCGTGGTTTCAGTTACTGGACCCAAAGCTATTGATCTGCATAAACCATTGCAAGATACCTTAGATAACTTGTCCGTTTGGGCTGTTCATCTTGGTATCGAATTCTCTGCGGAGAAAACAGAGTTAGTCGTCTTTTCAAGAAAGCATGATCCCGCGCAGCTTCAGCTCCATATGATGGGAAGAATGATCAAACAGGTTTTAACTTTTAAATACCTCGGGGTGTGGTTTGATTCCAAATGCACGTGGGGAGGACACATTAGGTATCTGATAACGAAATGCCAACAAAGAGTAAATTTTCTTCGAACAATAACAGGATCTTGGTGGGGTTCTCATCCGCAAGATCTAATGAAATTGTATCAAACAACGATACTTTCAGTGATGGAATATGGATGCGTTTGTTTTCGTTCCGCTGCAAACTCTCATATTATCAAACTTGAGCGAATTCAGTACCGTTGTTTGCGAATTGCCTTAGGCTGCATGCATTCGACACATACAATGAGTCTTGAAGTTCTGGCGGGAGTTCTTCCATTAAAAGATCGATTTTGTGAGCTTTCATCACGCCTGCTAATAAGATGTGAGGTGCTGAATCCCATGGTAATTAATAATTTCGAACGACTAGTCGAGCTTCGATCTCAAACAAAATTCATGACAGTATATTTTAACCATATGTCACAGGAAATCAACCCTTCAAGATACATTCCTATCCGTGTCAGCATCCTAAGTGCCCCTGACTCAACTTTATTTTTCGATACATCCATGCAGCGCGAAGTGCGTGGAATCCCGGAACACCTACGCTCGATGGAAATCCCGAAAATATTTACAAGTAAGTTCAGGCATATTGACTCTGAGAAAATATTTTACACGGACGGATCACGAATTGAAGAGGCTACTGGGTTTGGTATATTCAACAATAATGTTTCGGTCTCATTTAAGTTTCAAGAACCTGCATCTGTTTATATAGCAGAGTTAGCAGCAGTTCATTATAGTTTGAGTGTAATCGTCACATTATCTCCAAACCATTATTTTCTTTTCACAGATAGTCTGAGTGCAATTGAAGCTATTCGCTCAAACGCTGCTTGCCAAAATGAACCTTTTTTCTTGAGCAAAATAAAACAGTGCCTGAACGACATATTGAACAATAATTATATAATCACTATAGTCTGGGTCCCGGCTCATTGCTCCATTCCTGGCAATGAAAGAGCCGATATTTTAGCCAAACGTGGTGCTATTGAGGGTGAAATTTATGAGCGACCGATTGCTTTCAACGAATTCTATAGCTCGTCTCGCCAAAGAACACTTGCCAGCTGGCAAGCTTCTTGGGATAGAGATGATCTGGGTCGGTGGATGCACTCTATTATTCCGAAAATATCGACAAAGGCATGGTTCAGGGGACTGGATGTGAGTAGGGATTTCATTCGTGTGATGTCCAGACTCATGTCCAATCACTACACGTTAGATGCACATCTCCTTCGAATTGGGCTCTCCGAGACTAATCATTGTGCTTGTGGAGAAGGTTATCGGGATATTGATCATGTCGTTTGGACATGCGTGGAGTATCGTGATGTCAGATCTCAACTAATAAATTCTTTGCGTACCCAAGGTAGACTATCCAATATCCCAGTTCGAGACATTCTTGCTTGTCGTGACCTTTCATACATGAAACTTATTTATCATTTCATAAAGAAAACTGGAGTTTCAATTTAATAAAGGCCCCTTTCAAGACTTAGTTCTGATCCCAGCTGCGTCCATGAGTTCAACCAATAGCTAAATTAGAATAAAAATAATGTAATGATACAAACAAACTCGAAACAGTTTATGAAATTATCAACAAAATGTCTGAAAATAACAGCTTATTTTATAATTTATAGAAGTTAATCGTTTGGTTCAAATAATATTTCCGAGTAGATTTCATAATTAATGACGAGTTACCTAAGATGATATTTAAGCTATAAGTGAATATGTTTTAATAAATTCAAAACGTTGTGACTATGTTAGAATTAAATTAGGATAAGAATATTATGTAAAAGTGATGCTACGGCGAAGAAAAACTTATGTAAACTGCCTTAAGAAATAAACGTATTTATGAAAAAAAAAACATTATTTGTCTTATTGCATTGAAGTAAATTGCACACGTTTAATGTCAAGATGCATTTGCTCCTTAAGCAAACCTTCAAGTTCTCGTACCGAAGGTCGAATTTTGCACTGCCTGAAGTCAACAATAATTGTATTCTTTCGTAGCGGCGGTAGCTTTTGTTCGTTTGGTTCACTCATTTGGAGGTCTTTCTATTGTTCACTACACAATACTGTACTTGGTTTCTTCTGTCCCGAACGTAAGTGGTTTTGTTTTATCGACTGACTTGGATGAGATGTGAAAGCGAACTGATTTTTTTTTAATGTTGTTCATTTTTTAAATTTATAAACGCTAATAAATTTAAAAAATGTATATGTTATTTTTATTGAAACTATGTTGATATTTTGGCATTTTATTTAGTAATATTGGTTCTGTTACTGTGCTGATGTAAAACATTTACAACCGAAATAGTGCAGTTAGGTGGGATTTGCGCACAAATGACTGGGATGTTTCGTGATGAAAACAAATTTCATACACTCAGATAAAATGATCTTCGAACTGCATAAGAACGAATTATGACTTTCAGACATAGAGATAATAATGTGGATAGTATTGTGAAAAATATTGATTAAGAGCTTCGAGAAATACATACACAGCTATCGCGTCATGTTTCTTGCAATCAGAAATAATTACTAATGTTTTATTATCAATTTTGCTGGGGAATGGGGAATATAGTCGCTTGGTCGTTGTTCCAATGAAAGCCAGTTATGGCGTTTTGAATAACGAAGGTGTAATTTTCCGCAAAATCGCAAATTATTAAACTTTCGTCACTCTTCAATTTTTTTTCACATTTTGAAAATATGAAGTTTGTTTTCGTGTAATGAAAGAATGCATGTGCAGCTCAGCTATAGCCGAAGCAGAAAAAAGTCAACGCCGGAGAGCTCGGATCGATCCGACCGGCATAATGCGGATAGCCTTTTAAGCCCGTATCAGAGCGAATTGCGCTACGGTACGCTACGCGCGTGCGAGTCGTAATTGAAAAATTCACTGCTCCGAAAGTATTGATCTCTCCACTCTGAAACTTTGCCAAGAATGAGTTAAACCGCTAGGGTTTCTTTTTTCAACAGAAAATAAAAAAAATATGGCCAAGTTTAAAATTTTGTATTTGTTTATTAATTTTTAACGTTTTTCACTATATTACCTTTAAAGGTTATTTTATGGAATCGCTTATTTGAAAGCTAAGGAAAAGACACACATTTCATGTCTTGGACGAATTTTTGTATCTTTATTAAATTTTACAGTATAGGCTGTTGAAAAAAGGTTCTTTTTCGAAAACGCGAAATTTCAAAAAATCATTTCCCGAGAATTTCACGTACCACATTGAAATAAAAAAAATATGTTTCGAATATTGCTTTTTGCCGAAAAGAAATAGTTAGATTTTAAAAAAATGTTGGGTGGCTGATTTTGCGTGGAATGTCCCATATATATAAAGCAAATATACAGCATCGATTTGATGCTTATTGCTTACTTAGGTAATCAAATGAAAATATTCAGGACCCGAAATAAAATCACACATGGTCCAGCTACCATCGGTTGTGAATATCAATCTACCTTATCGCAATGCCATCCTCACTGAAGATAACCCAGAATTAACTGCAGCCCCAACCAGCGTAAGTTGTTTTTATCGTCTATCGATACATCATCATATGAGGCTAGCAATGATACGAGTTGGGAGTGCCAACAGAACCATACTGTCATCAAACTGAAAGGACCATTTGGCCGATAGAAGTGGCAGCCAACCCGACAGTTACTACAAGCCAACTAATTCAACGGCCCCGGCTAGAGAAAGAAACAAAATGCAATCTTTACTCATACTCCATTTTTGCATGGTGCTATTCGATTTTTTTGTGCTTTCTCTTGGGCGTCGGTTTCTCGGATGAACCAAGCCAAACATCCCATTATATTACATCGGCCATCAGCATGATCGGCGTAGTGCCAGTTGCCTACTGCTGCTGCTGCTGCTGCTGCTGCAAACAACGCCGCGTTGTTGGCTTTCCACATTAATCCACTTCCGCCCGGTTGACTTCATCGTTTGGCTCCCGCCAAATGGGGAGCCAGAATGAAGCCCGCAAATTTGTTCTATTCTGCCACGGTGGCAGGACACTCTGCTTCCCACTGAGGGAATGCAGCTGGCAATGCTTTGAAGGGACGGTAATATTTTACACCACCAAACAGATAAATTTATTAATAAAAAATACTCCACCAGATATAGGTCAACATTTACTATTCGGTTCCGTTTATTCCGCTGCTGTTCGGGATTCGCTCGCACCGGAAACTCGTTTAAGGACACCACTAGCAACACTGACGGCGGCCAGACGCAGTGCCTGCGCTTGGAAGTGTAGAAGTGAAGTGGTAACGACCGAGGCTTCACCAATGTGAAAACCGACAAAAGCAGCGCTAGTTTATGTACATCCCGGTCTGCGTAGAAGGCTCCAACGAAGTAGATGACCGTTTGTTTCGGACAGAAAAAAAAACACAAAATGTTTGCGCTTGGTATTTTGCAATTTATTCTCTTGTCTTTACATGTCAGAGATTTCGATGTCCGACACGGCTCTTAAGTGCAAAAAAGTCGCTCAAATAGAAACTCGCACATGAATAAAAAATCTTATTAAACGAGAGAAAAGGAAGGCGCATTGTCACAGGGATTTTTACTTAGACTCCACAAAACATTGAGCCCTGACTAACTTCATCCCGTACCAAGTGTGCCACAAGGACGGATAAAGAACCCGAACGGAAAATGTTCGCAATAACACCTAATAGTATCTATTAAATAAGCCTAAAACCACCGACATTCGGTTATTTATTGGTGAAAAAATTGAGCGGATAAAAACAGAGTGACTTCTAGGTTACATTACTTATGCCGCTATATCTCCGGAACACAATCAATGACTCAATAGTAGCTTTCAAACAAACCTAAGCTTGTCTAAATCGGTTAAACCATCACCCAGAAATGTAGTGGATAGGAAAATGATAAAATTAGACAACTCCGGAACCGGAAATCGGATCAAGATGAAATTCCGTGGCAATCCGTAGATTCTTGTATTGGAATCTAAAATAAATTCACCGTCACTCATGATGCCAATTATGTATGAGTTTGAGTCACTGTTGCCGGTACTTTCGAACCAGAAAACCGGGAACTCGTCTAGACGAAATGAGTTTACTGGGCAATGACAACTTACTGCAAGTTTTGCTAAACAGTTTTGAAGAATTCGCCATTTTCTTTTGAAAAAAATCCCCTGAAATTGAAGATCATATTCTAGCCTGCATTGAATCTGTCCCTTATTACAGGTATCACTTCACGGTGAAAACCAAGTGAAGTGATTGTGACCCTTATTGTCGGTATCACTTCACGGTGAAAATCGAGAGAAGTGAATTTAGGTCCTTACTACGGAAGTCGCTTCAGAGACAAAAGTAATTACTTGGATGAACTTGATGTCATTATGAACATCATCATTTTTTTTTGGAAAAAATGAGTTTTTTTTCCACTACAGTGATCATTTCACTATGCATGATACTGGTAATAGGTAAAATCAAGTGAAGTGAATGTGAAAGTGGAAGTGAGAACGTTAATAAGGGCCTCTATTTCGAAATGATTAAAAATTCTAGAAAGTTTTGAAACCACCTTTTTCCGTTTTGCCTTCAGCTAAAAAGTGAAAAGTGAAATTAGTTATGTGCACTTAGCACAAAACCGGTACCCATGCGATACAAAAATTCAAATAACTCTTAAGACCAGCTATTAGGTTAACATTAAATTTATTCGGATGAAGTGATATCCGTAATGAATCAACTGTTATTTTGATAGGGTTACGACTTTAGTAGTGATCTCAGCTCTAGTAGTCATATCAAGTATACGCCAAACATTAGATAGAGTGAGATCTGCTGTCTCTGTTCGATAGAAATTCGCTTCAAATTTTTGCGTTGCTTTAAAAGTTGCACTGTAGATTTTTTTTCTGTGTGATTGCTTCTTCGGGTTGAAGCAAAGATTCGTGGATTGCAAGTCGAGTAATCGGCAATATAATATGGTGACTCTACTAATGGGATTACTATTGGTACAATACCCTTACATTAAAAAAATATAAAGTTTATTTTCTAATGACAGATTTTATATTTACGTCTGTCGTATTGATATGAAATAGGAGGGAAGGTGAAATGTAGCTGAATGAAGTTATTAAAGACTGTCCCAGAAAGTATGGACGCAACCAAAAACCGCTGCCATTTCGCAATGGTTCAGAATCTGTCAATTTTTATGGCTGCGTCCTGTTGTTTACACTCTTCTCTAACCACTTGTGCAGTTGTTTATTCGTTATCGTTAGTTTGTTTCAAAATGCGTGGACTTTCAGCAGAAAAACATTGAAAAATTGTGTACAAATGGTGCACAGAACGCGGACTGTCACTGAGAAAGATAGCAAAAATGGAAAAAAGTAAGTGAAAAAGCCGTGTGAAATGCATGGAAGAAGAAGGTTAATGGCCAAAAAAGTGGGCACTTCGAAGTCAAATGTTCTTCGTGCTAAAAAACGTTTGAATCTTCGAACCTATAAGAAGCAGAAACAACCAAAACGTACTCCGAAACAAGAAGCATCGCTCAGGTCTAGGGTTCGAAAGCTGTACAATACGATTCTTGCTGGAAATTTGAACTGCATTATCATGAACGACGAAACCTAAGTGAAACTCGATTACAAATCCTTACCGGGACCACAATATTATACGGAGCAAGAAGGCCACGTGTTAAACCAGTCCGAGACATCGATTGAAGTCGAAAAATTTGGTGAGAAAGCTATGGTCTGGCAAGCAATTTGTAGCTGCGGTAAGATTTCGAAACTCTTCATCACCGCTGCTTTAATGAACAGCGAAATATACATCAAGGAATGTTTACAAAAACTACTTCTACCCATGATTCGAAGCCACAAGGATCCTGTTGTCTTCTGGCGAGATCTTGCTTATTGCCACTACTCGAAATCAACGGTAGAATGGTATACTACCAAAAATGTCACTTTCATCCCAAAAGACATGAATCCACCAGATTGCCCACAACTTCGACCAATTAAGGAATTTTGGGCATTAACGAAGGCACATCTTAGGAAACATGTCTCGGCAGCCGAAACCATTCAACAGTTTGAAAAAGATTGTAAAAAAGTGTCAAAACTTGTCGCCAAAAAGTCTGTACGGAATTTAATGAGGAACGTTCGCAAGAAGGTACGCCAGCTAGTCTACAATGGCTAAGTAGCAAATGTTGAGAATAATATTCTGTTGTTGTAGTCTAATATTATCAGTATATCGAATAAAATTTGAATATCTAACACTTGTGAATTATTTACAGACGAAATCAAAGTGCGTCCATACTTTCTGGGACAGTCTTTCATATAAGACGATAATATATGAAAGAATATACTATGATACAATATATAACAGTTAAATTCACAATGTAAGTTATGCTTTTTTTTCTTCGTAGTACTGCAGGAAATATAATATTTAATAATATTAATAATAATAATAGTTATAATTTATAATATAATGTGATAGAATTCAGTTCAATGTATATATAGCTTTAACGTAAAAGCCATGTTGCAACCTTTTATTTTGCTACTATCGCAGAAGGCGATAGCACCCAGTCGACGCCGTTCTATTGATCAAATGAGGCATGAGATAGGAACTTGTGAGCACTTAGCTATCTCACCATTTGATGACCATTAACTCACCAAAGCAGTATTTGCCCATTAACTAACCATATCTGACTGATTGAAGAATTATACGGCTATTTGAATGTATTTGGCTTGATTTTTCCGTATCATGTATAAAAACTCGTTCCTGAAAATTGAATTTTTAAGCTTATCATCCTGTATTTCCGGAAGTCGTATCCGAATGAAATTTGGTAGGGTTATATGGGATTGTCATTTGAACTTAAGTTTGTGAAAAATGGATGAACAGTCTATGAGAACACCGAGAGCACTTTTTGAAACTCCGGTATCAAAAGTCGGATCTAGATAAAATTCAACAGCAAGCTATTGGGCTATAAGGTCTTTCATTCGAATCTATGTTGAAGAGAATCGGTTGAGCGGTCTCTGAGAAAATCGATGCGGGTGAAATATAATAGCAACCTATGGAAGAGACCTTTCATTTGAATCGGGTTAGTCATCTCTGAGAAAATCGAGTGCACATTTTTGTTACATACACCCATACAAACACACATACATATCAGGTGTACAATTTTGCTTCCGCCGTTTTCCGATAGGTGGCAGTACCGGTGTCCCGGGTGGACGGTTCAATGCATAGGGCGCTGGTCTTACAAACCAGTTGTCGTATGTTCGAGCCCCGACCTGGAAGGATTCGTAGTGTCAGTAGAATCGTAGCACTAGCCATGCAATGGTTCTGTACACTCTGAATCGGCTGCGAAGTCTGTTGAAACAGAAGGTCAAATTCCACTACAGGAATGTAATACCAAGGCTTTGCTTTGCTTGGCAGTACCGGCTGAGGCTGGTCAAAATACATAGATGATAATGCCTTTAAAGTGAATGTGTACATCGCCGTTTCAGTGACAGTTGTTCTTGTTTTCGTATTATTCACGCTCGAAAATGTCTGTTTATCTGCCCAATTCTCACCATTTGCGGAAGTTTTACTTTTCTGTTACAATTCGAAAAAAATGCAGCTGAAGCGCATCGAATGCTCTCAGAAACTTACGGTTATGCTGCTCTGAGTAAAAGAACGAGTTGGGAGTGGTTTCAACGTTTTAAAAATGGTGATATCGATGTCGAAGACAAGCATGGTGGTGGAAGAGAAGAACCCTTCAAAGATGAACAACTAGGAGCTACGAGCTCTTAAAACCGGGTGAAACCATCACAGGAGATCGCTACCGAACGCAACTGATGCGTTTTAGTCGCGCGCTAAAAGAAAAGCGGCCACAATATCAAGAGCGACATGACGAAGTCATCCTCCAACGCGACCATGCTCGGCCTCACGTCGCAAAAGTGGTCAAAAAGTACCTGGAAACACTGAAATGGGAAGTCTTGCCCCACAGGCCATATTCCCTAGATATCGCCCCTTCTAACTTCTACCTATTCCGTTCAATGGCACACGGCCTCGCAGATCAACATTTTCAATCCTTCGAAGAGTTGGAAAAATGGATTGCTTCATGGATAGCGTCAAAAGAGGACTCCTTTTTTCGAGCCCGGAATCCGAAAATTGCCGGAAAGATGGGAAAAAATTGACGGAAAATACTTTGAATAATACATCTGTAAGCACTTTTTCGCAATAAAGCTTTTAATTTCGGGAAAAAACGGCGAAAGCAAAGTTGTACACTTGATACATACATACGCAGATACACACACACTGACCTTTTGCGACAATGCAAAGCAAAGTCTTGGCATTGCATTCCTTTTGTGGAATTTGGCCTTTCGGTTTCAACAGACTTCGCAGCTGATTTTTAGTGTACAGAATCATTGCATGGCTAGTACTATAGATCCTACTGGCACTAAGAATCCTTCCAGGTCGGGGCTCGAACATGACATGCGACAATGACAATAGTAGAATGGTATATGGGTCGTGTTTGCCAATTAATTAGTTCATAATCGGTTCCGTAAGCCACATGAGAAAGACATCATTGTACCGGAAAATAAACTGAAACAGATTTAATAATTTGTTTATGTATTGAGAGCAAAGAAAATCCTATTTGAGCTGAGATTATCTAGTCTCTTTCTCCAATAGACATAAAACCTCCTAATCTTTTATACCAACGGTTCGACAGTTGCCAAATGGTACACGAATGACTTAGAACATAATGCAATTTAAACATAAAGCATTACATCTATGTGCAAATTGATTGGCGTTTAATAACATTTTGCACAAAATTGTAGGCCCATCTAATTATGTAACGCCAGCGGGAGAATGATATGACAGAACATTTAGTGGCGTTTGGTACCATCCTGTAGGAGTGACACCATTCCACGGATGTATCCAATTCAGCTTGCAAAAAGCATACACCTTCTTCTGTGTCTTTTATCAGAGAATATAGTTTGATATCATCCGCAAACGAGAGTTCGAAGTTCAGAACATTTAGATAGAGTAAAAATATGAACGGTTCTTAATTACTTCCTTGAAGTAATCCAGATCTAACTGCAAACAGTGCTGTTATTCAGTTTCACCACCGTCTCGCGACAAGTTAAGATATGATAGCACCCTTGTTTTTCACTAATTAGAAGAAAAGTGCAATTGAAGAAATGCTTGTGTATGTTTATGGTGATAATGCTCCAACTGATAAATCGTATAGGAAATAGTTTCGACGATTCAGGAATGGAGATTTCAGCATTTAAGACAGGCCTCGCTTCGAACAACCAAAAAAATTCCAAAATAAACAGTTAGAAGCATTACTCGAAAAATATCCGAGTCAAACGCAAGAAAAGCTTGTTGAATCATTGGAAGTGACTCAACAAGCAGTTTCTGTACGATTAAAATCCATGGGAATGATTTAAAAGCAAGGTAGTTAGGTGGTAGCTTGTGAACTGAAACCGAGACACATTGGAAAGCGATTTTTCACAGCCCCATCCCGTACCGTGTGAGTTAAAGTCTCCTAAAACCAACATCGGTGCGGGGAGGAGCTCAATGATATCCCTGTGCCGCTGATGCCCAACCGAGGCTCTTGGGGGAATGTAGATGGAAGCAATGCAACGGTCCTTGCCTTTGATTGTAACATGACATGCGACAACTTCAATACCTGGTATCGAAGGGAGGTTAATGATACTTCTACAATTCCCCTGTATAACAGTGATTGTATCCGTGACCTCGGTGGGTGACTTAGCCATCGAAGGATACGATCGCTGAAAGAAGGGGCCATTTTGCAGTCAACTGCTTCAAGTATGTTTTAACTTTAGGAATAAAAGCCATTATCAGGCTTTTAAGAAGTTCAGAAATATTGCAAGTAGACATGATCCAGTCCACAATATCTGAGAATTTAACAAACCCAGTATTTGGTAAATTATCTGACTGATCTTTAGAGACTTTCGGGGGTTCTGAAGTCCCAGGAAGTGATGGAATCTTGCTCGGAATTTAATTTTCCAAGGCCTGGAGCTTTTTCCTCTGGTTTTTTACCATCACTACCAGTTGTTGTAATTTTTCGAGACCCGTCAGAGGACACCTTCGAACCCTTACTAGGGAACTTTTGAGAAGATTTATTTCTTCTCTTTCTGTATGATGAGCTAAGAGCGACAGCCGAAGATGTACCTTCGAGGGGGTCATAATATTCGCTCACGTCAGTTGCCAAATAAAAGTATAGGTTTTCTGGAGGCGTAGCACTCTTCAACATTTCAGCAAAAGAACGTTTTGAATGTTGCTAATTGCAACAATGGGATTCTGTATGTCCCAATTGTTTGCAATTGGTGCAGTGACCCGCGGCACAAAAAGGCGAACAGGTAAACGAACTCGGTCCAGAAGGACGTAATTAGGCAAAGCCGAGCCAGCGAAAGTCACCCGATACTAGTCAGATGGGATATAGCACTTAGTCCCATCCTCAGCGGTCGATACTGAACGCAATGGCTTGCAGTCCAGTATCTTAACGTTCTTGAGTAGGGGGTTTTTAAAACCTCCTGCCCCATGCATAAGAACGTCCTCGCAAGTCAGACTCGGATCAGTGATCACGCCGTCTATCTCGACTTCGCGAGCTGGTACGTATACGCGATTCTCCCGCGTGAAATGCTCACTTTGAACGATCTCACTAGCCTGTTTTACACTGGCTAACAAGACCCTAAGCTTGTCCGGGCGTACTTTTTTTGTGCTGTATTATATCGCGAGGTCAGGTACTTTGATAGTCTAAGGAGGTTTATTTTTTTCCCATTGGCTTTGGTCCGGATGTAAACCGCAAACGGTCCAGCCGGGAGTGCAAACCCATCGGGATAGCTTCTAATGCGAGATTTATTGCCATCAGAAGCATCCATTTGATCATCTAGGAGAAGGTCAGGCAATTCTGTGCCTTTTGTCATGGCACGGAAATGTGTCCGTGCGGGTAAATATTGGAGGCAATAAAAAATCTAGTGGTACTGAACAACAGGGAAAGAAAAAAAATACTTAGCTTTAGCTCTCAAAGAGTGAACGGCCGACAAGGCCCGGTCCTAGGCAACCGGTGAATATTCCTGTTCAATAAAGTGCAAAAAATTTCTTTGAGGAAAAAGCACTTTATTTTCAGTCTCTCACTACACAGTCCAATGAAACGTGTCTCTTTTTATCACTATATATATTTATCACTGTTTCTAATGTATATGTAAACGATATATGCGCAGCGCCCAGCTGGCACTGGCTAACGGTACCACACGCAGTGCTGCTTTACACAAGCTCACATTCGACCTTGAGGACGGATTAATTCGAATCACTCGACCGCACTGATGCAGACAATAGAATACGGAATGACCTTGAAAACTGAATAAACAATTCACCGCAGTATTGGAGAAATACGAATTTGCGTCCGATCGGCCCGATAGCTACAGTAGAACTGATATAGCACTTGTGCAATATTATTTGAGGGTTGCATAAATAGTGCAAACTTTGCGTCTGGTTAGCGGTTAAAGTTGAACTGCCAGGCACGAGATGGCAGTTCAGTTTTAACTGCTTTAAGCACTGACGAGCCGAAGGCGAACCGCGAAGAAATAGATGATAAAGTTATTC
Source organism: Malaya genurostris (assembly GCF_030247185.1). Lineage (NCBI taxonomy): Eukaryota > Metazoa > Arthropoda > Insecta > Diptera > Culicidae > Malaya > Malaya genurostris. The sequence goes on along the minus strand of NC_080572.1, from coordinate 67,957,963 downwards.
TTCTGCATGACAATGGTCGGCCTCATGTCGCAAAATTCATGAAACAATATATGGAAACGTTCAATTGGTACATTTTGCCGCACCGGCCGTATTTCCTTGACATTGCTCCTTCTAATTAATGGATGGTTGTTCAGATACGACTTCTTTAGCAAAAATCGTAAATTGACTACAATCTTAGATCACTTTAAAAGACGAGATATTTCTTCGACATGGAATTCGAAAATTGCCTGTGAGGTGGGAAAAAGTAATAACTAGCAATGGACGATACTTTAATTAATCTTTAAATTCTTTTTATTTGGAAATAAATGCTGCTTTTAACTATAAAAAAAATCTGGACCGAATTAAATGGCTGAGCAGCATGAATCTGTTTTAATTTTATGATATGTTGGAGTCACTCATGACCGATGAAATTTGACTGTGCCATAAGTCGCAACATCTACTTCTGTACTACACATTTTGTTACTTATTCTAGAGCTTTATTTGTTCAATCGATTTATTTTTATATTTTCCAATTTGAGAAAGAATAGAATACATCACCGAGCACACTAAAATTCTACAAACTCTAGTCTGCCTTGACGGAATAGCAAAGCACAAAATCCAAAAGTCCACGAACGCATTCATTCCGATGGAGTAACCTACTGTGAATCCTGACCAACCCGGTTGGCCCTGCACAGTTGGGTATGTTCCTGGTGGCCGGGTTGTGTGACACCGCCTGGTCGTGTGCCGGTGCGCCTATGGCCGGGTGCTCTTTGGCCTACCATTTTGCTACTATGGTTAGCATTCCCGTGCCTTGTCTCCTGGGAGAGGGCCGCGCGCTTATCTGCATTGGTAAATTGAAAATCTGCAGTGTAACGGAAAACGACACAATGACGATGATGGCGACAACGACAACAACGATGACGACGACGGTCAGGGCAGCGAACGGGCTTTTCCCAAGTGGGAATGTGCACGGAAAAACTTGCAGCAAGTCGTAAACTCGTTGGGACTAACTGTGGACATGGATCCACTAGCCCAGGGCGAGCGGTGCGGTGAAAAAAAAAGCGAGCTAGAAGAGTGATGAAAATCTACTTGGTTCGCGGCTCAGTTTGGTTTCAATGCTAGAGCGAATGATTCGAAACACTGTCATCGGATATCAGATCCTGTTTATCCTCGCTTCGACAAACGCCGGCTGGCATAATCTTTACAGCATTGCCACATAGTTGTATTCATTGACTATTCAGAATCATAAATTTAAAGTGACTTAACCTCTAATCTATCTCGTTCTTCGGGACTGCAGTTGGAAACCTCCAGAGGGGAATCCTTTTGCCAATCCTGTAAATTGGATGTGCCGAAAAACCCCGTATCCGTTTTATATGCAATCCATAGGCATACTGCTAACCATCCGTTGGTAGTCCGTTGCCGCAGTAACACCGCTCATCTGCATATTGCGCTAATCAAGCAATAGAGAGTGCTTTGCTAAACCAGGGGAGCACCAATCCAAGGCCCTGTCGACACTCTGTAAGGGCTCGGTTGGCAATTTTTCTCCGGACCAATCTGAATAAAGTGCCAACAGCAGGTAAACCACGAGGCACAATCCTCCGGACGGGTTGTTTTTCTTCGGTCAGATTGTGCCGAAAGGCCGTGTAATCCGATTTCTGGGTATTAAAACCGGTGTTGTTCGACCGACCTACAGGAACACTTGCCCTCTGGCAACTGATGGGAATTCAGGCTGATTTAATGGACCGCAAAATGAGCCGAGCACGCGGTCGACTATGAGGTGTCATCATTTATCAGTTCATTTGTATGTTTTTCCGCTGCCGTTGATTTGCTGTCCGGAAGCCCGCAGTTATGGCGTTTGTTGGGGCTTTGGGCATCTTCGTGGGCAAACCGAAAGCTTACAGTTGCATGTTAGAATGTCATGTTTATTTATTGGAGTTCTGCTGCAGGAAAAGACAATAGTGTGGAATAAATGCGGATGACGACGTGAACTGTTACCCGAAGTCCGAACTTGAGAGAGCAGCTTGTTTCCTTCAAAATGGTTTAAATCGTCTTTTATCAAAGCCCTTCCATAACCATTTTTGCCTTTCTCATATAGGAAGACTAAGCAATCACTGTAAAAACTGACTTTTTAACCGAGGCCCTGAGGACCGAATGTCATATACCATTCGACTCAGCTCGTCGAACTGAGCAAATGTCTGTGTGTGAGTGTATGTGTGTATGTATGTAACAAAAATATGCACTCACTTTTTTCCGAGATAGCTGAACCAGTTTTCACAAGCTAAGATTCAAATGAAAGGTCTTATGGTCCCACAGCCTGCTATTGAATTTCATTTGGATCTGACTTCCAGTTCCGGAGTTACATGGTAACATGTGAAAATAAGAGAAAAAGTGTGTATTCAATTTTCTCTGAAACAGCTCAATCGATTTTCACAAGCTAAAATTCAAATAAAAGGTCTTATAATTTCCTAAAAATTTCTAGAACATTTTATTCAGGTCCGACTTCCGATTCCGGATCTAAAGTGTGATAAGTGGAAAATTACGAATATCATTAGTATTTTTTCACAAACGATGGTCAAAAACAGGTACAAACCCCATTAAACTGTTTGATAAATTCTTCTAGTTTTCAGAGCATGTTAGCTTGTGAACATAAAAGCTTAATTCGGCCCTACTGGTCCCCCTTTTCCTGTTCCGGAAGCACCGAAAGTGGTGCAGAAAAACGTGTTTAATCCACCTAGCAGTGAGATGATACCTTTTTTTTATCAATCCGCATGTGTTTTATACATGAATATTCTACGGTGTTTCAGTTTTCATGACATTATTTTAATGACCGTCGTTTTAAGCGACAATTTGAGATTTTAATCACTCATTACTCTGTAATGTCGAAACTGCAAATCGGATCGAATTTGAATCTAAAAGTATAACAATCGATTAAAGATTCCATGATAAGTAAGTTCCTCTTTAGAATTTACGGGAATTTAAGGTACTTCCAGGGCCGATATTCAGGAACCAGCATCACCCAACCCGAATTCGTATGGCCATATGACAAATAAATTGCAATAGTTTTGAGTCCAACTTTAAAACTTTTCGGGATTGTCATCTTCTATATCGGTTTGAAGTTTAAAAATTCATCACCCTGTAATTCCAGAATCGGAAGTCAGGATTGGATAAAATTAATTATTTTGTATGGGACTAGTTTCTTTATTTTAATTTCTAATTTTTGTTTCTGAAATTCGATTTGGCTATATTTTTCAGAAAACGATTGAGCTTTGAGAAACGATTCGATACTGGGACCGGAAATCAAAAATCGGTATGGCCGATGTCAGTTAAATCCACCTCAAGAGCTGTATAGTTTACATTTGATTCAAACGGTTTGAAAATCAGTGTAGACTTCTTTGAGAAATCGTAGTACGAATTAAATTTGTGGGTGCCTTTTGAATCGACAACTGAAATAAGTTTATTTGGTTATCGACTATCTAAATCTGCTAACCCGATAAACCTGATTAATTTATGTGAAATAGACATTTTTATACTAATCACCCTGTATCCCCGAAACCGGAAATTGGATCTGACTGAAAAGCAAGATGTTTTATAGAATCTCCAAATTTTTCATTTGAATCTTAGATGATTCTTAGATTTCATTTAAATCATAGATCGGTTCAGCTATCTACGAGAAAAATGGATTACATAATTTTAATTTCGTTTCACATATCATCCTGTAGTTCCAGATCCAGAGATTGGATACAAACAAAATTCAGGAATCTTGTTTGGGAGCATACGACTTTCCATATGAATCTGATTTTGTAGAAAACGGTTAAGTCATCTTCGAAAAAATGTAAAAACTTGAGTTAAATTATTTGTCACACACGCATTTGCTGATCTCGACGAACTGATTCGAATAGTATATGGGTATTATGTTCTTCCAGTATTTATTGCTGTAAGTAGCTTAAAATAATATAATTATGGAATTGCTTTCAACTCGAATATTCTGCCATCATCTGGTTTACATATGTCATATTTGAACGATTATGTTGCCAAAAACGAACCGTGCTAAAATCGGTACGAGGCAAAATGTCATGAAAAAGGATGCTGTACACAGTCTTAATGGTACTTAGAAACAATTGTCTGTAACACTATAAAAAAAGTTCTCGGAAAGTTTTTCTAAAGTTTGAGCGAATTCTATACCTATTTATATATATATATATATATATATATATATATATATATATATATATATATATATATATATATATATATATATATATATATATATATATATATATATATATATATATATATATACATATATATATATATATATATATATATATATATATATATATATATATATATATATATATATATATATATATATATATATATATATATATATATATATATATATATATATATATATATGATGTTTTAATCCATCTAGTGGTGTAATGATGCCTTTCTCATTATATTACTAATATTTTCAAAAATATCACTAGAAGTTTTTGTGAAGAATTTTTTTTTCAATCTTGAATAAAATAAGAAACTTTATTTGTGTACAAACTAGCATAACCTTTTCAAATTGTAAACAGTTATGTCAAGTTAATAAGAATTTTTCTTTATTTTACATCGTCGCACTAAATAATTAAACACACTTTACCCTATAGTTCTGGAACCGGAAGTCGGACCCGGATGAAATTAAACAGCAACCTATGAGACTATAGGAACTTTTATTTGAGCCTGTTTGTAGAAATCGATCAAATCATCTCTGAGAAAATTGAGTGAGTCCCGCTTTAAACTTTTTGACTAATATTTCCAGCACTTCTGGAACCGGGAATTTGGAACCAGTATAGCCGAAGTCGGTTCGATTAGCAAGTAACTAATATAGCCTACAAATTGAATCAGTTTTAAGCCAAATCTAAAAGAATTTCACCCTCGTCGCTCTAAAATTGTATGAAATTCAATAGCAACCTATAGGACTACGAGATTTTTTTATGAGTGACATTATTTGAAACATACTCACACACCCACATACATTGCTCAGCTCGATGAACTGTGTCGAAGTATATAGAACACTTAGCCTTTCGGGTCAATTTCCACTGGTCAATTTTTCAAGTGATTGTATAAACTTTCTTTTATGTTTATGTTTATGTTAGTACTCTCATGGAATTTTTTTACTTCAACAGGGGATAGGAGAATGAGAGAGAGAACAAATTGCGTCACCTGTCTTTGACTGAGTATACACTTCTACTTGGTCATTGAACTATCGAGTATTTCATTTGACAGACCTTTGACCGTACCGATTACAGTTAACGATGATTTTAGTCAGTCTGTCAAGGTCAGTTTTATGACCCTGGATTTGGGAATCGAACCCAGGTGGGCAGCGTGAAAGGCACCGACTTACCCATCACGCTATACCCGTTCCCCTGCATCATTATTTTGAATTTGAATATTTTGGCTCTCATCGTCCTATAATTTCGTAACCGGAAGTCGGATCAGGATAAAATTGCACAGTATATTTAAAGACAATGATTGAATCATAAATCGTGAAAAACGGTTTCACCGTTGCTGAGAAATCGACGGGAGTTCCGTTTTTGGAGATTTTCTTCACTATTACCGGTGCTTTCTGAAGCGGAAACCGGGGACTAGTAGTCCCAAAGTAGTTTGATATAATTACTAACTAATAAGATCTGTCAACTATATCAATTTAGCAGTAAGTTTTATAAAAATGTAAACCTCGTTTCGCCATCGCTTGTGAAAAAATACTCATGAAATTGAAAATTTTCATCAATCGCACTGTAATACCGGAACCGGAAGTCGGATCTGGAACTTTTCGGGGACTTTTTAAAGAGTTTCATGACCTTTTATTTGCTTCTTAGTTTGTGAAAATCGATCAAGCAATTTCCGAGAAAATTGATTGCATATTTTTTCATAATTTTTCACATATTTCCTTGTTCCGGAACCGGAAGTCTGATCCAAATAATATTTAGGAATTTTGTATGGGACCACAAGACCTTTCATTTAAATTTAAGTTTGTGAGAATCGCTTCAGCCATCTCTGAGAAAAGTTAGTGCATTTATTTTCAAAATTTTTTGCACATTTTACCCCATAATTCCGGAACCGGAAGTCTGATTCAAATAATATTCGGGCATTTTTTATGGGATCACAAAACCTTTCATTTGAACCTAAGTTTGTGTAAATCGGTCGTGCCATCTATGAGAAGAGTTAGAATACATATTTTCATTTTTCGCACATTTTACCCCATAACTCCGGAACCAGAAGTCGGATCCAATATTCAGGAATTTTGTACGGGACCATAAGACCTTTCATTCTAAGTTTGTGAAAATCGGTTCAGCCATTTCCGAGAAAAGTTACACACACATACACACAGACATTTTGCGTACTCGACGAACTGAGTCGAATAGTATATGAAAGTCGACTTTCACAGTGATTGCATAACCTCTCTATATGAGAAAGGCCACCTAGCAGTGGGATGATACCTTTTTTATCATCCGCATGTGTTTTTTGCATGCATATTCTTCGGTGTTTTAGTTCTCATGACATTATTTTAATGACCGTCGTTTCAAGCGGCAATTTAAAGTTCTATTCCCTCATTACTCTCTAATGTCGAAACTGCAAATCGGATCGCATTTGAATCTAAACGTGTAATAATTGATTGAACATTCCATGAGATGTCGAAATAAATTCCACTTTAGAGTTTACGGTTATTCACGGTACTACCAGAACCGGTATTCAGGAACCAGCATAACCTAAATGGATTCGTATAGCCATAAATTAATATGACGATTAAATTGCAATAGTTTTGAGTCCAATTTTGAAACTTTTTACCATGAATCCTTTAATTTGAATTTTTGTTTTCGAGATTCGATTCGGCCTGTTTTGAGAAAACGATTGAGCTTCGAGAAACGATTCGATACTGGAACCGGAATTCGAAAATCGGTGTAGCCAAAGTCATTTAAATCCACCTCAGGAGCTGTATAGTTTACATTTGATTCAAACTGTTTGAAAATCACACATACACACACGGACATTTGCTCAGTTCGTCGAGCTAAATCGATTGGTATATAACACTCGACCCTCCGAGACTCGGAAAATTTTTCTAAAGTTTGAGCGAATTCTATACCTTTTTTACCTATTTTTATATATATAAAAAATAGGTATAGAATTCGCTCAAACTTTCGAAAATTTTTCCGAGGCCCGGAGGGCCGAATGACATATACCAATCGATTCAGCTCTGCGTCCATGAGTTCAACCAATAGCTAAATTAGAATAAAAATTATGTAATGATACAAACAAACTCGAAACAGTTTATGAAATTATCAACAAAATGTCTGAAAATAAAAGCTTATTTTATAATTTATAGAAGTTAATCGTTTGGTTCAAATAATATTTCCGAGTAGATTTCATAATTAATGACGAGTTACCTAAGATGATATTTAAGCTATAAGAGAATATATTTTAATAAATTCAAAACGTTGTGACTATGTTAGAATTAAATTAGGATAAGAATATTATGTAAAAGTGATGCTACGGCGAAGAAAAACTTATGTAAACTGCCTTAAGAAATAAACGTATTTATGGAAAAAAAAAATCGATTCAGCTCGACGAACTGAGCAGATGTCTGTGTGTGTGTGTGTGTGTATGTGTGTGTGTCCGTATGTGTGTTGTCAACTAAGAGGTCGAGATCTCAGAGATGGCTGGACCGATTTTCATCAAACTAGTCGCAAATGAAAGGTCTCCCCGTCACCCAAAACGCTATTGAATGGTTTTGAGATCGGATGTTTACTTTTTGAGTTATACAAAGTTTTATGTCAAAATTTTCAGTTTTTTGACAGTATCTGTCACAATTGACCTTGAAAGCAGAATATGTTTTCAGACTTAGATTCCGCACGGTAATACCTATCCAACAAGCCATAGATTGTTAAAATCCGTCCATTTTTAACGGAGATATCGAAATTTTTCTGTAAGCGACTTTTCCCCCTATTCCAGCAGTAGGAGTTTTGAGCGCTGTATGACAAAGAAATGCTTGGGAGCAACGGAAAACACGATTTTTTAAACTGTTACATACAATTGTTTCTAAGAACCAAAAGGATTGTGTACAGCATTCTTTTTCATGACATTTAGCCTCGGACCGATTTTGGCACGGCTCGTTTTTGGCAACATAATCGTTCGAATATGACATATATAAACCAGATGATGGCAGAATTTTTTTTAATTATTTTGTTTTAAACTACTTACAGCAATAAATGCTGGAACAACATAACATCCATATACCATTCGAATCAGTTCGTCGAGATCAGCAAATGCGTGTGTGACAAATAACTTCAATTAATTTTCTCGGAAAATTTCTTTTCTACAAATTCAGATTCATACGAAAAGTCGTATGCTCCCAAACAAAGTTCCTGCATTATGTTTGGTTCCGACCTCTGGTTTCGGAACTACAGGATGATATGTGAAACGAAATCAAAATTGTGTAACTCATTTTTCTTGAAGATGGCTGAACCGATCTAAGATGCAAATGAAATCTAAGAATCATCTAAGATTCAAATGAAAAATTTGGAGATTCTATAAAACATCTTGCTTTTCAGTCAGATCCAATTTCCGGTTTCGGGGATACAGGGTGATTAGAATAAAAATGTCTATTTCACATAAATTAATCAGGTTTATCGGGTTAGCAGATTTGGATAGTCGATAAAAAAATTAACTTTTTTCAGTTTTAGTGGTATTCAGTTGTCGATCAGAAGGCACCTAAAAATTTAATTCGTGCTATGATCTCTCAAAGATGTCTTAACTGATTTTCAAATGTTTTGAAACAAATGTAAAGTGTACAGTTACTCAGGTGAATTTATCTGACTTCGGCCATACCGCTTTTAGAATTCCGGTTCCAGTATAAAATCGTTTCTCAAAGCTCAATCGTTTTCTCAAAAAAAGCCTAATCAAATTTCAGAAACAAAAATTTTAAATAAAACAAACTTATATACAAAAATTAATTATTTTATCCAATTATGACTTCCGGTTCTCGAATTACATGATGATGAATTTTTAAAATTCAAACCGATATAGAAGATGACAATCCCGAAAAGCTTCAAAGTTGAACTCAAAACTGTTGTAATTTATTCGTCATATGGCCATACGAATCGGTTTGGGTTATGCTGGTTCCTGAATACCGGCTCTGGAAGTACCTTAAATTACCGTAAACTCAAGAGTGGAACTTACATATCATGGCATGTTTAATCAATTATCACACTTCTAGATTCAAATTCGATCCGATTTGCAGTTTCGACATTACAGAGTAATGAGTGATTAAAATCTCAAAATGTCGCTTAAAACGAGGGTCATTAAAATAATGTCATGAAAACTTAAACACCGAAGAATATTCATGCAAAAAACACATGCGGATTGATAAAAATAGGTATCATCTCACTGCTAGGTGGATTAAACACGTTTTTTATATATATAAAAAGGTAAAACCTCCAGGATCTGGATCTCGCTATTATAAGTATTAAGGCTCGTATAGTGTCGTATTGATGGCGATTGTTACAGCAAACTATGAAATTATTCTGGCTGATGTTGGGACGAATGGGAGAATATCAGATGGCGACGTTATCAGAAATACTCAGTTTTACGATTTTCTCAATAAGGGGAAAATTAAACATCCCTACTTCTTCTGAACTCTCAAATAGCGATAAAACTGCTGCTTGTGTTTTTGTAGGTGACAAAGCTTTTCTACGAATGAACAATTTTATGAAACCATATTCATTACCTATTCTTAACTATAATAGAAGGAAGCCGGATAGCTGTGTCCGGCTTCCGCATTCGAAAGTGATAAGTGAACATTTTCAATTTCATGAGCATTTTTCACAAACGACGCACAGTGGTCCAGAACTGGAAAAAGACGGTCAAAAGTCTGTACTGATTTTTAAGAGCTGACGTGTCTTCGAAGAAGTTTTACAAGATTATATTACGCTTCTTTTGAAAGTGGCACCTTAATTTTTGTTAATGGGGTAGTACCAATTTCGAATAAAAATAAATTTTTTTTCACAAAAGAAACTTTTTTCTATTTTATTTTGAAGAGAAAAACATTTGAATTATTTTTGCTGAAGATATAAATAATGTAAACAAATAATGTTTTGTGATATATTCACTTTATTCTAAAAACAGTGTTTTTGGATTTATCTACAGTTTTTTCGGATAATCTCCTTCTGTTTCCTAAGTATCTTCTACAAAGTGCGCGTAAACACTCATATACAAGCAAGCTCATGTTTGCACGCGCAACTTAAGCAAATTGTTGTGATTTTTATTTTGTTTACTTTTTGACAATAAACAATGCAATTTTTTTAGGCCTTTTCAAAGTTAATTTTAAATATTTAAAATCCGAAAAATTATCAAAAGTTCAACACATATTAAAAAAATGGAAAAATGTTTTCCAAACAAAATATGAAAAAGTATTGTAAAAGCACAAACCTTTACGAAGAGATTTCATTTTTAAAAGTGTAAATAAATTGAATTATCGCGAAGCAACACGTTTTTAAGACGATATGTTGATCGTGCGCCGCTCACTTAGAGATGTGCGAAGCAGCTCCGAACCGATCAGCTCACTAAAGGGAATCGATTCAATGTATCAACTCATTTAGATTGAACTGAAGGTTTGTTTTGAGCGCCGTTTTTCTTACTCCATTTTTCTTTCATATGCATGATCGAAATCATCGAAGCACAAAGAACAATGCTATGCGAACTAACTTGTCTGCGAATTATTATTATGTTATATTTGAGAATATCTGCAAAAGTGGCATCCCTGAATGTACCTTAGCCTACTGAGTGAGAGGTAAGATTTCTTATTGACAATGGCTTATTCAATCTGTTAAAGAAGAATTGATACACAATTGGAAGAACAACAAAAGCTCATGCACGCATTTCTTCTCATTTATAACTCGCTCTTCAAGAGCCGAAGATCCGTTCAGCTCGTAGCTTGTTTCCACCTTACCAGCAGGGATGCCAGGTGGTTTTTTCAAAAATCTGTGATCAAGCCAAAAACCTGTCTGTGCAAAATCCGTGCACGTTTCCATAATAGCTGATCCGAATTATTTTGGTAAGCAAAAAAGGTCTCCATATTTCCTACCGCTCTGTAATTTTTGGTGCTTAACTGTGATCAATTTCAAAAATCTGTGATCGATTTCAGAATCTGTATAAATTTTTGACCATTTTCAGAAATCTGTGCCATTTTTTAAATCTGTAAAAAAGGTTGCAAATCTGTGAAACATAGATTAATCTGTGAACCTGGCATCCCTGCTTACCAGTGCGGTGAACTGGTGAGCTGCGGTTCTTTTAAAAAGAGCTGTGAGTCATCAGCTCACTTTAAATATTCGATTCACTGGAATAACTCATGAGCGAATTGCCCATCTCTACGCTCACTGCAAAAGTGAGTTACAGAAATAGCAGACGCGAGACGCCCTTCGTTTCTTAACCATTCATGATTTCAGCATGGCCATAGTGAAAATGAGTCACACGAATAGTACTCAGGATATTCTCATTGGAAAATAAATTGGATTAGGAATATATTTTCCTATAAGTATTGTAAAAGTTTGTTGCTGCATATTTCGCTTCGGCACAAGATTTCCTAGGTAATAAGAGGTAAAATGATGTATAACTTTTCCAGAAAAGAATAAACCTATGCATTACCTTCTACAAAATTATGGGATTTTATATCTTCTACAATTATTCCAAACAAAGTATGTATAGAAAATAACTTATAACATGTTATGATTAGAAAACTAGTTTTAAGGGGATTGTTATAATTCAATAATTAAAACTACCTTTGAAAAGGCATAAAAAAAAAGTTCCATCGAGTTCCGCTCAGATTTTTTATTATAGTATTGGGCATATCTTTTCCTATAAATTCTGTAAAAATCAGCTGCATAAAGTTGCATATTTCGCTTCGGTGTAAGGTTTTATCATAGGTAAAAAAAAGGTAAAATGTTGTATAACATTGCCAGGAAACAACAAACCTATGCACTACCTTCAACAGAAATATGGGATTTTTTATTTTCTACAATTATTCCAAACAAATCATGCGTAAAAAATAACTTGAGACAAGTTATGAATAAAAAAGTGATTTTAAGGGGGTTGCAATAAAAACGCTTTGAATATCCGAAACGGTGCGTCCTAGACTTTTGGTATATTTGACAAAGTAAATTATTTTCAATAGTCCTAAAACTTTGAAGAAGAAAAAAATTTTCTATCTCTTCAGAAAAAAAAGTTATGGTTATATTTTTTGTCAAAGTAGGCCATGAACAATTAGGGATAGAATAACATTACGCGGTATATATTTGTAAATAATTTCTTAAAAGCAACTATATGCATAAAAAGAACGGTATGACAGTTACTGTCCAGGTTTTTATTGATTCGAACCACTGTGCGACGGTCAAAATAACGAAAAAAGGAATGTCGATAAATTGAAATTTATTTGAAAAAATAAACAAACATCGGTACTTTATGCTTCGCTATGCATATGCAATTTTCACAGCCGGTAGTGCAGTAATACCGTACCGGTAGTTATGTTGAGGAGCAAGACTCTTTGCAAGCGTAAGAGAAATGTCAACAATGTGTGCGTAAAAACAAATTCCGGCGCTTCTTTTCCTGATTTTAATCAATAAATCTTCCATATGGTTGAAAAATAAACCAATCGGATCATTCTGCTTAAAATTACAATTCAAGAAAACCGAAAATCTTAGTCTAAAACTCTTCCGCTTTCCTTAAAACTGCTCGAGAAAAAATGTTTCAGTTTCAGCTTACATCCACTAACACATTTGATTAGCAACAAACACATTTCTATATGGATTTCCTCTTGCAACAATTATTGCGATATAAAGATTTACGTACCTTCTATTAGTAAACACGAAGAAAAGGAACCTTTAATTTAACACGCGAAAGGCAATGGATATGGAATGTTGTCGTAAAACTATTTATTTTTCTGGAAAACTGCTTTTGTAACAGAAAATATTTAGTTTTGTTTGAATTGTGTAGCGAAATCTAATACAAATCCATTGAAGCAGTGTTGCTAACTTTTGTCGTGAATACGACTTACTTTACTATGGGACGCCTTTTCAAAATTTACCCTCTGGGAGAGTGAGAAGTTTTTGATCGTGAATATCTCTTGTTATACTTAACGCAACAACATATTTTTTTCTCCATGCTATCAAAAATATAATCAGGAATTTGTGTTTAAATTTTTAACAGTGTAAAATAATCATAAATAACTCAAAATCTATGTTTTCTCAAACTTTTGGAAACAACGAGAAAAACTCATCCCGTTTGCTTGCCTTTTTCGCACCAGGACGACGGTTTTGAGGTAGTCAGGCACATATCAGTTCCGATGTTCTACTGGTTGAGTGTAATAGGTAAATCTTGACCGAGGATTGTTCATTTTTTCTAGTACCTTAGATGGAACTGGATGTCGTGCTGAGGTTCTTCCATCAACTTCAGTAATATTGAGGTGGTAAAAACCTCAAATGCTCAGGAGGTGCTCTTCTTTACATTCGGACGTTTTGGCTAGCAGTAAACCAGTAGTAGCAGAGAACTGAATTTTTAGTTAAATTCAAGAATCAATCTCAGAACCTAGATTCTAGTCCACCTGAATTCTGAAATTAATTTAAAGTTCCGAATTTAGTGTCATACACCTATTTCAAAATTTAGTTCCAGATTACAGGTTTAGAATTCAAAACTCTGACTCTAGAACTGAATACTATTTCTGGATTTTGAAAATGGTTTCAAATTTAGTTCCTTATTCAGGTATTCAAATCCAGAGATATGATTAAGGATTTTTCAGAATTCATGAACAAAATTCAGGATATGAATTTTAGATCTGGATTCTGAACACCGAACCTTCATTTAAAAACTGAATTCAAAACCAGAGTTTAATTTCTGAATTAAGTTTTAGAATCTAATTCATCAATTCAGTCTCAGCATTAATTTCCAGAATTCAGAACCTACATGTTGGAACTAAATTGTGAACATGATTTCTGGAACTGAATTTAGTTCCTTTATTAAGACTTGGAATTCAAGTTCAGAATTTAGTTCTTTAACGCAATTTGGGAAATTCTAAAAATAACTTCACTTCCTTACTTCTAGAAGTAAACTTATGACCTCAGTTTTTGATCTAGATTCCGAAAATTTGCAGCAGAGTGTGCCCCAGATTTATATACAAGTTCTTGAAATTACTCAAAGCGGTTTCTTAGAACCACTAAAATATTTCCAAAGGATTTTGAGAAGTTTATTTCTACTAGTATCTAAATCTACAAAACTGTATTTGTTCCGTGTTATTTAATTGTATCCGGAAGTGAGAAAGAAAAATATCAGTTTTATTCGTATTCACGTCCTCCAATTATGTCTGTGACATTACCCACCCACTTTTTTATTAGGGAATTGAAATCTACATTCATAAAATGTAAACAATTTTCCTTCAAACGTTGGTAAAAAAATTATCAAAACTGACAATTCATCCAGAAAATTCGGGCTTAACGTTCGTTTGAGAATAAATTATTGCTAAAAAAGATTGTTTGAAACTCAATCGTGCAAGCCACTTTGATAAACTGGCTGCACTGCATATATGAATACATAGATCTAAGACATACGTACCAAATAAAATGTACGTAATACACAAATTACCAACACAAGTTAACTTGGTTTACTCTTGATCCTTAATGAAAACAGTAAATGATATTAACATACACACTGTCATGAAAATTATATACAATAATTTACAATAATAGTAATCCTACTACATATGTTATGCTGCTGATTCAGGTTGTTGACGTACATGCGATAGATGCCATAGGGTTACTTTCCTCAGGTATTGCGTGACCGATTTCCACAAGCTTAGGTTCAAATTAAAGGTCTTATAGTCCCATATGAAGCTTTAGAATTGTGAAGAGTGCTGCCAAATTTTCTGCAAATAAAAAAATAAAAACAACTTCGGCTATTCCGGTCCTAGAGATCCAATTTCAGAGGTATTGGAAATAATGGTACAAAACAGAACTTTTCACTTTTCTTTAAGAAGGTCAAATCGATTTTCAAACTTCTAGATTCTAGATTCAAGGGGAAAGTCTTACAGTTTCGCGCGGAATTCTTGAATTCGTTGTGGATACTACTTCCGGTTTCGGCAATAAAGGGTTAACAGGATGTGTAGATTTTGTTAGATTAAATTAAATTAAATTAAATTAAATAGCCATAGATTATAAATGCCACTCTTGGAATTTTGAAAAATTTATAACTAAAGTACAACAAGTACATATAAATTTATATATATATATATATATATATATATATATATATATATATATATATATATATATATATATATATATATATATATATATATATATATATATATATATATATATATATATATATATATATATATATATATATATATATATATATATATACATATATACATACATATATATATATATATATATATATATATATATATATATATATATATATATATATATATATATATATATATATATATATATATATATATATATATATATATATATATATATATATATATATATATATATATATATATATATATATATATATATATATATATATATATATATATATATATATATATATATGTACTGTCCGCCCGTTTAAATTATACTTAAAATTTTGGTTACCAAGGAACTGTCAAGTTGAACCCCGATTTGTGGATCAATCTTCTAAATGAAATAAACTAAATTCATTAAGCGATAGTAATTATTGCGAGGAAAAATTCACTTACTTTTTCACTAAAAAAATCCGTCGACCGTGACAGGACTCGAACCTGCAATCTTCGGATCCGAAGTCCGACGCCTTCTCCATTAGGCCACACGGCCACCACATCATCTACCCTGATAATTACCAACCCTGTGATGCTGGGGCAATGAAAACCTATTTAGTTTATCATTTGTCAGAGCGAACAAAAAAAAAACAACGAAGCTAAATCATAAAGCAACAAACAATTAGTCAAGATAAGCTTCACCGATTCCAGCAGTGCCGCTCACTATCCGTAGTGACAGGGCGCGCGCGTTCCTTGAAGTGTGAGAACATGCTATAAATCTAGCCTCAGTTGGGCACTGGTACAGGCGCAAGGCAAAAGGATTGCCCGACAAGAGCTTCCGACTAGCAGCCGACGGAAGAATGGGAAACTACAATTTGATTTGTGAATGCGTAACTGCGAAAATGTACAGCTTCCGGTTCGGCCCGTGCGATTGTGTATCTGCTCTGTAGATACTGGCCAGGGAATCCTCTTCGAGAAGCAAACTATAAAGTAGAACAACGACTCAGAATTGCGTTAGTCGGAGGAACCCACAGTCCACAAAATCGGCACGAGGCCGTTCACACTTCCTTCTTGCAGCAGTTGCTCGCAGTCAGTAATCTGGAACACACAGGAGTCTCATTTTTACGCAGTTGGCTCGAATCCATAACTGCACACACTCGGAGGGAAGAATTCATTCTTCTTTTCAGGTTTTGTGGGTTGGTTCCGTGCGATGAAAGGATTGCCATGGGAAAGGAAACCTACGTATGAGCGGCTTCGAGAAGCCAAAACATTGTTCAATCGCCGTACGTCCATTGCGTGTACCGATTGCTTCTGTTGGTAAGTAAATGGCAGAGTACGGCAGGGCAGGGACAGCAAATTGAAATTGAGCACATTCTTGGCGAAGAATGTATTCCCCGGAGGTCTCCAGCCGAGTCTCTGCATTTCCATACTGTCTCCATTTGAATAACATTTCACTTCGAATGCGAATTCTTTTTCACTAGAAAAGAACGGGTCGTTTTATGGGCGGAAGAGTGTTGCAAGGAAACTTTAATTTAGAAATGTTGTTGAACAATTTTTTTTTAAATTGAACATTAGAAGTATACGATTTATTTCGATTGGAAAATTATATTTTTCTACCGATACTTGGCTCAGTCAGATTAAAACAGATACTCACAGGCTATTGCAATCCACGTCAGTTTGTATGCTTGTGCTGCTAACTTCTTAACCAACCAACCCAAAGTATTCCGCTACATACATTTTTGAGCGCAGCATATTAAGTTAACCACTTTCCTCTTTGAAGTAGAACGAAAAACAAACTTTGTCTTGCGTGATTTACAATTTATGAGTTATTGCTTTGCGCTATAGCGAGCGAGAGACAGATAATGACTGTCCCGTTTGTGCAATGGAAGCTGAGACCCAAAAAAGGACGGTCCAACACGAACTAGTATTATTCATCTGGCATAAAAAAAACTGCTTACCCAAATAAGTTTAATTCTATAACACGAAGAGGATACTTTTTGCCCAGCTTTGTTCCAACATTTTTTTAGTCCTGTTTCGTTTTGTTTCATGTCTGGAACGCGTGCCAGAAATTCAGTGGCATTATTATCCTTGCAGTATGCTAGCGACCGCTTCGCTGGTTTTCGACTAGTAGCGAAACTTCTTCCATTCAGTGGTCCCATAATGATATCGCAATCATTGCAGCACTCTTCAGAACGCACCTCCGAGCGCAATCCCTTTTGGGGAGTTGATCCCCATCGCAGATTATTGTCGAATAAACAGTGGTCGTGGGTCCTGCGGTCGATCCAATCTTGCCGCTGGTCGTCGTCACCGTGGATGTTGTATGCGCTTATAATTCTCGCTTTTAGAAGCGACAGCATAACAATAATTCGCTAAATTTCCATACATAATCGAACAGGGTTCTGCGGCAAAGCCCCAAAACCCCATTGCATGATTGCTGCGAAATCGCGTATCTTATCCGTTTTGTTTATTGCATATCTTCAAACCGCAATTTGTGTCGCATCGAACATAAGTGACGCCTGCAGTGGGTAAATGGGAAGGGTAGCGTTGAAGAACGACAAGATGCTCTCCCGACTGTGACACGGTCTGCTACAGTCAAGCGTGGCGGATTCGTTCGAAGCTGGTTCTCATTCATGCCGACACGTTCCTGGGTCCGCGATGGATTGCAGTTATTCCCAACAGGGCGATTGATACATCGGTATTCATCCGCGACCCTCTTCTCGGTAGCAGTTGGTTGCTCTATTCTGATAGATCATAGAATGATATGCAATAAGAATGATAAAATTGTGTTATTGTATATTACATTTCTCAATGAATAACTGTTCGAAAATATTGAGCAGATGAGGTCTACAACAAACAACAAACAACAAACAACAAACAACAAACAACAAACAACAAACAACAAACAACAAACAACAAACAACAAACAACAAACAACAAACAACAAACAACAAACAACAAACAACAAACAACAAACAACAAACAACAAACAACAAACAACAAACAACAAACAACAAACAACAAACAACAAACAACAAACAACAAACAACAAACAACAAACAACAAACAACAAACAACAAACAACAAACAACAAACAACAAACAACAAACAACAAACAACAAACAACAAACAGCAAACAACAAACAACAAACAACAAACAACAAACAACAAACAACAAACAACAAACAACAAACAACAAACAACAAACAACAAACAACAAACAACAAACAACAAACAACAAACAACAAACAACAAACAACAAACAACAAACAACAAACAACAAACAACAAACAACAAACAACAAACAACAAACAACAAACAACAAACAACAAACAACAAACAACAAACAACAAACAACAAACAACAAACAACAAACAACAAACAACAAACAACAAACAACAAACAACAAACAACAAACAACAAACAACAAACAACAAACAACAAACAACAAACAACAAACAACAAACAACAAACAACAAACAACAAACAACAAACAACAAACAACAAACAACAAACAACAAACAACAAACAACAAACAACAAACTGGGTTCGACTCCCAAACCCGCACATAGGGTCAGGAAACTTTTCTGGTTCGAAGAGGCGAATGACCTCAAAGTTAAAACCTATATAATCTAAAACGAAACAAAAAACACAACAATGTATGATTAAATGTACAATCTTTTGAAAAAAATTCAGTTTCGATATTGGAAAGCTCAATGGATATTCGGAGTGATCAATTCAAACAAACCTTGATTGAAAAGAAACACTGTTAAAGAAACAATCACTGAACACTTTAACCCAACCATCATTATTTATTTGAAAAGTATACCAGTAGAATTGAACCGTGATGTAGCACATCCGCTCAAAACCAAACTAAAATCGTTTGGTCTGGATTTAGTATACAGCAGCAAAAACTATCAATGAAAAACTTTACTACAAAAGACCAGAGACAGATAATTTGAAAAAAATCCGCAATATACTAAATTACTTACGATAAATGATATAAAAATTATTAAACAAATTTCTAACCCATGGAAACTAGACACAGATGAAAATTAAGCAATGTATAGCAATAATTCAAACTCTTTATTCAACCAGGAAATAAATACTCAAGCTTTTCAAGTTTATCAAACCAATGAAATGTATTCTTCTGGTTTTTCAATCTGCTACCTAAATATACACGGAACCACCCGCTATCCCATTTCAACCAGAATATTAGTTGATTTTCTGAATTCGATTGGTTAAAATTTGGTACAACTAATCGATTGTTGTTTTAACTAAACTGTCATTTTTGTTTTTCGATTAGCAGAAACGATGGTTGAAACAACTAATTTAACTGTTTGAAAAAAAACTGCTGTCAATTAGTGAGGACACATACCTTTCAATTTCAATAAATATTTTAGTTGAAATAACTGGTGTTGTTATTGAAACAAAATTCTGTTAGTTGAAAAATAAATCGGTTTTATTTGTTTTAGACATTGCAAATAGTTGAATCAACTCGAACAATGTTATTGATTTGCGAAAATAATCAAAATATACCTACTGATAAACGTCATGATCTATTTGAAATAAGTTCGTTATGTTGAGATCAGGCGCGTAGCCAGAGAAAATTTTCGGGGGGGGGGGGGAGGGGGGGGGGGGTTTAGAACATGGTGATAAATCAACACATGTACAATTTATATCACAATGTTTCCCATGGGTTATAATTTTTTGTTTCGGGGGGGGTTTGAACCCCTGAAACCCCCCCCCTGTATACGCGCCTGGTTGAGATTCATGAAATAAACATCGTTGTTAAAATATAAACAGTATTTTATATTGACATGTAATATCTTTAGGGCTGGGAAAACCACCGATCACTGCTAATTTCAAGTGATCTTAACCAAGGAATAAATTATCATTACGAAATCAGAACTGATCTGATCTATAAGTGATTTTGATTTTTGTATGATCATGATCATGTCAAGTCGAGATCAGTAAAGATCTAAATACTAAAAAATACTTCTGATTCGATCGGAAATGATTGATGTAGAATAACGTTTTTAATCAGCATAAGTACCCGGAGGGGCGTGTAAATTAGCGAAATTATTAAATTTACCTAAAATGAGTATTGAAAGATGATGCCTTCAAACGGTTGAACTAAAGTTATGCACTGATAATTTTAGTCAATTTATATGAGCTTGGGTGCATCAACCACTGGGAATTGGAATTTTACTACGGCAATTCAAACGCGCCATTCAATCGCAGCGCGTTCTGTGTGTTTGAAACCCTTCGCTCCTGTTACTTTTATAAATTAAACTAGCTGACCCGTCGAACTTCGTTTCGCTTGAAATTATTTTTTAAATTTATCTTTCCTGACAGCAGAATTGTCAAACGGTAATGCTTCTTTCCATTATTTTACTGATTATTTAGCCCAAAATAAACGAATTTCGACGAATTTGTATCCAACACATTAACTTCGGCCCGAAAAAGAAATTTCATACAAAATCATTGTGAATATGTTAAAAGATTTTGTTACGGAAAAATTAAGTGAATGCACCGATCGCCAAGGATGGTTTTTATCGTATCAAAGAACGCTCACTGGCAACTCTTCACACGAATGAATCAGTGCCATCAAAAAGAAACGGATATCATCGCAACAACAAAAACCCCGCATGGCTCATTTAACATTGAATCGACACCTGTGCGAGAGCGAATTTCTTTCGATGACCTGTCTGAGAATCAAAGGTTAGCACGCCGCTGTGGGGATCCTCTCTGAAGCAACAAACGGTCGCTTATTCTCGTTTCGCGATCCGATTCTATACAGGCAGTTGATAATTGCGGTAGAATCATTTTACTATTGCCGCTTATTCAAACTATGTGCATATAACCTTTGTATAAGTTATGTCTATGAAAATGCCTGTGAATGCTCCACACAAGGGTTTTGAAATATTGTAACCTAATATGAGAATCATCAAGTTTAATCATCGATTCGATTTTCTGCGATAATTGTCAACTTGCGATTCTCTCTTGGGAAATTCCACACACCAACGATCATTATCAGACTGTAACTTTTTTTATGGGCCGTGAAACACTCAGAGTATGAAGTGGAGCGAAGAAATGTAGAAAAATTCTCTCGCGGTTCATGCATTGAGAGACTCGAGTTCTTGTAGCATCTTCTACCGGATTGAAAATGTTGTATACAATATAGATAGCAATATAGCAGCTTCTGTCAAATTATCGGCAATCACCAACACTGCCGATCGCCATCTTATCCTTCGAGTCAGTGCATTGAAAGTGTAGATCTCTCTTATGGGGCAATTTACCTTTTCAGAAAAGCAGCCATTGTTGCAAAACACAAAAGTAGCTTTCTTAGCTGTCTTCGAGCAGAAATTCAAAACAGAAATATCAATTTGTTTGGCACATTTTTTCTGAATAAACTGATGTTTTCTTCGATTCATCAAGCAATAGTGGAGAAAACTGCCATTGAGTTTTTCAACAATGGCTGTTTCCCGGAGATTGTTTGTAGATCCTTAAACTAATTGTTTCGACATATGAAATGAGCGGTGGAGCAGAGATGACCAAGATGAATACTTGAAATTGATTCCGCAAATTTCCAAAAGCGACTTGTTGTTTATCATTGTAAGGTTTAATTGTAGACTGAAGACGTTAAAAAATTTAATGGTAAATAATAATACTGGATTATCGGAAGGAACAAACCTGTTTTGAACGATTGTCCATTAGCTGCTTCACCGCTAGTCTGATGATAATACTTAATCTTGTTTGATGAATGTTCGTAGCATGACAATCACAGGATCAAATTCCGATTGACAATTTAGCGATGAAATAAGAATTTATTGAACATTCGAAAGCTCAAATTATCATTTTATTAAATTAAATTGAATTTATAAATAATTGTATCAATAGCCGTCTCATTAGTTGAGTCACCTCATCATTTTAATTAGTACTCGATCTACAATTAACGAATGGCGTTGAGTTCGGTCTTAAGAGTCAATATCAGAAAGAATCATATGAAAGAATGTGCAATTTTTCTGTTCTAGCGGAGGAGTGATTATACCAGTATTCTTCTTATCGTTCAAACCAATGCATAAATCAGTAGTAGTAATGGTTTTTGAATGCCACGATTTTTCCTCCAGATGTGGTATTCACGATTTGCATTTGGTAATTGGTCAAGTAACACAAAGTTCGAAGAATGGAACGATTTGACTTAAGCAGCTTACAAATGTCATGATGTCATAAGCAGCCCAAGCATCCTTAAAATTTTACTCGAAGCGGCTGAAGGAACTTCAGCATGCTAAATGAAAGAAAATTCTCTTTATTTGACCTCATTATTTCAGCAGCAGAATCCTGTCATTAATTCGTTAAAAAAACGTTCTATATGTTGATATGTTTCAAAATAACGAATCACATGCATGTAAAATCTCCACCCAAAACTACTCGTTGCGCGCCAAACAATTTTCCAACGATCTAGTATTCTTTTCCTCAACGGCGAAATACTGAGCACCTTCTTGCGCGCCATACATCAATAGTGGATCTAGCAATCATTGGCGACTTTTTTCAACAGAAAATTCCATTGTCCATACAAAATAACTTTATGGATTTTCCCATTTTTCCGGCAAATTTTCCTAATTTTTTTGATGTACGAACCCGGTGGGGGTAAAAACTGATCAAACAAAAAAAATCATGTAAATCCGTCCATCCGTTCTTACGTGATGCGATTACAAAGAATGATCTCTTATCTCTTTTTATATATATAGATAGATAGATATAGATTCATGTCAAAAAGCGTTTTATTGCTAATGCATGAACATCATCATCGGTATCAAACAGCTGGAAGTAAAACAGTCTGCTGGAAGTAAATCAATGATCGATCGAATTTGAAGCATAAAATTTTTGCGCATACCTGAAAGATTACGAGATGATCGTTCATTAACATTTTCTAATTTGTCACCAAATCTTTTTAATCTTAAACAAGGTTAATTTTATCACAACACCGCTGTTAGATAAACACTTGTTATCATGAATTTCTCAAATCGAATGAACACAATTTCACCAAACGCTTTAACCATCGATGTTGTTTTCATTGACATTTTGAAGCGACGCGAACAGATTTCAACTAAAAAAGTTGTTGATTTTGAATGGCGATTATTGTTTTGCTTTCAACTGTCTCCGGCATTTGACAGCATTCAAAACAACATATTTTCCAACTACTTGAATATATGCAAATCAAAAACCATATTGGTTGAATCAAAAAGAAATTAGTTAAATCGACTATCGCAAAAATAGAAAACTGCGATATCGCAATTTTATTATCGAAGGGTTCTCCGTGTATAAAACGAACAAAGATAGGAAATATATCAACTACTTGTAATATAACAGTAAACATTTATCGGAGAAGTTCGTCTTTATCTGGAAGCTGTGCCGCGCAAACAAATCAATAGGTGCCACCGTTAAAGATAATCCCTCCGAAAGAGATCAACGAATCATGGTATCGGGGTGAAACACTAATCATACTTAAGGATGCAATATTTCCAGCATCTGATGTGGCATTGATGGGAGTATCCGTGGCACGCAATCACTTTGACAAAGGCGAGGAAATCGTACATTCACTATTGTCGAACAAAAAAACATTGGAATGCCCAAATGAAACATTCGAATGTGGATTATACAAATCTGGCTTTGCATGGAACAAAAGATGATCGAAGTCGACTTTAGTCTTCAACGTATAAATGAAATAAAATAATAGTTGGAGATCCTGCTTCCGACGATGAGATCGATGAGCTTAAACTCAGAATATTCAGTATATGGAATGATATAAGAATGGATGAGAAATTCGCTAAGCAGCAGGTTCTTAGCAATCCATCATTTTCGAAATGTTTCGAACAAAGAAAAAAATTTTTGAATTTTACAGGTGACATAATTTTACAAACAATTTATAAGTTATAAATTATAACTATTTAACGTGTCAAATGACGCCATATTCCATTCGAATAGAATTTTACAAGATCCAAGTGTTATTTTCAATTGCCGCTGTATGGATTTATATGTAACAATTACTCATCATGCAGATATGTGCCTCTGTGGCTCAGTCAATTAACTGACTTGCTTTGTGATCTAATGTTTCTCGGTTCAAGTCGCGCTGTTGACTAACGGTGTTTTTATTTCATTCTATTTCAACCTTATGCACGCGCGCTCTTTATTTTGCGCTGAGACAAATTTATTCTCATTCTCATAAGACAACCACGCGCATGCGACGTGCTTATGCCGCTCTCAAGAGAACTCTTTGGCACATTTACGTACCGCACCAGAAACTGATGCACGCTTCGTTGTATAATCTCATCGCATTCTGCCAAGAACGAGACTCAAGCGCTCTTGTCGCAAGAGATAGCGCGGCGCGCTCGTTTCATGCGCTCTCCTCTTCCTTTCTTCCTTACACTTAGTTGCAAATAAATAAATGCTAGCGAAGAAAGCCGTGCACAGTTGGCGCAGATCGTAGCGAGAGATATATTCAAATCGAAGATACTGTATTCGGTATTCGTTAGTGTGATTCTGAAATGAATAATGAATCAATCAATTTTCCAATGAGAAGAGCCCCATGTCGTACTTTTTATGCGACTGTATAGTAAATTATGAACATTAGATGATTACAAATTTCAGTATATCTATGTATTCACTTAGTTTGAAAAACCCGATTAAGTATTCTCGAAACAAATAATCTTTCCATGTCAGGACTCAAACATATTATATTATGCCTGCCTTGTCAGACCAGCGTCTTATACTCTAAACCGCAAATCGAATAAAAATATCTAGTGCAAAAGCCGGACACGAGTTTCGCAATGCAAAAATCAGTTAAAAACATCTTTTTTGCAAGAACCGTAAAAAAACTTTCTGCAAAAATTGAATGAAAACTCAGCCAGCCGACATAATCTGAGCTGATAATCTGGGAATCATTTTCTTCCTGTTTTTGCAAAGAACTAGAAAGTTTTTGCAAAGAACTATTCAAACTTCGAAAAGTCTCTTGATCATACCTTCTTTTTCCAGGCTCAATCCAATTTTGGAAATGTAGATTTTGCAAGCACTGGGTTTTGTTCTGTTTGTTTGGTTAGAAAGCTGTTCATTTAAACTGAAGCTAAGTCTCGTAATGAACTTATAAATCAACTCTCCTTCGGTTAGGGCGAAGAACTGAAAGTTTCTTTCTGGATAATGAATGAGGATCTGCAAGATTGACAAATTAATATTCACATACTTCCAAAAAAGTATTCACATACTTCCAGAACTGAAACTTGAAGAATATTCTTATTATCAATCGCTCGTGATATGTAACTAGAAATGGCCCTTTCAATCACCAAACCGTCGTTCCTACCGATTTTTCAATTTTGAGATTGATCATACATTTGCTGTTGCATATTTAGACTGGTTCTCACAATCGCTATAAGAGTTTTAATAAAGCCAATACCCTAAACAGTCGAACAAGAAAATTAATTGTAATTATAAATAGTTATACCTACAAATTGTAATAAACACTTCCAAAACTAAACTTTCGTTGCTATTTGGTTTTGTTACCAACTTTGAAGGGGAGAGAAAATGAAAGCTTGGTAAAATGCTACGGTCTCAATAACATTGTCATTTCTCGTCACCTGTATTTCTATTAATCGATTATAGGGAATATAACATATTAAATTTTCTTTGTGATCGTGACAAATATCGTGATCTTTTTTTCATTTTTGAACATAATTACCGAATCATCAAAATGTTATTCAAAGTTTTTGAAATGTACATAATGTACTTCACTTTATTATGAAACACGTGCAAGGTTCTTCTAGTATCAGGATTTATAAAAATCTGTTTCGCTATACCTGAGAAACGTATAAAAGTTAAAATTGGAAGACATCAGATCTTATGGATTAGATTAAAATAAATAAAGCTTTACTCTATGAGTTGCGTTAAATCAGTTTTCAACACCTCAAAGAAATTTAAAAACGTACAATGCAGTAAACATAATTCCAAACGTTTAGAATGCAGTAAACATAATTCCTTTTTGTTTTTAATATGGAGGTTTTAACCTTAAGGTCATTCACCTCTTTGGCCAGAAATAGATTCTGACCCTATGTGCGGAGTTAGGAATTGACCCAGGCTGGCTGCGTGAACATAGTTCTATACATAATGTTATGTTATGACAAAAATAGTAATATAAGAAAGAAACTATGTAACTTTTGGGTGCATCGAAGTTTTTTCATATGAAAAAATGGGTTTTTTTGTTGACTTTGATATAAAGAGGTATCGTTGCACATGCCGTTCATGGTCATTTATTTGTGAATTAAAATCTGCTACTCTGATTCAATTGCATTTAAAATGCTCAAAAGTTTCTACAGACTGCATCATAGTGTAATGATAAGAATTATTCAATATTGGACAATTGTACCAATATTAATCTTTTCTAGCCACCACAACATTTTGCTTATCAACAGATTAATGTTCAATGATTTTCAATATCTTCGCCTCGCATTTTATAGTATTTTCACATAACAGCTGACATCATATAATATTCGGATTTACTTGATATCCGAGAAAATGCCGTGTCATATCACTTGACATTCCATACAATTTAATATAAACGCATAGCACCATTTCAGCATATACATCGCAACCATAATTTGAGTCAACGCCTTGAGCTGCGATAGAAGGAAGGATGCATTAACAATGTTATTTCCAAAATTCTTATCATAATCAATTTATTAAGACTATTTTATTTTGAAACCGATCGCCAACTCTGCCCAACAACTTGTACCGCTCTAGGAACGAAAAAAAATTATAACATAAACTTTTACTGTGGCTCATATCGCACACACGCTGCGCTCATAAAAAATCTCGTGCGCTGTCTCGTGAGACCAAAGCGCACGAGTCGCGCGCAGAAGAAAATGCGATGCTCTGAAATTTCTAGCAGCACATCCCGTTTCTATGTGCTCGCTACGCGTCTCGTACACGCTTTTGGTTTGCTCTTTTAATCGGCGCTCTCGCTCACAGGATATATATATATATATGCGACACACAGATTTTCGGTGCGCTCTCGCTGTCGTATTTGTGCACGCATGAGCATTCGGAAGGCCTGATTTCAAGTAAGTAATTTTCAAATCCACCCATCTGACACCGGTATGTGTGCACCAGCCATTTGAAAGTATACCGATTACGTTGAGCCCCTCGCGTTTCGACCCCCAAACACTGCGATATTTTGATACTCATCGCGACTCTCAAATTGTGAAAATTATCTCCACTTGATGTCCCAAAACACTGTCTGCTGTATTTTAGGTAAACCGACAAGTTATTGTGAGAGAGTCGACCCAAAATTCACTAATTTTCGTGCACTAAACAAGGTAAACGCATAAAACAAATGTATTACTGTTTGTTTGTTTACCTTGCAATCAACTGATTTTGAAGTTCCGATTTTGATCTCATCAAGATGGCGTTGTGACAGGGGGCCGTTTAAATCACACAATTTCACATGTTTTTGAATATAAATTTGTGTCAAATACGACGCTCCATTTATGTGCGTCGTATAAGATGTAAAATCACAATACTTCTTCGATGAACATGAATGGGGGTATAGAGTAGATGTAAATAAATAATTCACACTTGAATCTAATCAATTTTCACGTATTCACCCAGAAATAATTTTGTTGCACATTTTTCAACCGAATTAACTATAAATATTTTTCCATTTTTGACAGATTCGTGCAAAAACATAGGATTCAATCAAAACTAATCAAAATATGTCATGTAACATAAATCTACCACTGATTTTTTGTGTGTTACAAAATTTTGTTCACTGAAACTGTCAACAAACGGTCCACAAATTCCATGTTCATTAGTTTCACCTTCCCTGTCCAGCAGGAAGCATATGTCTCAGGCTGTCATTTATACTGCCCTGGTCGGTCTGTCAAGTGCGAGCGAAAATCGTGCAACTATTCGCACTTCCGGTTTTTTATTTCCACTATCACTGAAACCCAACGATGACAACGCTGATGCTGTTGAAAGATTAATTAGTTTGGGGAGAAGCGATGCACTTATGGGATATCAAATAAAGAGTTACGGACCTGCATTAGAGATGTTTCTTTTACTGCAACTTCCGACACCGATGCTGCAGTTCACGGCCATTTGCAACGAATGGAAAGTGGAGCGACGTTTTATTTTTATTCGCGTAAAGTGTGGAATGAGATTTCATCACTAGGTTTATTGATGTTTACCGATAAGATTGAGATACTTGTACGAATCGTATGTAAAACAACGCTTCTATGAAATAACTGAATCTCACTTTAAAGTAAAAAGACTTGTTGGCTGAACGAGTCTGGCTGAACAGCCTAAAGTTACTCGTTGACTTGAGCATGACTGTCTTGAAGGAAAATTCGCGTACGGAAAAATAAACATAAATTATCTTAGCATCTTGAGGCTTGGTTTTTTTTCTGTCGGATGGTCCTTCCCAATCTGCTGCTACGGTAAGGCCCCTAGTGAAGAGAGCAAAAAAAAACGAGGAACAGATTCACTTTACTCTTACCCAGTAGAACTGGGCTATACATTCAATTCCGCAGCAAGTGACGTTTAGTTCCCAGAGCACGAACTAAAAACGACGACTAGAAGTCTACCGTTTCGGCTCTGAAGGATATTTTCATTTCGTTTCCTTTTTTCCCGCATTTTTATATGCTGAACTTTTCTCAGCATCTTCATGATCAATTCGAGCCCATCGAAAGAATTGGAAGCTGGGTTACAGGTTGAATATTCGGCAATTTGTAGAAGTTGTCTTCGACTGGGTTCTTCCTACTGAGATTGATGGCTGATACGGGGCATTTCAATGTTGAATATTTTAATTCCTTCTCGTTTATGTGCCATGACAAGTCATTTTATAAACCCTTGTAATTGAGTATAATCGTTGGAGGATTTGTTCCTTATTTAAATTGATATTTTCATATAGTGACTCGTTTGAAATACTGTCAGAGAAAAACGTTGTATTTAAGTAATGTGCGTATGTTTTTGAGTATATGTTTGTTTAAAAAAATTTATTTCGAAATGATTCAAAATACAAAAGCCTGTTTTTCAATGATGTTTTTCTCATATAACTCACGTTTCAATAAATATTACTAAGGGAGTCTTCAAAAAACTTTTATTTGAATCTAGCATAAACTTTCCAATTTATAAAAACGTTTTAAGTAAAGTTTATAGGAATTCTTCGATTTCTTATGCATTTTCGCTCTATATGACGTTGTAAATTTTAAACAAACTTAACCCTGTTATTCCGGAACCGGAAGCTGCATCCAACAAATGTTATGTGCAGTCTATGAGACCATTAAACCTTACATTCGAGTTAGAATTTCTGAAAATCTTCTCAGCCGTTTCAGAGAAAATGAAGAGAATTCCGTTTTTGACCATTGTTTCCGGTACTTCCGAAACCAGTAACTGAGAACAGGTATAGCCGAAATCGATTCATTTGACCGACAACTAATATAACCTACAAATTGAAACAATTTTAAACCAAACTTAGAAGATTTTTTTTTTGGCATTATTACTCTAAATGACGGGTGGCAATAATTTCGGAACTGGAAGTCCTTTCATTTGAATCTATGTTTGGGAAAATCGGTTCGATGAAGATGTTTTGCTCGTTTTTCCGTGCCGTGTATGAAAACAAGCTCCTGAAAATGAAATTTTTAAGCCTATCAGCCTGTAATTCCGAAATCGGAAGTCGTATCTGGCTGAAAGTTGATAAGATTTTATGGAATTGTGAAACCTTTCATTTAAACCTATGCACAACCCAGGAAACCCGAAAAAAAATCGGGAACCATTCAGAAAGGCAACAAACAAGAGTGTTTCTTATGTAAAACCCTGTTTTAATCTACCTAGTGGTGTAATGATACCTTTCTCATATTACTAATATTTTCAGAAATATCACCAGAAGATTTTAAAAGAAATTTTTTTTCAATTTTGAATAAAATGTGAAACTTTCTTTGGGTATAAACTAACATAACCTTTTCAAATTGTAAACAGTTGTGTCAAGTTGATACAAATTTTTCTTTATTTTTCATCGTCGCACTAAATGATTACCCTATAGTTCTGGAACCGGAAATCGAATTTTATTTGAGCCTGTTTGTGGAAATCGATCAAATCATCTCTGTGAAAATTGAATGAGTCTCGTTTTAAACTTTTTGACTACTACTTCTGGTACTTCTGGAACCACGAACTTGGAACCAGTATAACCAAAGTCGGTTCGTTTAGTAAGTAACTAATATAGCCTACAAATCTAGAAGAATTTTACCTTTCGTCGCTCTAAATGACGGTGTGAAATTCAATAACAACCTACAGGATTACGAGATTTTTTTTATGAGAGACATTATTTGACACATACTCACACATAGCCACATACATTGCTCAGCTCGATGAACTGTGTCAAATAATATAAAACACTTAGCCCTCTGGGTCAATTTTCACAAGTCAATTTTTCAAGTGATTGCATAAACTTTCTATATAAGAAAGGCAATAAGTGTACTTTTATAGAAAAGCATCGTTATCATGATCTTGTAATAACACTAACAAGTAGATACAAATTGAATAAAAGGGTTAGAAATTTACATATTTTTCACCTGAAAAATATAAATTTTAATGTGACAACCCTGCACGCTATACGAAATTGAACGAAGCACGCTGTGAATGGAGCAAAGGTACGTACCGTCGCGTACCTGTTTTGTATCGTCGTTATTTTTTATTATAGAAGTTTTAACATTGTTGTCATTCACCTCTTCGGACCAGAAAAGTTTTCTGAACCCTATGTGCGGGGGTTGGGAATCGAACCCAGGTGGGCAGCGTGAAAGGCATCGACTTACCCATCACGCTATACTCGTTCTCCTGCATCCGTTTTTGAAGATTTTCTTCACTATTACCGGTGCTTTCGGAAGCGGAAACCGGGGATTAGTAGTCCCAAAGTAGTTTGATATAATCACTAACTGATAAGACGCGTCAACTAGATCAATTTAGCATTTTGCGATTTCTCATGAAATTGAAAATTTTCACCAATCGCACTGTAATACTTTTGTAATACACTTTTTGGGGACTTTTTAAAGAATTTCAAGACCTTTTATTTGCTTCTTAGTTTGTGAAAATTGGTCAAGAAATTTCCGAGAAAATTGATTGGATATTTTTTCATAAATTCTCACATATTTCCTTGTAATTCCGGAACCGGAGATGGGATCCAAATAAAACTCAGGAAAATTGTATAAGGCTATAAGACCTTTCATTTAAATCTAAGTTTCTGAAAATCGTTTCAGCCATCTTTGAGAAACGTGTGTGTAATTCCGGAACCGGAAGTCGGATTCAAATGAAACTCAGGAACTTTGTATGGGACCTCAAGACCTTTCATTTGAGTAAAAGTTTGTGAAAATCGGTTCAGCCGGGGAGTGACATTAATTGACACACACACGTACATACATACACACACACACACATTCACACACAGAAATTTTGTGATCTCGACGAACTGAGTCGAATGGTAGATGAAACGCGGCCCTCCGGGCCTCGGTTCAAAAGTCGGTTTTCACAGTGATTGCATAACCTTTCTATATGAGAAAGGCAAAAATCCAAGAATTTCAATGGAATGGTTTTTAATGGCCGTACGAATCGCCATTCTGCTCGTTTTACCCCAATTGTCCAGCAGTTGTAGGGCTTTCTGCAGTATTTGTTCTGTAACTTGAAAAGAAATCGAGTGCGGTCTACTGAAACAGTTTGATTTTATGCAAAAATGTCTGGAGAATCGAATGGAAGAGTGTACACTGGCCGCACGAGACGTTTTGGTGGCTCTTTTACCCCATTTCATCCATTTCATGATATCTTATTGTAAATCGTCCCTAAATTTCGGTAAAACTTATTGGAAGTTTACTAAATCTAGCTTATCTTATAGAAAAAAGTCTGTAGAATCGAATGGAAGAACCTACACTGGCCGCACGAAACGTTTTGATGACTTTGAGATATCATGAAATAGAGAAATGGGGTAAAATAGTCACCAGAACGTTTCAGTGCGGCCAGTGTAGGTTCTTCCATTCGGTTCTACAGACTTTTGTCTACAAGATAAGCTAGATTTAGTAAACTTCCAATAAGTTTTACCATGATTTAAAACCGATTTACAATAAAATACCATAAAATGGAGGAAATGGGGTAAAATAGTCATCAAAACGTTTCGTACGGCCAGTGTAGGTTCTTCCGTTCGATTCTACAGGCTTTTTTACATAAGATAAGCTAGATTTAGAAAACTTGCAAGAAGTTTTGCCAAGATTTAAGGACGATTTACAATATGATATCATGAAATAGAGGAATTGGGGTAAAATAGTCACCAGAACGTTTCGTGCGGACAGTGTGAGTTCTTCTAATTGATTCTCCAGACTTTCTTACATGAAAGTAGGCTATTCCAGATTACCGCACTCGACTTCTTTTCTAGTTACAGAGCGAATATTATACACGGAACGACCGAAATCAGCATTTTCGCGAAAAATTTAGTTGATTTGCTGATTTTAGTTAGTTATTTTTTGAGACAACTAAAAAAATCTTACTTTTGCTGATTTAGATTTTTTATTCTCATTCCCTTAATAATAATAAAATATTTGTTGAAATGACTATTTTTTTTAGTTGAATTCACAAATTAAACGTACTGTCATTTCTTAGCTAAGGTACACTTCATATCCAGTCAACTAATTTTTTAGTTGAATTAAAGAAATATAATGTTGTTTTCAACCAATATGAATGGTTGAATTGGCTTCTGCAATCTGCAGCTATATGGCGCCCTGTCACCGAAACGGTAACACCTTAATGACTACTAGCCACTAGATGGCACACTACTGCCGAAAAAAATTCAGACGCGGTTGTCTTTTCTATATTGGCAGGTATAAATACGATGTTGTGTTGGAGAAAAAGACATAAACGAAACGTAAACATCTTTTTGAATTTTTTTTCTTCTAAATCACTGTTTTCTTCATTCTCACTGAAAACTTTGAGCACTCGGAAAACAAAAACCGAATACAAATAGTACACCGGACGGCGCAGCTCGGAAGGTTTGAAGATACAAAAAAACTTCATCACAATTAGAGTGAAACATTCGAAATTCACTTCACTGTTCCGCGTAAAAACATTATTACGCACAATCGCTTCAAGTGCGCACAAATTCTGAATAAATGCGATTTCCACTAACAGTTTACGACATTTTTACATATCGGTTTAGAAATTTAAATAAAGATATATCGCACACATGCGAAAAACATCAAAACAATGTTCAAGCAGTTTCAATAAGACTGTTCTTTTTAGCTTTTTAATGGATTGTTTTGCTTTGACACTTCTCATGAGTTTTTGGCTAATAAACTTGTTAATAATACCCATTTCAGTTTTGGTTTTTTTGTGCTGTCCTTCAGTAATGATGGTGATAGATAAATAGAAACAAATTTTCTGATTTTAATAACAAAATTAGTTGTCAATGAGAATTTCGTGTTGGATTGAAATATTGCTGGTTTGAGTC
The DNA here is from genome assembly GCF_030247185.1 of Malaya genurostris. NCBI lineage: Eukaryota > Metazoa > Arthropoda > Insecta > Diptera > Culicidae > Malaya > Malaya genurostris. The sequence goes on along the minus strand of NC_080572.1, from coordinate 67,924,115 downwards.
CAGGATATTCACCAACTAAACACATTCTCTAAAACTAAGAGTTTTTTCAGCAAAGTAAATTCTCAATTTTAACTAATTTTATAGTTATTTTGGAAATTTTGTTGTTAAAATCAACTAATTCAAAAACAGTAATACGAATTAGGCGCAGAGCTAATTTCGGTCGTTCCGTGTAGGAAACCCCAAAACTGCTGTACATTTAGGGCAAAACGAGCAGGATTGCGATTCATGCGGCCATTGTAAACCATTCCATTTAATTTCTTGGACATTTTAACATAAGAAACGCTTTAGTTTGTTGACCTATCTCAATTAGTTCAAGAGGTACAGAATTCTTTGCGGGTTTTCATAGATTTTTTCCCACTGTGCTATGTTTGTGAAAATTGGATGAGCGGTCTTTGAGGAAATTGAGTGCACTTTTAAAATTTATTTTGAAGATCTGCGGTTAACATTAAATTCATTCGGATGAATTCTATAGTGAGAATATCATAGATTCTATAAACGGTTTTTCGGCTTTCTCCGAATTAAAAAAAAAGATCTTTCACGTTTATTGTGAATGTGTAGATAAAAATAACTAATTATAACTAATCGTCTTGAAGTGAATGCGCTTCTGGAAAAAATCTGCATGATTTATTTTTTTTTGTGATCACATCGTCGTGATTTGGTAGGAATCAATTCCGTTGGGTCAAAACATGCGATCAGAAAATGAGGCATAAAAATCAATCGTATTTCCTTTTTTTAGAATTCTGACATTTGAATTCAACTAATGCTATGGTAGAACAACAAAATGGCGGACATGAAATCGAACTTAATGCTTACTCAACCTAAAAAGTGATAAATCTTATATCCCACAACACAAGTGTCATGAACATACACATATCGAAAAAGTGTTTTGATTTTACATCTTATAAAATGCACTTAAATGGAGCGTCGTATTTCACACTAATTTATATTCAAGAACTTGTGTGATTTAAAAATTACAAAGATTAAAATCGAGTGAAATAAAAAAACAAAAGACCGCTTATCAACAGCGCGACTTGAACCGAGAAACAGTAGATCACAGAGCACGTTAGTTAATTTATTGAGTTAATTGCAAATAACACTTGGATCCTGTAAAATGCTGCACGAATGGTGTGATATACTACATATGCCACCCAGTGCCAAGCTGTCGAAGTTAAATAACTTGGCTACGACAAGTCATCGAACATCAAGATCCAAGTCAGCCTTGAGACGAGAATACTCGTGACCATCGATTGAGTCATTCTCAGATAAGCAGTCGTCAAGAACGGACGTGAAGACACTTGTACCCCGACACGAAGCGATCCAGCCAGAAGAAATCCAAAGTTCCACATTGGCGATCCTGCCAGGTTTGCTATTTAAATAATTAACAACAAATATCCTTATTCTAAAGCAGAAAATCAAAATTATTTAAGTTTCGCTTTCTATGGTTTTAGTTGCGTAGTTGCGTAGCACCGCGAATGTTTTTTTTCTAAAACCATAGCAACGTGTTTGGACAACCGTTGAAAAGAACGTTCTGTACATTCCTTATTCTGTGTGTAGAAATTGTACAGAAAACGAAAATGATTTGAGTTCTGCTTTCTATGAGGTTGCGTAGTTGCGTAGCACCGCATTGGTTTTTTTTTCTAAAACCATAGCAACGTGTTTGGGCAACCGTTGAAATGAAAATTCTGTACATTCCTTATTCTGTGTGAAAAATGGCCAGCAAATGAAAATCCGAGTTTTGCTTCCTTGGATATTGGTTGCGTGGTTGCGTAGCACCGCAATTGTCTTTCAAAACAAACCATAGCAACGTGTTTGGTCAACCGTTGAATTCTGTGGGTAGCATCTTCAATAGGTTATTCCACACAAGGTCTGTACGAACGTAATGCGTGTTTTCGGATAACTGATCTGAATAAAACAGAACTGTTCGATTTGATCTTTCGCGTAGTTATGATAAAAACTATTATGGAAAATAAATAAATAAACGTGTTTGGACAACCGTTGGTATAATAAAAAAATAGATATGGGACGTGTTTGGACAACCGTCAGAAACAAATTCATCAAAAATTCTAAAAGATGCAAAAAGGTATGAGAATCTGAGAATCTTTATTCTTCTCTCCTTCCAAAAATTTAGAAATGTCAAACGAAGGAAAATACGTCAAAGCTCCAAGCGACGATATCGTGGCGGACGCTGATTTGATCAGCCATTCATCGCAAAATGGTTACAACGACGAACTAGAATCATTAGAACTTGGAGCCAATGAAACCACAGTAATAGATACAGATTCGATCGAGATGTCGTCGGAAAAAGAAACCGAAGATACTGAGCAAAATACGAACATTCAAGATGAATTTAGAAAGCGGTTAGAAAATATGGAAAAATTGCTGAATGAAACGATGTGTGCTATGAAAAGAGGCGTCCCCAACGTTTACTCTGTCAGACCTGGGTATGACTCAGTGAGTGAAACTGAGCACGGTTGGGGTTATTCCAATGATAACGAAACTAAAAAGCTAAACGAAACCCAACCAACAATTCGGTTCGATACTCCTTCTTTCCCGAAAAACGTGCCTGCAAATAAGCTTTGGGAACCGTCAACCGTCAACCGTTGAATTCTGTGGGTAGCATCTTCAATAGGTTATTCCACACAAGGTCTGTACGAACGTAATGCGTGTTTTCGGATAACTGATCTGAATAAAACAGAACTGTTCGATTTGATCTTTCGCGTAGTTATGATAAAAACTATTATGGAAAATAAATAAATAAACGTGTTTGGACAACCGTTGGTATAATAAAAAAATAGATATGGGACGTGTTTGGACAACCGTCAGAAACAAATTCATCAAAAATTCTAAAAGATGCAAAAAGGTATGAGAATCTGAGAATCTTTATTCTTCTCTCCTTCCAAAAATTTAGAAATGTCAAACGAAGGAAAATACGTCAAAGCTCCAAGCGACGATATCGTGGCGGACGCTGATTTGATCAGCCATTCATCGCAAAATGGTTACAACGACGAACTAGAATCATTAGAACTTGGAGCCAATGAAACCACAGTAATAGATACAGATTCGATCGAGATGTCGTCGGAAAAAGAAACCGAAGATACTGAGCAAAATACGAACATTCAAGATGAATTTAGAAAGCGGTTAGAAAATATGGAAAAATTGCTGAATGAAACGATGTGTGCTATGAAAAGAGGCGTCCCCAACGTTTACTCTGTCAGACCTGGGTATGACTCAGTGAGTGAAACTGAGCACGGTTGGGGTTATTCCAATGATAACGAAACTAAAAAGCTAAACGAAACCCAACCAACAATTCGGTTCGATACTCCTTCTTTCCCGAAAAACGTGCCTGCAAATAAGCTTTGGGAAGCTTGGCACCGGTTCTTGGAAAATTTTGAGATAGCCGCATCATTATCTAACGCCAACGACCCCGCCCGACGCGCTCAAATGTTATTTTTGTCCATGGGGGAAGACCTACAGGGAATAGTAAGAGCAGCAAAACTTCGACCTGACCTTCGGGACCCCCATTGTTATACGACTATGGTAAATAACATTGATGCACATCTCAAATCAATGACCGATACGGCAGCAGAGCATGAGGCTTTCATGAACATGCGGCAAAACAAGGATGAGTCAGCGGTAGCATTTCATGCCCGACTACAAGAAAAAGTTAGGCTTTGTGGATACAGCATGAACGACCAAGAGCGATTCGTTCGCGCTCAACTCCTCAAGGGACTTATAAACAGGGAACTTGCGAAAACTGCTCGTACATTTGGATACGAAACAATTTACATTGTACAATCCGCCACGAGAGAAGAGGCATATGTTGCTGAAAACTCAACACCGAAAGATTCGTGCGCATTTGTTGTGTCTCAGCAACATAGGCTTTCTGTTGCAAAGCTCCGTAATCGTCAAAGCAAAAATGATGACGTCACCATGCGCCAAAGGCCTTATAAAAATAAACCTGGTCAAGGACGACGATTCCGTTGCTCGAAGTGCAATAGAATGGAACATAAACACGAACCGTGTCCGGCTCTTAATAAAAAGTGTAACTCGTGCGGTGTGCTTGGTCATTTCGCTGTAACATGCCACAGGAGACGAGTTAGAGTAGTCCAAAATGTTAAGGAAAATAGAGATTCCACGGGTTGGACTGACGACGAAAATTGCAATAATCAGGTATAATTTCATTGTATGTTCTGAAATACTAGAGAAATAAAATGATTTTCTATATTATTGACAAATAGATCCCCCAATTTCAGTGTGCAAATGCCCTTTCTCTAAATGACGTATTGGTTAATTGCCGTTTGGGTTCATCAAGTCCGATTTGTTTTCTTATTGACTCAGGAGCTGACGTTAACGTCATCGGAGGCGATGATTGGAAAGCTCTCAAAAAGGAATATCATGTAAAAGTTGCCCATTTAGAACCAACAATTTGTTTGAAAAACGGAGAGCTCCGTGCCTACGCATCAACAAATCCTATGAAGATTCAATGTTCCTTCCGAGCACAAGTAGAGGTTGTCGGATTAAACAAACCTATTGTTTCCGCAGAATTTGTCGTCGTAGACCAAGGTCATAGATCGCTGCTCGGTAGAACAACTGCCAGCGAAATGAGATTACTCGAAGTAGGACTAGCGGTTAATCGTTGTGAGAGTACAAGTGCAATAAAAGCGTTCCCCAAGATGCCGGGAGTTAAAATAACGTTTAGCATCAATAAAGCTGTACCTCCTGTTAGAAACGCATATTTCAACGTACCCGCCGCTTACCGAGAAGCAGCGAAGTCTCGTCTTGCGGAAATGGAATCTCAAGGAATAATAGAAAAAGTAAAAACGGCCCCGAATTGGATAAGCGGCATGTCCGCAGTGGCCAAAGGAAAAAATGACTTCCGCCTGGTTGTAAACATGCGCGCTCCAAACAAAGCAATAAAGAGGGAATATTATTGACTTCCACTGTTAGACGAGATGAAATTGAAACTGCAAGGATCGAAATACTATACCAAGTTAGACCTGAGTAACGCATTTTATCATCTCGAGCTTCACGAACAATCACGAGATCTAACAACCTTTTTAACTGAAGGCGGGATGTATAGATTTACGAGACTCATGTTCGGCGTAAATTGTGCTCCCGAAGTCTTCCAAAGAGAAATGTGTCGGATTCTCGATGGAATCAGAAATGTTATAGTCTATATAGATGATATCCTAATTTTCGGAGAAAGCCTAGAGGACCTACGATCCACTACAGCCCAAGTCCTTCAAATCCTACGACAAAATAATCTGACACTGAACATGGCTCAATGTGAGTTTGATAGAACTTATGTTAAATTTCTTGGTCACAACATAGATCAAAACGGTTTTCATGTAGATGAAGCCAAAGTAAGCGACATCCGTAAGTTTCGACACCCAACCACAGTTTCTGAACTTCGTAGCTTCCTTGGGTTAGCTTCTTATATCAGTACATACATCGAACATTTCGCTGACATTTCTAGCCCACTATGGTCAGTAGCTACCAGCAAAACATGGTCATGGGGAACTGATCAAGAAAGAGCATTTGAAGAACTTAAACAGCGAATAATACAATGCACTACCACATTAGGGTTCTTTTCCCAAAAAGATAAAACCATTTTATATACCGATGCCTCTCCAAGAGCACTTGGAGCAGTACTCGTACAGGAAAGAACAGATCGAAAACCAAGAATCATAAGCTTTGCGTCAAAGACCTTGACGGCTACAGAAAAAAAGTACGCCCAGAATCAGCGAGAGGCTTTAGGAGCAGTATGGGCTGTCGAACATTTCTCATTCTTCTTGCTCGGTAGACGTTTCACTCTTCAAACAGATGCCCAAGGAGTACATTTCATTCTAAATAGATCTCGTGAGAATTCGAAAAGAGCCTTAACCAGGACAGATGGATGGGCACTTAGGCTCAGCCCTTATGATTATGATGCGGAGTATGTGCGTGGGCGCGACAATATAGCAGATTCATCATCTCGTTTATATGTGGGAGAAGACGATCCATTTGATGAGCATCATAGTCCGTGGGAAGTAGCTGCTCTAGAAGCAAATACTGCGGGTTTCTTGACGGAACAGGAAATCCGAGAAGCAACTAAAGAAGATGAAGAACTCCAAAAAGTTGCTAACGCTTTAAACACGGGAGAGTGGTCAAAAGAACTGAAACGGTTTCAATCCCTAGAGAGTAATCTTTGGTTCCAAGACGGAATTCTCATAAAAAACGGGTGCGCGATAGTCCCTATCAAACTTCGAAAAAAGGCTCTCCATGTAGCACATGATGGCCACCCGTTATCCGCAAAAATGAAAAGCATTCTACGACAGCGAGTGTGGTGGCCGGGAATTTCCCGTGATGCAGAATTATGTGTCTTGTCATGCAAAATCTGTGCCACGAATGGCAGACCTGAAAAACCAACACCGATGCGTCGAATTTTCGCACCTCAAGTTGTTTGGCAAACAATAGCACTAGACTTTAACGGCCCTTATGCACGGTTTGGTAATATTTCAATACTGGTAATTGTAGATTATCGTTCAAGATATTTAATCGCTCGTGCTGTAAAATCGACGAGTTTTGATTGTACAAAATCTGTTCTAGAGGAAATCTTCGAAAGGGAAGGATTTCCGCAATGTATCCGTTCTGATAACGGGCCACCATTCAACGGCCTTGAATACAAACAATTTTGTTCGGATAGAGGGATTCAAACTGTTTTCTCGACACCACTGTTCCCACAACAAAATGGATTGGTAGAAAATAGTATGAAAGTCATTAATAAAGCAATGGCCGCATCAGTCTCAAGCAACACTCCTTATCAAAACGAGTTGCGTGCTGCAGTCAGCGCTTTTAATTCTGCCGCCCATGCAGTGACGGGAGTCCCTCCGGAAGAAGTAATGTTGGGTCGGAAAATTAAGCGCCGACTTCCGCTCTTGCATCATAAGAAAGCGGACCATGATGAAAATTTATTAGATGTAAAAGACCGAGAAGCTAAGTTGAAGGCAAAAGTCCGTGAAGATACACGAAGAGGAGCACGAGAATCCAGGTTGAAACCTGGGGATACGGTTATTATTGAACGACTTTCTCGAATAAAGGGAGATTCAAGATTTGACCCGCTCCGTTACACGGTAATAGAAGAAAATAATGGAAATCTTGTCCTCTGTGACAAGGATGGTCGAATACTGAAGCGACATGTGTGTCAAACGAAAAAAGTTCACACGTGGCGGAGCACGGATACCCCAACTGAGGACACCATCTGTTCAAAGGATGAAGAACCTCTGAGGCGTTCTACGAGAGAAAAACGAGTTCCAGCTCACCTGGAAAACTTTATACAAGAACTCGAAGAAATAAATTGAAATAGTTATTAAAATTGATTTTAATTCATTACAATTATTCCGAAACAATTACTACTAGCAAAATATATGTACAAATTAATGGAGATAATATTTATAAAGGGGAAGGGAGATGTGATGCCACCCAGTGCCAAGCTGTCGAAGTTAAATAACTTGGCTACGACAAGTCATCGAACATCAAGATCCAAGTCAGCCTTGAGACGAGAATACTCGTGACCATCGATTGAGTCATTCTCAGATAAGCAGTCGTCAAGAACGGACGTGAAGACACTTGTACCCCGACACGAAGCGATCCAGCCAGAAGAAATCCAAAGTTCCACAAATGGAATATTGCGTCATTTGACAAGCTAAGTAGTTATAAATTAAATTGTTTGTAATTCACATTTTCGTGCGCAAAATGGGCTTATTTCCTCCTCTAACCTAAACCAGAACGCCAATTCGCAGCTTTAATTCTACTAAGATTTTCAGTTATCAGCCTGATGTCCGTGTGGTTTTTCTCATGCGGGGTAGTTAAATTTACAAAATGGCTTCCCTGAATAGAAAAAAACGGTCTTGAGTCCTGCCTATGCGGTAATATTTCCGAAAATTGTATATTTCTCCTATTCCCTTTTGCAATTTGATGAAAGTTTAACTACTTACCGAGTCTGGATTAGAATTCAATTCTGATTCAGACACTGGAAAAGTTTACAATTGATTAAATTAGGTTTTATTTATTATTATTTTTTTATTAGAAAATGAAAATGTGCGGTTGAAGTATATAAAAATAAATTTTGATGATTCTTCTGGAAATAGTTTATTCGCATGAAATACAGTTGAACGTCAAATAAACTACCTTTGAACGTCGTGCTTTTATATGTTATTTATAGGGCAGAACAAAGGCAGTTCTAGATAAAGTTTTCAATGTCTACTTCAAGCATAGACTTAAACATGCGAACTATAAGGAATTCAGTCGCGTAAAAATGAAAACATAATTATAATTCAGCAGATAATATGTCGACCCTTGTTTCACTTTAGCAAATCGACTGGTCACGTTATTTACATACGTTTTTAGCTCTTTGCTAAAATATCCAATCGCTGATAGCGTGCAGTTATGTTCCGATTTAATTCCTATCCGGAATCGTACTTCCCTGTACGTGTTGCATGACTAGAAACGGCACCGCTGAAAGGACATCAAAGGCCGGGAAATCGCACGAATGCCGAAATAGCTGCACTTCTGCTTAAGAATGCAGATTTGCTCTAGCATAACATGGAAGCATTTAAGTCATTCTTTTTCCTTATTTAAACCGTTGCTGCCCCGCTGCCAGCTGGATTTGCATTCAGCCGAAATTGCTCCCATCATCCTGCGCAAACTTTACCAAGAAACAGATTGTTGCAAATTTATTATCGCTACAGGAACTCACGTCCACGTAATAACTCGTCAAGCCACCACAGTTAGTGTCGGCAGGGGGAAAAAATCACTTTTATTCTATTTTGCCGCAGGGACACTTTTCCCATCCCGAACCATCCGTGGTGCAGCAGCGCCCAGCAGGAGATAGCGTTGGAATCCGGCCGAATTTATGATTGCATTCATGTTTAATGTTACCCCCCCAAAGCGGAGGCAATTTCCGTGCGGTAAAGCGTACCTCTGCACCCGCCCTCCCTTCTCCGTAATTCTTTTCTCCTTAACTTCCAGGATTTCTCCGCGTGGAAAAGGAACTAGTTTCCCTAAAAGACCTCCCGAGTCTGGCAGCTTTAACAATCGCATAATTGTAGGATAATACTCACCGGAAAGGCAGTTACGGGGCAATCCTTTCCGGCTGGGTGCGGATGCAGTGGAAAAAAAAAGAAACGAACGATTGAGCCGCACGAATTAGTTTACCTGCGACCCGAAAATGATTCTTTTCACGCCATGAATTGCGGCAGTTCACCCGAAAATATTTTTCACCTGACAGACTGGTATGGCTTTGAGATATTATATATTCCAGTTTTTTTTGCCCCCTACTTAACTAGTTTTGTGGTGAAAATGCTTTATGTGTAGTACTTACCGACCTGTCAGGCGAGAGTACGAAATCACTGCAGTTAATAATTTTTCAGACTTGGTTTTCGGTCGCGGTTTTACCTTACTGCGAGTCCCTAGTGAATCATCGTAGAAATGACAAAACTAGAGAAATCTTATCGTTTTGGGTGAATGGGAATAGTTGATCTTCCTTTAGTATTATTTTTGAATATAATATGTGTTTGGAGCTCTAGAACCTTGAATAAATATGCAGTATACAGAAGAACAGAAATACAGAAATACAGAAATACAGAAATACAGAAATACAGAAATACAGGAATACAGAAATACAGAAATACAGAAATACAGAAATACAGAATTACAGAAATACAGAAATACAGAATTACAGAAATACAGAAATACAGAAATACAGAAATACAGAAATACAGAAATACAGAAATACAGAAATACAGAAATACAGAAATACAGAAATAAAGAAATACAGAAATACAGAAATACAGAAATACAGAAATACAGAAATACAGAAATACAGAAATACAGAAATACAGAAATACAGAAATACAGAAATACAGAAATAGAGAAATACACAAATACAGAAATACAGAAATACAGAAATACAGAAATACAGAAATACAGAAATACAGAAATACAGAAATACAGAAATACAGAAATACAGAAATACAGAAATACAGAAATACAGAAATACAGAAATACAGAAATACAGAAATACAGAAATACAGAAATACAGAAATACAGAAATACAGAAATACAGAAATACAGAAATACAGAAATACAGAAATACAGAAATACAGAAATACAGAAATACAGAAATACAGAAATACAGAAATACAGAAATACAGAAATACAGAAATACAGAAATACAGAAATACAGAAATACAGAAATACAGAAATACAGAAATACAGAAATACAGAAATACAGAAATACAGAAATACAGAAATACAGAAATACAGAAATACAGAAATACAGAAATACAGAAATACAGAAATACAGAAATACAGAAATACAGAAATACAGAAATACAGAAATACAGAAATACAGAAATACAGAAATACAGAAATACAGAAATACAGAAATACAGAAATACAGAAATACAGAAATACAGAAATACAGAAATACAGAAATACAGAAATACAGAAATACAGAAATACAGAAATACAGAAATACAGAAATACAGAAATACAGAAATACAGAAATACAGAAATACAGAAATACAGAAATACAGAAATACAGAAATACAGAAATACAGAAATACAGAAATACAGAAATACAGAAATACAGAAATACAGAAATACAGAAATACAGAAATACAGAAATACAGAAATACAGAAATATAGAAATACAGAAATACAGAAATACAGAAATACAGAAATACAGAAATACAGAAATACAGAAATACAGAAATACAGAAATACAGAAATACAGAAATACAGAAATACAGAAATACAGAAATACAGAAATACAGAAATACAGAAATACAGAAATACAGAAATACAGAAATACAGAAATACAGAAATACAGAAATACAGAAATACAGAAATACAGAAATACAGAAATACAGAAATACAGAAATACAGAAATACAGAAATACAGATATACAGAAATACTTAAATCTAGAAATACAGAAATACAGGATTACAGAAATAAAGAAATACAGAAATAAAGAAATACAGAAATACAGAAATACAGAAATACAGAAATATAGAAATACAGAAATACAGAAATACAGAAATACAGAATTACAGAAATACAGAAATACAGAAATACAGAAATACAGAAATACAGAAATACAGAAATAAAGAAATACAGAAATACAGAAATACAGAAATACAGAAATACAGAAATACAGAAATACAGAAATACAGAAATACAGAAATACAGAAATACAGAAATACAGAAATACAGAAATACAGAAATAAAGAAATACAGAAATACAGAAATACAGAAATACAGAAATACAGAAATACAGAAATACAGAAATACAGAAATACAGAAATACAGAAATACAGAAATACAGAAATACAGAAATACAGAAATACAGAAATACAGAAATACAGAAATACAGAAATACAGAAATACAGAAATACAGAAATACAGAAATACAGAAATACAGAAATACAGAAATACAGAAATACAGAAATACAGAAATACAGAAATACAGAAATACAGAAATACAGAAATACAGAATTACAGAAATACAGAAATACAGAAATACAGAAATACAGAAATACAGAAATACAGAAATACAGAAATACAGAAATACAGGAATACAGAAATACAGAAATACAGAATTACAGAAATACAGAATTACAGAAATACAGAAATACAGAAATACAGAAATACAGAAATACAGAAATACAGAAATACAGAAATACAGAAATACAGAAATACAGAAATACAGAAATACAGAAATACAGAAATACAGAAATACAGAAATACAGAAATACAGAAATACAGAAATACAGAAATACAGAAATACAGAAATACAGAAATACAGAAATACAGAAATACAGAAATACAGAAATACAGAAATACAGAAATACAGAAATACAGAAATACAGAAATACAGGAATACAGAAATACAGAAATACAGAAATACAGAAATACAGAAATACAGAATTACAGAAATACAGAAATACAGAATTACAGAAATACAGAAATACAGAAATACAGAAATACAGAAATACAGAAATACAGAAATACAGAAATACAGAAATACAGAAATACAGAAATACAGAAATACAGAAATACAGAAATACAGAAATACAGAAATACATAAATACAGAAATACAGAAATACAGAAATACAGAAATACAGAAATACAGAAATACAGAAATACAGAAATACAGAAATACAGAAATACAGAAATACAGAAATACAGAAATACAGAAATACAGAAATACAGAAATACAGAAATACAGAAATACAGAAATACAGAAATACAGAAATACAGAAATACAGAAATACAGAAATACAGAAATACAGAAATACAGAAATACAGAAATACAGAAATACAGAAATACAGAAATACAGAAATACAGAAATACAGAAATACAGAAATACAGAAATACAGAAATACAGAAATACAGAAATACAGAAATACAGAAATACAGAAATACAGAAATACAGAAATACAGAAATACAGAAATACAGAAATACAGAAATACAGAAATACAGAAATACAGAAATACAGAAATACAGAAATACAGAAATACAGAAATACAGAAATACAGAAATACAGAAAAACAGAAATACAGAAATACAGAAATACAGAAATACAGAAATACAGAAATACAGAAATACAGAAATACAGAAATACAGAAATACAGAAATACAGAAATACAGAAATACAGAAATACAGAAATACATAAATACAGATATACAGATATACAGAAATACATAAATATAGAAATACAGAAATACAGAATTACAGAAATACAGAAATACAGAAATACAGAAATACAGAAATACAGAAATACAGAAATACAGAAATACAGAAATACAGAAATACAGAAATACAGAAATACAGAAATACCGAAATACAGAAATACAGAAATACAGAAATACAGAAATACAGAAATACAGAAATACAGAAATACAGAAATACAGAAATACAGAAATACAGAAATACAGAAATACAGAAATACAGAAATACAGAAATACAGAAATACAGAAATACAGAAATACAGAAATACAGAAATACAGAAATACAGAAATACAGAAATACAGAAATACAGAAATACAGAAATACAGAAATACAGAAATACAGAAATACAGAAATACAGAAATACAGAAATACAGAAATACAGAAATACAGAAATACAGAAATACAGAAATACAGAAATACAGAAATACAGAAATACAGAAATACAGAAATACAGAAATACAGAAATACAGAAATACAGAAATACAGAAATACAGAAATACAGAAATACAGAAATACAGAAATACAGAAATACAGAAATACAGAAATATAGAAATACAGAAATACAGAATTACAGAAATACAGAAATACAGAAATAAATAAATACAGGAATACAGAAATACAGAAATACAGAAATACAGAAATACAGAAATACAGAATTACAGAAATACAGAAATACAGAAATACAGAAATACAGAAATACAGAAATACAGAAATACAGAAATACAGAAATACAGAAATACAGAAATACAGAAATACAGAAATACAGAAATACAGAAATACAGAAATACAGAAATACAGAAATACAGAAATACAGAAAAACAGAAATACAGAAATACAGAAATACAGAAATACAGAAATACAGAAATACAGAAATACAGAAATACAGAAATACAGAAATACAGAAATACAGAAATACAGAAATACAGAAATACAGGAATACAGAAATACAGAAATACAGAAATACAGAAATACAGAAATACAGAAATACAGAAATACAGAAATACAGAAATACAGAAATACAGAAATACAGAAATACAGAAATACAGAAATACAGAAATACAGAAATACAGAAATACAGAAATACAGAAATACAGAAATACAGAAATACAGAAATACAGAAATACAGAAATACAGAAATACAGAAATACATAAATACAGATATACAGATATACAGAAATACATAAATATAGAAATACAGAAATACAGAATTACAGAAATACAGAAATACAGAAATACAGAAATACAGAAATACAGAAATACAGAAATACAGAAATACAGAAATACAGAAATACAGAAATACAAAAATACAGAAATACAGAAATACAGAAATACAGAAATACAGAAATACAGAAATACAGAAATACAGAAATACAGAAATACAGAAATACAGAAATACAGAAATACAGAAATACAGAAATACAGAAATACAGAAATACAGAAATACAGAAATACAGAAATACAGAAATACAGAAAAACAGAAATACAGAAATACAGAAATACAGAAATACAGAAATACAGAAATACAGAAATACAGAAATACAGAAATACAGAAATACAGAAATACAGAAATACAGAAATACAGAAATACAGAAATACAGAAATACAGAAATACAGAAATACAGAAATACAGAAATACAGAAATACAGAAATACAGAAATACAGAAATACAGAAATACAGAAATACAGAAATACAGAAATACAGAAATACAGAAATACAGAAATACAGAAATACAGAAATACAGAAATACAGAAATACAGAAATACAGAAATACAGAAATACAGAAATACAGAAATACAGAAATACAGAAATACAGAAATACAGAAATACAGAAATACAGAAATACAGAAATACAGAAATACAGAAATACAGAAATACAGAAATACAGAAATACAGAAATACAGAAATACAGAAATACAGAAATACAGAAATACAGAAATACAGAAATACAGAAATACAGAAATACAGAAATACAGAAATACAGAAATACAGAAATACAGAAATACAGAAATACAGAAATACAGAAATACAGAAATACAGAAATACAGAAATACAGAAATACAGAAATACAGAAATACAGAAATACAGAAATACAGAAATACAGAAATACAGAAATACAGAAATACAGAAATACAGAAATACAGAAATACAGAAATACAGAAATACAGAAATACAGAAATACAGAAATACAGAAATACAGAAATACAGAAATACAGAAATACAGAAATACAGAAATACAGAAATACAGAAATACAGAAATACAGAAATACAGAAATACAGAAATACAGAAATACAGAAATACAGAAATACAGAAATACAGAAATGCAGAAATACAGAAATACAGAAATACAGAAATACAGAAATACAGAAATACAGAAATACAGAAAAACAGAAATACAGAAATACAGAAATACAGAAATACAGAAATACAGAAATACAGAAATACAGAAATACAGAAATACAGAAATACAGAAATACAGAAATACAGAAATACAGAAATACAGAAATACAGAAATACATAAATACAGATATACAGATATACAGAAATACATAAATATAGAAATACAGAAATACAGAATTACAGAAATACAGAAATACAGAAATACAGAAATACAGAAATACAGAAATACAGAAATACAGAAATACAGAAATACAGAAATACAGAAATACAGAAATACAGAAATACAGAAATACAGAAATACCGAAATACAGAAATACAGAAATACAGAAATACAGAAATACAGAAATACAGAAATACAGAAATACAGAAATACAGAAATACAGAAATACAGAAATACAGAAATACAGAAATACAGAAATACAGAAATACAGAAATACAGAAATACAGAAATACAGAAATACAGAAATACAGAAATACAGAAATACAGAAATACAGAAATACAGAAATACAGAAATACAGAAATACAGAAATACAGAAATACAGAAATACAGAAATACAGAAATACAGAAATACAGAAATACAGAAATACAGAAATACAGAAATACAGAAATACAGAAATACAGAAATACAGAAATACAGAAATACAGAAATACAGAAATACAGAAATACACAAATACAGAAATACAGAAATACAGAAATACAGAAATACAGAAATACAGAAATACAGAAATACAGAAATACAGAAATACAGAAATACAGAAATACAGAAATACATAAATACAGATATACAGAAATACAGAAATACAGAAATACAGAAATACAGAAATACATAAATATAGAAATACAGAAATACAGAATTACAGAAATACAGAAATACAGAAATACAGAAATACAGAAATACAGAAATACAGAAATACAGAAATACAGAAATACAGAAATACAGAAATACAGAAATACAGAAATACAGAAATACAGAAATACAGAAATACAGAAATACAGAAATACAGAAATACAGAAATACAGAAATACAGAAATACAGAAATACAGAAATACAGAAATACAGAAATACAGAAATACAGAAATACATAAATACATAAATACAGAAATACAGAAATACAGAAATACAGAAATACAGAAATACAGAAATACAGAAATACAGAAATACAGAAATACAGAAATACAGAAATACAGAAATACAGAAATACAGAAATACAGAAATACAGAAATACAGAAATACAGAAATACAGAAATACAGAAAAACAGAAATACAGAAATACAGAAATACAGAAATACAGAAATACAGAAATACAGAAATACAGAAATACAGAAATACAGAAATACAGAAATACAGAAATACACAAATACAGAAATACAGAAATACAGAAATACAGAAATACAGAAATACAGAAATACAGAAATACAGAAATACAGAAATACAGAAATACAGAAATACAGAAATACAGAAATACATAAATACAGATATACAGAAATACAGAAATACAGAAATACAGAAATACAGAAATACAGAAAAACAGAAATACAGAAATACAGAAATACAGAAATACAGAAATACAGAAATACAGAAATACAGAAATACAGAAATACAGAAATACAGAAATACAGAAATACACAAATACAGAAATACAGAAATACAGAAATACAGAAATACAGAAATACAGAAATACAGAAATACAGAAATACAGAAATACAGAAATACAGAAATACAGAAATACAGAAATACACAAATACAGAAATACAGAAATACAGAAATACAGAAATACAGAAATACAGAAATACAGAAATACATAAATACAGAAATACAGAAATACAGAAATACAGAAATACAGAAATACAGAAATACAGAAATACAGAAATACAGAAATACAGAAATACAGAAATACCGAAATACAGAAATACAGAAATACAGAAATACAGAAATACAGAAATACAGAAATACAGAAATACAGAAATACAGAAATACAGAAATACAGAAATACAGAAATACAGAAATACAGAAATACAGAAATACAGAAATACCGAAATACAGAAATACAGAAATACAGAAATACAGAAATACAGAAATACAGAAATACAGAAATACAGAAATACAGAAATACAGAAATACAGAAATACAGAAATACAGAAATACAGAAATACAGAAATACAGAAATACAGAAATACAGAAATACAGAAATACAGAAATACAGAAATACAGAAATACAGAAATACAGAAATACAGAAATACAGAAATACAGAAATACAGAAATACAGAAATACAGAAATACAGAAATACAGAAATACAGAAATACAGAAATACAGAAATACAGAAATACAGAAATACAGAAATACAGAAATACAGAAATACAGAAATACAGAAATACAGAAATACAGAAATACACAAATACAGAAATACAGAAATACAGAAATACAGAAATACAGAAATACAGAAATACAGAAATACAGAAATACAGAAATACAGAAATACAGAAATACAGAAATACAGAAATACAGAAATACAGAAATACAGAAATACACAAATACAGAAATACAGAAATACAGAAATACAGAAATACAGAAATACAGAAATACAGAAATACAGAAATACAGAAATACATAAATACAGAAATACAGAAATACAGAAATACAGAAATACAGAAATACAGAAATACAGAAATACAGAAATACAGAAATACAGAAATACAGAAATACAGAAATACAGAAATACAGAAATACAGAAATACAGAAATACAGAAATACAGAAATACAGAAATACAGAAATACAGAAATACAGAAATACAGAAATACAGAAATACAGAAAAACAGAAATACAGAAATACAGAAATACAGAAATACAGAAATACAGAAATACAGAAATACAGAAATACAGAAATACAGAAATACAGAAATACAGAAATACAGAAATACACAAATACAGAAATACAGAAATACAGAAATACAGAAATACAGAAATACAGAAATACAGAAATACAGAAATACAGAAATACAGAAATACAGAAATACAGAAATACAGAAATACATAAATACAGATATACAGAAATACAGAAATACAGAAATACAGAAATACAGAAATACATAAATATAGAAATACAGAAATACAGAATTACAGAAATACAGAAATACAGAAATACAGAAATACAGAAATACAGAAATACAGAAATACAGAAATACAGAAATACAGAAATACAGAAATACAGAAATACAGAAATACAGAAATACAGAAATACAGAAATACAGAAATACAGAAATACAGAAATACAGAAATACAGAAATACAGAAATACAGAAATACAGAAATACAGAAATACAGAAATACAGAAATACAGAAATACAGAAATACAGAAATACAGAAATACAGAAATACAGAAATACAGAAATACAGAAATACAGAAATACAGAAATACAGAAATACATAAATACATAAATACAGAAATACAGAAATACAGAAATACAGAAATACAGAAATACAGAAATACAGAAATACAGAAATACAGAAATACAGAAATACAGAAATACAGAAATACAGAAATACAGAAATACAGAAATACAGAAATACAGAAATACAGAAAAACAGAAATACAGAAATACAGAAATACAGAAATACAGAAATACAGAAATACAGAAATACAGAAATACAGAAATACAGAAATACAGAAATACAGAAATACAGAAATACAGAAATACAGAAATACAGGAATACAGAAATACAGAAATACAGAAATACAGAAATACAGAAATACAGAAATACAGAAATACAGAAATACAGAAATACAGAAATACAGAAATACAGAAATACAGAAATACAGAAATACAGAAATACAGAAATACAGAAATACAGAAATACAGAAATACAGAAATACAGAAATACAGAAATACAGAAATACAGAAATACAGAAATACAGAAATACAGAAATACAGAAATACAGAAATACAGAAATACATAAATACAGATATACAGATATACAGAAATACATAAATATAGAAATACAGAAATACAGAATTACAGAAATACAGAAATACAGAAATACAGAAATACAGAAATACAGAAATACAGAAATACAGAAATACAGAAATACAGAAATACAAAAATACAGAAATACAGAAATACAGAAATACAGAAATACAGAAATACAGAAATACAGAAATACAGAAATACAGAAATACAGAAATACAGAAATACAGAAATACAGAAATACAGAAATACAGAAATACAGAAATACAGAAATACAGAAATACAGAAATACAGAAATACAGAAATACAGAAATACAGAAATACAGAAATACAGAAATACAGAAATACAGAAATACAGAAATACAGAAATACAGAAATACAGAAATACAGAAATACAGAAATACAGAAATACAGAAATACAGAAATACAGAAATACAGAAATACAGAAATACAGAAATACAGAAATACAGAAATACAGAAATACAGAAATACAGAAATACAGAAATACAGAAATACAGAAATACAGAAATACAGAAATACAGAAATACAGAAATACAGAAATACAGAAATACAGAAATACAGAAATACAGAAATACAGAAATATAGAAATACAGAAATACAGAATTACAGAAATACAGAAATACAGAAATAAATAAATACAGGAATACAGAAATACAGAAATACAGAAATACAGAAATACAGAAATACAGAAATACAGAAATACAGAAATACAGAAATACAGAAATACAGAAATACAGAAATACAGAAATACATAAATACAGAAATACATAAATACAGATATACAGTTATACAGAAATACATAAATATAGAAATACAGAATTACAGAAATACAGAAATACAGAAATACAGAAATACAGAAATACAGAAATACAGAAATACAGAAATACAGAAATACAGAAATACAGAAATACAGAAATACAGAAATACAGAAATACAGAAATACAGAAATACAGAAATACAGAAATACAGAAATACAGAAATACAGAAATACAGAAATACAGAAATACAGAAATACAGAAATACAGAAATACAGAAATACATAAATACATAAATACAGAAATACATAAATACAGAAATACATAAATACAGAAATACAGAAATACAGAAATACAGAAATACAGAAATACAGAAATACAGAAATACAGAAATACAGAAATACAGAAATACAGAAATACAGAAATACAGAAATACAGAAATACAGAAATACAGAAATACAGAAATACAGAAATACAGAAATACATAAATATAGAAATACAGAAATACAGATATACAGAAATACAGAAATACAGATATACAGAAATACATAAATATAGAAATACAGAAATACATAAATACAGAAATACATAAATACAGAAATACAGAAATACAGAAATACAGAAATACAGCAATACAGAAATACAGAAATACAGAAATACAGAAATACAGAAATACAGAAATACAGAAATACAGAAATACAGAAATACAGATATACAGAAATACATAAATATAGAAATACAGAAATACAGAATTACAGAAATACAGAAATACAGAAATACAGAAATACAGAAATACAGAAATACAAAAATACAGAAATACAGAAATTCAGAAATACAGAAATACAGAAATACAGAAATACAGAAATACAGAAATACAGAAATACAGAAATACAGAAATACAGAAATACAGAAATACAGAAATACAGAAATACATAAATACAGAAATACATAAATACAGATATACAGTTATACAGAAATACATAAATACAGATATACAGATATACAGAAATACATAAATATAGAAATACAGAATTACAGAAATACAGAAATACAGAAATACAGAAATACAGAAATACAGAAATACAGAAATACAGAAATACAGAAATACAGAAATAAGAAATACAGAAATACAGAAATACAGAAATACATAAATACAGATATACAGTTATACAGAAATACATAAATACAGATATACAGATATACAGAAATACATAAATATAGAAATACAGAAATACAGAATTACAGAAATACAGAAATACAGAAATACAGAAATACAGAAATACAGAAATACAGAAATACAGAAATACAGAAATACAGAAATACAGAAATACAGAAATACAGAAATACAGAAATACAGAAATACAGAAATACAGAAATACAGAAATACAGAAATACAGAAATACAGAAATACAGAAATACAGAAATACAGAAATACAGAAATACAGAAATACAGAAATACAGAAATACAGAAATACAGAAATACAGAAATACAGAAATACAGAAATACAGAAATACAGAAATACAGAAATACAGAAATACAGAAATACAGAAATACAGAAATACAGAAATACAGAAATACAGAAATACAGAAATACAGAAATACAGAAATACAGAAATACAGAAATACATAAATACAGAAATACAGAAATACAGAAATACAGAAATACAGAAATACAGAAATACAGAAATACAGAAATACAGAAATACAGAAATACAGAAATATAGAAATACAGAAATACAGAATTACAGAAATACAGAAATACAGAAATAAATAAATACAGGAATACAGAAATACAGAAATACAGAAATACAGAAATACAGAAATACAGAAATACAGAAATACAGAAATACAGAAATACAGAAATACATAAATACAGAAATACATAAATACAGATATACAGTTATACAGAAATACATAAATACAGATATACAGATATACAGAAATACATAAATATAGAAATACAGAATTACAGAAATACAGAAATACAGAAATACAGAAATACAGAAATACAGAAATACAGAAATACAGAAATACAGAAATACAGAAATACAGAAATACAGAAATACAGAAATACAGAAATACAGAAATACAGAAATACAGAAATACAGAAATACAGAAATACAGAAATACAGAAATACAGAAATACAGAAATACAGAAATACAGAAATACAGAAATACAGAAATACAGAAATACAGAAATACAGAAATACAGAAATACAGAAATACAGAAATACAGAAATACAGAAATACAGAAATACAGAAATACAGAAATACAGAAATACAGAAATACAGAAATACAGAAATACAGAAATACAGAAATACAGAAATACAGAAATACAGAAATACAGAAATACAGAGATACAGAGATACAGAAATACAGAAATACAGAAATACAGAAATACAGAAATACAGAAATACAGAGATACAGAGATACAGAAATACAGAAATACAGAAATACAGAAATACAGAAATACAGAAATACAGAAATACAGAAATACAGAAATACAGAAATACAGAAATACAGAAATACAGAAATACAGAAATACAGAAATACAGAAATACAGAAATACAGAAATACAGAAATACAGAAATACAGAAATACAGAAATACAGAAATACAGAAATACAGAAATACAGAAATACAGAAATACAGAAATACAGAAATACAGAAATACAGAAATACAGAAATATAGAAATACAGAAATACAGAATTACAGAAATACAGAAATACAGAAATAAATAAATACAGGAATACAGAAATACAGAAATACAGAAATACAGAAATACAGAAATACAGAAATACAGAAATACAGAAATACAGAAATACAGAAATACAGAAATACAGAAATACAGAAATACAGAAATACATAAATACAGAAATACATAAATACAGATATACGGTTATACAGAAATACATAAATACAGATATACAGATATACAGAAATACATAAATATAGAAATACAGAATTACAGAAATACAGAAATACAGAAATACAGAAATACAGAAATACAGAAATACAGAAATACAGAAATACAGAAATACAGAAATACAGAAATACAGAAATACAGATATACAGAAATACAGAAATACAGAAATACAGAAATACAGAAATACAGAAATACAGAAATACAGAAATACAGAAATACAGAAATACAGAAATACAGAAATACAGAGATACAGAGATACAGAAATACAGAAATACAGAAATACAGAGATACAGAGATACAGAAATACAGAAATACAGAAATACAGAAATACAGAAATACAGAAATACAGAAATACAGAAATACAGAAATACAGAAATACAGAAATACAGAAATACAGAAATACAGAAATACAGAAATACAGAAATACAGAAATACAGAAATACAGAAATACAGAAATACAGAAATACAGAAATACAGAAATACAGAAATACAGAAATACAGAAATACAGAAATACAGAAATACAGAGATACAGAAATACAGAAATACAGAAATACAGAAATACAGAAATACAGAAATACAGAAATACAGAAATACAGAAATACAGAAATACAGAAATACAGAAATACAGAAATACAGAAATACAGAAATACAGAAATACAGAAATACAGAAATACAGAAATACAGAAATACAGAAATACAGAAATACAGAAATACAGAAATACAGAAATACAGAAATACAGAAATACAGAAATACAGAAATACAGAAATACAGAAATACATAAATACAGAAATACATAAATACAGATATACAGTTATACAGAAATACAGAAATATAGAAATACAGAAATACAGAATTACAGAAATACAGAAATACAGAAATAAATAAATACAGGAATACAGAAATACAGAAATACAGAAATACAGAAATACAGAAATACAGAAATACAGAAATACAGAAATACAGAAATACAGAAATACAGAAATACAGAAATACAGAAATACAGAAATACAGAAATACATAAATACAGAAATACATAAATACAGATATACGGTTATACAGAAATACAGAAATACAGAAATACAGAAATACAGAAATACATAAATACAGAAATACATAAATACAGATATACAGTTATACAGAAATACAGAAATATAGAAATACAGAAATACAGAATTACAGAAATACAGAAATACAGAAATAAATAAATACAGGAATACAGAAATACAGAAATACAGAAATACAGAAATACAGAAATACAGAAATACAGAAATACAGAAATACAGAAATACAGAAATACAGAAATACAGAAATACAGAAATACAGAAATACAGAAATACAGAAATACAGAAATACAGAAATACATAAATACAGAAATACATAAATACAGATATACGGTTATACAGAAATACAGAAATACAGAAATACAGAAATACAGAAATACAGAAATAAATAAATACAGGAATACAGAAATACAGAAATACAGAAATACAGAAATACAGAAATACAGAAATACAGAAATACAGAAATACAGAAATACAGAAATACAGAAATACAGAAATACAGAAATACAGAAATACATAAATACAGAAATACATAAATACAGATATACGGTTATACAGAAATACATAAATACAGATATACAGATATACAGAAATACATAAATATAGAAATACAGAATTACAGAAATACAGAAATACAGAAATACAGAAATACAGAAATACAGAAATACAGAAATACAGAAATACAGAAATACAGAAATACAGAAATACAGATATACAGAAATACAGAAATACAGAAATACAGAAATACAGAAATACAGAAATACAGAAATACAGAAATACAGAAATACAGAAATACAGAAATACAGAAATACAGAAATACAGAGATACAGAGATACAGAAATACAGAAATACAGAAATACAGAGATACAGAGATACAGAAATACAGAAATACAGAAATACAGAAATACAGAAATACAGAAATACAGAAATACAGAAATACAGAAATACAGAAATACAGAAATACAGAAATACAGAAATACAGAAATACAGAAATACAGAAATACAGAAATACAGAAATACAGAAATACAGAAATACAGAAATACAGAAATACAGAAATACAGAAATACAGAAATACAGAGATACAGAGATACAGAAATACAGAAATACAGAAATACAGAAATACAGAAATACAGAAATACAGAGATACAGAGATACAGAAATACAGAAATACAGAAATACAGAAATACAGAAATACAGAAATACAGAAATACAGAAATACAGAAATACAGAAATACAGAAATACAGAAATACAGAAATACAGAAATACAGAAATACAGAAATACAGAAATACAGAAATACAGAAATACAGAAATACAGAAATACAGAAATACAGAAATACAGAAATACAGAAATACAGAAATACAGAAATACAGAAATACAGAAATACAGAAATACAGAAATACAGAAATATAGAAATACAGAAATACAGAATTACAGAAATACAGAAATACAGAAATAAATAAATACAGGAATACAGAAATACAGAAATACAGAAATACAGAAATACAGAAATACAGAAATACAGAAATACAGAAATACAGAAATACAGAAATACAGAAATACAGAAATACAGAAATACAGAAATACAGAAATACATAAATACAGAAATACATAAATACAGATATACGGTTATACAGAAATACATAAATACAGATATACAGATATACAGAAATACATAAATATAGAAATACAGAATTACAGAAATACAGAAATACAGAAATACAGAAATACAGAAATACAGAAATACAGAAATACAGAAATACAGAAATACAGAAATACAGAAATACAGATATACAGAAATACAGAAATACAGAAATACAGAAATACAGAAATACAGAAATACAGAAATACAGAAATACAGAAATACAGAAATACAGAAATACAGAGATACAGAGATACAGAAATACAGAAATACAGAAATACAGAGATACAGAGATACAGAAATACAGAAATACAGAAATACAGAAATACAGAAATACAGAAATACAGAAATACAGAAATACAGAAATACAGAAATACAGAAATACAGAAATACAGAAATACAGAAATACAGAAATACAGAAATACAGAAATACAGAAATACAGAAATACAGAAATACAGAAATACAGAAATACAGAAATACAGAAATACAGAAATACAGAAATACAGAAATACAGAAATACAGAAATACAGAAATACAGAAATACAGAAATACAGAAATACATAAATACAGAAATACAGAAATACATAAATACAGATATACGGTTATACAGAAATACATAAATACAGATATACAGATATACAGAAATACATAAATATAGAAATACAGAATTACAGAAATACAGAAATACAGAAATACAGAAATACAGAAATACAGAAATACAGAAATACAGAAATACAGAAATACAGAAATACAGAAATACAGATATACAGAAATACAGAAATACAGAAATACAGAAATACAGAAATACAGAGATACAGAAATACAGAAATACAGAAATACAGAAATACAGAAATACAGAAATACAGAAATACAGAAATACAGAAATACAGAAATACAGAAATACAGAAATACAGAAATACAGAAATACAGAAATACAGAAATACAGAAATACAGAAATACAGAAATACAGAAATACAGAAATACAGAAATACAGAAATACAGAAATACAGAAATACAGAAATACAGAAATACAGAAATACAGAAATACAGAAATACAGAAATACAGAAATACAGAAATACAGAAATACAGAAATACAGAAATACAGAAATACAGAAATACAGAATTACAGAAATACAGAAATACAGAAATAAATAAATACAGGAATACAGAAATACAGAAATACAGAAATACAGAAATACAGAAATACAGAAATACAGAAATACAGAAATACAGAAATACAGAAATACAGAAATACAGAAATACAGAAATACAGAAATACATAAATACAGAAATACATAAATACAGATATACGGTTATACAGAAATACATAAATACAGATATACAGATATACAGAAATACATAAATATAGAAATACAGAATTACAGAAATACAGAAATACAGAAATACAGAAATACAGAAATACAGAAATACAGAAATACAGAAATACAGAATTACAGAAATACAGAAATACAGATATACAGAAATACAGAAATACAGAAATACAGAAATACAGAAATACAGAAATACAGAAATACAGAAATACAGAAATACAGAAATACAGAAATACAGAGATACAGAGATACAGAAATACAGAAATACAGAAATACAGAGATACAGAGATACAGAAATACAGAAATACAGAAATACAGAAATACAGAAATACAGAAATACAGAAATACAGAAATACAGAAATACAGAAATACAGAAATACAGAAATACAGAAATACAGAAATACAGAAATACAGAAATACAGAAATACAGAAATACAGAAATACAGAAATACAGAAATACAGAAATACAGAAATACAGAAATACAGAAATACAGAGATACAGAAATACAGAAATACAGAAATACAGAAATACAGAAATACAGAAATACAGAAATACAGAAATACAGAAATACAGAAATACAGAAATACAGAAATACAGAAATACAGAAATACAGAAATACAGAAATACAGAAATACAGAAATACAGAAATACAGAAATACAGAAATACAGAAATACAGAAATACAGAAATACAGAAATACAGAAATACAGAAATACAGAAATACAGAAATACAGAAATACAGAAATACAGAAATACAGAAATACAGAAATACAGAAATACAGAAATACAGAAATACAGAAATACAGAAATACAGAAATACAGAAATACAGAAATACAGAAATACAGAAATACAGAAATACAGAAATACAGAAATACAGAAATACAGATATACAGATATACAGAAATACAGAAATACAGAAATACAGAAATACAGAAATACAGAAATACAGAAATACAGAAATACAGAAATACAGAAATACAGAAATACAGAAATACAGAGATACAGAGATACAGAAATACAGAAATACAGAAATACAGAGATACAGAGATACAGAAATACAGAAATACAGAAATACAGAAATACAGAAATACAGAAATACAGAAATACAGAAATACAGAAATACAGAAATACAGAAATACAGAAATACAGAAATACAGAAATACAGAAATACAGAAATACAGAAATACAGAAATACAGAAATACAGAAATACAGAAATACAGAAATACAGAAATACAGAAATACAGAGATACAGAAATACAGAAATACAGAAATACAGAAATACAGAAATACAGAAATACAGAAATACATAAATATAGAAATACAGAATTACAGAAATGCAGAAATACAGAAATACAGAAATACAGAAATACAGAAATACAGAAATACAGAAATACAGAAATACAGAAATACAGAAATACAGAAATACAGAAATACAGAAATACAGAAATACAGAAATACAGAAATACAGAAATACAGAAATACAGAAATACAGAAATACAGAAATACAGAAATACAGAAATACAGAAATACAGAAATACAGAAATACAGAAATACAGAAATACAGAAATACAGAAATACAGAAATACAGAAATACAGAAATACAGAAATACAGAAATACAGAAATACAGAAATACAGAAATACAGAAATACAGAAATACAGAAATACAGAAATACAGAAATACAGAAATACATAAATACAGAAATACATAAATACAGATATACAGTTATACAGAAATACATAAATACAGATATACAGATATACAGAAATACATAAATATAGAAATACAGAATTACAGAAATACAGAAATACAGAAATACAGAAATACAGAAATACAGAAATACAGAAATACAGAAATACAGAAATACAGAAATACAGAAATACAGAAATACAGAAATACAGAAATAAATAAATACAGGAATACAGAAATACAGAAATACAGAAATACAGAAATACAGAAATACAGAAATACAGAAATACAGAAATACAGAAATACAGAAATACAGAAATACAGAAATACAGAAATACAGAAATACAGAAATACAGAAATACATAAATACAGAAATACATAAATACAGATATACAGTTATACAGAAATACATAAATACAGATATACAGATATACAGAAATACATAAATATAGAAATACAGAATTACAGAAATACAGAAATACAGAAATACAGAAATACAGAAATACAGAAATACAGAAATACAGAAATACAGAAATACAGAAATACAGAAATACAGAAATACAGAAATACAGAAATACAGAAATACAGAAATACAGAAATACAGAAATACAGAAATACAGTAATACAGAAATACAGAAATACAGAAATACAAAAATACAGAAATACAGAAATACAGAAATACAGAAATACAGAAATACAGAAATACAGAAATACAGAAATACAGAAATACAGAAATACAGAAATACAGAAATACAGAAATACAGAAATACAGAAATACAGAAATACAGAAATACAGAAATACAGAAATACAGAAATACAGAAATACAGAAATACAGAAATACAGAAATACAGAAATACAGAAATACAGAAATACAGAAATACAGAAATACAGAAATACAGAAATACAGAAATACAGAAATACAGAAATACAGAAATACAGAAATACAGAAATACAGAAATACAGAAATACAGAAATACAGAAATACAGAAATACAGAAATACAGAAATACAGAAATACAGAAATACAGAAATACAGAAATACAGAAATACAGAAATACAGAAATACAGAAATACAGAGATACAGAGATACAGAAATACAGAAATACAGAGATACAGAGATACAGAAATACAGAAATACAGAAATACAGAAATACAGAAATACAGAAATACATAAATACAGAAATACAGAAATACAGAAATACAGAAATACAGAAATACAGAAATACAGAAATACAGCTATAACCAGTAGATCACCGTTAAACAATTTTGATCAGCCCAATCAGACGAAACAATGCGTATCTCACACGCATCGTTTTCTTACCGGTAAATGAAGCTCTATTCCGTTTATTACACTGCAAACAAACTACGAATAAAGTTGGACAAGCAACTCTCTTCAACTGCAGGAATTTTGTTACCCAATCGAAATTGCTGGCGGACGAGTGTTTGTATTTGTGATGGTGGCCCTACTTGGTACCATTATTTCCGTCATAAATATGCAAACCTTGCTGACACCGAAAGCTAACCTAATCAACGATAGAAGTCCATCGACAGTCCGGAAACTCGTCAACCAAGAACTCTTGTCGAACCGGGTTCTCCAACAATTGAGCGAAGTGTGAGCGTGTGTGTGTGTGTGGGAAACTTTCGCACGTTCAGCCGAACCAGCCGTGGTTCCGAAGTAATTGACCGAAAAAATAGTCCCTATGGAACAGCAAAAAAACGATTCTAACTGTAGCGCCGGTACGCCCCCCTCCTCCTACCCCCCACCGAGTATCGCAGCCACCGAGTATTACAGCCACCGGGCATTGGCTATCTATTTTCATAACCTCCAAAGTACTATCGCCTAGCATGGTCCGTTTTTTGTTCCCCATGCCATCATCGTCATTGATTTTATTTTCAATTTAGTTATCGTTCCGAGGCAATGACAACAGCAACATACCACAATAACAAAAAAAATAACACAAGCAGCACAGAACAATGAACAACAAAGAGAGATTTGGAGCGTGTTAGAAAAATGGTAACGGCCATAGTTCGATGCGATTATGCATAGTGAAAAAAAGTGGCCCGTTGAAGGGGATGCTTTTTTGCATGGCTTGTTCTGGAAGGCTTGGCAAGAGGCTTCCGATGACGTCAATGCTCGGTTTGGCACCCGACGAGAAGAGTTTGAATAGTCGTGTGTTAGTTTTTTTTGTCCTACCGCAAATATGATTGATGTTATGTGGCATGCATGATCTACATTGGCAAGCTTTCACCTGTCTGACCACGGCGAAACCGAGGTGTCTTGTTTGGCGGTATTTCAGAGTTAATGTTCTATTGAATGGGTTCAAAAAGCAGTTTGTGCTAATCGATGACTTTTTGTAGCATTCGAAATAAAATCCCTCTGGGCTTTCCAATTAGAAAGGTAATCTATGCTGCCAGGATGGCAATTGAAGAATCAACACGTTTTAAACAACAACTTTTGTTTTCGTAAATTGAGTATTTTGAATTTGACTTGGCTGGAACACAGGCTATCGTATGGCAGTCGCGGCACTAGTTATCATCTCGAGTTTATTCTGAACTAAGAAAGATTTGATGTTTTTAGAAAAACATCGAATTTTACTAGTTTAGCATAAGTATAGAGTCAACCAACAGTCAAAAGGAAGTCAGTGAGTTACCATTAGAATCAATGCATTGAACTAGAGTCAAAAGCGCAATTAATTGTACTATCTCTCGCCCTCCCGTTCTACTTCGAAACAGTTACAAACAAGCTTAGTCAGGCTTTTGCCACATTGTCGTTGCCAATTGATTACTCTTTGGTAAGTTCGTTAACCATTGGGTAATTTGCTTTGCCTGCCCGATACCATCAAAACGCATGGCTAACGATCAAAAGGTGTACGTAAACTGCACTTACCGCGGCGAGCCACCCGCGAATGTTTTAGCGCCCCCCTTCCCAAGTGGCTCGTTGGTCTAGGGGTATGATTCTCGCTTCGGGTGCGAGAGGTCCCGGGTTCAATTCCCGGACGAGCCCGCGAATGATTTTTTTGTGTCGAGAATTGAATGAAGATTGTCGCGATGTTCAACTTTTAAGTCAAATTACAAGAACATTATGTTTTTTTTTTGCAAAATGAATTTCGCGATATTATTTTCTCTTGCATCAAAACCTGTTTTGATTTAATAATTTTTTTAATAACTATTTATTGGAATATGAGTTAAAATTAAATTATTAAGATTTAAATTGGGTGTTCAGCCACAAGTGGTGACTTTTCAGCCCTGTTATATATATATATATATATATATATATATATATATATATATATATATATATATATATATATATATATATATATATATATATATATATATATATATATATGATTTGGTTATTACCATGAAGACATCATTTGCTTCCGCAATTCTGAGATTTTTGTGTAGGGAAAATTCTAAACCTACTTGTATTGTGTAATGGGGAAAAGGAACTTATATACAAACTAATACAGAGAGCGAATCGATTCAATTAAAGATTTCATCGATTTTTGTCGGAATTTGCTTATAATATTATGCGACATTACATCTAATGGTTCTATATTTGTGAGTTACACACTCATTTGTACTAAACCCGGGGAGGACGCTTCAAAATCATTTTCAGAATTTTATTCTGAATCCTTTGAAGCGTTTTCTTCCTGGTGGAACAACAACTTGACCAAATTGGTACTGCATAAAGCATGGCTGGTCTGAAAATTTGTTTATAAATTAACAATTTGTTTTTTAGACAGAGCTTAGAATTTCTGTTTATGAGAGGATATAAACATTTAAAATATTTATTACACTTTGTCTGGATTATTGTTTGGTTTAAGAAAAGAAGCTCTTGGTTTATGAGGAAAAATAATTAATTGCGTTTTTGCTGCATTTGGTTTGATTTTCCATTTTGAGAGATAATAACTGAAAATATTTAAACTTCTTTGTAAGCGACTGTAGATCACTCTTAGATTTCTACCTGTGGCTAACAGACTTGTGTCGTCACAGAATAGTTATTTGAATAGTTTGAGAATAAGAATTACATCAGCGTTTTTCCATCTTTTTGGGAAGTAAGCTAAAGAAAACACTTGTGGAAAATTTTAACCAGGAGTCTCAAGGCAACATCAGGAAGATTTTTAAAAAGGATATTAAAAATTCCATCATTACCAGTAGCCTTCATGTTTTCAAGTTTCCTAATAATTGACTTAATTTCATCAAAATTCGTTTCAATAATGTCATCTTGTGATAACACTTGAGTTGAAATATGATCATATTTCAGCGAGACTACATTTTCAATAGGACTCACAACGTTCAAATTAAAATTGTGGACACTCTCGAACTGCTGAGCAAGTTTTTGAACTTTTTCGCCTTTTGTAAGAAGTATTTGATTTCCTTGCTTGAGAGCAGGAACTGGTTTCTGAGGTTTCTTAAGAACCTTAGAAAGTTTTCAGAAAGGTTTAGAATATGGTTTAATTTGTTCAACATCTTTAGCGAAATTTTCATTTCGCAAAAGAGTAAATCTATGTTTAATTTCTTTTTGTAAATCCTTAACTATGTTTTACATAGCAGGATCACGTTGATATTGACGTCGACGAACATTCTTCAACCGAATGAGCAGTTGAAGATTGTCATCGATGATAGGAGAATTTAATTTAGTTTGAGCTTTGGGAACTGAAAGATTTCTAGCTTCGATAATATAATGATTCAAATTATCAATTGCTGTGTCGATATCCGCAGAATTTTCTAAAATAGTTTCATGATCCACATGATTTTCAATGTGAGATCTGTAATCCAACCAATCAGCTCTATGATAGTTGAATATAGAGCTAATTGAATTAATTAAAGCTTCGTTGGAAAGTCTGAATATTACAGGAAGATGATCTGAGTCAAAGTCAGCATGTGTAATCGGTTCAGTACAAATGTGACTTTGATCCGTTAGAACCAGATCAATTGTAGACGGGTTTTTCACGGAAGAGAAACAAGTCGGATTAATGGGATGAAGAACTGTGAAGTAACCAGCTGAGAGTTGATTATGAAGTATTTTACCATTAATGTTATTTTGCCTACAATTCCACTGGACATGCTTAGCATTTAAGTTCCCTATTACGAAAAATTTCGGTCGATATCTTGTGAGTTTTTGCAAATCGCCTTTAAAGAAATTTAATTGTTCGCCGGTACATTGGAATGGCAAATATGCTCCAGCGGTGAAATAAATTCCATAAATGGTTTTAACATCGATTCGCAAGCTTTCAATAACTTTAGTATTGAAAGAAGGTAAAATTCGATGTTTAATTTGCCTTTGGACAAAAATGGCAACTCCACCACCCATTCCAGTAAACCTGTCAAATCGATGAGCCACATAATGTGGATTACTTTTCAATTTGACATTTGGTTTAAGAAAAGTTGTTGTCACAATGGCAATATGAATTTTGTGAACTTTGATAAAATTATAAAATTCATCTTCACTCGATTTTAAAGATCGAGCATTCCAATTTAAAATATTCAAATAATTATTTAACATCACTGTTAAATTTTAAATTCATTATAATATTATTTGCAAATTGCCATCCGATTTGAAATGCTTAAAAAAGTGATGAAGTCGAATTCATTCGGATGATCATTTGAAAAAGTTGGTCTTGTAGGTAGATCATTTTATTTTTCGTTATATTGCTTAAATCGACTTCGTTCTAAGAAGCGAATGGCATTGAAGGAATCTTGGTAAGTATATGTCTACCTGTTACGGTAGTGTAACTGCCATTAGAAGAAGATGATTTGGCCGATCTACCTATTAATAAATTGTGTTCGTTAGAAGATGAACTGGAAGCCGTTCCTGTGTTTTGATTATTTAAATTAGAAGATTTAAGATGAAGTTGTCTACCTGTTACTAAAGCGTAACTGTCATTAGAAGAAGATGATGACGAGGTCGACCCACCTGCTAATAAATTGTTTTCGTTAGAAGACGAATTGGAAGGCGTACCTGGTTTTTGTTTTAAATTCGAAGAAATAAGTGCCTTAGAAGAATTAGGCGTGGCATTTGTAACGTTTTTTTTTATTTTCAGGTATGTTCTATGAATTTAAGGTCGTTGATTTGACTTGTTGTCTAAGCGAACGAGTGTTTAAATTTTTTTCCCTGACAGGACATTTCAAATAATTGGATTTATGATTTCCATCGCAATTTGAACATGAAAATTTATCAGTGGTTTCATTCATTGGACAAACGTCTTTCGAATGCGATTTACCACAATTCAAACACCGTATGACAATTTTTGGTTCCATGGCCGAAGCCTTGGTAACGACGACATCGCGTTAAGTTTGCAATACCATTGTGCCGTTTATAATGTTCCCAACGAATTTTGCTGTGTGAAATGAAACGTACTTTTTCTAAAGTTTTCAAATTGTTTACAATTATCATTGTTTTAGGTAAAGTTCATGGGAAATTCCAGAGCGAGGTTTAGAAGTACCATTCGCTCTTTTTTCATAAGTATGACTCGGGAAGGGCAAAACCAAACAAATCTTTTAGTTCATTTTTAGTATCATCAGTATTTTGATCATTTGATAAGCCTTTCAAGACAGCCTTGAAGGGTCTGTCTGATTTTATATCATATGGATAAAATTTATGAAGTTTCTCGGACAAATACCGGATAAGACGTTCGTAATCTTCCAATCCATCAACCAAGACTCGACACTCTCCTTTTCGTCCGATTAGAAATGAGACTTTTACTTCCGGGAGAAAAGTAGAAAGCTCAATGCGGAATGCTATGAAGTCGGAAATCATCACCGTCACTGGAGGCATAGATTGTTGTTTCTTCCCAGAACGACAAGCGTCCATTTTGGGAATTTTAGAAGAATTTTCTTCTATTTCGCTACAATCGGATTCAGGAAGAATATCGTAAATATTGTTAGACGGCATATGATCAACGAAGGGAAGTCCGTCCGTTGTCTTTTATTTTTACTTTCAGATTCTGTAAGATCGTGATTGTTATTAGAATAAATGTTGAATAACGGATTGTGATTTATTCCGTATTGAGTTATTTTTAGCCTTAGGCTTGTTGCCTTTCCGGTTGGACGCAGGTATTTTTGAAAAAATATAAATTAACTAGGCTAAATTAGTCTTCGATTAGACTCCTAGTTTGGGAAAGTCTTGATGAAGACTGATTTTGTGGTAGTCTTAATAAAGATTGATTAGTTTGAAGAATAGTTCTTTGAATAGCTAGCCTTAAAAAAGGCTGATTAAATTCTTAGTCTTGAAAAAGACTGATTATATTAGAATATCACTCTTTGAATAGCCTTGAGAAAAGCTGACTAATTGTTAGTCTTTAAAAAGACTGTTAGTGATTCAGGGAGTCTTGAAAAAGACTGAAGTCTTGAATCAAAGAAACTCTACACTGAGCTAAATTTTCATTTTCACGTT
Source organism: Malaya genurostris (assembly GCF_030247185.1). Taxonomy (NCBI): domain Eukaryota; kingdom Metazoa; phylum Arthropoda; class Insecta; order Diptera; family Culicidae; genus Malaya; species Malaya genurostris. Next base: position 67,888,133 of record NC_080572.1, on the reverse strand, counting down.
ATATGATATTCTAATGATTCTTCACTATTAGCATTTCCAATGATAGCTACAAAGTTTATTAAACATCATGTCAAAAATATAAGATAATCTTATGAAACATAAAACTCTTCGTAACGTTATTTTTACAAGATTTTCATATAATGAATGAAATTTCCAGTCTGAGTCAAATTTATTGGCACGCCCTATAACCATTACTAGATATCCACACAATATACATTGAAACAATTTATGAAGCGCATATTATATTCATTTCGAATAAATATAGATAGGTTTATATATACCATATGACTAGTTTAATAAAATTTATATATAACTTTTAATAAGTTTAAGATTATAATTTAAAAAAAATACTGGGATTATGGTGCTTAAGGGAATCAAAAACAACAATAAAAATAATTGTCTTATCAAAAGCTTATTGTTATATTTTTCGTATATAAAGAGTATCATAATAAAATATTATTTTAATATTTCAACTACACTTACTTCTTTGGGACTGGCTGATTTCATCGGAAATTTACTGTCACCAGACGAATCAGATGCACTCCGAAAAGCTGATAATCGGAAACTATTCCTTTTTTCGAGGATTCAAGATGTACTAGTCATCAGTTCCGTAAAGGAGCACCTCCTGATATTTGCGGAGGAGACGTGGGATCCAGAAACTATAAATGAAGAATTTAAATCCTTATACTAGACAGACAGAGTAATGAAACGTACCGGATATTCATTTCAGGGGCATATCCTTGAACGAAGTTTAATGAGCTGTCTTGTCAGCGATTTCAAAAAACAGAACTTCCTAAAAAAAACTGTCTGGAGCAGTCGATGAATATCGAGGACACAACTCTTTCTTCAGCTTCAAGCAGTGCGATTCACAACTATTCTTTTGTAAAAACAAACTCTATTTGTTGTTATTTTCTTCAGCTGTCTCGTTTTCTTCCTTGTTACAGATTTGATGTACGCTTCCAATGAAAATTATAAGTTTTCACATGACTTTTATTAACCATAATCAGCATGCGATTAATAGACAAATGTAGTGAATATTAAAATTATATTGACTTATGTTTTATCGACTTTTCGCCTAACTTATATATGGTATGTTTATCAATATCATAAATATTATGGAGATATAAAATTTATTGAACATCATTTAGATTTTATGTAGAGTACCATTAAAGGTCATAAGTTGTCATATGTCTTTTGTGAAATACCATCTGCGTACGATTCATAAGACACATCCAATGAATATAAATTATGTAACGAGTTAGGTTTCATCGGATTTTCATATACATTATATGGAATATTCTTATAACTTTCATTATGGTAACGTCTATTTAGATTTAACGTACACTTTAAATAAAGATTATAAGTTTTCATATAACCTCTATGAATTATATTCTGCATACGATCCATATGACAAATCTGATGAATATAAGTAAGATTTTCATTTCAGTGTTGGCAGCCAGAAAAAATTTCCACTAGCCAAGAGCTGTACGCGTGTGATGCGACTGTACGACTGTTCAACACCGACTGATTTAATAATTAATTTCGCTTCCGGCTGGTGGTGGAACAGGTAGGAAACCTCTGAATGGTGTATCGTCGTCGGAATTCTCAATTCTCTTAGTACCTTAACTTGGTACATGATCAGGTATCTCCTTCTCCAATTGAAACGTCACATTGGGTCTGCGTTCCGGCTCATTTGCAATCTTAATCTGCCCCCTCCCTGTGAGCCGAGAAATTTGGCTTCTAACCATTTTTGTGATTTTTTGTAGTAAACCTTGTCTCCCGCGACTAACTTAGCAAAAGGATCAATAAGTTCATTTTCAACTTGCTTTGGCTCATGTAGCTCGTTAGGTTTTCTAGGCATAATATGATTTGGATTTTCCAACAAAGGCTTATAACACAGAACTCTTTCTGAAAGGAAATCCCTTCCATTGGTAAGACAGCTGTTGCGATAATTGAACAAGAAATAATCTAACCGATCTTGCATACCCAAACTCTTCATTTCAGAATCAAGTAGAATTTTTTTTTAGAATATCTTCCGCCTGTCCATTACTTTAAGGGTAATAAGGCGTACTTTTCATCACCTTGATTCCATGCCTTTCAAAATAACATATAAAGTGTTGAGAATTGAATGGTGGCCCATTATCTGTAATAATCACGTCTGGTAGACCGAAACAAGCAAAAAACCGTTGAAATTGAAAAACTGTACCAAACTTCATCCATGTTACTTCAAGCCATTTAGAAAAACTGTCAACAATCAGGAGAAAAACATTACTTTCAAAATAAAAGAAATCGGCATGAACTCTACTGAAAGGTTTAGTTGTTGGACTCCATTCGTATATTATGTTTGTTCCAGGAATTGAAGCCATTTTAAAACAAATATCGCACTCTATGTCCGAGCGAGTTGCTTCATATTCATCGTTCCCGCATGATTAGTATGTTAAAGTTTGTACATTGTGTTTTTCAAAGCAAATGGAACTACTACTCTATTTTGAAACATCGAACAACCTTTATCTCTTCCAAATCTTGGTATTGAGAATAAATATTTTTCAAGCTCTTATCCAATCTGTCTGGTCATCCTTGCTTTATGTATTTAAAAATTTGTTGTAACTGAGGATATTGTTTAGTTTCTCGCGCAATCATAAAATGGTCAAGTGGAGGGTTATAAGAAAAGTTTAAACTATTAACGCAATCTTTATCAATTGACTTTGAAACTTCGTTGTGCGAATCTAGAGCAGAAGTCAGCATTGCACATTTCATCTGATAGTCCATACTTATAAATTATAAAATCATACATTGCTCGCTATTATTTGTAGTTTTATCTCAAATATATAGTTCTGTGTACTCAAAACGATGTGACCTGACTACTATTAGCGTATTTTGAATTCGCACTGCTATACAGAGGCGTAGTCCTACGTCGAAATGGGTGATATCAGTTCCGTGAATAGTAAGGAAATCTTCACACAAGCACATTTTACCAAATGTGGACCTCCCACTAGCAAATTTTCGGGAATGACTAACCCTCTCAGAAAGCTAATTTTTGGTGGAATGGAAACCTTCTCAATGAGACAATCAATCACAAAAAATGTCTTTTTCATGCAAGTACAAGTTTTTAAATAAGCACTGTAGAAGACACACAAATCGGAGGAATATTTTACGTTTAGAAAATCAAATTCTTGCTCTTTAATAGGTTTGCAGGTTTGCTTTTGGAGAATACGCTCTTTGGCAGGTCCAAGTGTACAGCATCAATCGAGAAGAGGGTGTCTCTTGCTCATGGAAAATACTTCTTATGATCTGTATTACTAATGGCTGCAGAGTATTATTAAGGGTTGCAAGAGTTGTAAGTAAGTAATAATGATCTCATCGGATTTTGGTAAGAGTGTAATACTATTCTGAAGTTTAATATAATTAAAAAAATATTCTCGGAAAAATTGGTAAGAAATTATTTTTTTAATAAGCTATTTATATAACAAACTTTTACCAATTCCATCATATTTTGTTGAAGTGAGGCGCTTGCCTCACCTTCACCGACTGTTTGTATGGTTTAATTTTTCCTATTATGAACTCGAGCCGGTATAGTGAAGTGACAACTAAGTTAGCCAAACAATCCGTTAGAGTTTCATGAACATGTGCAGTGAATGGCTGGTATGGATTGATTGCCAGCGATATACTAAAAAGAACAGCATTTTTATCAAAAATATCCGTTACAAAGTAATTTTCAATTTCAAGAAAAATAAACATTTTTTGTATGTTTTTTTCTAATCCAAACTTTTTCAATGCAATGGATTTCGGTTTCCGCATCTTCCACTTACGAAGTAAGTCTATTTAAAGTAATTATCATGTTAAAATCAAAACCAAAAAGTAACAACTATTAACCACGAGTTTCCGGAGTCCGTAGTCTGCACAAATAGGGTAAGGGCTCCCTATTTCATCTCAGGTCCAATTTCCATCTCATTCCTTCACCTCATAACTTTGAACATTAATGATATCTTTAAACGTACCTGAACAAAACTGTGGAACATTTTAAAACATTTATTCTAGGTTTGGCCACACTTTCCAATTAAAAAAAATAGTGAAAAAACCTTCAACGATCGCTTTTTTCATTTAACAGATCGGCTGAAAAGTTCGTATCGTTTCTATGAGAGGGCGTCACTAGAATTAAATCCATACCATTTTCAGTTAGTACCAACCTTCAAAAGATACGTGTATAAATTTGACAGCTGTCTGATTATTAGTTTGTGAGATATTGCATTTTGAGTGAAGCTACTTTTGTTATTGTGAAAAAAATGGAAAAAAAGGAATTTCGTGTGTTGATGAAACACTACTTTTTGATGAAAAAAAGTGCCGCCGATACCAAAAAATGGCTTGATGAGTGTTATCCAGACTCTGCACCGGGCGAAGTAACAATTCGTAAGTGGTTTGCAAAATTTCGTACTGGTCATATGAGCACCGAAGACGATGAACGCAGTGGACGTCCAAACGAGGCTGTTACCGATGAAAACGTGAAAAAAATCCACAAAATGACACCCTAAAGATATGAAAGGAACGTGTTGGACTTATTATTCACGAATATTTGGATATGAGAAAGCTTTGTGCAAAATGGGTGCCGCGTGAGCTCACAATCGATCAAAAACAACAACGAATTGATGATTCTGAGCAGTGTTTGGAGCTGTTATATCGAAATGAAACCGATTTTTTTTCGTCGATATATAACAATGGACGAAACATGGCTCCTTCACTTCACTCCGGAGTCCAATCGACAGTCAGCTGAGTGGACTGCACGCGATGAACCGAACCCAAAGCGTGGAAAGACTCAACAATCGGCCGATAAGGTTATGGCGTCTGTATTTTGGGATTCGCATGGTATAATTTTCATCGACTACCTTGAAAAGGGAAAAACCATCAACAGTGACTATTATGTAGCGTTATTAGAGCGTTTGAAGGACGAAATTTAAAAAAAAACGGTCTCATTTGAAGAAGAAAAAAATTTTGTTTCATCAAGACAATGCACCGTGTCACAAGTCGATGAAAACCATGCTGAAATTGAACGAGTTGGGCTTCGAATTGCTCCCTCATCCACCGTATTCTCCAGATTTGGCCCCCAGTGACCTTTTCCTGTTCTCAGACCTCAAGAGAATGCTCGCTGGTAAAAAATTTAGAAGCAATGAAGAGGTAATCGCTGAAACTGAGGCCTATTTTGAGGCAAAGAACAAATCGTACTACAAAAATGGTATCGAAAAGTTGGAAGATCGCTATAATCGCTGTATCGCCTCTGATGGCAATTATGTTGAATAATAAATACGAATTTTGGCAAAAAAATGTGTGTTTCTATTAAACGATACGAACTTTTCAGCCGAACTGTTAAAATAAACTCACTTTTTGATTTAGGAACCACTTGTGTCTGATATTTTACAATTAATCATGTTTCTGAATATTTACTTTCACATAATTACACCACTATTCAATGTTGGATGATTTTATAGTTAGTAATGTTCACTTTTCACTTGTTTATTCAACGATTAAAGACTTCTGAAATTACCTGATAAGCAATAAAAGCAATGAAAAATATGAGATGAAAATTTGTACTTAATTCACTTGATTGCGCTTTGTTTTCATCTCATTTCGTATCGCAAGGTTGCCAAGTTTTCTAGCAAAGCAAAGTCCTGGCATTACATTCCTTTTGTGGAATTTGGCCTTTCTGTTTAAACAGACTTCGCAGCCGATTCTTCTTAGTGTACAGAATCATTGCATGGCTAGTACTATGGATCCTACTGACACTAATGGTGGTTTTCATTGAAAAACACTGGTGGCGTGGATTGCTCTGGTTTTGCACTTTCGAGCAGAAATGGCAATGAAACACCGTCAAAATATTGCATTTCTGCTCGAAAGTGCAAAATCAGAGCAATCCACGCCACCAGTGTTTTTCAATGAAAAACGGCATAAGAATCCTTCCAGGTCGGGGCTCGACCATACGACAACAGGCTTGTAAGACCAGCGTCCTATGCATTGAACCGCCAACCCGGGACGCGCCAATTTTTCTCATAATGTTGAATAAAAAAAATATTTTTTCTTCTTTAAATTATCATCAACACGTATTTTTTGGTATCCGTGACATTAGTTTAATTTATATCATTGATATGTATATATAAATGAAACTGTTTCGGATTCTAATATTACCAAATAGAGCGTGTTAAATACTAATCAAATAACCATTGTGGCAAATTTAGTAGCACTGGTTTCTTACCGCTATACGTCACCATAACACTCTTTAATGTGTGTGTCATATTTTCATAGAAAATATGTATCTGCTCTAACTGTTTTCAGTAATGAAATGAATCAAAATCAAATTCAAATTGGTTTAAAATTTTGATATGAATGTTTTTCAGTGTTCATCATCAAACATTTGCACAAAAGATTTCCATTTTAACATGTGATTTGTCCATTGATTAATAAACTTTTAAAGAAGTACTGTAATCAAATACTAATAGATACTCAGAGAGAAAAGTCTAACGTTTTACTTCTCACTTTTTATGAACCTTTACAAATCTGTATTAAATTTAGAAAATCTGTAACAAGGGGAGAGTCGCCTTACACAAACTATATTGTGCCTCTAAAAAACACGTGATATACTGTGAGTCTAAGTGTGCCACGCTGTGCTTTATGAAACAGTTACTTATCAAAACTGAGCCCTTTGTGTGCCGCAACTGTGCAACTATATGAAAACGAAAGTGCCAATATTGATAAATGCACCAACGCATTGTGTTATTGGGTGATTGGCACATTGTTCTAAGCGACCTCCCCTTGATCTGTAATCTGATTTAACGAACGTGAACTCAAAAATCTATACAATACAGATAAATCTATATGAATGGCATCTCTGGTTCTGCATTTTGTTTTTAGAAGGGCTAATGCCTAAATAGTAACAATTCCTTTTTTGTTTTTTTTTAAGTTCTTCAAATTAACTGAAGAGTAAAATTTTAAATTTGAAACGAAAGGTAATAAAAACGATCCAAAAAATTTTAAACGTCGAAATGATTCCAAACTGTTTTTTTTGAATATCGTGTGTTGTGTCATAGTTGGCATACGGCCCTTTTTAAGGAAAATTCTGACATTTTGAACCTGAGAGTGTAATAATGCAATATTTTGGTTTTGATTGCTGCCGTTATTGCTAATTTATGGGATGAATAACAGACCAACGATAGGATGAATATAAAACCATTGAGATGAAATTAGGAGCACAGTAGTGAACATATCAGAAGTGTTTTTAGCTTAATTATTATTTTAATTTCCAAGGAATGTGAATCAATTCCCAATGAGCAGCAAAGCGAATTAAGCAGAAATATGAAAAAAACGTTGTGATTTTGGTGGCTAAATCAGGTTTTTAAGGTAACGTCCTTACAAATGAGATGAAATAGGGAGCCCTTACCCTACTACTTGGTCTATTCGTTTCAATTGATTTTCGCATAACGTCCGACAACCCGGCAAGAAACCGCACACGGAAATGACTATTTAAAATACTTCGCCAAAAATTCACATGATCTTTCTCCCTTCACCAATTTAAAACCTGTCCGAAAAGCTAAACTAGTTTTCGTTCGCATTCGGCGGATCTCCGGCTTTTCGCAGCCCTCATCAAACAACCACTTAATCTTCATGAAGTAAAGTGTTTTGACCGTTGGGCCGTGTGGCATGGGGCGATTGTTGCATGCCACGCGGGTTACGAGTAGTATAGGTAATAACGAAATCCGTGATCCGGGGAGGTTTGGGAAACCCCCAGCCTCAATCATGGTGGAATTGTCTACCCATTTTTCGCATCGCACCAACACTGTTCGACCGAATGGGAAAATGGCACCGAGGATCGAATGTAAAACAAAACGCTAAATCTTTGATCGAATTCCATCCGTTTAACGCTCATTCAACCAGGATCCATAACCATAACAAGGGAGAGCGTAGGCCGCATTTGGCACATTTTTCAGGTGCGCATTTTCTTAGAATTGGATCGAAAAAAAAGAGACTTTATTTCTATGACTTACTAGGAAGAGACTCTAATGTAATTCGTGATTTGGACATGGCGAACAACAATAAGCATGGTCTAATTATGTTAAGCAAATTATCCGACCCTGCTAAGTGAATCTATCCAGCCCGAATTTCAGGCATCACCGGTGGCCACCCGAGTTATACGAAGGCAGAAGAAAGTCGATTCCACGTCGCTATAGGCTCTTTGACGGCGGCGGGCCCATCATGCATAACATGTGTCGTGAGTGAAACATTGAAACATGATAATTCAGCTAACGACCGACTGGTGGATGCATGCATACCAAATTGATCTGATGGAGAACGAAACTCGATCCGGTCTTGTCTCGGTGTACGGCTGCTGCTGCCTCCGTCAATAACCGTATTACTTGTAATGCATACCTTGGTTCAAGCGCCAGCATTAAACACGTGCTCGTCACTGGCAGCACTGCTGACGAAAGCATGAATGAAGTTAAGACATTCGCATACATAAGCGATAAACTGGGCTTCCCCTCTGATTTGCCGTCGACCGACCCTCCTTGATGAAGTCGACAAGTAACCATCGTCCAAACTTGGGTGCTTCAACCTTCGGATTTCTTTTCTTTCACCTTGACTACTTTGCCATTTTTTTTTGTTGCTCTCGTCCGATCCATCCTTTCGCAGAGAGTATTATGGGCATGCGAGTTCGCATCTGCTAGTTCGGCTTCTGCCAGGCTTGCTTGGATGTCGGCAGTCGTTTCAATTTTTTACATCCGCCTTGTTCGGAGTAGGCTTGGGTATGTCCAAGCGGAACGCGCCTCTCATTTGACAATCCATTCGTCGATGAGTATGTGATGATGCAATTTCACAATGAGCTGAAGAAACTGATTTCACTGGTGATGTGGGGAGGCGGATGCGGTTTCGGGAAGTGTACTTTTTACCTTTATATATAGGGTAACGGCTCCCTATTTCATCTGAGCTCCTATTTCCATCTCATCCCTTCACCTCATTACTTTAAACATGATAAATATCTTACAACGTACCTGAACCAAACTGTGAAATGTTGAATGATTATAAAAGCTATTGTCACACTTTCCTATTGAAAAAAATGGTTTTAAATTCTTCGGTGATCGTTTTTTTACATTTAAAATAAACTCATTTTTCAATTTAGTACACATTTTCGTCTCAAGATTTACAGTTCGTCATGTTTCTGAATATCTACTAATCGATTCATCTCTCAAAACATGATCACTGTTTCGCACAATTACACTACTATTGAATGCTGGATGACTTCATAATTAGTAATGTTCACTTGCCACATGTTTAATTACCGATTTAAAACTTCAAAAATTACCCGACAAGCAATAAAAGTCTACAAAAATATGAGATGAAAGTTTTTCACTTAGTTCACTTGATTGCGCTTTGTTTTCATCACATTTGGTTTCGCAAAGTTGCCAAGTTATCTCATAATGTTACAAAACAAAAAATTTTTTTCTTCTTCAAATTATCATCAGAAAGTATGTTTTTGGTATCCGTGACATTAGTTTAATTATGTTATTGATATTAATATTTCAATAAAAATATTCGGCTTCGAATATTACCAGAAAGAGCGTGTTAAATACTAATGAAATTACCATTGTGGCAAATCTAGTAGCACTGGTTTCATTCCGCTATACGTCAACATAACGCTTTGAAGTGTGTGTGTTTCATCGGCTGTCCACAGAGATGCCAGATATTTTCATGGAAAATATGTATCTGCTCTATCTGTTTTCACTAATAAAATGAATCAAATTCAAATTCAAATCAAATTCAAATTGGTTTTAAATTTTGATATAAATGTTTGTCAGTGTTCATCATCTAACATTTGCACAAAAGATTTCCATTTTAACATGTGATTTGTCCGTTGATTAATAAACTTTTAAAGAAACACTGCAATCAAATACTAATAGGTACTCAGAGAGAACAGTCTATTTTTTTTACTTCTCATTTTTTATGAAGCTGTACAAATCTGTATTGAATTTAGGAAATCTGTATAAAATCTGTACTTTGATTTAAATCAGTATGCGAACGCAAAAATCTATACAATACAGATAAATCTGTATAAATGGCATCTCTGGCACTGCATTTTTTAATAAGGGCTAATGCCTAAATAGCAATAGTTTTTGTTTTTATTTAAAATTCACCAAATTAACTTTACAGTAAAATTTTTAAATTTAAAGCGAAAGGTAACGGAAACGACCGAAAAATTTTTAAACTTTGAAATGATCTCAAACTGGTTCTAAAAATATACTTATGTACTCTCATAGTTGGCATTAGGCCGTTTTAAGAAGAATTCTGATATTTTAAACCTGAGAGTGTAATAGTGGAATATTTTGTTTTGATTGCTGTCGCCATTGCTAATTTATAAGATGAATAATGATGGGATGGATAAAAATCCATTGAGATGAAATTAGGAGCAGAGTAGTGAACACATCATAAGTGTTTTTAGCTGTTTTTTGAATATTAGTTAAATTTTCAAGAAATGTTAATCAATTCTCAACGTGGAGCAAGGCGAATGAAGCAGTAATATGAAATAGTTATAGTGATTTTAGTGGCTAAATCGGTGTTTGAAGACGACATCCTTACAAATGAGATGAAATAGGGAGCCCTTACCCTATATGGGGCATTCCACGCAAAATCAGCACCCCAACATTTTTTTTTTCATTTACTTATTTTTTTCGGTAAAGAACTCGAAAATATTCGAAACGTATTTTTTTATTTCAATATGGTACGTGGAATTTTCCAGATATGTTTTTTTGAAATTTCGCGTTTTCAAAAGAGAGCCTTTTTTCAACAGCCTATACTGTAATAAAGCTTTCAAATAAGCGATTCCATAAAACAACCTTTAAAGTTAATATAATAAAAAAAAGTTAAAAACTATTAAACATATATAAAAATTTTAAACTTGGCAGTAATTTCTTTTTCTTTTCTTTTTTTGTTGAAAAAAGAAACCTTAGGGGTTTAACTCAATCTTGGTAAAGTTTCAGAGTGGAGAGATCAATACTTTCGGAGCAGTGAATTTTTTAATTACGACCCGCGGGCTTTACTTGTCGACACATGTCGCGCCATCGCCGATCGAATTCCAACTTTATTAGTTTATTGTTAGCAATGTTTCAGGTAGAAAGCGAGTAAAATTGGGAAAAAGGATTTACGTGAGTAATAAAATAATTGTGTGTTTTTGCACAGTTGCAATTTTTCTATGATTTGGTTTTTCTGGTTTACAAAAACTCAACACTTCAAACGTGTCCTGGGAAGAGAAAACTTTCATTTTTAATTCCTTGTCTCCGTGCGGTTCAACATAGTGAAACGATTGTGTTCCAGAAATAGTTTTACATTTTTCGAAACGATTTTTAAGAAATTTCTCTGCTTTTACATAATCTTCCGAACATTTGTATATGACTGAAATATTGGGTAGAGAAGATGCTTTCCTAGCCCACTCGTACAATTCATTCGCGGTCAAAATTTGACAATCATTGATCATTTGTAAACTTGCGCGACGCACAGTGGTCCAAAACTGGAAAAAGACGGTCAACAGTCTGTACTGACTTTCGCTGATTTTTAAGAGCTAACGTGTCTTCGAGAAAGTTTTACAAGATTATATTACGCTTCTTTTGAAAGTGGCACCTTAATTTTTGTTAAGGAAGTAGTACCAATTCTGAAAAAAAAAAATTTTTTTTTCACAAAAACAATTTTTTGTCTATCTTATTTTGAAGGAAAAAACATTTGAAGTATTTATGCTGAATATATAAATAATGTGAAAAAAATATTTTTTTTAGATATATTCACTTTATTTTAAAAACAGTTTTTTTTTGGTTTTACCTACGTAGAATCTACCTCTAAAGACTGTCCCAGAAAGTATGGACGCACTTTGATTTCGCTGTAAATAAATCACAAGTGTTAGATACTCAAATTTAATTCGATATACTGATAATATTAGACTGCAACAACAGAATATTTTTCTCAACATTTGCTACTTAGCCATTGTAGACTAGCTGGCGTACCTTCTTGCGAACGTTCCTCATTAAATTCCGTACAGACTTTTTGGCGACAAGTTTTGACACTTTTTTACAATCTTTTTCAAACTGTTGAATGGTTTCGGCTGCCGAGACATGTTTCCTAAGATGTGCCTTCGTTAATGCCCAAAATTCCTCAATTGGTCGAAGTTGTGGGCAATTTGGTGGATTCATATCTTTTGGGACGAAAGTGACAATTTTGGCAGGCATTCTACCGTTGATTTCGAGTAGTGGCAAGAAGCAAGATCTGACCAGAAGACAACAGGATCCTTGTGGCTTCGAATCATGGGTAGAAGTCGTTTTTGTAAACATTCCTTGATGTATATTTCGCTGTTCATTGAAGCTATAAATTGTTTGCCAGACCATAGCTTTCTTACCAAATTTTTCGACTTCAACCGATGTCTCGGACTGGTTCAACAGTTGCCCTTCTCGCACCGTATAATATTGTGGTCCCGGCAAAGGATTTGTATTCGAGTTTCACGTAGGTTTCGTCGTCCATGATTATGCAGTTCAAATTTCCAGTAAGAATCGTATTGTACAGCTTTCGAACCTACGGCCTGATCGATGCTTCTTGTTTCGGATTACGTTTTGGTTATTTCTGCTTCTTATAGGTTCGAAGATTCAAACGTTCTTTAGCACGAAGAACATTTGACTTCGAAGTGCCCACTTTTTTGGCCACATCCCGAACTGAAACCTCCTTCTTTTGCTCGAACGCCATTGTAACCGTCAAGCGACGCCAGTGACATGAGATGGCGGTGGTGAGTTTAGTAACCAAATATTGACTTACACCAACCTGATCTTTAGCTCCCGTAGACGGGGTTCGAATATCGTTACTTTTCTGAAACATTGGATCGATCGCAAGACTGAGCCGTATGGTTTAAGTCCGACAAAAGCTAACCAATCAGGGCAGGACACCTCCGGAACTTTATGAGATCACGCGATAACTACCGAACCCGAAAGGGGTTCTCGGATCCGTGAGAGCAAAGCCAAAATCACTTGATCGTTATACCACTCGACAGTGCAGACGGTGATGAAAGGATAAATGTGGCAAACGTAGGCAATCCAGTAAAGTGGCCAGAAAAAGGCAAACGACAATTTATTCAGAAAAGTGAGTTTCATTACACAGCAAGCCTTAGGTAACATACATAATATAATTGTATACGTTTAGGACAATTGCCACTAGATAAAATAGCGTGAACCAGAATTGTACTAGGCGACATAGTTCGAATACAGGTAAATGATTAGTTGAATCTGGCTCATGAAAAGTGCTAAAGAAATGTCTATTTCCGCCTGAAGAACCTTCAGGCGAAGGTTTTAATTTTCAGCTAGAAAACTGCTGATTGATCGAGGAGCACTGAAACCTAACGCTAACTAGCCTACGAAAGGGTCCACGATACCGCCTTGCTCCGAAACGGCAGCCATAACGCAATCGATCGTTCCGCCATCGTGGATTGATATCATTCTAGTCACATCGTTCTCGTTCAGCATCCCGTGAGTCCAGTCTACACGGCTGACCCGATAGTCACGTCGTTTCATCTCTCCGTCCGAGAACAACATCTGCACTTGCACCACTCATACCAACTGGTATCTTCGTTTCCTATGCAAGCTTCCTCGGTGACGACCGAGTCGAGGCTCTGAAACGCTCCGGAAGGCACCGCGACATCGAAGCAGAAAGCAGTCAGTGATATCGACACCGGAATATGAAGGTCAGATCATTCAGTTCACCCTTTTTTTTTTTTTACAAGGTGAAATGCATTTACGCACGGAGTGTGGGACTCTCCACAGGACTACCCAACTGTTGATTGGAACTACCCACTAAAACACCTTGGATCTCCAACCCTACCTTCCCGGCACCACCGCTAGGTATTACTTCGGGGTGGAAGTTCACCTCTTAGAATAAGATATCTGTAGAGCAGAGTTAAGCTAATGAATATAAATTATAAACTGCTTATATAGTTTTCACTTACCGTACAGTTGTTTTGGTGGAGGTTCAAGAGCTTTTGGATTCGTTTCTAGATTTCTTTTCCTTTAGTTGGAGTTGGTTCAGGTAGTTCGTACCTGACCTGCCCTGAGAAAGTTAGCCGGGCCGGTAAAACATGCTCCTTCGTCGTGCAGGATCCCCTGTACTGGCACTTAAGCAAAGGAGTTCAGAAGGGTAGTTTACAGGAGGGCCTATCGTTGTGCGGAAATAGTTGAAGTATCGGGTGTCTAGTATAGTTGGAGATATTCTCTGCCATGTCCAAAGCCACCTCTCCTGGCAACTAAACTTTACTGTTACCCCTTCAGTATACGTTTATCCAACTGAGGGTTAGCAGGACCTTTTTTTCGACCCGTTTTCGGTTTATCCTCAAAGGTGTTATCCTAACCGAACTTCCTGATTGCGTTTCGCACGGCTTTTTCACTTACTCCTACCATTTTTGTTATTTTTCTCAGTGACAGTCAGCGTTCTGTGCACCATTTGTACACAATTTTTCGACGTTGTTCTGCTGAAAGTCCACGCATTTCGAAACAAACTAATGAAAACGAATAAACAACTGCACAAGTGGTTAGAGAAGAGTGTAAACAACAGGACGCAGCCATAAAAATTGACAGATTCTGAACCATTGCGAAATGGCAGCGGTTTTTGGTTGCGTCCATACTTTCTGGGACAGTCTTTAATCGACAAAATAACATCGCGATTCCACTAATTAGATAACTATGCAATAACCATAGTTATACTGCAGAAATATCTAGTCAACACAATGCAAACTGGGTTTACGAATAACTCCCATGTTGTTCTTAGCATTAGCATTAGCATTAGAGACCGCCCGTGTGTTGCTACTCCGTTATTGATCTGGACCAATTGAGATTGCAAAATGATTTTTTGAAGTAACATGTTTGGGAATAACACATTGTTTCACACTGTGCAAACTGTATTGAACCATGCATGCTGATCAATACCGACGCCGGCCACGTCCGAATGCAGATCTACTTGGGAGGGAAAGGATTGTTAGTTCGATGCATGTTGCTACTAAGAACCGAGGAATCCTCTGCATTCCCACATGCATCACAGGAGAGGATACTTTGTTAGTAAATGTTTTAATAATGTTATCATGTGTTTATTGCTCTGGGTAGCCGGCTACCAAGAATGTTTTTAAGTATTATCGTTTTATGTGTTACTTTGTGCTGGCAATATAATGCACGAAACAGTCAATCTCCGAAATTGACAAAACTCCGGACAGCCGGCTGTCGAGTATGCAGTCACTCGTTTATGCATCTACCTTTCGCGTTTTTTTTAGTCATGCAAAAAAACACATGCAGATTGATAAAAAAAGGTATCATCTCACTGCTAGGTGGATTAAGCACGTTTTTATAAATGAAACTACGTGATACAAAATAAACGAGCGAATAGGATTTAGACAAAAAAGTTGATTCATTGCATTGAAATATTCTAAACAGTTATTATAAAATCATTTTAAATCACCAAACAAAGGTCAACAGTTTTCACGCGCGTCTTGATTCTTTATTATTTCCGCTTTATTATTTTAATTATTTATTGAAATTATTAATTGGTTATATTAGTTGATCTGGGCAGCCGGCTACCGAGAATAATATTAATTTACTGTTTGAAATATTAATATCAAGTGTTTTTTACTATGTATTCAATATACCGATATATGTTATCTCTGTTAATAACTTTGTAATATAAACGGATTTGCGCAATGGTTTATTTTTATCATTCATTTTATAATCCTGAAAGACAATCAATAACATGGAAGAAGAAATCATTCCTAATGAAACTTTTCTCCGAAGCTAGACGGAAACTGATAGATTGAATAAAGAGATGATTTAGTAAAATAGAGTAATCAGAAGTAAAACATTGAAAATATCTGATAACTGAAAGGAAAAAGAAACTCCTGCAATTGTCGCCTTTTACGACATGGAATCAGGAACCCAGTGGATCTATTCTTGGTTCATTTTTTTCCGCCGGATTCCACACGGCATCTAGGCTGGTACAGTCCGGAGAGAGCTAATAGGTACTATCAATCTCCTAGTGGACCCCAGCCCCTGAATAATTCCCATGTTGTTCTGTATACTTACTAGGGTGGGACAAAATATTGATTTCAACTCCACCAAACTTTTCATGTTCCTTTTGGGTGCCATAAGCACCATGCAAAATTTTAGCTCGATCGGAGAAACTATATTTTCGCGCCCGAGGTTTAAAGTTTGTATTGGATTTAGTATAGAGAAATTCATTATTAGCTGGAGATCAACCTTTGAACTAAAAAAATCAGCGCATGTGTTATTTTCGTAGGAAATTTAACAAGGAAGAAAACTTTAGAAGATCGCAAAACAATCCGACGTTTGTAGAAAAAGTTATTAAAGGAAAACCGGCACAAGGTCCGAACAGTGGCTCATTCCTTAATATATCTAGCACCACTGCTGCTAGTGAAAGTAATATGATGTGACTTCCTTTTAATGTGTTATGACGGTTGATACGAGTTGTTTGATGTCTTCACAAAAGTTTATCAGCTTATTATGAGAATTTTTTTAAAGTGACAAGCCAGGTTCCAAAACTCACTGTGAAGACACAAAAAAATTTAACTTTTTAATTTGAAGAAATAGGTTTTTGGAATCTTCTACAATATTTTAGATAAACTGAAATCCAATAACTTTGCCGAAAATATAAACTCTCTATCTCTTATAGTTTAGAAGATATAGATGGTACTATTTTATGCAAACAGAAACACAATTTGCATGACTTTTTTATCGTTACAGTAAGGTTTGGAGCATGGTTTGTCACTTAAAAATAATCTATTCACTCTGCTGAGTAACTATCGTGAAGACATCCAACAACTCGTATCAACCGTTATAACACATTAAAAGGAAGTCACATCATATTACTTTCACTAGCAGCAGTGGTGCTAGATATATTAAGGAATGAGCCACTGTTCGGACCTTGTGCCGGTTTTCCTTTAATAACTTTTTCTACAAACGTCGGATTGTTTTGCGTTCTTCTAAAGTTTTCGTACTCGTTCAATTTCCTACAAAAATAATACATGCACTGATTTTTGGAGTTCATACGTTGATCTCCAGCCGATTTTTTGTAAAAAGTGAATTTCTCCATACTAAATCCCATACAAACTTTAAACCTCGGAGCTAAAATTTTGCATTGTGCTTATGGGACCCAAAAGGAACAGGAAAAGTTTGGTGGAGCTGAAATCAATATTTTGTCCCACTTACTCACTTACATAAGTGACATTTCGTGCCATTTAAAATTTCCAACATCAAACAATTCTGGTGAAATGAAGAGGATTTTTATGTTGCGCTGTCTTCATTATCTGAGAAAACGATCTGAAGTAGGAATTACATGAATATTATTCTAGTTTTTGAAACCATCCAAGGCATAAAACAACAATTCCAATATTGTATTTTTGGGATGTGGGAGTTCTCCGTGTGAGATAGGTCGGTAGCACGGAGAGTGCAATCGCTGTTGCATCTTATGTCGTTTTCGCTTGAAAAAACTGAAACTGACCCAAGATAGTTTCACCAAACAAACACTTTTCCCGAAACTGTGTTGATTTCGCACTTAGCAACGGGGGTTTGAGTGAAACTGATTTAAAAACCAGGTTCGAAACTGACTCGATTTTCAGTTCAACAACGTTGAAACTAGGTTCGAAACTGACTTCAAACAAATGGTTTGACAGCAGTTAGAGTGGAAACTGGGTTAGAAACTGACTCGATTTTCAGTTCAACAACGTTGAAACTAGGTTCGAAACTGACTTCAAACAAATGGTTTGACAGCAGTTAGAGTGGAAACTGGGTTAGGTGTGGCATCAAGTGAAAACGACATTAGTGACATTTTATCAAGTGTTTGACAACAGTTTTCTTTTCTAATTACATAATCTCATTCGAATGTTAGCCTAAGTATTCGTTCCCTGTGATAACATGTGCTACATTCATTCAATTTTTCAATGAATGTTCATTATATTGCCAGTTGACAAACATTGGAAGTGTTATGGAAATACGGGACTAATCGGTCGAATACAACCAGTTCGAAAGACTCTTCCGATGATCTGTTGTTTCCCATCCCAATATCAAATTCGATGCGTCATCGAGAACCGCCAAATAATCTCATAGATTGACAGTCCCCCAACCAAGCCTTAAACAAACGCTAATCTGTTTAATTGTGCGTAGTTTATTTTATAGCAACTTTCGCTTGACATTCAGTTAGCAGCAAAAAAAAGTATCAGATTACCCCAGATGGGACTCGAACCCACAATCCCCGGCTTAGGAGGCCGGTGCCTTGTCCATTAGGCCACTGGGGCGGTGCGTGACATGATGCCAGCGGCCATATTTATTTCTGGCCACCCTTCCCAGTGTAATCGGTCATCATACAGGGTTCACAATATAATTGAAAACTATACTGAGAAGTATAGCAAACAACTCCAGCAGCAGCAGCAGCGTCACTTGGTTTTGTAGCTTCGGGAAAATTGGGTTCTTTAGTTTTGGAGATTATTTCATGTTCCATGAGATTCTAATACATTCATTATTATTTTAAGATTGTTTCCGCATAAATCGTCCATTTGATAGCGGTTAATCGAAGGAGCTATAAACACTGACTGACAGCATCTCAGAAACACCGCCCATGTTGAATTGAACTTTTATCAGCTTCTGCAGACGGTTAACAGACTAATTATTTTTCACCTGCAAAGTGGGTAGCGTTGTGTTAGTGCAAGATAAAATAATAGGGTACAACGGCCTAACTGTAATCCAATCAATCGCAGAAGTTTTCAGCACAGCTAATAGATAATGAATCATAATATAATCATTCAATATACCCTTGATTTGTTGCTCATTCGATTGTAATCCATCCCATTGGATCTTATTTAGCTAGCGTTCCTTAAACATTTATTTAGTTAGCCTTATTTAGCCACAAACTTGAAACATTCAGATTTCAGTTGATGATAGGCAAGCGTACCATATGCTATTAATGGTCGATGCTCTATTTTTAGCCTACCTAACGCTGTGCGCCGTGACATCTGTGACAAAATGTGTGAAACTCGTGCTATAATTTGTGGTTTAGTTTAGTTATGCTTACACTCAAAAAATAAATCACTTGAGTTTCATAGTTTTATTCACGTGAATGCATTGTTTGACTTATTTTTCCTCCTTATGTGATTCCTATATATAACCATTTTCATGTGATGAAACACATACTGGGAAGTTAAGTGAATTTCCTGTATGAAAAAAATCAAAATCAAAATTCATTCTGACATTCTGCTTGCCGAATTGGATATTCTGCTTCTCTTGTTGGAAGATTTTAAACGAAAGTAGGACATTTAAATATACCTATATGTAATTTTACGTTTCCATTTTTAGTGAAAGAACATTAGCTAATTTAAACTCCTAATGTTTGCTACAGGATATTTTCTGGACAATTCAGAGCACTTTTAGGAAATAAATAAATAGAAAAAAAAGCAGAAGATGGTATGGACGAGGATTACCATTAATCAAACATCGAGCTCAGCGAATCGACCAAGGCTAAGAAAAATTTTATGATTATCAAAAGGATGCCAATTCAGACGTTATTAGGAATGGTAAGGCCAACCAGAAATATCGACCTTAGATTATGTTCAATTGTGTTGGGAGACCGTCTAAGTAAATAAATTACCAATGCATAGCTCTTTCTATTCATATTGGATTGAAAGGTTTACCACAGACTAACAGACATGACAGTATGAGTAAATTCTTTTAAAAATAATTTTTCGTGATGCACTAGTTCCACCTATATTGTACTGCGCGAACTATTTACTATCGGTACACCCCTTGTGTTATGTGAAAGTTTTTTTACTAGTTGGTTTCCCCTCGTTTGTCAACACCGATCAGCTGCTTGCAGGGATGCCTGATTTTATCAACATATTTGAGAATGAATCGACACAATAAATTATTGGATTACGTTGATAATACATTTAACTTTTTCGCGAAGATAACCATTTATTTGACTCAACGTTGTTCATTAAGACTATTTTTTATTGTGTTGGTAGTTTTCACCCGAAATTAAGTGGCGGCAGACCAGAAGCAAGTAAATATTGTAACAAAACGGGTTCGATTTCGTATTCCGTTGGAAGATGAGAAGTAGGCACTATTATGTATATAGTTTTGGCAATATGTATTAAATCTGTATCTTGCATGAAATTCGCATGGACGTAAACAAATCAATACATTACAGGCAATTCTGTATGAATGGCAACTCTGTTGGTAAATGAAAAAATAAACACAGTCTAGATAACAGACAGGATGTTTTTGATAGGGTAACGTGGCGCCATCATGACACATGTCCCAAATAAAGGAATATTCGAAATGACCGGTAAAATGATTGAAGAATCTAATTTAAGTGTCCTGTCTGTTAGTCTGTGGGTTTACTATTAATGTGTCATTTTCATGTGAATATTATGTGAATTTCCTATGTTCAAAATAGATATTCGTCTCATGTAATCATTACGTGAGAATCAGTAGAAAATTACATGAAAGCACGTAACCTGTACCTTACAAGTAATATATTATTTACGTGTTGAATAAGATGCATGATATATGAAGTGAATCATGTTTTTCAGTGTGGGTAAGTTAAAATCCTTAAAATCCCAATAAAACCATTATGAGATTATATTCCAGTTTAGTAGACTATTTTTCATAAGATTTATGAAGCAAAATGAAGTATCAAATCTATTTCGGAATGATTTAAATTTCAAGAAGGTTTTAAAATCTGGTTTATGATAAACATAATCCTATTTATGAAAATTTCGTATTGATAGCATTTTTCTGGAATATGTGTGTGTGCAGTCACGTACCCAGAGGGGGGGCCCGAGGGGCCCGGGCCCCTCCCGAAATCAAAAACAGATATATAATTATTTAGAAGGTCTAAGACATGTGTTGCAGAAATAACAAGACAGTAAACGTAAAGAAATGTAATACAATAACAGTTCCAGTGGAAAAGTTCAAAGTGTCTGTTAAAAGAACTCGTAAAAGGCACACCGAGAATTAGGTACATAAGCAATCTTCAGTAACATTTTTTTTATCTTTGGGCCCCTCCCGAAACGAAATCCTGGGTACGGGCCTGTGTGTGTGCCATGCCGTTTTTGATGGTTACATACTAAGAATATCTTGGATTTATTTTCTATTTTGAGGCTCAATGTTAAAAGTTTAGGCGCTCTTAATTTTATCGTGAATGTGCGGGATAAAAAAGGAATTATGACTGAACACCTTGAAGCTTATACGGATTTTGCAAAGTCGGCATGATTTACAAACAAAATTTCGCAATTCATCACCTTTTTGGGTAGAAATGAGATTCTTTGCATAAAAAATAGTGCTAGTGTCTACCATATTTCCTCCGTTTTTTTTGTCAGTCAATGTTACGGTAGAACATCAAAATTATGGACATCAAATTTTACCTAATGCTAATAACATTTAAACAATGAAGGAAAAAATTCTGTATGCCAGAACAAATGTGTCTTAAATATACCTTAAAACTACAAAATTTGATAGGAGTGAAACAGTCATCCGATGAACACTCACACACAAAACTAGTTTATTAATTCAGAGAGGTATTGATTATATCAGTCATAAACCAGCTACTGGGAATACACTCCAAACCGTGAAAATTTTTGGTTTCTATATTATCGATCATCGGAGCTAGGAAATCAAGCTAAGCTTTGAGTTGTTTCGTTTCACTATATATTCATTCTGTGCGCAAAACATGTCTGTCACCTCATCGTTGTACGCGTACAGCGTTGTACAGAAATCATTGTACGGAAATCACATGTCTGTCAGGGGTATTATGAGTAATGCTTATGACAGACATGTGATATCGGAATCACTGTACACTATTAAATCACATGTTTGTCACCCTGAATCGCGGTGGTATTACGCGAGCATCATGATACAACGGTGACTTTCGTACTACGGTCATTTATCGTTGTACTGTGCAAAATCACATCACTGTTTGCTGCTACCAGTGCCATTGACGAGCGATGGTGAACTCACGAAACAATATTTCCTTCTTCCGAGTATCAAATAATAAACAACCAAAAATCTATGGAAAATGTTAACCAGCAGTATAAAACTTATACACTTTATCAACGTTGTAGCTTATTTTCAAAAAGCAGTCAAACCAAGAAATGATCATAAATTTGGTGAAGTTTTTAAATACAAATAAGGAAAACAATATATTCATATTTGTACATAAAATCAGCACTATTGAGATATTGTTTTTTTTTTTCAATAACAAGGAAATTTATTGTTGAAATGGATTTAGAACACATTATAATTCATATTTTGAATGCACATGTGGTAATCATAAACGATAAATATCCAATACATCAATAAATCAATAGTCACAACTTTAAACTCCTCAAAATCCTAATAAAACCATTATGAGATTATATTCCAGCCTAGTAGTAGTATATTATATTATATTATATTATATTTTATTATATTATATTATATTATATTATATTATATTATATTATATTATATTTCATTGTATTATATTATGATATATCATATTATATTACGTTTTATTATATTGTAATATATTGTGTTGGCCCTTATTACCGGTATCATTACACGGTGGAAAACAAGTGAAGTGAATGTAGGTTCTTATTACAGAAGTCGCTTCAGAGAAAAAAATAATTACTTTAATGAGCTTGTGGTTATTACGAGCATCACATCGCCAAAACTTTGTTGACAAAACGATTTTCACTATAGTGATTACTACACTGTGCGTGACACTGGTAATAGGGAAAATCAAGTGAGGTGAATGTGGAAGTGGAAGTGAGAACAGTAATAAAAACCATTATATTATATTATGCTGTGTTGTATTATATTATATTATAGTATGTTACATTATATTATATAATATTGTTTTGTATTAGATTACATTGTATTATATTATATTACTGGCGCTGCATGTATTGAACCACCAACCCGGGTATTTGCTGTTATATTATTTTATACTGCATTATACTAGGGTGCAGAGATGTGAGATAAAAATTTCAAATATCTTTAGACAGGGTTGCAAAAGTCTGTATATCCGAAGAAAGATCTGCAGTTAGCAAGTATGTCTTACTGGCAGCAATTGACTTGATGAGAAAAAAAAGTCGCGACAATTACAAAAGTCTGTAAAGTTTGACCAAAAGTCTGCGAAAAACTGGATTTTCAAAAGTCTGCACAACAAAAAATGTCTGCAGCACTATGACCGAAATCTGCAGATTTACAGATTTACATATGTATGGCAAAACTATGAAAATTCATATATTCTTCAAAGGTTTCGACTGCTCAAGAGCTATCGATAAAAAAATAAATTAAAATGTTTTCTCTAAATTAAATCATCATTCGAACAACATTTTGTATTTTTTTCGTGGGAAAATATTGAGAAATGGAGTGAATACGACTTACTTTACTATGGGGCGTCTTTTAAAAATTTACCCTGTACAAGAATCGGCAGAACTTTATCGCGAATATCGATTGATGTACTTAAGCAAACAACATAATTTTTTCTACAAGCTATCGGATAAATCATCAGGAATTTGTGATTAAATTTTCAAAAACGTCACATAACCATAAATAACTGAAAAACAAAGTTTACTAAAACTTTTGGAACTAATGGGTAAAATTCATCACACTTGCTTGACTTTTTCGCACCCGGACGACGGGTTTGAAGTAGTCAAGCACATATCAGTTCCGATCGTCTACTGGACGAGCATAAAAGGTAAGTTTTGATTGAAAATCGTTCATTTCTTCAAGTGTTCTCTAGACGGAACTGGATGTCGAGGTGAGGTTCTCCCACCAACATTCTTAAGAACAAACCAAATATAAAGCTTGAAACGCTCAGGTCGTGCTTTTATTTGGACTTCGATCGTCGGGAGAAAGTCGGCAATGAAAACGCAGACCTTTTGTGTGGTATAAAACCTCAAACGCACAGGTTGCAGAGCCAGTTTCTCTTTAAAAAAGATCGATTGCGTCATCCTGCTGTTGGTCGTTTGCATTGGAGCAAAATATAATGCAAAATTGACAACAATGGGGTACGGTATGCAAAATAAGCCCTACTAGTGGCTCAAAATGGTATCAAAAGAACTATAAAAATTGCTTCTTTGAAAATCGGAAATTAAAACCATCAGTGTAGTGCAAATCAAGTAGTTTGCAGTGCATCGCATGCAAAATCGTTGATATCATGAAAAACTATACTAGCTATTTCGTAATATTTGATTGTATGTCAGAATGTTCAATGTAACTAATCTGTACTTTAGTTTAGGTGTATCGTTTCAAAATTTACTAGTGAAAAAGGGTAAAACTTACACAATTCGCACAATCGATCCAATAATTGATATTCGGAAGTATAAAGAAAGCGTGACAGTTTTATTCGTATTCACGACATCCATTTATGTCGCTGATATTACACACCCTTACTTTTTGAATCGTGAGCATTTAAAGGTTCTAACTGTTTATTAGCTTTATTTAATGCTGGAATTTTCATAATTCACCTTTTTATTGTAAAATTAAAATTAAAAAACCTCGATCTGCAAGAGCAAAGTCTTCTTCCTCATTGAAATCAGGCCCTCCAGACATAATAGTTATTATGTTTATCAGAAGTTTTTCCTCCAAATGCCTTCCACAACAGACTGTTTTGTGTTATAAAACCTGCACACATTTGCATTTGCAGTCTTTTTTTTTGAGATCTTTGTGATTCAATTGGAATTTCTAAGCAGTCTAGAATTATAGTTACTCGATCTTTATATTTACGTCGAAATGAAGGTGGCATGTGTTTATGACCATCAAAGTATACATACAATACCACGCTCTGATGGATGGTTTTGGTTTTTTCTCATAACTTTTTCTTTAGATCCGATTTTTCCTTCTTCAAGAATGTTCCGTTTGAGTACAAACATCTTCCATTAATGAAATTGCAGTGATATTTTCACGTAAAAAAGCATTATTCAATTCGTTTAATCTATAGATAATCAATAATCGCGAATGTTCGGTATTAAATTTGTAAATTTTACCATTTTTCTGCACCATATTCAGCTAAAAGTTCATAAGGGACATTCTTTTCACTGTTGGCCACTTTCGCAATCAAATGTGTATCTTGTCATGATCAGGCGTGGTCAAAGCACTTTTTTCCCCTTCAAAAGATTTTTTGTGTTGGCCATGCCCTTCCAATATTTTGGCAACTGGAATAAATATTTGAAAATTTGCCATAAATATCTCATGATATAACACTTTTCCCAGTTATCCCCGTGGTTCGTCTTCATAATCGTTTATATTTCTTTACTGTTACTAAATTTTTTAAACTAATTTACTACAATGTGAAATATGCTATATTTTACCACTTTCGAATATTGGTTATTGCTCGAATAGTAAGGAAAATGTTTATGATCATGTCAAAACATTCGGAAGAGAAATTAATCTTGCTTACTTGGTTGCTGTTTATTTGCTCTAACCTCTCCGTTTCCTTTATAAAATTTTCTATATATTGCAAAGTTTAATGATCTGTAGTAATAATTTTTGTGCACCCATTTTTTTTTTGGAAAACAAACGCAATTCTTCCAATTCAACTGTGACCTTACCATAATTTTCTTGATCATGCTATATTTCATTATGTCGGTAAAGAAGAATACGATACACTGTTCGATTCCATAAATCTGTTTTATAGTTGAATGACAGCTGCAATGAATACATTTGTTTACCTGTTGTTTGAAAGAAACAGTTTTCAAGCGTGATGATGAAGTGCGCGGTTTGTGACGAAAATGACAAAAAATATAAGTGCAAAACATGCGAAGTGCCTTAGTAAGTGATTGGTTTTGTTGACATTGTTGTTTTCCGAAGGTATCCTTGCTCAAACTGGAGAATTCACTTCCGGTAGAGCTCTCATCGTGTGAGGATGTTGCTTCGCACTAGTGCGATGAAATTTTGTTTATTTTCGCGATTTTTCGCGTTCAGGAGTGAAACAGTATTGCGACGCCGCGAAACTATCATAGGGAGTCACTGTAAAATACATTACAATCGAAAATAAATGAAATAATCGAAATTAAAACCACAATCGAAATATAACCTATAAGAATAAAAGTGAACACATGTGAATAAAATCACAATCGAAATTGAAACAATATCAAACAATAATCTAACAATACACGGGCAAGATGGGCCATCACTGGCCTTAGCCTGTTATGTTAGTGACACAGCAAAGAAAAAAAAACTGAAGAATTTTGCATGTGCAATAAACAAGGAAATTCTGCTATGGGAAACGGCAGTGAAGTTTTTCTGAATCAACAAAACGATTAATTGTCTATCAAACTCAAAAATTGCTTGTTACGAACTAGGATATTTCAATGAATTCAAATCGTAACATGGATTCATGAGTATTATTTTAAACATAAACTAAATAAAACTCAATATTGTATTTAAACTAAAATAACAAATTAAACCATTTTCAAATAGAGTTATTGTTCTTGTTTTTACTAAAATTCAAGTTTAGATAACAATAAGTCGCGAATGGATAGTTAGGGTAACTCCAACATTCATATTCTAAAACCATTAGTTAAAGTGAGATCCGCTATGTACGATGCATTAATCTATGGTATTCTGAACATTGGTTCATTCACTTTAAAATTTCGCTTCGTTTTAACAGTATAGTTTTGAACATTTGTTGAACTTATTTATCCGTGATATTGGAAATTACAGCTGAAGCGAGATATCGTATCCGATTGTATCACAATTCGTTGCTCGTGGTGGCTTAGCTAGTGAGATAACTTTTGGTACAATAATCCAAATTACTGAAAAGTCAGCCAGAAACCAGGGTAGATCTCTTTTTTTCCAAATTTTATAGAAGCGGAGCAAATATTTTTGTTTCACAGCTTGCTACATTTTTGCCTCGTTGTATATTTACCATTTTTCATTAAATTCACCCTAGGGAACAGTTTCGTAAAGAGCGATAGTTAGTGCCATAAAGGTGCTGGTTGTTTTAGAATTCTTTGGTAAGATGATAATAATTTAGTTTTTTCTGTAATTATTATCCGTTTCGGCGCAGCAATATGGATTTTTGTATACAAATTCGCTCAGCGCATCTAACAGCTTACTATCGTTTAGTATCTCCCTTTGTTGGGATGCTCTTTCGCGAAGTGGGCTGGGATCGGGGAGCAAATCGAACAATAGAGGTGAATTCCCTCTGGCATCGGACGATACAAATCGAATTTTTTGATTCAAAATAGATGAGGAATGGCAAACAACTGATATAATTGGCCCGAACCATGAAATTCTTATACAAATTATTATTATTATTAAAGGTGATTTCCATATTGTAGAGTGACAAAATCAACATCTAATATTTAAACAGTTTATCTGTAAATTGGAATATCCAAACTATAATTTTTCGAGATATTAATATCAAAGCCGGTCTTTCTTTTTCGCAGTTGTTCGGTAGCATGCTACAAGAAACACCAGGAAGTACCTTGTGGTAACAGTTCTACACGCGAGCTTGAGATCCGAGAGGACCGACGGCCCCAGAGGATTCTTCTGTACACAACAATTGACACCGTGGAAACCGAAAAATTGGAGGAACTAAGTATAAAAATCCAATAAAAGTATTGACCCCGAACTGATTTTTTATTCAATAGGAAACTCCGAGGCTCTGAAAAATCTGCTGTACAATCCACACTTGCGAAAACTGCTGGAAGAGATCGATAGCGCTCCAAGTGCTCGAAAAGCCATTCAAATTGCGATGATGGAACCACTGTTTGTGGAGTTCGCCGACGAATGCCTGAAAGTGGTTGAGCCTCCCGATGTGATGTAAATAACCAAACTGTTAGCCTCGGATTTATCATTTTATTTATAACAATAAAATTATTTACAAAAAAACTCTTTAATTGTAAAGATTTCAGTTTAGATTTTTAGACATAAATTGCATCCCTGATCATTTGTAGGCTGTAAAAGAACTGAAATCCTCGATTTGGTCACTTCAATCTATAGCTCACACTTCTCGCATACCGCACTCTCACTGCCCCCTGCCGTATACAGGAACAGATCGTCCGGTAATCTTACGCTCTGCTGTTGCTCTTTGGCTAATGCGTGATACCGCTGTCGCAGCAAATAGGCCGCCGCTTTCGGTTGCCGATTACGCGTGAAAATACCCTTTTTGTTGCCTCCCACCCGGGTGTACGCTGTAAGGCGAAGAAGAATAGGATTATCCGCGTCCGAAGAATGACGCTGCGGTCGGTCCTTACTTTGAGCCGTTTTGAAATCAGCAAAGTTCCACACGAACTCTCCGATGAAGAATTTCTCCTGCCGGAGTCGATCGAAGGCACGGAAGTGCCGACTAAATACCTGCGACTGGTAGTCTTCGGACCAGATGTAAGCCGGAAGCTGGAAGGTAAATGCGATCGGGTTAGTCGATCTGTGGGATCTGGTTTGAAAAGCATGCTGATGAGAAGAGAGAAATGAGCATATTAACCAGATGTAGGCCTTCCATTGTGTCCGCACCATACTCGGACATAAGCACCGGTTTGTTATGTTTGGTGTGCCACGCGTGAGCTTCGTCCATCACCCGATTCGTGATCATGTTTAACTTTCCGGCATTTTGATACCATCCGTTGTAACGGTTGAAGCTAACGATATCCAAATGTTTGGCCTACGGGAGAACAAAAGGTGAAATGTCATTCACGATTATAGCAACTCATTCATTCATTCTTTTTCTAGACGATGGTATCAAGTATAAAGTAGGCCATAAAACCCCACACACCCACCAGCAGTCGTGGCCGAGTGGTTAAGGCGTCTGACTCGAAATCAGATTCCCTCTGGGAGCGTAGGTTCGAATCCTACCGGCTGCGAACTTTTTTTTTTCGCAACTAGAAGTGACTGATTTTCGCGTAGTGAATTTATTACGGAGACTTCAATTCTAGGGTCCAACTGAACCTCTGATAAAGTGAGATCGATCAATCTTACCGCTCTATCATCGTCAACGCCAACAGCAATGGAAGCAGTTACGGGCCGGGAAGGATCCAACTCACGGGTGTATTTGGCAACTGCCTCAAAGTATGCATCAGCAGCCATCTGATTGGTACGAGGTTCGTTGGCTATGGACCACATAATTACACTCGGATGATTGCGATCCCGATGTACCAGCTGTTCCACACTGAATTTGTGCTTTTCCAACAGAATTTGCGAGTAGCTCCTGAAACATTATTTACTGAGAAATGTTTATAACATAAATTATTTGAAAAAAAAACCTACTCAGTGTCCACGCTTGGGCACTCATCGATTATCATGATCCCGTGTTCATCCGCAAACTGCATGCTCTCCTCCGAGTACGGGTAGTGCGATGTTCTATACGCGTTTGCTCCAACCCATTTCAAAAGATTAAAATCTTTCGTCAATAATGCATAATCCAGGCCTTTGCCTCGAATCTACCAACGATAAACAAAGTATCATCAGTGACTGTCATGTCTAACGATTCCGCTAACTCACATCAGAATCTTCATGCCTTCCGAACCCACGGAAATAAATAGGCTGCCCATTAATCAGCAACGAAGTACTGTTCCATTCCAGTACCCGCACCCCAACTTTCAGTCGATAAATATCGTGAATATCGCCGACCGGCTCGGAGGCTTCATTAGATTTACCCTCCAGTGTCACCTCCATCGTGTACATGTAGCCCGGATCCTCGTGCATCAAATACGGCCACCAAGGTTTGACATTTTTCACAATGACCACCCCCTTCAGTGCCGTCCCCGTGGCGATGTCAACCCCCACCACCGTACCGTCCTTATCAATCACTTTGACCGTCGCTTGAAGGTCGTTGGTCGCATTCACACTACTGTCCACCGAGTAGTAGATCTGACCCTCGTCGCCCACCAGATCGGTGTTAACCACAACTTCACGGATGAACACCCGGGGCACCGTGTACAAAGCAACGGTCCGGTGAATGCCAGCATAGTTGAAAAAGTCGAACGTGTATGTCTGAACCACTTCAGAGCCACCGTCTACGGGTTGCGAAAGAATTTTCCCTTGTGGAACGGTGGTCTGGAGGAGCACATTGTCACACAAAACCGTGACACGATTTTCTGCTCCGTAGTTCAGCACCCCACTGATATCCGCCTCGAACGGTAAATGACCGAACTCATGTTTGATGACCTGCTGACCATTGATCCACTGAAATCAAATCATAAGTTGTTACATAGAAATTCTCATTCAATTCAACGGTTAAGTTAATAATCACCACAATGGCATCATAGTGTACGGATCCAAACCGCACAAATACCCGCTGGCTGGTCCAAGATTTCGGCACGAAAAATCTCCGGTCGTACCAAACCGTCCCAACGTGATCCCGCAAGCCAGCGTCCTCCGTTATATCGTTGTAGCTGCTCGGCACCGGCATTGCGATCGTCGATCGGAACTTGCTCAGATCATCACTGTACCATTTTTCCCGTAATCCCTTGCCGGGATCGGTGGTATCCGTGCGGACAAAGTTCCACATACCGTCTAGTTTTTTAACTTCCCGCGTCTCGGATTCACTGGAATCAAAAGCGATAATGAACGATTTTATATCGATAAAAAAAAATTTTCAGCTCATGCCACTTACATCGGATAGAGTAATCCCACCGTTGAAGACTCGTTTCCACTTGTGAACATTGCACCGAATACTGTGTTGACCATGTAACCGATGGTGCCCATAATCAGGAACGTTAGAGCTGGAACGAAACGAGTTTAAACTTTATTGAACAATTGTAATTTTACATCAATCATGGTTTAAAATCAGATTTTTGGTTCAACTGAAGTCTATTTCATAGTACTATCCACGGAACGACCGAAATTAGCTCTGCGCCTAATTCGTATTACTGTTTTTGAATTAGTTGATTTTAACAACAAAATTGCCAAAATAACTATAAAATAGTTAAAATTGAGAATTTACTTTGCTGAAAAAACTCTTATTTTTAGAGAATGTGTTTAGTTGGTGAATATCCTGGACACAAACCAGCAATATTTCAATCCAACACGAAATTCTCATTGACAACTAATTTTATTATTAAAATCAGAAAATTTATTTCTATTTATCTATCACCATCATTACTGAAGGACAGCACAAAGAAAACAAAACTGAAATGGGTATTATTAACAAGTTTATTAGCCAAAAACTCATGAGAAGTGTCAAAGCAAAACAATTCATTAAATAGCTAAAAAGGACAGTCTTTTTGCTTGAAAATTGTTTTGATGTTTTTCGCATGTGTTCGATATATCTTTATTTAAATTTCTAAACCGTAAAAATGTCGTAAACTGTTAGTGGAAATCGTATTTATTCAGAATTTGTGCGCACTTGAAGCGATTGTGCGTAATAATATTTTTACGCGGAACAGTTTTTTGTATCGGAAGCGGAAGTTTTTTTGTATCTTCAAACCTTCCGAGCTGCGCCGTCCGGTGTACTACTTGTATTCGGTTTTTGTTTTCCGAGTGCTAAAAGTTTTCAGTGAGAATGAAGAAAACAGTGATTTAGAAGAAAAAAATTCAAAAAGATGTTTATGTTTCGTTTATGTCTTTTTCTTAAATACAACATCGTATTTATACCTGCCAATATAGAAAAGCCAACCGCGTCTGAAATTTTTTCGGCAGTAGTGTGCCATCTAGTGGCTAGTAGTCATTACGGTGTTACCGTTTCGGTGACAGGGCGCCATATAGCTGCAGATTGCAGAAGCCAATTCAACCATTCATGTTGGTTGAAAACAATATTTCTTTAATTCAACTAAAAAATTAGTTGAATGGAAATGAAATGTGCCTTAGCTAACAAATGACAGCACGTTTAATTTGTAAATTCAACTAAAAAATAGTCATTTCAACAAATATTTTATTATTATTAATGGAATGAGAATAAAAAATCTACATTAGCAAAAGTAAGATTTTTTTAGTTGTCTCAAAAAATAACTAACTAAAATCAGCAAATCAACTAAATTTTTCGCGAAAATGCTGATTTCGGTCGTTCCGTGTCGGTTTACATGTCGTGTAAGTTCCATCTTTTCTTTCTGTGTGCTCTCTTCCAAGATAACCCTTATGACGATCTATAAGTAGTGTACAAAGTATATGTGCTCTTCAAAAAGTATCGATTCCCACCTCTGTATTTTGTGCCAAACTTGGTGACGATTCGTTTGGTTGATTCGTAGTTATGCTGAAACTTGCATACACTCGCGTTCATAGGCAGATAAAGATGATTGTCCCTAAGTTCTTTGAATTTCCCGGCAAATAGAACCAGATCTTTTCAAATACTATCTCGCACAACCCTGAAATTTTTCCCCCTCCCTTATTTTATAAGAAATGGGATATGAAAATTGGTTTTCAAGACCCCTTTCTCTTAGTCTGAATTCATTCCCCTCTCTTGTTTGTCGACATATAGGAAAATGTTACAATAAACATCCCTTTTTAGAGGCAATTGCTACGAATTCTACACCTCTGCAATGAATATCGAAGCTCGTCGAGCAAAATCGAAAAATCCCTCTGAATTGTGAAAAGTACCTGTTTCAAAAGTGGGAAGTTTGGTGATAATTTACTAAGTTGTTATGGAATTTTGCTGATATATAGACACAATTTGACTTACAGCTTCTTTATTAGCGACACTTGTTATCCTTTTACACGTTTACATATAGTTATACATATATCATCTTTTAGTTGTTATAATTATTTGTGCCTGTCGAAAAATGTCGATTGTTCGCGAACACTAATCACACCCCCACTTTAAATATCCAACCTATGAACCACAAATGCCCTCAACACAATATTTGAGTTTTTCAAAATGTATGTATGGTCTTCGATTCTCTTTAAATTAGATAAATTTCGACATTGTCCCCCCATTTTAAGGACGCTTGCTACACACTCTCTCCCCTGAAAATGTCCTAATGATCATCTCTGAAGAGCAAAACGTATCTGTTTGATAGCAACCCTTTGAGTAGCTCCGTAGTTATGCCTTTTTAGATGGCCCATACTGCATCAAGCCTCCTTTTAATCATATCTAAGTCGCGCAAAAAGTATCTATGGTCTTCAAAAAGTGTCGACTCTCGTCAAATCGAATAATTTTTTTCATGAGCCCCCTTGTTGATGACACTTGCTACGCTTCCTCCCCCCATAAAAATAATACATCATAACCATCTCTAAAGAACAAGAAGTACATGTGCCAAGTTTGATAGCAATCCGTTCAGTAGTTCCGGAGTTATACCATTACAAACATTACACCCCCCTTTTTAACGGCACTTGCTGCATCCACCCCCCATATAATCATATCTAATATATGCAAAATGTTCCTATGGTTTTAAAAAAGTATCGATTCTTGTTATGTTAGATAAATTTTTTCATGACCCCCTCTTCTGTTTAGGACACTTACTACGCTCCCACCCCTATTAAAATACCCTTATGATCATCTGAGAATAGCAAGAAGTATCTGTACCAACGATTTGTTTTAGTCTTTGTTAAGACGTAGAGAGCCGTCTTGAGCTAGTTTTAATATGATCAGTATCTAACGGGGAAACAGATTGGAAAACTGACATATGAACACAATGATGTAATGAAATCCGCGAAAATGTTACCGCAGAGACGGGACTCGAACCCGTAAGCTAACTCCTAACCGGGGAAATTGCGGCTTCCAAACTACAGTTTTCCAACCTGTTTCCCCGTTAGATACTGATCATATTAAATCTGTACCAAGTTTGGTGGCAATCCGTGCAGTAGTTTCGGAATTATGCCTTTTTAAACACAATACCCCCCCCCCCCCTTTTTAAAAGGTATGTACTTGCTACATCCACCCCCCGTATAGTCATATCTAAGGTATGCAAAATGTTTCTATGATCTTCAAAACGTATCGATTGTCGTCCAGTTCTCATGTATAATATTGTGGTATTCTATTCAAAATTGTTCTCATCGATTTTTGAAAGAAACCAAGAGATTTTTTGTGCATTAACTAGTATAACATACAGAATGAAACAGAGCTTTGCTCGCGTAGGTCATCCTTAAGAAAACGAAATGGGTTCACTATTATATGCACTTCCGGCACCGGAACCCAAGTACCGGTATAATCGAAGTCGGTTCGTATGGCCACCAACTAACATGGCGTCAAACTCTACTAGTTTCAAATTTTGAAGATTTTATACAATTTTGCCATCGCACTCTAAATGACGACTTATATGTTTGTTGTATCCGAAAATATACAGTAATTTTTGGTAGGACCAC
The DNA here is from genome assembly GCF_030247185.1 of Malaya genurostris. Classification (NCBI taxonomy): domain Eukaryota; kingdom Metazoa; phylum Arthropoda; class Insecta; order Diptera; family Culicidae; genus Malaya; species Malaya genurostris. The sequence goes on along the minus strand of NC_080572.1, from coordinate 67,853,862 downwards.
AAGACCTTTCATTTGAGCCTAAGATTGGGAATAACGGTTTTGAGACCAGTTTAGTAAATTTTTTACGTCTTTTGTTTCGCCGGTTTAAGTGACGGTGTACAATATTGAGCACACTTTACCCTATAACTCCGGAACCGGAAGTCGGATCCAGATGAAATTCAGAAATTCCGTATGGGACCGAAAGACCTTTCATTTGAATATAAGTTTGTGGAAATCGGTCAAACCATCGCTGAGAAAAGTGAGTGAGATCAATTTTGGTATATATGACCACTATTTCCGGTACTTTCGGAACCGGATACCGGGAACCAGGATAGCCTGAATCGGTTTGTTTAGTTGCCTACTACTAATGACTATCGATTCGTGTAGTTTTGATAAAAGTTTAGATTTTTTTACGTTTTTTGTTTCGCCGGTTTAAGTGACGGTGTACAATATTGAACACCCTTTACCATATAACTCCGGAATCGGAAGTCGGATCCGGATAAAATTCAGGAATTTCGCATGGGACCACGAGACCTTTCATTTGAATCTAAGTTTCTCAAAATCGGTTCAGCCATCTCCGAGAAAACCTAGTGAGTTTGTTTGAGATGCACACACACACTCAGCTCGATGAACTGAGTCGAATGGTATTTGACACTTGGCCCTCCGGGCCAATTTTTACTAGTCGGTTTTTCAAGTGATTGCATAACCTTTCTAACAGATCGGCTGAAAAGTTCGTATCGTTTCTATGAGAGGGCGCCACTAGAATTGAATCCATACCATTTTCAGTTAGTACCAACCTTCAAAAGATACGTGTGTAAATTTGACAGCTGTCTGATTATTAGTTTGTGAGATATTGCATTTTGAGTGAAGCTACTTTTGTTATTGTGAAAAAAATGGAAAAAAAGGAATTTCGTGTGTTGATGAAACACTACTTTTTGATGAAAAAAAGTGCCGCCGATACCAAAAAAATGGCTTGATGAGTGTTATCCAAACTCTGCACCGGGCGAAGCAACAATTCGTAAGTGGTTTGCAAAATTTCGTACTGGTCATATGAGCACCGAAGACGATGAACGCAGTGGACGTCCAAAAGAGGCTGTTACCGATGAAAACGTGAAAAAAATCCACAAAATGATTTTCAATGACCGTAAAGTGAAGTTGATCGAGATAGCTGACACCCTAAAGATATCAAAGGAACGTGTTGGACATATTATTCACGAATATTTGGATATGAGAAAGCTTTGTGCAAAATGGGTGCCGCGTGAGCTCACAATCGATCAAAATCAACAACGATTTGATGATTCTGAGCAGTGTTTGGAGCTGTTATATCGAAATAAAATCGATTTTTTTCGTCGATATATAACAATGGACGAAACATGGCTCCATCACTTCACTCCGGAGTCCAATCGACAGTCAGCTGAGTGGACTGCACGCGATGAACCGAACTCAAAGCGTGGAAAGACTCAACAATCGGCCGGTAAGGTTAAGGCGTCTGTATTTTGGAATGGTATAATTTTCATCTACTACCTTGAAAAGGGAAAAACCATCAACAGTGACTATTATATAGCGTTATTAGAGCATTTGAAGGACGAAATTTAAAAAAAAAACGGCCTCATTTGAAGAAGAAAAAAGTTTTGTTTCATCAAGACAATGCACCGTGTCACAAGTCGATGAAAACCATGTTTAAATTCAACGAATTGGGCTTCGAATTGCTCCCTCATCCACCGTATTCTCCAGATTTGGCCCCCAGTGACTTTTTCCTGTTCTCAGACCTCAAGAGAATGCTCGCTGGTAAAAAATTTAGAAGCAATGAAGAGGTAATCGCTGAAACTGAGGCCTATTTTGAGGCAAAGGACAAATCGTACTACAAAAATGGTATCGAAAAGTTGGAAGGTCGCTATAATCGCTGTATCGCCGTCTCTGATGGCAATTATGTTGAATAATAAAAACGAATTTTGGCAAAAAAATATGTGTTTCTATTAAACGATCCGAACTTTTCAGCCGAACTGTTATATGAGAAAGGCATAAATGTAGCTTTGCGTTAGAGTGAATACCAGACCTTATACTCATCTAAACTACCAACTCCACGAAGCCTATGGAAGAAAGTGATGAGTCGTTCTCCTTCCGTAAAGTAGGTAAAGCATTGTCACAACGCGACGCAACTTAATCAGCTTTTTGGCATTGAAATGGAAGAAACTTTGGCATAATGTAATACGATATAATTCTTCGCAGCCAAATTTTGTCAGTAATGTGTCGTACGTTTTACGGGCTCTTGTTTTCTAGCTGGTCTCCTGCATCACATTTGGGATTTTTTTACCTGGAACCATCTGTATATTGACATTTTTTGAACGAAAAAAATATGACGTTTCGGATTTCGCTTAATCCGAGATCATATCTGCGACTCGCTACCCAAGTAGCAAATATAACTTATTGAAATTTCAAGATGTTCTACAATTGTTTTAGAATTGTTATTTCTGTTAGATATGTTCAGAAAGATTGTTGAATAATATTAAATTATCAATATTTCACAATACTACCGAAAAAATCACTGTAGAACAACTTTAAGTACATCTAAAATAATTGGGCAGCAAATCATCAACTTGTTCATGTTTCACTAGTAGTTATAGAAGTTCTGCAAACAACGGGAGTAATTATAACAATTGTGCAACTTATCAAAAACTTTCCAAACAGCTGTCATAATTGTATCGTATGTACACAATATACGTCGAAATTGCTATAAATTTCTTGTGAAGGAAAAATTAGTGAAATGATGTTCTCCGCAAGGCAAAAAAATGATAAGGCCGAATAGAGAACCTTGCTGTAAAGAATATTTTTTCTTCTCAGTTCGCATAGTGATACAAAACTCAAAACTTGCAACGGAGTTGTGCAAGGTTTATCTGTTTGAAATGAACGCAAAACTTGCAGACATGAGAATATTATCATAAAAGTTGCAGGAGTACCGCATTACATACGCAATGAAAACAAAAATCAATCAGATAATTTGTATTCGGTTTTCATCTCCCGAAAAAATGAACAGATCTGACATCACTTTTTAAAGATATTGAACGAAAAGTTAAGTAACGATTTCCCAGAACGATTCGATTTGTAACTGTCTCTCAGAGCTTGTGAAATCAGTTTTTGGATTTCGTTTTCTTTACTTTTTTTGATTTCTTCAGTCATGGGTGTTTTCTTGTAGCGTATGTATGACAACACTGTGAATTATTTTTCAGGTGCTCGCCAAAAGTAATTTTTCGAGTCATTTATGGTTTTGGTTTCACTTGTGTAAGCGACAAAAACGAAAACATTTGAAATCAAACAGTTTATTTGCATGGAGAAAATAGAGGCAAAATTTATGTTTTGAGGATAAGTTGTTGAGTTCTGTACCTGCTTTCTGGATAAAGATTCTGACCTTGAACCAGTATTCTTTGTTTGGATTCAGAACCTAGACCTGAATGGAATAACTTGACCTAACCTCTGAATATGAATTTGAGATTTGAGTGCAGAATCTGAATTCTGAACCTAAATTCGGGATTTCGATTCTGGACCAGAATTCTTAGTCCGGACCTGGATTCTGGAACGAGGTTCTGGACCTCAACTCTTCACCTATGGATATGAATTCTGAACATGGAACCAGATTCGGGACCAAAATTCTCGACAGACTTTTTACCTGAACTTGGATGTTGGATCTGGATTCTGGAAAACAATTCTCAACTTGGACTTGGACTTTGGTTCTGGGCCAGAATCCTGATCCCGGATTTGAATTCAGGACCGGAACCTCTGACAGAGTTTTTAAAACTAGATCCTGAACCTTGACTTTCACCGGAATTCTGGACCTAGTTTCAGGAAATGGATCTGGATTCCTGAGTGGAAATCGGGATCCGAATTCTGGGCCTGAATATTGTACCTTGGTGCTAGATTTGACATGGACATGGACTTCAGTTTTGGACATGAATTCTCATTCCAGGCCTAGATTCTGAATCTGAATTTCTGGATAAATTTTGGATCTGAACCAAAATTCTGATCCGGGAAGCAGGATTCTGGACCCTAACTCTGGATTTGAACAAGATTTTGGACTCGAATTCGAGGCATACATCTGAATCATGAATGTGGACCTGGATTCTAATTCTGAATTCTGAATCTGTACCTGAATTTCCTTTCTGTTTCTTGTATGAATTGAATTTGGAAAAAGATATGATTGGAATTTCTAATGAAACATTTAAACTATTTTCACTCACTAAATTTCTGTTTGAGCTGTTAGTAGAAAAGTTTCACTAATAGTACTGTTGTTGTACCGTTTAATTCTATTATGTCACGTCATTACACTCTCACAAAGTCACTATTTTCACAGTCACTATTTTCACAAAAGTGTATTTACACACATTCTTATTTGACCAATTTTTGGCCGTAGCACCACTTAAGTATTCATCTTCTCACTTTCATTTTCTTAGTCACAAATCTCACAAGGACTCAATGATTTACTAATCACATCATTCTTTCAATAAATAGATTGGCTTGATTCTTGATTGTATTCCGCAATGATATATTGAAAAGTTTTCCACAATTACTCAAGGCCTAACTCAGAAAGATTTTTTTTAACCAGCGAAGCCCACTATTTGCGACTCATTGCCCACCACTACCCACTAAAAATGAGCCATCGATGCCATATTGGAAAATATTCAAAATCGTCTGAAAATTTTAAGAATGTTTGAATATTCGTATTTTAAACACCATTCCGATGATTATCATTAAAAAATAATAGGCTGTTATTTTCACAGAAATCAGTGTATAATCATCAGAACACGTTAAAGACACGTTGTATCATAAAAATGCAGTTCGTTGTCGATTTTTCATTTACAAAAATACAAAAGATCAATTTTACAATAAGTAGCATTCTCATTTTTCATGTGCAGATTATTTTACAAGATCCATGTTTGTGTTAAGAGCAGTTGTATTGAAAATCAAATGTGAAACTTATTTATTCGAAATTAAGTTTGCATGTTTTTGTCAACGTCATTCCATTTCTTGTTTACATTACGTAGTAGTTTTCACGAGTTCCACAATTGTTTTTGCGCTGATTTTATTACTACTTTTGTGATGGGACCGACGCATAAATATATTACGCACAATCAGTAGAAAAATTACAGGACAGCAACTTAACATGCTATTTTGGGTACGGTTTCCATCATTTTTTCGTGTGATCGATTCTGCTCCAAACATGCCAGTAGCAAATACAATCCGGACCCCCGCTAGAATCCACGTCAACCGAGACCGCCTGTTGTTACTCCAGGGTATGATTTATAAGATTATGGTTAGCTAGGTTTCAATGATGTAAAAACTCATTGAAATGATAATCTTCTCTCATATCTATTTGTTGGTAATTGCATGAAGAAATTCATGAAGTTTATTTTGAGTGGTTATATTGAATTCGTGTTAAACTTTATTGTTCACATTTGATGACATTCGGTGAACTCAAACACTGTAATTTTCATATTCGAACTAAAATATTACGAATTCTTCTATGGTTCGGCCTCTTCAAAACATTTTCAGTTGTAATTTTTTTTCCCCATCGAAGAGATACCATTTTAAAGATTCTGTACATTTTACTATCATATTCTTGGAAGCTTTTCTAATGTAAAAACGGTTTATCTTCGCAACGATGGTTTTAGTACCGTTTGGATGAATATTTACCCTTACAAATGAGCGAAGTTGAGAGATTTTCATCAGCAAGTTTGTCAGATTTTATAATTCGAGATCGAATAAACATAACGAATCGATACAGCAAATTTTTGCTCGACGAAGGCCTAACGAGAACTGTTCGTAAACAAACTGCTTGAAACGACGACGACAAGCTTTGGCGGCAAAATGTAAACAATTATCATAGAATTGTATTGTTTTAGTTACCATCCTTGGTACGACACTCACACATAAGATGCAGAAACCCTGATTTATGACGTAAACAGATCGAACGAAATTGGTGTGTAATAAAAACGTCGTGCAAACAAAACCTAACTAATATTGAACCGAGAAATGACTGATGGACGTCGTCGGGGATGCCCTTCAAGACTATTAGCGGAAACTCGAATCATTATTCTCTTCCAAGAAGCAGTGCCTGCATCAGTGTGCGGTTGAAGAGCAATAAATTTCGATGAAAATTACGCTACACCAGATAATCATCATAAAAGGTTGCAGCAAAACTCAAACCAGGAAATCATTTTAATTCCGAGTAGTAAAAACTGATTTATAAAATGAAACGATGTGGCAGTCAAATATGTAATAAATTCAGTTCAGTTCCCATGCTTGGTATTAAACGAAGTGAAATATTTACGACTTGTAATAATAGTTTTGGAAGATCAGGTTGCAAGTTTGGAAAACGAACTTATATAGGGCGGCTACTTTCAAATGCTTCAGTGTAGAAAATTTTTCAATCGTCAATCGTGGCTGTTTAATGCACGATTCTTGAAGAAATAACCGGAATCGCATTATTTAGCCGTCTGCTGATAATGACTACCGATTGGAACAGTTTTGATGTCGATTTAGAATTTTTTTTTGAAGTTATTCGTTTCGCTCCTTTAAGGTGAAATGTAGCGTCATAAAATGCGCGCAAAATTTTATCAGCTTCAGTTGAACGAACCGTCGCACAAAGCATACCAAGAAAAACGGACACATTGAAACAAGAACTTTTTTCAATGATTGAGCGCAGTGGGCTTACCTCTCGATATATTGGCTTGTGAAGAAGACTGGACGTAATGGATTTTTGAATCCTTCACACTTTGAATATATGCTAATTCAATCGTTATTGTTAGTGATTACTCTTACGCTAGAGCTATAAATCATGAGTAATTATGAATGACTAACATAAGGTTATATGTATATGTATTGACCAACTTGCTAACCATGTATATGCCTGTTGTTTTTCAATGTTTATCACATTGTTTGTATCACGATAATACTTGGTTTGTATTTCATACAGTAGCTTGTCAATGATGAAGTTATAGTTTTGCTATAAAAATTGCTACAATCTAAAATAATACCTGTTATACGATATCACACAGCCAGGCTTTATTGCTTCAGCAACATCAATGCATTGAACTCAACAGAATTGGACATTATTAACATTATAAATGACAGTTACTCAGAAAATAAACAATTTCTTACAATACCCATTTTATTGTATTCAACTCGTTTTTATTTCAACACAAAACCCAAGGCTGCATAAATTCGCGTCATAATTTTATATATAATTTTTGCTCACGATATAATGCCACCGTGCATTTCTCACACCACCTCAATTTTTCTCAGTGTGTAACATTTTGGAACATCGTGAGAGTTTTCTACGCTAAGTTTTTTACGTTTTTGGGAATGTTTTACTCAACATATTTTTTTTTTTTTTCATAAATACGTTTATTTCATAGGCAATATACATAAGTTTTTCTTCGCCGTGGCATCCACAATACATAGTAGTTTAAACCTAATACATTTCGAATATCATATTAGTATGTTGGTACTCATTAGTTAATCTAAACACTGTTTTTATCAAGCGAGTTGCTATTTTAAATTACATTAAATAAAATACATTTATTTTGTACATGATCTTATAACTATTTCAGGATTGTTTGTATCAGTTCACCACTTATATTCAATATCCTATAGTTGGCTATTGGTTGAACTCATGGAAGAGAAAACAGTTTAACATAAAATAAAATTTAAATTGGAACTCCAATGGATTTAATGAAATGATAAAGAAGTTTCATGTATGGAAGGTCACGACAAGCAAGAATGTCGCGAACTGGGACATTGGATAGTCTACCTTGGGTACGCAAGGAATTTATTAGTTGAGATCTGACATCACGAAACTCCACGCATGTCCAAACAACATGGTCAATATCGCGGTAACCTTCGCCGCAAGCACAATGATTAGTCTCGGAAAGTCCAATTCGAAGGAGATGTGCATCTAACGTGTAGTGATTGGACATGAGTCTGGACATCACACGAATGAAATCTCTACTCACATCCAGTCCCCTGAACCATGCCTTTGTCGATATTTTAGGAATAATTGAGTGCATCCACCGACCCAGATCATCTTTATCCCAAGAAGCTTGCCAGCTGGCAAGTGTTCTTTGGCGAGACGCGCTATAGAATTCGTTGAAAGCAATCGGTCTCTCATAAATTTCACCCTCAATAGCACCACGTTTGGCTAAAATATCGGCTCTTTCATTGCCTGGAATGGAGCAATGAGCCGGAACCCAAACTATTGTGATTAGATAATTATTATTCAATATGTCGTTCAGACACTGTTTTATTTTACCCAAGAAAAACGGTTCATTTTTGCCAGCAGCGTTTGAGCGAATGGCTTCAATTGCACTCAGACTATCTGTGAAGAGGAAATAATGGTTTGGAGATAATGTGACGATTACATTCAAGCTATAATGAACTGCTGCTAACTCTGCTATATAAACAGATGCAGGTTCTTGAAGCTTGAATGAGGCCGAAACATTATTGTTGAACATACCAAACCCTGTCGCTTCTTCCATTCGCGATCCGTCCGTGTAAAACATTTTCTCAGAGTTAATATGCCTGAACTTACTTGAAAATATTTTTGGGATTTCCATAGAGCGTAGGTGGTCCGGGATTCCACGCACTTCGCGCTGCATGGATGTGTCGAAAAATAAAGTTGAGTCAGGTACATTTAGGAGGCTGACACGGATAGGAATATATCTTGAAGGGTTGATTTCCTGTGACATATGGTTAAAATATACTGTCATGAATTTTGTTTGAGATCGAAGCTCGACTAGTCGTTCGAAATTATTAATTACCATGGGATTCAGCACATCACATCTTATTAGCAGGCGTGATGAAAGCTCCCAAAATCGATCTTTTAATGGAAGAACTCCCGCCAGAACTTCAAGACTCATTGTATGTGTCGAATGCATGCAGCCTAAAGCAATTCGCAAACAACGGTACTGAATTCGCTCAAGTTTGATAATATGAGAATTTGCAGCGGAACGAAAACAAACGCATCCATATTCCATCACTGAAAGTATCGTTGTCTGATACAATTTTATTAGATCTTGCGGATGAGCACCCCACCAAGACCCTGTTATTGTTCGAAGAAAATTTACTCTTTGTTGGCATTTCGTTATCAGATACCTAATGTGTCCTCCCCACGTGCATTTGGAATCAAACCACACCCCGAGGTATTTGAAAGTCAAAACCTGTTCGATTATTCTTCCCATCATATGAAGCTGAAGTTGCGCGGGATCATGCTTTTTTGAAAAGACGACCAGCTCTGTTTTCTCCGCAGAGAATTCGATACCAAGATGAACAGCCCAAACGGACAATTTATCTAAGGTATCTTGCAATGGTTTTTGCAGATCAATAGCTTTGGATCCAGTAACTGAAACCACGCCATCATCTGCCAATTGTCTTAGTGTACATGGGGTTACTAGACAGCTGTCAATGTCATTCACGTAAAAATTATAGAGGAGCGGACTGAGGCATGAGCCTTGCGGGAGACCCATGTAGCTAATTCTGATTGTTGCCAAATCGCCATGTGAAAAATGCATGCGTTTCTCTGACAAAAGGTTGTGCAAATAATTATTTATAACCGCTGGGAGTCCATGTTGGTGGAGCTTGTCTGAAAGAACATCAATGGAAACTGAATCAAATGCTCCTTTAATGTCTAAAAATACAGATGCCATTTGTTGCTTTTGAGCGAAGGCAATTTGGATGTCAGACGAAAGTAATGCAAGGCAATCATTCGTCCCTTTATTTCTACGGAAGCCAAACTGAGTATCTGACAACAAACCGTTCGTCTCGACCCAAGTGTCGAGACGTCGTAGAATAATTTTTTCGAACAATTTTCTGATGCAGGACAACATCGCAATGGGTCTATATGAGTTGTGATTGGAAGCTGGTTTCCCCGGCTTTTGAATGGCGATAACTTTCACTTGTCTCCAGTCAGGTGGAACAATATTTTGCTCAAGAAACTTGTTGAACAATTCCAACAAACGTCTTTTTGCGAGGTCGGGCAGATTCTTCACCAAGTTGAATTTAATTCTGTCCAATCCAGGAGCGTTATTGTTACAAGACATGAGTGCTATGGAAAATTCCATCATTGAAAAGGGGCTATCAATGGAATCATCATTTGAAGAAGACTCCCTAACAATGCTATGCGTAGGAACGGAATCTGGACAAACTTTCCTCGCAAAATCAAATATCCATCGATTCGAGTACTCCTCACTCTCATTTCCTACGTTACGATTCCTCATTCGTCTGGCCGTATTCCAAAGAGTGCTCATTGAGGTTTCTCTTGACAAACCTTCCACAAAATGTCTCCAATAGCTGCATTTCTTAACCCGAAGTATGTTCTTGTACTTGGTTTCTAAAACCAAGAATTTTTCAAAATTCTGAGGAGTTCCTCCTCCTCGTTTTAAAAACGTCTTGAAAGCATTTTGTTTCGCGTGTTTAGCATCTGAGCACTCTTTGTCCCACCAAGGATTTGGAGGTCTTCTGTTAGACGATGGACCAAGAAATCGTTTGGTTTGGGCTTGTTCTGCGGCCTCCAGAATCGAACAAACGAGGAAGTCATATTCTTCAAGTGGGGGAAGCTCTTCCATTGAAGTTAAGACACTTGAAATATTACTTTGGTATTTAATCCAGTCAATATTTTTTGTCAAATCATATGGAATATTAACTGAATTAGCAATGCCTTTGTTACTGCTAATTGAGATGATGATTGGTAAATGATCGCTACCATGTAAATCAGGAAATACTTTCCAGGTGCAATCTAGTCGAATTGAAGTCGAACAAAGAGATAAATCTAATGCACTTGGACGTGCAGGAGGTCTTGGGATCCGTGTCATGCTACCCATATTTAGTACCGTCATGCTAAAATTGTCGCAAATATTATATATTAGAGATGATCTGCTATCATTGTAAACGGAACCCCACATCATTCCGTGCGAATTGAAATCTCCTAAAATCAAACGTGGAGCAGGAAGGGCTTCGACAATTTCATTAAGCTGTCGTTGTCCAACTTGAGCTCTTGGAGGAATATATACCGAAGCAATGCAAATGTCCTTTCCTTTAATGTTTATTTGACAAGCAACAACTTCTATACTAGAAGTCGAAGGAATGTTTAATCTATAAAAGGAATAACATTTCTTAATTCCTAAAAGCACTCCACCATACGGGGAGTCTCTGTCGAGACGTATAATGTTAAAGTCATTAAAATTTAAGGCTATGTTTGATGTAAGCCATGTTTCGCACAAAGCAAATACATCACATTTTTGACTATGCAACAAAACTTTAAATGAATCAAGTTTTGGCATGATGCTTCGACAATTCCACTGCAGGACAGTGATTGAATCATTTGCGGCGGATGATAAATTATCCATCAAATGATACAAAACCTGTAAGAGCTGGCCATTGAGCTGATAACTGTTTCAAAAAAGTTCTAGCTATTGGAAGGAATGCTGTTATGATGGTCTTTAGAGGTTCAGAAATATTGAATGCAGCGAAAATCCATTCTACAATTTCCGAAAATTTCAGTAATCCTGTTGGTGAATGTGAAATGGAGCCCACTGGATTATTTTCTTTTCTTGAGCTAGTTCCTGGATTGGTTTGTGAATTTGACAAACCAGGAGGCACAGTTTTTGGTTTTAAATTTGGCTTTTTAGCTTTAACACGGGGATCTTTTTTTGAAGGTATAATTTTAGGTGTCTTTTTTGGTATTTTGTGGTTTGTTAATCTCCTCTTAACAGACCCTTGAGGAGTGACAAACGAGGTATCTTCACTATTTCCGTCAGAGTCAGATTCCTCTGGCTCCGCAAGATTTGAAAAACCGTTTTCGGTTTCCAAAGGGGAGACATGTATGACCGTTTTGAGCATTTCTGCATATGTGCGCTTAGACCGTGCTTTTAAAGAAAGCTTCATTTTGTCTTTACGCAGCTTAAATGCAGCGCACACTGAAAGATCATCATGAGGGCTTTCCCCACAATAAACACATTTTTCAACATCTTTATCGCAAAGATTATCCTTATGAGGCCCTTGACATTTGATACATTTGGACTTATTACTACAGTAAGTAGCTGTATGTCCGAATTTTTTACAGTTCGTGCAATTCATAACATGCGGTACGAAAAGCCGAACAGGAAGACGAATTTTATCGATATAGACATGGCTAGGCAATGCAGATCCGGCAAATGTTACGCGAAACGAATCTGAGGGACGATAAGACTTTTTTCCATCGACAATAGATGCTGAGTACAATTGTTTGCACTCGAGTATCTTAACTCCCTCAAGCATGGAGTTTTTAAAACGGCCAACTCCATTTTTAAGTAAATCATCTGCTGTCAGACTTGCTTCAGTCACAACACCGTCAATTTCTACCTCCTTCGATGGAATGTAAACTCGATATTCAATAGCAAATAATTTACAGGTTACAATATCGTTTGCCTGTTTCAAGTCGTTAACTACAACTCGAATTTTATCTCTATTAACCTTACAGATTTCTTTAACTTCAGAGAAATGTGATGTCAAATCCTTTGTAATTTGCATCAAGTTTAAAATCTTTTCTTTTTTTCGAAGATAGACTATCCATGGCCCAGTGGTACCCTGTGGATAATGTTTAGCCCTCGGAGTATTTAAACTTTTACTAGTATCCGGAATCGGATTCGGATGATCTTCCATGAGATCATCCATTACATTAAATTTTTTTTGTAAATTAATAATACCAAAATAAAAACTTATGTTTAGTAAAATTTCAGATATAAGAAATAAAAAATAAATTAAATTAAATCTACCTTGTAGCTGATGTCTCTGTTCCTTTATCGTGAAGAACGACGTGAAGCTCTTCCAACGATTTCCAATTGGCAGTCTTTTGCTGTTTCCAATTGGCAGTCTTCTGTCGTTTACTGCTATCTCAGTTGCTCTGCCGTCGTTGTGAACACCACTGCACTTGCTGTACCTGACCCCAGGTACAGTGCTTTTGCTCTTGGTGGCGATCAAATGCGATGCTTGCAGTGTAGCACCTCGCGATATATGCCGTCTCTTTTGATCCTACGCAGCGTACAAATTCTGGTACCTGGTAGATCAGCACTGGGTTGCTTTAGCACCTCTGTGCCTTTGCACCCCTTCGTCTTCGCACCTTTATGCGATGGCACCTCTGTGACTCGTCACTTCTATGCTCTCGCACCTCTGTGTCTCTACACCTCTGTGCGTATGAACGGGATGGCCTTCGTTGCTAGCTTTCCAGTCGGGAAACGCCCCGAATATTGCGTTTGCTATGGGCAGTTTAACTACCTGAAGCTTAGAATTGTCTCGGTAGCAGCCGTTAACTCACGAGCCAGTACAATCGAAACACAACCTCTTCGCTTGAATGGTTTTTACTGAATGTACTCAACATATTGATTCACATCAGTATTAGTCGTGTTCGGCAGTATATTTTACAATACCGGGCATTGGAGTGTGCATCTAGCTTGAGCCTGTTGTAACGTTATTTGCTGTTAATTCTGGTCAAGTCTGATAGTTTTTGGCACTATACCGACCGTTAGCACCAGCACCGCTTCGTACTTCAATAAGCAGTCTGTGTCATCCTGTGTTCTGCTGTCAACATTGAACAAAGCAGAGATGAAGAAAAAACAATGCGGAGAGTGTCAACACGAAATCAATGATCTTGAGCCAATACGTTGTGGAATGTGTGATACTCCTTCTCACATTAGCCAAAATTGCTGCGGATTCAATTTGCGCTCATGCAAGGATGTTTTCGCCCAAGGCAAGATAATATTTATTTGTACATCTTGTAGAGGTGAGCTTAATGGTCGATCTATTCGTGCCTACATGGCAGATCAAAACAAACGTTTGTCTCCAAATGAGACAACTGACAATAATAATAGACAAATTGAACAATTGTCTGGTATTGTTGAAGTACTCAGCAAAAAAGTTGATTTTATTGCAAATACTTCAATTCGGAAACCCTCTACGACTCGTGATCCCATGACACCTTTATGGCCAAATTCTAACAGGAAGCGTTGTCGTGTGGATAATGACACATCAACACTACCACCTGCCGATCGAGGCACTAACTCAATGTATTTTGATGATCTCTCAGTTGCATTCGTCACACCGGCAGCACCTCCACCTAGATTTTGGCTCTATCTGTCGGGCTTTCAACCATTGATAAGCAATGATGATGTAAAAAGATAGTCACCCGTTGTCTTCATTCGTCTGATCCATTTGATGTTATTCGACTTGTGCCTAAGGGTGTGGACATAACCAATATGACCTACATTTCTTTCAAGATTGGTCTTGATCCAGCACTCAAGCAGCAAGCTCTCGATCCTGCGTGTTGGCCAACCGGCTTGGTGTTTAGAAAGTTTGTCGACGTTTCAAAAAACGTGATGTGATCGCTTATTTTCTCCCGAAGATATGGTGAATTTGAGCACTTTTATCGTTACTCCAGAGATGGTTAAAAAAGCTGCAAAAAAAAGGCGGGTGGGTAATGTCAGAGACATAACTGGATGTCGTGAATACGAAAACAACTGAATGTTCCTTAACACTTCCGAATATCAATTGTATGAATTATGCACGCATTCCCCTTTTTCACATTTTTCGCAAAAACAAAGAAAGCTTCGCTTGATCTCGATTACTGTGAATTTCACACAGCGAAAAGTGCACAAATCTAAGCAAACTGTTCTTGATTTGCAGTAAACTGAGGATATTTCCCTACGATTTGCAAACAACAAATCCTAATAGTTCTTTAGAAAACTTTTAGAGCCATTAGAACGGCTGATATTGTGCAATGCTCTCCACCGTTGTTTTTTTCCCAATGCTAATGACTGGCAGCTGTGACGTAATCGCTCTTGTCGAAAGCGTGCAGACGACACAAAATACATCTACTCGCAGTGGCGATAGAATCCAAACTGATTCAATTTTTGTTAAGAGATTTCCTTTTATGTGATGTCGTTTGTAGCTTTTTTACTAATGGGCGGTCCTAACGGCTATAAAAATAGCCGCATACAGAATTTTATTGTCGATTATTTCATTTCGGATTTGCATAATTTATTGAAAGAAACTATCAATATGCTGTAGGGATTCGTTTCTAGCATCCACAAGGACCAAATTGAGGAACTCACTGCGATATTCATCACTTTTCGGAACATTTTTCCCGGACGATTTGTTGTACAGCAGCAGATATTTTGTTCTCTTCCTTAGAACGCGTTCTGATTGGCTGGTGTTGACATGGAGCAAATGAGACAGGTTTTTCAATAGTGTACTATTGAAATACTTCAATGCTTTTGCTATACACGTTAAAATTGAAAAATTTCGATTCTATTGGTAGTTAGATTATATAAATCCTTTCACAGATCACTGAGCTATGAGCTTTCAAAATACGAGAAAGGCAAACGCGCCTTATGAATTATCCTCTTTGATACTCGTTTATACCAAACATTTCAGAAAAGTTTAATTTTGAATTATTTGAGACTATGTCACAAAACTGAAAACTTTATCATAAAATTGTGATCATATTTCCATGTCGGCATGTCGCAAGAATTATGTTGATTCATTAGATACAACAATAGATATTCACGATCAAAAACTTATCACTCTCTCAGAGGGTAAATTTTGAAAAGGCACCCCATAGTAAAGTAAGTCGTATTCACGACAAAATTGAAATGCTCGTTCGCTCCCGGGCCTGATGGATTACCTGCTGCTATTTTAACTCGTTGTATTACTGCTTTAGCAGGACCGCTTAGCACTATTTTCAATCGATCGTTTGAACTAGCAAAATTTCCACTTGTATGGAAACAATCATTCATGTGCCCCGTATTCAAGAATGGGGATCGACGAAATGTGGCAAATTATCGCGGGATAACCAGTCTCTCTGCTTCTTCAAAACTTTTTGAAATTATCGTCAGCGAGGCTATCATGGATCGTGCAAAGAACTACATCTCATTCCACCAACATGGGTTTATGCCAGAACGATCAGTAACAACTAATTTAATGACGTTTACGTCAAAGTGCATCGCTTGCATGGAGACTAAGGCACGGATGGATGTTATCTATACGGATCTAAAAGCTGCTTTTGACAAAATTGACCATTAAATACTGTTGTGCAAATTGTCTCATCTCGGGTTTTCTGCTCAGCTTGTGTCGTGGTTAAACTCGTATCGTTCTGGTAGGATTTTACGAGTAAAATTGGATAATTGTACGTCATCGCAATTTTCGAATAGTTCTGGAGTTCCACAAGGCAGTAATTTGGGACCATTGCTATTCACACTGTTCTTCAATGATGTTTCATTGGCTCTGGGTGATGGTTTCAAACTGATATATGCAGACGACTTAAAATTGTATGTCGTAGTTAGAACTGTGGAGGATTGTCGGCGACTACAGCATCAACTACAACTCTTCGTCAATTGGTGCTGCGTGAATAAATTTTTTATCAACGTATCAAAGTGTCAGGTGATGACGTTTCATCGTAATATGCATCCTGTTAAATTCGACTACTGTATTGGTGGTTCAGTCCTGACTAGAGTGAACCTGGTGAATGATTTGGGAATACAAATGGATGAAAAATTGACATTCGATTCACATCGATCATTAATAATCACGAAAGCGTTACGTCAATTGGGATTCATTTCTAAAATCGCTAAGGTATTCAAAGATCCACATTGTTTGAAGGCTTTGTACTGTTCACTGGTTCGGTCAATCCTTGAGACCGCGTCAGTTGTTTGGTTTCCTCATCAAATTTCGTGGTGCATGCGAATTGAACGTGTTCAAAAACGCTTCGTTCGTTTGGCACTGCGACACCTGCCGTGGCGAGATCCAGCAAATCTGCCACCCTATCCTGATAGATGTAAACTAATTGGTATCGATACTTTGCAACGTCGCCGAAAAATTCAGCAAGCATTGTTCGTCGCAAAATTGATTAACGGAGAGATTGATGCAACTGAGTTACGTTGTGAAATGAATTTTCGGACACCGAGTAGAACACTGCGAAATGCAACTCTGCTTCAGCACAGATTCCACAGGACTCTTTTCGGATATAATGAACCGATAGCCGCTTGTATTCGAACGTTCACTGCAGTCGAAGATCACTTCGAGTTTGGTGAATCATCTAGTCGCTTTGCTAGTAAAATTAAACGATGTGCCATTATGTTTTGACAATGTTTTACAATATTCATTTTTTATGTTATTTATTTAGTATGTAGTTAGCCGTTTTAAGATTATTGTAGTTGTTTTGTTCTTGTTTTTGTTCCTGTAACTGTTTTAAAAGATGGTGGTTTTTACGCCCGTATGAGAATGACAAACAAGACTCAAATGGGCTTTTTCCCACCCAATCTGTCCATTTAGATTCGTTTATCCGATGGACATAAATAGAAATAAATAAATAAATAAATACGAAACAGTAGCGCGCAAGCAATAAAAAAATGCGGAAAAGTTTATGTAAACTTTATCAAATTTCGGTTGTTTTAGCTAAAATTTTATGATTTTGAGTTGCATTTTCAGATTCTTTGTGAAATTCTGATAGAAACACTACTTTTCAGTTCTAAAATCATCCCCGTGGAACGGAACAGTTACCGTTTATACATTTCAAAAACCAATTACGGCTCGGCAAAGCAAAATTTCAAAATTCTAAGAATACTTAGTTATGATAAATTTGATTTCAAAAACTTAAGTGCTTTTGGTTTTTCGCAAATCAGTCTAGTTTTTGAATAATTGATCAAAAACGCGATTTTCGCATTCCGCTACATTTCACCTCAAGTAATGGCATGAAATTTTTAACACACTTCACCCTGAAATTCCGAAACCCGAAGTCCTATCCAAACAAAATTCAAAACCTTTCATTCGAATCTAAGCTTGTCTCTGAGGAAAGTTGATGCACTTATTTTAACCATTTTTTCACATTTTACCTACCCCATATTTCCGGAACCGGATGTCGGATCCGGTCGGAATAATATTCAGGAATTTAGTATGGGACTACAAGACTTTTCATTCGAATCTGAGTTTGTGAAAATCGGTTCATCCGCTTCAAAGAAATTGGAATGATTTTCGGTTTGAAGTGCACGACCACTTTTTTTCTATCCTTCCTGAATCTGAAACGAAGATCCGGTATACCCAAAATCAATATATTTCGTCATCAACTAACCAAATCTGTCCAATTCAAGAACTATACGGCTATTTGAAAGTATTTGATGAGATTTTTCCGTGTCATGAAGAAAAACATGCAAATTTTTATACCTATCAGTTTGTAATTCTGGAACCGGAAGTCGTATCCGGATGAAATTTGGTAGGATTATATGGGGTTGTAAGACCTTTTATTTGAACCTACGCTTGTGAAAATTGGATAAGCGATCTCTGAAAAAATCGATGAATCGTTTTTAGTTCATTTTGCACATTTTGACCCGTTAATCCCGAACCGGAAGCCTAAAACTAAATTTGTGAAAATCGGTCCAGCCATCTCCGAGAAAATCGAATTCACATTTTGTTACATACACACATATATATATATACACACATATGTTGATCTTAGTTGATTTTACCGCAGTGCAGATTTCCCACTGTACGAAGACACTGACAGCGATTCTAGTGAGAAGTGGGTCTATTTTTTGCCTTTCTCTATAGAAAGGTATTAGAATTGCTGGAAACCCGACTTTTGAACCGAGAATCGGAGGCCCATACCATTCGACTCAGTTCGACGAGATCGGGAAACGTCCATGTGTGTGTGCACTTTTCGAAGATATTTTTATCGCTCAATTGTCTCAGAGATGGCTGAACCGATTTTAACAAACTTATGCTCGTTTGAAAGCTACTGTCGGGTCATTGATCAAGTTCGAAGATCAAATTGCTGTGACTTTTGGTTCCGGAGATATGATGGTATAAATGACATAACCGACAAAACGTGTTGTTTTTTTACCGCGCAAGTTTCTCGAAGATGGCTGAACCAATTTTAACAAATTTAGACCCGTTTGAAAGCTTCTATCAGTCCATTGATCAAATTCGAAGACCAAACGGCTGTGACTTTTAGTTCCAGAGATATAATGGTATAAGTGACGTAACCGACAAGACACGTTGATTTTATTTTGATTTATATATATATATATATATATATATATATATATATATATATATATATATATATATATATATATATATATATATATATATATATATATATATATATATATATATATATATATATATATATATAAGGGTGTCAAAATTTTGGGATCACCTCT